>NC_083581.1:18770878-19370878 GCF_027579695.1 Neoarius graeffei | reverse complement strand
CAAGGCCTTGAAGTACAACACTATACCACCCTTTCCTATTGTAGTAGTTGGTGGGATAGTTCTGCGGAGCAATGATCGGCATGTGTGTCCCATCCAAAGCACCAACACACATGGGGAATCTGGTCTTCCTCTCTAAACCATTGATGATTCCGTTGACTTCCGGAACAGATTTTGGCCCCCTCACAAACACCTTCCTGAGATCACTCAGCGCCTGACAGACCTCCCAGAAAATGTTGCATGCTGTGCTGGTCCCAATGGCAAACAAGTTGGCAACATCGTGGAATTCCACATTACTTGCAAGCCTGTAGATTGTGAGTGCCACCCTCTTCTCAACAGGTATTGGTGCCAGCATGTTGGTGGTTTGGGGCTTAATGTGTGGGCGCAGGTGGTCACACAGCTTCTCAAAGGCCTCTTTGGGCATTCGGAAGTTTTGGTACCAGTCTTTCTCCCGAAAGTTCTCCAGCACCTCCACTTCCCAGAAGGACAGGCCTCTCTCCCTGGGTCTTCTATCAGGGTACCAGATATCAGCTATAAACAAGGTTGGGTAGGTGGTTAGAATAAAGGCGCGTTTGGCAGCAATCAGTACAGTTGTAGCATGTTGGAAGTGCCAACATATTACTGTAGTACATTAATGGTGCATTAATAAGGTAGGATGAAAACACAGTAGGCATAAGAATAGCACTGTATCCAAATTAAGAGAGGGGAAACGCATATGATAGGGATACAGTATGTTTGCTCCACGCTCTCAAAATGAGAAGGCGGGGTCACTGCAAATGAAAACAGTCTCGAGATGACAATGTAAGTGAACAGGCAGTTTATGGCGCTGTTTACACATAGCCGGGTATTTTGCTAAATGGACATTTGTCTTCCCTCCGTTAACCAAAATATCTTCGTATTGCTGTCATGGGGGTTAGTGTGGCTCCTTACCATGTGCTGCCACACAAGCCATCCAGTTGAAGATTCTTCGTACTTTCTTCTTGGAGTTCTTCTTGGAGCTGTTTCTGCTTATCTGGTTCAAATACGGGATAGGCCTACTACCACTTGCCCCTGAAATGCTGTTTATCAATATTTCGCCCGTATCCTCCATTATTCACTCCAGAAAAGTACAAGAGACGCGCGTTTAATAATTACACAGACATGCACATTCACACGGGACTTGTATTACCACTGGATGTCTGTGTTTTGCCGAAACACAGTAGGTAATTCGCGGCGGAATTATTACTTGGCAAATTACGGACATGGCGCATTCGCACGGGACTAAGAACTCAGACATTCTCTGTAATTATTCCGAATTACCAGAGGTCCACAGGTAATAATTATCCCGTGCGAATAGGGCTTAAGTTGAATTTGATGTGTAATGGCTAACATACTAACTGATGGCTTGTTTACATGCTAAAGAATAATGCACTAAATGTACGTGTGTATGTACAGACACAAGTGTTCCTCATAAAGTGACCACAAAGCTGAGGTTGAGTTATAGTGTGTTTATACATCGACAAGTGTTCCTAATAAAGTGGCCACTAAGGTGAAGTTGATTTGTAAAGGCTAACCTACTGACTGCTAACATGCAAATAAATGCATGCGTGTTTATACAGACACAGGTGCTCCTAATAATGTGGCCATAAAGTTGAAGTTGATTAGTCACGGCTAACATACTAACATGCTAAAATGTATGTATGTGTGTGTGTGTGTGTGTGTATGTACAGACAGTGGCGCAAAAACGGGGTATGCTCTATATGCAGTGCATATGGGCGCTCTGCCGGGGGGCGCCAAAACAAGGTAGGGACAAAAAAATTATCATGCTATGTTTTAAAACTACTCTTGGCTATGCTCAAAATATTCTGCTTAAAATAGTAAAGAAACATCCAACATCTCTTTACTTTCCACAGCTTGGGCTACTCACCGTGGAAGGAGGAGGGGAGGAGAGAAGGGGAGGGGAGGAGAGAAGGGAAGGGAAGGGGAGGGGGTGCTGCTGAGTGCTCCATACAGTAGCTGCCGCCCATAGGCCGGGTGATTGTTTACAGCAGGATGGAGAAAGCGAAAAAGTTATCAGGTGCCCAAGTTAGGAAGAGAGAGAAAGAAAAGAAGGCATGTGAGGGGATGCGCCAAAAAATGTTGACATGGATGAAAGACAGTAGTGGGTATGGACTATGATGGAAATAGATCTTGTGTTCAGGGTCAGGGATTAGGCTATGAAGTTCACAGAAGACTAGATAGTGCTGTGCTGGCCTGGCTAGCTGAAATTGTATAGCGATTTGGCATATTGTATAGCTGAGCCTGATGCACACACAGGCTATGGGCAAGGATTTAGTACCCGTTTGTCAAATTGACTGAAATGTGGTGCCTGCGTGAATGCAACGATCGTTAGTGTCGGTCAGACAAGCACCTGATTATGCAATCACCATTCATGGATAGCTCTGGCTTGTGTAACAGAAAGTCAGATTAATTAATTTCCATAATAAATACTCTGGTGCGGTCTATTTCCTTTGATTCTATACATGACAAATGGGCGAGTGCCAAGGCACGGCATGTTACAATTTAGTTCCTTCCTATCCTTTGGCCAGTGATGGACTGGATAGTAACAAATTACTTTTAGTACAAAGCACAATTAGTTGCTGTTTAGTTTAGTACAAAGTAAAATTAGTTGCTGTACTAACTTACCTTTTTGAAGTATTTGTACTTTACTGAAGTAGTTGCATTTTGGTACTTGAACTCTACTACATGTGGGTCAAAGATGAAATATCTTACTTTTTGTTTTACTCCATTTTCTTACTTTTTCCTTTTAACACCCTGACTGGTGTTCTGGACATTGTGCAAATGTAAATGTTTTGTGCTATGAGTACCTCAGTTGTTATAGTGAGATACAGTTAGGTCCATATATATTTGGACACTGACACAATTTTTTTTTTACCTGTTTACTGAAACATATTCAAGTTATAGTTATATAATGGACATGGACATAAAGTCCAGACTTTCAGCTTTCATTTGAGGGTATCCACATTAAAATTGGATGAAGGGTTTAGGAGTTTCAGCTCCTTAACATGTGCCACCCTGTTTTTAAAGGGACCAAAAGTAATTGGACAATTGACTCAAAGGCTATTTCATGGGCAGGTGTGGGCAATTCCTTCGTTATGTCATTCTCAATTAAGCAGATAAAAAGCCTGGAGTTGATTTGAGATGTGGTGCTTGCATTTGGAAGATTTTGCTGTGAAGAAAACATGCGGTCAAAGGAGCTCTCCATGCAGTTGAAACAAGCCATCCTTAAGCTGCGAAAACAGAAAAAACCCATCTGAGAAATTGCTACAATATTAGGAGTGGCAAAATCTACAGTTTGGTACATCCTGAGAAAGAAAGAAAGCACTGGTGAACTCATCTCATCATTTGTAGCCGCTTTATCCTGTTCTACAGGGTCACAGGCAAGCTGGAGCCTATCCCAGCTGACTACGGGCAAAAGGCAGGGTACACCCTGGACAAGTCACCAGGTCATCACAGGGCTGACACATAGACACAGACAACCATTCACACCTACAGTCAATTTAGAGTCATCAGTTAATCTAACCTGCATGTCTTTAGACTGTGGGGGAAACCGGAGCACCCCCACGCGGACACGGGGAGAACATGCAAACTCCGCACAGAAAGGCCCTCGCCGGCCACGGGGCTTGAACCCGGACCTTCTTGCTGTGAGGCGACAGCGCTAACCACTACACCACCATGCTGCCTACTGGTGAACTCATCATTGCAAAAAGACCTGGACACTCATAGAAGACAACAGTAGTGGATGATCACAAAATAATTTCCATGGTGAAGAGAAACCCCTTCACAACAGCCAACCAAGTGAACAACACTCTCCAGGAGGTAGGTGTATCAATATCCAAATCTACCATAAAGAGAAGACTGTATGAAAGTAAATACAGAGGGTTCACTGCATGGTGCAAGCCACTCATAAGCCTCAAGAATAAAAAGGCTAGATTGGACTTTGCTAAAAACCGTCTAAAAAAGCCAGCACAGTTCTGGAAGAACATTCTTTGGACAGATGAAACCAAGATCAACCTCTACCAGAATGATGGAAAGAAAAAAGTATGGCATCATCATCATATCTTGTCACGATAGTGCTTTATCCAGGAGATGGCGGTGTTGGTGACTTCTCTTAGGTCCACATCAGAGCAGTGAGGACCTAGTGGACAGTCCTGTAAGATGTGGTCCATCGTCTGTTCTTCGCCGCAGGGACATCTTGCATCTGTTGCAATACCCCAATGTGCCAGGTTCTTCTTCATTTTACCCACTTTACTCCTTGCCCGGTTCAATGTCACCCAGTCCTTACGACTGAGAGAGCTTCCTGTTGGCAACTGCTCTTGATGTTCGGGAAGCGCTGCGTTGCGATCGGCATCGTCTAGGTCTTTCCATCTTTCAAGATGGAAATTTGATATCTGAGCAGTGTCGAGAGGTTCAACGGTGATGAAGCTCTTGCGCGAGGCAAGACGGCGAGGTACTTCCTGGTGCTGGTGAAGTGGATGGCACTCATCGTTGGCCTGCGAAGTATGGCGAAGGCGTGGTACAGCTCATGATCCAAAGCATACCATATCATCTGTAAAACACGGTGGAGGCAGTGTGATGGCTTGGGCATGCATGGCTACCAGTGGCACTGGGTCACTAGTGTTTATTGATGATGTGACACAGGACAGAAGCAGCCGGATGAATTCTGAGGTATTCAGAGACATACTGTGTGCTCAAATGCAGCCAAACTGATTGGTCGGCGTTTCATAATACAGATGGCCAATGACCCAAAACATAAAGCCAAAGCAACCCAGGAGTTTATTAAAGCAAAGAAGTGGAATATTCTTGAATGCCCAAGTCAGTCTCTCAACCCAATTGAGCAAGCATTTCACTTGTTAAAGACTAAACTTCAGACAGAAAGGCCCACAAACAAACAGCAACTGAAAACCGCTGCAGTAAAGGCCTGGCAGAGCATTAAAAAGGAGGAAACACAGCGTCTGGTGATGTCCATGAATTCAGGACTTCAGGCAGTCATTGCCAACAAAGGGTTTAAAACCAAGTATTAGAAATGAACATTTTATTTACAATTATTTAATTTGTCCAATTACTTTTGAGCCCCTGAAATGAAGGGATTGTGTTTAAAAAGCTTTAGTTCCTCACATTTTTATGCAATCATTTTGTTCAGCCCACTGAATTAAAGCAGAAAGTCTGAACTTCAACTGCATCTGAATTGTTTTGTTCAAAATTCATTGTGGTTATGTACAGAACCAAAATTAGAAAAATGTTGTCTGTCCAAATATTTATGGACCTAACTGTATGTTTAAATAAACTTCAGTGAACTGTAAAGTGTGTGTGTGTATATATATATATATATATATATATATATATATATATATATATATATATATATGTATATGTGTATATATATATATGTATATATGTGTGTGTGTATGCACGCACGTGTGTGTGTGTGTGTGGGGGGGGCACCAAAATTGTTGCTGCATACCCCCCAAAAAGTGGGCAGTTGCGCCCCTGTGTACAGACACAACTGTTTCTACTAAAGTTGCCAGTGAGGTGAAGTTGATTTGTATTGGCTAACATATGAACTACTAGCCTGCTAACATGCAAATAGTAACATGCTAAATGTATGTGTGTGTGTTTATACTGACACGGGTGTTCCTAATAATGTGGCCATTAAGTTGATTAGTCATGGCTAACATACTAATGCCGCTTTTCCACTACAAACGCGGCTGAGCCGTGCCGTGCTGAGTCGAGCTGAGTCGGGCTGAGTGGGGCTGTTGGAGTTGCATTTCGACTACAACCGCGCTGAACCGTGCTGGCTGGAAGTGGGTGGACACATTGGGTGGAGTTAGCGAAAGTGGGTGGACGTCACGTGATGTCGTTAAGCAGCGCAAACAGTGACATCAGTGACAGTGGCGGAACAAGTCAGAGCCGGGCCGGGGGCGGGGCAAATGACCGGGCCCTTTATTAAAGCTTATCATAACATCATTTTAGGCTACAAAATGTCCGCAACTGCGGTGTTTACCAATTTCAACACTACCGGGTGCAACTATGTTATTTAGTACATCAAGTCCTTCAAACGAACATGTAACTCAGAAACAAAAAACATTAGGATACTGTACATGGCTCATAATAAAACATCAATAGCCTATACTGCGCACATTATTTGAAGGGCATACGAATGAGCGCTCAGAGGTTGCAACGGTGACAGGAAGAGTCAGAAATAAAAGGAGGGTGGTGCAAACCTCACTGAATGCACTGTGTTTACCAATTTCAACACTACGGGGTGCAACTATGTTATTTTGTACATTAAGTCCTTCAAACGAACATGTAACTCAGAAACAAAAAAACAGGTGACATACTGTACATGGCTCATAATAAAACATCAATAGCCTATTATTTATAATCATTATTTATGATTCATGAAGGGCATACGACGAGCCTTGCGCTCCGCGAACTCGTCCACGATGCTCTGTACGTCACTGATTCAGTGATCTTTTAAGCGGTAGTCTCACGACCCGGAGAGTAAACAATAAACATGGAGGGCATGGAGTCGTTAGTGTTGCTGGTCTTGGTGCTGTGGCTTGTTGTCACCGACAACGCCAACAGATACTGGCAAGAGCGCATAGATGAGGCGAGGTGCATAAGGCTTCAGAAATTCTCGTAATTCATAATTATTATTCTTCCGGGTTTGCGGTGTTTACAGATCCCAGCGCGCTCGCGGGGCGTGTGTGGGCATGTGAGGACACTCCTCACCAATCAGTGCACAGGGGAGTGTCTGCTCACGCCCCCAACCTCACTCGGCACGGCTTGGCTCGCTTCAGCCCCACTCCAAAACGGTGCGAGTTTTAGGGGCTAAGCGGGGCTGAAACGAGCTGAGTCGTGCTGGTTTTTGGTAATCGAAACGCGAGCCGTGTCGGGCTGAAGTGAGCTGAAAAAGGGTAGTGGAAAAGGGCCATAACTGCTGGCCTGCTGACATGCTCAATGTATGTCTGCATGTTTTGACACAAGTATTCCTAATAAAGTGGCCACTAAGTTTAAGTTGATTTGTAAAACCTAACATGCTACCTGCTGGCATGCTAACATGCCAATGGTTCATGTGCTAAATGTTTGTGTGTGTCTAGGTATGGCAGAACACATGTTCCTAATAAAGGGGCCACTAAGTTGAAGTTGATTTTTAACAGCCAACATACTAACTGTGACCCTGCTAAGATGCCTACATGCTCATGTTAAAACTGTTAATGTTATAGTCATGTTGTCTGTTGTTGCCCAAATGAGGGTGGGTTCCCTTTTGAGTCTGGTTCCTCTCGAGGTTTCTTCCTCATGTCGTCTGAGGGAGTTTTTCCTTGCCACTGTCGCCACAGGCTTGCTCAT
Organism: Neoarius graeffei; assembly: GCF_027579695.1. Classification (NCBI taxonomy): domain Eukaryota; kingdom Metazoa; phylum Chordata; class Actinopteri; order Siluriformes; family Ariidae; genus Neoarius; species Neoarius graeffei. Next base: position 19,363,489 of record NC_083581.1, on the reverse strand, counting down.
TGGGGATAGATTAGGGATAAAATTAGCTCATGTTTTAAGTCGTTCAAATTCTGTAAAGCTGCTTTGCGACAATTTTTATTGTTAAAAGCGCTATACAAATAAACTTGACTTGACTCATACCATGTTAATGCTAAATACGTCTGTTTGTATGTATGAAAAGAAGTGTTTCTAATAAAATGACCACTAAGTTGAAGTTGATCTGTAATAGCTGACATATTAACCGTTAGCCTCCTAATGTGCTAATAGCTAACAAGCTAACTGTATATGGGTGTGTATATGTACAGACACAAGTGCTCCTAATAAAGTGGCCACTAAGGCTACATCCACACGACAACGGCAACGAGATTTTATTTTAAAAAAATATCGCGTCCACATGGGCAATGGATCAGTAAAATATCAGGTACATATGGCAACGCAACGCTTGCTGAAAATGATGCAATACACATGCCACACCTCTACGTGCGCTGTAAGACGGTCCCATCGGAGACACCAGAACAATAGAAGAAGTAGGACGCATGCGCATAAACCCCTTCTTCTACCCGGCGTGAAGCAGTCAGGAACAAACACACAACAACAACAAGAAGATGGCTGCGACTACGCGAGGAAATCGCACCTTCTGTGTGTACAAATTAGTTTTATTAGTGTGCATAGTTTTATATAACTTAATTTTCTTATTGTGTGTGAGCATTTTGAAAAGCATTTTTATATAATTTATATAACTTTTTATATTGTGTGTGAACATTTTGAAAAGCTGAATACAAAAGTGAATGCAATGCAGTGGTTCATACAAAACAGCGAGAGTGCTGCTTGTTCTAGTCATGTGGTTGTGACATCATCGTAAACAAATCCGTTCTACTCATCCAGACGACTTCGCAACGGCGCCGTTGCCAGATTTTTCCACTCTGGAACCCGTTCTCGTTTTGGGGCACCCAAAACGCCGGTGCGGTGTGGACACCAGGCCGAAACGATAAACAATTTTATCAGATTCACCTGAATCCGTTGCCATGTGGACAGCCTCTAAGTGGCAGTTGATTTGTAAAGGCTAACAAACTAACTACTTGCCTGTTAGCATGCTAATGAATAACATGCTAAATGTACGTGTGTATGTACAGACATGTGTTCCTCATAAAGTGACCACAAAGTTGAAGTTGATTTATAGTGTGTGTGTGTGTGTGTGAGAGAGAGAGAGAGTGCATGTGTTTGTGAGTATGAAGTTTGTCTGTGTTTGGTGTGTATGTGTATGAAGTAGAAAGAGGGAGAGCATGTGTGTCTGTGTGTGTTTGATATCATGTGTGTGATGGGTGAGTTGGCCTGAGGTGCCATATGAAGTTTGGTGGATGGGTGGTGAAGTGTGACTGACCAAAACTCCATTCATTTGAATGGGCCCAAAAATGAATGAAAATCTATGGAGAGAAAAAAAGGAAAAGACAAGTGTGGGTCAGAACCGATTGCATGTATGTCTCGGGGGAGTTGCCCTGATGGATCACATGAAGTTTGGTGCATCTCTGATGAAGCATGTCTGAGCAGGATGACTCGAAACATGAGCCCAAATTCATTTTCTATGGGAAAAAATGACAGCAAAATGACAAGAACGAGAGAACGAGTGCGGTAACCCAAAAGTTGTATCTAAGCATGCCATTCCCAATACTACCGCACAATTTAAAGTTGGTTTGGGGTCTCTATCTCAAAAACTGCTGGAGAAGAAGCGGTCCAAACATCTGGCAGAATAAAAATAATAATAAAGAATAACAATAGTATTGTGCATTGCGCAATACTAATAAATAAAGTAAACTTAAGAAGAACAATAGTGTGCCGTGCTGCTTTGTGCAGCAAGCACACTAACATACTGACTGATAACTAATGATTTGTAAATGTGACAGAAAAAAATCAATAACAAATGTGCATGTCCATTCAAGTCCAGATGTTTCCAACTTTCAGCATCCTCTTCTGTCCCAAGTGGCTATGTGCCACGTACAGGGACTTGCAGGGACAAAGAGAGGTTACTAGCACTTATTGTCCCCATTGTCACTCCTCTTCCATCCTTTCCATGTTGGAGTTTCCAGCAGAACAAATCTCACAAAACAGCCCCCAAATCGGTTCCCTGTCCCCTTGTTGCACGGTCAGCTTAACAATTGGAAGTGGTAACAGCTGATTAGCACTTTCATATCATAGCCGGTACTTGTTGCACACACACGCACAACAGTCTTCCCAAGATTGGCATTAAGTGCCAGCCACTGCACACCCTTTCCTAGATCACCGTTCTCAGTCAGCTGTGGTGCTATGGTTGAGTAGACATGTGCCAGAGAGCTCCATGGGTGTTACCAGCTGCATTCTCTGTCCTTTATAGAACAAGTGATAGATGACAAATTTCCATGCTCCCCCTAGGTATTGGGACATTCTTTAAATGACAAAACAAAAAAAAATTGGTACACCAAAAAAATCAGTTTTTGACTACATGGATTTCATGTTTTACTGTTATGATCCCCCTAATTTGGTTAACACGCTGATTCGAGTAATAAAACAAAATAAAATAATCTCAAAGTGACAGAAAGGTTCCCTTGTTCTCCAGGAGTGGGCAAAAAAACCCCTCTTTTTATAGCCTGATGTTGTGAGGCAAAAAATTCCCACTCTACCTGCTTTTTAGCACGATAATGCGCTCAGCACCTGGGTTCAGTAGCTCACCCTCTGCACCTTACTTCATGCTGCTTAGAAATCAAAATAACTGTGGTTCGTCTGAGTCTTGTATTCTCAGTGTTACTGCTACCTGGTACTACTACAATAATCTCTCATTTAATCTAGTACGGGATTTAGATCTGGCCAGTCAGTCTAATAGTGAGAGTGTCAGGTTCTCTGGTGTCTGTGTTGTCTTCGTCTGAGTCTTCATGTAATTCTTCTGGCTCTGGTTCTCTGGGTAAGAGTAAGTTCCCTCAGTAAGTCTGTAAATCCCTTTCTGCGCCTAAAGCGAACGTTTGACAACCGAATTTTGATTTCATGTGAAATGAGTGCATTCGAGCATATTTGACAAGTAACAACTTTCTAAGCATGGATTTTCATGTTTTCGAGCTTTGAACACATTTTCATCATATTGGTCATTTTCACTGTATAAGCTCATCTGAAACGAGTTTTCAACAAAGGACTGGGAAAAGCACTTGTTCAGAGTGGGAAAGCACACTTTCTGTCACCGAGTGCATGAAAACAGCTTTCCGAGCACAGGAGTGCATTCAGACACTCTGTAAAGCCCTTTCTGCGCCTAAAGCAAACGTTTTACAACCGAATTTTGATTTCATGTGAAATGAGTGCATGCGTGAATATTTGACAAGTAACAACTTTCTAAGCATGGATTTTCATGTTTTCGAGCTTTGAACACATTTTCATCATATTGGTCATTTTAGCTGTATAAGCACATCTGTAACGATTTTTCAACAAAGTACTGTGAAAAGCACTTGTTCAGAGTGGGAAAACATACTTTCTGTCACCGATGGCATGAAAACAGCTTTCCGAGCACAGGAGTGCATTCAGTAAGTCTGTAAATCCCTTTCTGCGCCTAAAGCACACGTTTGACAACGAACATTTCATGTGAAATGAGTGCATTCGAGCATATTTGACAAGTAACAACTTTCTAAGCATGGATTTTCATGTTTTCGAGCTTTGAACACATTTTCATCATATTGGTCATTTTAGCTGTAAAAGCACGTCTGAAACGAGTTTTCAACATAGAACTGTGATACGCACTTGTTCAGAGTGGGAAAACACACTTTCTTTCACCAAGTGCATGAAAACAGTTTTCCGAGCACAGGAGTGTATTCAGTAGTGATTCGGTTGTCATTTTAAATGTATAAGCACATCTGAAACGAATTTTCAGCAAATTACTGTGAAAAGCACTTGTTCAGAGGCGGAAAACACACTTTCTGTCACCAAGTGCATGAAACTGCTTTTCGAGCCCAGGAGTGCATTCAGTAAGTCTGTAAATCCCTTTCTGCGCCTAAAGCAAACGTTTTACAACCGAATATTGATTTCATGTGAAATGAGTGCATGCGAGCATATTTGACAAGTAACAACTTTCTAAGCATGGATTTTCATGTTTTCGAGCTTTGAACACATTTTCATCATATTGGTCATTTTAGCTGTATAAGCACATCTGTAACGATTTTTCAACAAAAGTACTGTGAAAAGCACTTGTTCAGAGTGGGAAAACATACTTTCTGTCACCGATGGCATGAAAACAGCTTTCCGAGCACAGGAGTGCATTCAGTAAGTCTGTAAATCCCTTTCTGCGCCGAAAGCAAACGTTTGACAACAAACATTTCATGTGAAATGAGTGCATTCGAGCATATTTGACAAGTAACAACTTTCTAAGCATAGATTTTCATGTTTTCGAGCGTTGAACACATTTTCTTCATATTGGTCATTTTCACTGTATAAGCACATCTGAAACGAGTTTTCAACAAAGGACTGGGAAAAGCACTTGTTCAGAGTGGGAAAGCACACTTTCTGTCACCGAGTGCATGAAAACAGCTTTCCGAGCACAGGAGTGCATTCAGACACTCTGTAAAGCCCGTTCTGCGCCTAAAGCACACGTTTGACAACCGAATTTTGATTTCATGTGAAATGAGTGCATTCGAGCATATTTGACAAGTAACAACTTTCTAAGCATGGATTTTCATGTTTTCGAGCTTTGAACACATTTTCATCATATTGGTCATTTTCACTGTATAAGCACATCTGAAACGAGTTTTCAACAAAGGACTGGGAAAAGCACTTGTTCAGAGTGGGAAAGCCCACTTTCTGTCACCGAGTGCATGAAAACAGCTTTCCGAGCACAGGAGTGCATTCAGACACTCTGTAAAGCTCTTTCTGCGCCTAAAGCAAACGTTTGACAACCGAATTTTGATTTCATGTGAAATGAGTGCATTCGAGCATATTTGACAAGTAACAACTTTCTAAGCATGGATTTTCATGTTTTCGAGCTTTGAACACATTTTCATCATATTGGTCATTTTCACTGTATAAGCACATCTGAAACGAGTTTTCAACAAAGGACTGGGAAAAGCACTTGTTCAGAGTGGGAAAGCCCACTTTCTGTCACCGAGTGCATGAAAACAGCTTTCCGAGCACAGGAGTGCATTCAGACACACTGTAAAGCCCGTTCTGCGCCTAAAGCACACGTTTGACAACCGAATTTTGATTTCATGTGAAATGAGTGCATTCGAGCATATTTGACAAGTAACAACTTTCTAAGCATGGATTTTTATGTTTTCGAGCTTTGAACACATTTTCATCATATTGGTCATTTTAGCTGTAAAAGCACGTCTGAAACGAGTTTTCAACATAGAACTGTGATACGCACTTGTTCAGAGTGGGAAAACACACTTTCTTTCACCAAGTGCATGAAAACAGTTTTCCGAGCACAGGAGTGTATTCAGTAGTGATTCGGTTGTCATTTTAAATGTATAAGCACATCTGAAACGAATTTTCAGCAAATTACTGTGAAAAGCACTTGTTCAGAGGCGGAAAACACACTTTCTGTCACCAAGTGCATGAAACTGCTTTTCGAGCCCAGGAGTGCATTCAGTAAGTCTGTAAATCCCTTTCTGCGCCTAAAGCAAACGTTTTACAACCGAATATTGATTTCATGTGAAATGAGTGCATGCGAGCATATTTGACAAGTAACAACTTTCTAAGCATGGATTTTCATGTTTTCGAGCTTTGAACACATTTTCATCATATTGGTCATTTTAGCTGTATAAGCACATCTGTAACGATTTTTCAACAAAAGTACTGTGAAAAGCACTTGTTCAGAGTGGGAAAACATACTTTCTGTCACCGATGGCATGAAAACAGCTTTCCGAGCACAGGAGTGCATTCAGTAAGTCTGTAAATCCCTTTCTGCGCCGAAAGCAAACGTTTGACAACAAACATTTCATGTGAAATGAGTGCATTCGAGCATATTTGACAAGTAACAACTTTCTAAGCATAGATTTTCATGTTTTCGAGCGTTGAACACATTTTCTTCATATTGGTCATTTTAGCTGTAAAAGCACGTCTGAAACGAGTTTTCAACATAGAACTGTGATACGCACTTGTTCAGAGTGGGAAAACACACTTTCTGTCACCGAGTGCATGAAAACAGGCTTTCCGAGCACAGGAGTGCATTCAGTCACTCTGTAAAGTCCTTTCTGCGCCTAAAGCACACGTTTGACAACCGAATTTTGATTTCATGTGAAATGAGTGCATTCGAGCATATTTGACAAGTAACAACTTTCTAAGCATGGATTTTCATGTTTTCGAGCTTTGAACACATTTTCATCATATTGGTCATTTTAGCTGTAAAAGCACGTCTGAAACGAGTTTTCAACAAAGGACTGGGAAAAGCACTTGTTCAGAGTGGGAAAGCCCACTTTCTGTCACCGAGTGCATGAAAACAGCTTTCCGAGCACAGGAGTGCATTCAGACACTCTGTAAAGCCCGTTCAGCGCCTAAAGCACACGTTTGACAACCGAATTTTGATTTCATCTGAAATGAGTGCATTCGAGCATATTTGACAAGTAACAACTTTCTAAGCATGGATTTTTATGTTTTCGAGCTTTGAACACATTTTCATCATATTGGTCATTTTAGCTGTAAAAGCACGTCTGAAACGAGTTTTCAACATAGAACTGTGATACGCACTTGTTCAGAGTGGGAAAACACACTTTTTTTCACCGAGTGCATGTAAACAGGCTTTCCGAGCACAGGAGTGCATTCAGTCAATCTGTAAAGTCCTTTCTGCGCCTAAAGCACACGTTTGACAACCGAATTTTGATTTCATGTGAAATGAGTGCATTCGAGCATATTTGACAAGTAACAACTTTCTAAGCATGGATTTTCATGTTTTCGAGCTTTGAACACATTTTCATCATATTGGTCATTTTCACTGTATAAGCACGTCTGAAACGAGTTTTCAACAAAGGACTGGGAAAAGCACTTGTTCAGAGTGGGAAAGCCCACTTTCTGTCACCGAGTGCATGAAAACAGCTTTCCGAGCACAGGAGTGCATTCAGACACTCTGTAAAGCCCGTTCTGCGCCTAAAGCACACGTTTGACAACCGAATTTTGATTTCATGTGAAATGAGTGCATTCGAGCATATTTGACAAGTAACAACTTTCTAAGCATGGATTTTTATGTTTTCGAGCTTTGAACACATTTTCATCATATTGGTCATTTTAGCTGTAAAAGCACGTCTGAAACGAGTTTTCAACATAGAACTGTGATACGCACTTGTTCAGAGTGGGAAAACACTTTTTTTCACCGAGTGCATGAAAACAGGCTTTCCGAGCACAGGAGTGCATTCAGTCACTCTGTAAAGTCCTTTCTGCGCCTAAAGCACACGTTTGACAACCGAATTTTGATTTCATGTGAAATGAGTGCATTCGAGCATATTTGACAAGTAACAACTTTCTAAGCATGGATTTTCATGTTTTCAAGCTTTGAACACATTTTCATCATATTGGTCATTTTCACTGTATAAGCACGTCTGAAACGAGTTTTCAACAAAGGACTGGGAAAAGCACTTGTTCAGAGTGGGAAAGCCCACTTTCTGTCACCGAGTGCATGAAAACAGCTTTCCGAGCACAGGAGTGCATTCAGACACTCTGTAAAGCCCGTTCTGCGCCTAAAGCACACGTTTGACAACCGAATTTTGATTTCATGTGAAATGAGTGCATTCGAGCATATTTGACAAGTAACAACTTTCTAAGCATGGATTTTCATGTTTTCGAGCTTTGAACACATTTTCATCATATTGGTCATTTTCACTGTATAAGCACATCTGAAACGAGTTTTCAACAAAGGACTGGGAAAAGCACTTGTTCAGAGTGGGAAAGCACACTTTCTGTCACCGAGTGCATGAAAACAGCTTTCCGAGCACAGGAGTGCATTCAGACACTCTGTAAAGCCCGTTCTGCGCCTAAAGCACACGTTTGACAACCGAATTTTGATTTCATGTGAAATGAGTGCATTCGAGCATATTTGACAAGTAACAACTTTCTAAGCATGGATTTTCATGTTTTCGAGCTTTGAACACATTTTCATCATATTGGTCATTTTCACTGTATAAGCACATCTGAAACGAGTTTTCAACAAAGGACTGGGAAAAGCACTTGTTCAGAGTGGGAAAGCACACTTTCTGTCACCGAGTGCATGAAAACAGCTTTCCGAGCACAGGAGTGCATTCAGACACTCTGTAAAGCCCTTTCTGCGCCTAAAGCAAACGTTTGACAACCTAATTTTGATTTCATGTGAAATGAGTGCATTCGAGCATATTTGACAAGTAACAACTTTCTAAGCATGGATTTTCATGTTTTCGAGCTTTGAACACATTTTCATCATATTGGTCATTTTCACTGTATAAGCACATCTGAAACGAGTTTTCAACAAAGGACTTTGATAAGCACTTGTTCAGAGTGGGAAAGCCCACTTTCTGTCACCGAGTGCATGAAAACAGCTTTCCGAGCACAGGAGTGCATTCAGACACTCTGTAAAGCCCGTTCTGCGCCTAAAGCAAACGTTTGACAACCGAATTTTGATTTCATGTGAAATGAGTGCATTCGAGCATATTTGACAAGTCACAACTTTCTAAGCATGGATTTTCATGTTTTCGAGCTTTGAACACATTTTCATCATATTGGTCATTTTAGCTGTAAAAGCACGTCTGAAACGAGTTTTCAACATAGAACTGTGATACGCACTTGTTCAGAGTGGGAAAACACTTTTTTTCACCGAGTGCATGAAAACAGGCTTTCCGAGCACAGGAGTGCATTCAGTCACTCTGTAAAGTCCTTTCTGCGCCTAAAGCACACGTTTGACAACCGAATTTTGATTTCATGTGAAATGAGTGCATTCGAGCATATTTGACAAGTAACAACTTTCTAAGCATGGATTTTCATGTTTTCCAGCTTTGAACACATTTTCATCATATTGGTCATTTTCACTGTATAAGCACATCTGAAACGAGTTTTCAACAAAGGACTGGGAAAAGCACTTGTTCAGAGTGGGAAAGCCCACTTTCTGTCACCGAGTGCATGAAAACAGCTTTCCGAGCACAGGAGTGCATTCAGACACTCTGTAAAGCCCTTTCTGCGCCTAAAGCAAACGTTTGACAACCGAATTTTGATTTCATGTGAAATGAGTGCATTCGAGCATATTTGACAAGTAACAACTTTCTAAGCATGGATTTTCATGTTTTCGAGCTTTGAACACATTTTCATCATATTGGTCATTTTAGCTGTAAAAGCACGTCTGAAACGAGTTTTCAACAAAGGACTGGGAAAAGCACTTGTTCAGAGTGGGAAAGCCCACTTTCTGTCACCGAGTGCATGAAAACAGCTTTCCGAGCACAGGAGTGCATTCAGACACTCTGTAAAGCCCTTTCTGCGCCTAAAGCAAACGTTTGACAACCGAATTTTGATTTCATGTGAAATGAGTGCATTCGAGCATATTTGACAAGTAACAACTTTCTAAGCATGGATTTTCATGTTTTCGAGCTTTGAACACATTTTCATCATATTGGTCATTTTAGCTGTAAAAGCACGTCTGAAACGAGTTTTCAACATAGAACTGTGATACGCACTTGTTCAGAGCAGGAAAGCCCACTTTCTGTCACCGAGTGCATGAAAACAGGCTTTCCGAGCACAGGAGTGCATTCAGTCACTCTGTAAAGTCCTTTCTGCGCCTAAAGCACACGTTTGACAACCGAATTTTGATTTCATGTGAAATGAGTGCATTCGAGCATATTTGACAAGTAACAACTTTCTAAGCATGGATTTTCATGTTTTCGAGCTTTGAACACATTTTCATCATATTGGTCATTTTCACTGTATAAGCACATCTGAAACGAGTTTTCAACAAAGGACTGGGAAAAGCACTTGTTCAGAGTGGGAAAGCCCACTTTCTGTCACCGAGTGCATGAAAACAGCTTTCCGAGCACAGGAGTGCATTCAGACACTCTGTAAAGCCCTTTCTGCGCCTAAAGCAAACGTTTGACAACCGAATTTTGATTTCATGTGAAATGAGTGCATTCGAGCATATTTGACAAGTAACAACTTTCTAAGCATGGATTTTCATGTTTTCGAGCTTTGAACACATTTTCATCATATTGGTCATTTTAGCTGTAAAAGCACGTCTGAAACGAGTTTTCAACATAGAACTGTGATACGCACTTGTTCAGAGTGGGAAAACACACTTTTTTTCACCGAGTGCATGAAAACAGGCTTTCCGAGCACAGGAGTGCATTCAGTCACTCTGTAAAGTCCTTTCTGCGCCTAAAGCACACGTTTGACAACCGAATTTTGATTTCATGTGAAATGAGTGCATTCGAGCATATTTGACAAGTAACAACTTTCTAAGCATGGATTTTCATGTTTTCGAGCTTTGAACACATTTTCATCATATTGGTCATTTTCACTGTATAAGCACATCTGAAACGAGTTTTCAACAAAGGACTGGGAAAAGCACTTGTTCAGAGTGGGAAAGCCCACTTTCTGTCACCGAGTGCATGAAAACAGCTTTCCGAGCACAGGAGTGCATTCAGACACTCTGTAAAGCCCTTTCTGCGCCTAAAGCACACGTTTGACAACCGAATTTTGATTTCATGTGAAATGAGTGCATTCGAGCATATTTGACAAGTAACAACTTTCTAAGCATGGATTTTCATGTTTTCGAGCTTTGAACACATTTTCATCATATTGGTCATTTTAGCTGTAAAAGCACGTCTGAAACGAGTTTTCAACATAGAACTGTGATACGCACTTGTTCAGAGCGGGAAAGCCCACTTTCTGTCACCGAGTGCATGAAAACATGCTTTCCGAGCACAGGAGTGCATTCAGTCACTCTGTAAAGTCCTTTCTGCGCCTAAAGCACACGTTTGACAACCGAATTTTGATTTCATGTGAAATGAGTGCATTCGAGCATATTTGACAAGTAACAACTTTCTAAGCATGGATTTTCATGTTTTCGAGCTTTGAACACATTTTCATCATATTGGTCATTTTCACTGTATAAGCACATCTGAAACGAGTTTTCAACAAAGGACTGGGAAAAGCACTTGTTCAGAGTGGGAAAGCCCACTTTCTGTCACCGAGTGCATGAAAACAGCTTTCCGAGCACAGGAGTGCATTCAGACACTCTGTAAAGCCCTTTCTGCGCCTAAAGCAAACGTTTGACAACCGAATTTTGATTTCATGTGAAATGAGTGCATTCGAGCATATTTGACAAGTAACAACTTTCTAAGCATGGATTTTCATGTTTTCGAGCTTTGAACACATTTTCATCATATTGGTCATTTTAGCTGTAAAAGCACGTCTGAAACGAGTTTTCAACATAGAACTGTGATACGGACTTGTTCAGAGTGGGAAAACACACTTTTTTTCACCGAGTGCATGAAAACAGGCTTTCCGAGCACAGGAGTGCATTCAGTCACTCTGTAAAGTCCTTTCTGCGCCTAAAGCACACGTTTGACAACCGAATTTTGATTTCATGTGAAATGAGTGCATTCGAGCATATTTGACAAGTAACAACTTTCTAAGCATGGATTTTCATGTTTTCGAGCTTTGAACACATTTTCATCATATTGGTCATTTTCACTGTATAAGCACATCTGAAACGAGTTTTCAACAAAGGACTGGGAAAAGCACTTGTTCAGAGTGGGAAAGCCCACTTTCTGTCACCGAGTGCATGAAAACAGCTTTCCGAGCACAGGAGTGCATTCAGACACTCTGTAAAGCCCTTTCTGCGCCTAAAGCACACGTTTGACAACCGAATTTTGATTTCATGTGAAATGAGTGCATTCGAGCATATTTGACAAGTAACAACTTTCTAAGCATGGATTTTCATGTTTTCGAGCTTTGAACACATTTTCATCATATTGGTCATTTTAGCTGTAAAAGCACGTCTGAAACGAGTTTTCAACATAGAACTGTGATACGCACTTGTTCAGAGCGGGAAAGCCCACTTTCTGTCACCGAGTGCATGAAAACAGCTTTCCGAGCACAGGAGTGCATTCAGACACTCTGTAAAGCCCTTTCTGCGCCTAAAGCAAACGTTTGACAACCGAATTTTGATTTCATGTGAAATGAGTGCATTCGAGCATATTTGACAAGTAACAACTTTCTAAGCATGGATTTTTATGTTTTCGAGCTTTGAACACATTTTCATCATATTGGTCATTTTCACTGTATAAGCACATCTGAAACGAGTTTTCAACAAAGGACTGGGAAAAGCACTTGTTCAGAGTGGGAAAGCCCACTTTCTGTCACCGAGTGCATGAAAACAGCTTTCCGAGCACAGGAGTGCATTCAGACACTCTGTAAAGCCCTTTCTGCGCCTAAAGCAAACGTTTGACAACCGAATTTTGATTTCATGTGAAATGAGTGCATTCGAGCATATTTGACAAGTAACAACTTTCTAAGCATGGATTTTCATGTTTTCGAGCTTTGAACACATTTTCATCATATTGGTCATTTTAGCTGTAAAAGCACGTCTGAAACGAGTTTTCAACATAGAACTGTGATACGCACTTGTTCAGAGTGGGAAAACACACTTTTTTTCACCGAGTGCATGAAAACAGGCTTTCCGAGCACAGGAGTGCATTCAGTCACTCTGTAAAGTCCTTTCTGCGCCTAAAGCACACGTTTGACAACCGAATTTTGATTTCATGTGAAATGAGTGCATTCGAGCATATTTGACAAGTAACAACTTTCTAAGCATGGATTTTCATGTTTTCGAGCTTTGAACACATTTTCATCATATTGGTCATTTTCACTGTATAAGCACATCTGAAACGAGTTTTCAACAAAGGACTGGGAAAAGCACTTGTTCAGAGTGGGAAAGCCCACTTTCTGTCACCGAGTGCATGAAAACAGCTTTCCGAGCACAGGAGTGCATTCAGACACTCTGTAAAGCCCTTTCTGCGCCTAAAGCAAACGTTTGACAACCGAATTTTGATTTCATGTGAAATGAGTGCATTCGAGCATATTTGACAAGTAACAACTTTCTAAGCATGGATTTTCATGTTTTCGAGCTTTGAACACATTTTCATCATATTGGTCATTTTAGCTGTAAAAGCACGTCTGAAACGAGTTTTCAACATAGAACTGTGATACGCACTTGTTCAGAGCGGGAAAGCCCACTTTCTGTCACCGAGTGCATGAAAACAGGCTTTCCGAGCACAGGAGTGCATTCAGTCACTCTGTAAAGTCCTTTCTGCGCCTAAAGCACACGTTTGACAACCGAATTTTGATTTCATGTGAAATGAGTGCATTCGAGCATATTTGACAAGTAACAACTTTCTAAGCATGGATTTTCATGTTTTCGAGCTTTGAACACATTTTCATCATATTGGTCATTTTCACTGTATAAGCACATCTGAAACGAGTTTTCAACAAAGGACTGGGAAAAGCACTTGTTCAGAGTGGGAAAGCCCACTTTCTGTCACCGAGTGCATGAAAACAGCTTTCCGAGCACAGGAGTGCATTCAGACACTCTGTAAAGCCCTTTCTGCGCCTAAAGCAAACGTTTGACAACCGAATTTTGATTTCATGTGAAATGAGTGCATTCGAGCATATTTGACAAGTAACAACTTTCTAAGCATGGATTTTCATGTTTTCGAGCTTTGAACACATTTTCATCATATTGGTCATTTTAGCTGTAAAAGCACGTCTGAAACGAGTTTTCAACATAGAACTGTGATACGCACTTGTTCAGAGTGGGAAAACACACTTTTTTTCACCGAGTGCATGAAAACAGGCTTTCCGAGCACAGGAGTGCATTCAGTCACTCTGTAAAGTCCTTTCTGCGCCTAAAGCACACGTTTGACAACCGAATTTTGATTTCATGTGAAATGAGTGCATTCGAGCATATTTGACAAGTAACAACTTTCTAAGCATGGATTTTCATGTTTTCGAGCTTTGAACACATTTTCATCATATTGGTCATTTTCACTGTATAAGCACATCTGAAACGAGTTTTCAACAAAGGACTGGGAAAAGCACTTGTTCAGAGTGGGAAAGCCCACTTTCTGTCACCGAGTGCATGAAAACAGCTTTCCGAGCACAGGAGTGCATTCAGACACTCTGTAAAGCCCTTTCTGCGCCTAAAGCACACGTTTGACAACCGAATTTTGATTTCATGTGAAATGAGTGCATTCGAGCATATTTGACAAGTAACAACTTTCTAAGCATGGATTTTCATGTTTTCGAGCTTTGAACACATTTTCATCATATTGGTCATTTTAGCTGTAAAAGCACGTCTGAAACGAGTTTTCAACATAGAACTGTGATACGCACTTGTTCAGAGCGGGAAAGCCCACTTTCTGTCACCGAGTGCATGAAAACAGCTTTCCGAGCACAGGAGTGCATTCAGACACTCTGTAAAGCCCTTTCTGCGCCTAAAGCAAACGTTTGACAACCGAATTTTGATTTCATGTGAAATGAGTGCATTCGAGCATATTTGACAAGTAACAACTTTCTAAGCATATATTTTTATGTTTTCGAGCTTTGAACACATTTTCATCATATTGGTCATTTTCACTGTATAAGCACATCTGAAACGAGTTTTCAACAAAGGACTGGGAAAAGCACTTGTTCAGAGTGGGAAAGCCCACTTTCTGTCACCGAGTGCATGAAAACAGCTTTCCGAGCACAGGAGTGCATTCAGACACTCTGTAAAGCCCTTTCTGCGCCTAAAGCAAACGTTTGACAACCGAATTTTGATTTCATGTGAAATGAGTGCATTCGAGCATATTTGACAAGTAACAACTTTCTAAGCATGGATTTTCATGTTTTCGAGCTTTGAACACATTTTCATCATATTGGTCATTTTAGCTGTAAAAGCACGTCTGAAACGAGTTTTCAACATAGAACTGTGATACGCACTTGTTCAGAGCGGGAAAGCCCACTTTCTGTCACCGAGTGCATGAAAACAGCTTTCCGAGCACAGGAGTGCATTCAGACACTCTGTAAAGCCCTTTCTGCGCCTAAAGCAAACGTTTGACAACCGAATTTTGATTTCATGTGAAATGAGTGCATTCGAGCATATTTGACAAGTAACAACTTTCTAAGCATGGATTTTTATGTTTTCGAGCTTTGAACACATTTTCATCATATTGGTCATTTTAGCTGTAAAAGCACGTCTGAAACGAGTTTTCAACATAGAACTGTGATACGCACTTGTTCAGAGTGGGAAAACACTTTTTTTCACCGAGTGCATGAAAACAGGCTTTCCGAGCACAGGAGTGCATTCAGTCACTCTGTAAAGTCCTTTCTGCGCCTAAAGCACACGTTTGACAACCGAATTTTGATTTCATGTGAAATGAGTGCATTCGAGCATATTTGACAAGTAACAACTTTCTAAGCATGGATTTTCATGTTTTCGAGCTTTGAACACATTTTCATCATATTGGTCATTTTCACTGTATAAGCACATCTGAAACGAGTTTTCAACAAAGGACTGGGAAAAGCACTTGTTCAGAGTGGGAAAGCCCACTTTCTGTCACCGAGTGCATGAAAACAGCTTTCCGAGCACAGGAGTGCATTCAGACACTCTGTAAAGCCCTTTCTGCGCCTAAAGCACACGTTTGACAATCGAATTTTGATTTCATGTGAAATGAGTGCATTCGAGCATATTTGACAAGTAACAACTTTCTAAGCATGGATTTTCATGTTTTCGAGCTTTGAACACATTTTCATCATATTGGTCATTTTAGCTGTAAAAGCACGTCTGAAACGAGTTTTCAACATAGAACTGTGATACGCACTTGTTCAGAGCGGGAAAGCCCACTTTCTGTCACCGAGTGCATGAAAACAGCTTTCCGAGCACAGGAGTGCATTCAGACACTCTGTAAAGCCCTTTCTGCGCCTAAAGCACACGTTTGACAACCGAATTTTGATTTCATGTGAAATGAGTGCATTCGAGCATATTTGACAAGTAACAACTTTCTAAGCATGGATTTTTATGTTTTCGAGCTTTGAACACATTTTCATCATATTGGTCATTTTCACTGTATAAGCACATCTGAAACGAGTTTTCAACAAAGGACTGGGAAAAGCACTTGTTCAGAGTGGGAAAGCCCACTTTCTGTCACCGAGTGCATGAAAACAGCTTTCCGAGCACAGGAGTGCATTCAGACACTCTGTAAAGCCCTTTCTGCGCCTAAAGCAAACGTTTGACAACCGAATTTTGATTTCATGTGAAATGAGTGCATTCGAGCATATTTGACAAGTAACAACTTTCTAAGCATGGATTTTCATGTTTTCGAGCTTTGAACACATTTTCATCATATTGGTCATTTTAGCTGTAAAAGCACGTCTGAAACGAGTTTTCAACATAGAACTGTGATACGCACTTGTTCAGAGCGGGAAAGCCCACTTTCTGTCACCGAGTGCATGAAAACAGCTTTCCGAGCACAGGAGTGCATTCAGACACTCTGTAAAGCCCTTTCTGCGCCTAAAGCAAACGTTTGACAACCGAATTTTGATTTCATGTGAAATGAGTGCATTCGAGCATATTTGACAAGTAACAACTTTCTAAGCATGGATTTTCATGTTTTCGAGCTTTGAACACATTTTCATCATATTGGTCATTTTAGCTGTAAAAGCACGTCTGAAACGAGTTTTCAACATAGAACTGTGATACGCACTTGTTCAGAGTGGGAAAACACACTTTTTTTCACCGAGTGCATGAAAACAGGCTTTCCGAGCACAGGAGTGCATTCAGTCACTCTGTAAACTCCTTTCTGCGCCTAAAGCACACGTTTGACAACCGAATTTTGATTTCATGTGAAATGAGTGGATTCGAGCATATTTGACAAGTAACAACTTTCTAAGCATGGATTTTCATGTTTTCGAGCTTTGAACACATTTTCATCATATTGGTCATTTTCACTGTATAAGCACATCTGAAACGAGTTTTCAACAAAGGACTGGGAAAAGCACTTGTTCAGAGTGGGAAAGCCCACTTTCTGTCACCGAGTGCATGAAAACAGCTTTCCGAGCACAGGAGTGCATTCAGACACTCTGTAAAGCCCTTTCTGCGCCTAAAGCACACGTTTGACAACCGAATTTTGATTTCATGTGAAATGAGTGCATTCGAGCATATTTGACAAGTAACAACTTTCTAAGCATGGATTTTTATGTTTTCGAGCTTTGAACACATTTTCATCATATTGGTCATTTTCACTGTATAAGCACATCTGAAACGAGTTTTCAACAAAGGACTGGGAAAAGCACTTGTTCAGAGTGGGAAAGCCCACTTTCTGTCACCGAGTGCATGAAAAC
The DNA here is from genome assembly GCF_027579695.1 of Neoarius graeffei. Lineage (NCBI taxonomy): Eukaryota > Metazoa > Chordata > Actinopteri > Siluriformes > Ariidae > Neoarius > Neoarius graeffei. Next base: position 19,346,182 of record NC_083581.1, on the reverse strand, counting down.
AGCTTTCCGAGCACAGGAGTGCATTCAGACACTCTGTAAAGCCCTTTCTGCGCCTAAAGCAAACGTTTGACAAAAGAATTTTGATTTCATGTGAAATGAGTGCATTCGAGCATATTTGACAAGTAACAACTTTCTAAGCATGGATTTTCATGTTTTCGAGCTTTGAACACATTTTCATCATATTGGTCATTTTCACTGTATAAGCACATCTGAAACGAGTTTTCAACAAAGGACTGGGAAAAGCACTTGTTCAGAGTGGGAAAGCCCACTTTCTGTCACCGAGTGCATGAAAACAGCTTTCCGAGCACAGGAGTGCATTCAGACACTCTGTAAAGCCCTTTCTGCGCCTAAAGCAAACTTTTGAAAACCGAATTTTGATTTCATGTGAAATGAGTGCATTCGAGCATATTTGACAAGTAACAACTTTCTAAGCATGGATTTTCATGTTTTCGAGCTTTGAACACATTTTCATCATATTGGTCATTTTAGCTGTAAAAGCACGTCTGAAACGAGTTTTCAACATAGAACTGTGATACGCACTTGTTCAGAGCGGGAAAGCCCACTTTCTGTCACCGAGTGCATGAAAACAGGCTTTCCGAGCACAGGAGTGCATTCAGTCACTCTGTAAAGTCCTTTCTGCGCCTAAAGCACACGTTTGACAACCGAATTTTGATTTCATGTGAAATGAGTGCATTCGAGCATATTTGACAAGTAACAACTTTCTAAGCATGGATTTTCATGTTTTCGAGCTTTGAACACATTTTCATCATATTGGTCATTTTCACTGTATAAGCACATCTGAAACGAGTTTTCAACAAAGGACTGGGAAAAGCACTTGTTCAGAGTGGGAAAGCCCACTTTCTGTCACCGAGTGCATGAAAACAGCTTTCCGAGCACAGGAGTGCATTCAGACACTCTGTAAAGCCCTTTCTGCGCCTAAAGCACACGTTTGACAACCGAATTTTGATTTCATGTGAAATGAGTGCATTCGAGCATATTTGACAAGTAACAACTTTCTAAGCATGGATTTTCATGTTTTCGAGCTTTGAACACATTTTCATCATATTGGTCATTTTAGCTGTAAAAGCACGTCTGAAACGAGTTTTCAACATAGAACTGTGATACGCACTTGTTCAGAGCGGGAAAGCCCACTTTCTGTCACCGAGTGCATGAAAACAGCTTTCCGAGCACAGGAGTGCATTCAGACACTCTGTAAAGCCCTTTCTGCGCCTAAAGCACACGTTTGACAACCGAATTTTGATTTCATGTGAAATGAGTGCATTCGAGCATATTTGACAAGTAACAACTTTCTAAGCATGGATTTTCATGTTTTCGAGCTTTGAACACATTTTCATCATATTGGTCATTTTAGCTGTAAAAGCACGTCTGAAACGAGTTTTCAACATAGAACTGTGATACGCACTTGTTCAGAGCGGGAAAGCCCACTTTCTGTCACCGAGTGCATGAAAACAGCTTTCCGAGCACAGGAGTGCATTCAGACACTCTGTAAAGCCCTTTCTGCGCCTAAAGCAAACGTTTGACAACCGAATTTTGATTTCATGTGAAATGAGTGCATTCGAGCATATTTGACAAGTAACAACTTTCTAAGCATGGATTTTTATGTTTTCGAGCTTTGAACACATTTTCATCATATTGGTCATTTTCACTGTATAAGCACATCTGAAACGAGTTTTCAACAAAGGACTGGGAAAAGCACTTGTTCAGAGTGGGAAAGCCCACTTTCTGTCACCGAGTGCATGAAAACAGCTTTCCGAGCACAGGAGTGCATTCAGACACTCTGTAAAGCCCTTTCTGCGCCTAAAGCAAACGTTTGACAACCGAATTTTGATTTCATGTGAAATGAGTGCATTCGAGCATATTTGACAAGTAACAACTTTCTAAGCATGGATTTTCATGTTTTCGAGCTTTGAACACATTTTCATCATATTGGTCATTTTAGCTGTAAAAGCACGTCTGAAACGAGTTTTCAACATAGAACTGTGATACGCACTTGTTCAGAGCGGGAAAGCCCACTTTCTGTCACCGAGTGCATGAAAACAGCTTTCCGAGCACAGGAGTGCATTCAGACACTCTGTAAAGCCCTTTCTGCGCCTAAAGCAAACGTTTGACAACCGAATTTTGATTTCATGTGAAATGAGTGCATTCGAGCATATTTGACAAGTAACAACTTTCTAAGCATGGATTTTTATGTTTTCGAGCTTTGAACACATTTTCATCATATTGGTCATTTTCACTGTATAAGCACATCTGAAACGAGTTTTCAACAAAGGACTGGGAAAAGCACTTGTTCAGAGTGGGAAAGCCCACTTTCTGTCACCGAGTGCATGAAAACAGCTTTCCGAGCACAGGAGTGCATTCAGACACTCTGTAAAGCCCTTTCTGCGCCTAAAGCAAACGTTTGACAACCGAATTTTGATTTCATGTGAAATGAGTGCATTCGAGCATATTTGACAAGTAACAACTTTCTAAGCATGGATTTTCATGTTTTCGAGCTTTGAACACATTTTCATCATATTGGTCATTTTAGCTGTAAAAGCACGTCTGAAACGAGTTTTCAACATAGAACTGTGATACGCACTTGTTCAGAGTGGGAAAACACACTTTTTTTCACCGAGTGCATGAAAACAGGCTTTCTGAGCACAGGAGTGCATTCAGTCACTCTGTAAACTCCTTTCTGCGCCTAAAGCACACGTTTGACAACCGAATTTTGATTTCATGTGAAATGAGTGCATTCGAGCATATTTGACAAGTAACAACTTTCTAAGCATGGATTTTCATGTTTTCGAGCTTTGAACACATTTTCATCATATTGGTCATTTTCACTGTATAAGCACATCTGAAACGAGTTTTCAACAAAGGACTGGGAAAAGCACTTGTTCAGAGTGGGAAAGCCCACTTTCTGTCACCGAGTGCATGAAAACAGCTTTCCGAGCACAGGAGTGCATTCAGACACTCTGTAAAGCCCGTTCGGCGCCTAAAGCAAACGTTTGACAAAAGAATTTTGATTTCATGTGAAATGAGTGCATTCGAGCATATTTGACAAGTAACAACTTTCTAAGCATGGATTTTCATGTTTTCGAGCTTTGAACACATTTTCATCATATTGGTCATTTTCACTGTATAAGCACATCTGAAACGAGTTTTCAACAAAGGACTGGGAAAAGCACTTGTTCAGAGTGGGAAAGCCCACTTTCTGTCACCGAGTGCATGAAAACAGCTTTCCGAGCACAGGAGTGCATTCAGACACTCTGTAAAGCCCTTTCTGCGCCTAAAGCAAACGTTTGACAACCGAATTTTGATTTCATGTGAAATGAGTGCATTCGAGCATATTTGACAAGTAACAACTTTCTAAGCATGGATTTTCATGTTTTCGAGCTTTGAACACATTTTCATCATATTGGTCATTTTAGCTGTAAAAGCACGTCTGAAACGAGTTTTCAACATAGAACTGTGATACGCACTTGTTCAGAGCGGGAAAGCCCACTTTCTGTCACCGAGTGCATGAAAACAGGCTTTCCGAGCACAGGAGTGCATTCAGTCACTCTGTAAAGTCCTTTCTGCGCCTAAAGCACACGTTTGACAACCGAATTTTGATTTCATGTGAAATGAGTGCATTCGAGCATATTTGACAAGTAACAACTTTCTAAGCATGGATTTTCATGTTTTCGAGCTTTGAACACATTTTCATCATATTGGTCATTTTCACTGTATAAGCACATCTGAAACGAGTTTTCAACAAAGGACTGGGAAAAGCACTTGTTCAGAGTGGGAAAGCCCACTTTCTGTCACCGAGTGCATGAAAACAGCTTTCCGAGCACAGGAGTGCATTCAGACACTCTGTAAAGCCCTTTCTGCGCCTAAAGCACACGTTTGACAACCGAATTTTGATTTCATGTGAAATGAGTGCATTCGAGCATATTTGACAAGTAACAACTTTCTAAGCATGGATTTTCATGTTTTCGAGCTTTGAACACATTTTCATCATATTGGTCATTTTAGCTGTAAAAGCACGTCTGAAACGAGTTTTCAACATAGAACTGTGATACGCACTTGTTCAGAGCGGGAAAGCCCACTTTCTGTCACCGAGTGCATGAAAACAGCTTTCCGAGCACAGGAGTGCATTCAGACACTCTGTAAAGCCCTTTCTGCGCCTAAAGCAAACGTTTGACAACCGAATTTTGATTTCATGTGAAATGAGTGCATTCGAGCATATTTGACAAGTAACAACTTTCTAAGCATGGATTTTCATGTTTTCGAGCTTTGAACACATTTTCATCATATTGGTCATTTTAGCTGTGAAAGCACGTCTGAAACGAGTTTTCAACATAGAACTGTGATACGCACTTGTTCAGAGCGGGAAAGCCCACTTTCTGTCACCGAGTGCATGAAAACGGGCTTTCCGAGCACAGGAGTGCATTCAGTCACTCTGTAAAGTCCTTTCTGCGCCTAAAGCACACGTTTGACAACCGAATTTTGATTTCATGTGAAATGAGTGCATTCGAGCATATTTGACAAGTAACAACTTTCTAAGCATGGATTTTCATGTTTTCGAGCTTTGAACACATTTTCATCATATTGGTCATTTTCACTGTATAAGCACATCTGAAACGAGTTTTCAACAAAGGACTGGGAAAAGCACTTGTTCAGAGTGGGAAAGCCCACTTTCTGTCACCGAGTGCATGAAAACAGCTTTCCGAGCACAGGAGTGCATTCAGACACTCTGTAAAGCCCTTTCTGCGCCTAAAGCACACGTTTGACAACCGAATTTTGATTTCATGTGAAATGAGTGCATTCGAGCATATTTGACAAGTAACAACTTTCTAAGCATGGATTTTTATGTTTTCGAGCTTTGAACATATTTTCATCATATTGGTCATTTTCACTGTATAAGCACATCTGAAACGAGTTTTCAACAAAGGACTGGGAAAAGCACTTGTTCAGAGTGGGAAAGCCCACTTTCTGTCACCGAGTGCATGAAAACAGCTTTCCGAGCACAGGAGTGCATTCAGACACTCTGTAAAGCCCTTTCTGCGCCTAAAGCAAACGTTTGACAACCGAATTTTGATTTCATGTGAAATGAGTGCATTCGAGCATATTTGACAAGTAACAACTTTCTAAGCATGGATTTTCATGTTTTCGAGCTTTGAACACATTTTCATCATATTGGTCATTTTCACTGTATAAGCACATCTGAAACGAGTTTTCAACAAAGGACTGGGAAAAGCACTTGTTCAGAGTGGGAAAGCCCACTTTCTGTCACCGAGTGCATGAAAACAGGCTTTCCGAGCACAGGAGTGCATTCAGTCACTCTGTAAAGTCCTTTCTGCGCCTAAAGCACACGTTTGACAACCGAATTTTGATTTCATGTGAAATGAGTGCATTCGAGCATATTTGACAAGTAACAACTTTCTAAGCATGGATTTTCATGTTTTCGAGCTTTGAACACATTTTCATCATATTGGTCATTTTCACTGTATAAGCACATCTGAAACGAGTTTTCAACAAAGGACTGGGAAAAGCACTTGTTCAGAGTGGGAAAACACACTTTTTTTCACCGAGTGCATGAAAACAGGCTTTCCGAGCACAGGAGTGCATTCAGTCACTCTGTAAAGTCCTTTCTGCGCCTAAAGCACACGTTTGACAACCGAATTTTGATTTCATGTGAAATGAGTGCATTCGAGCATATTTGACAAGTAACAACTTTCTAAGCATGGATTTTCATGTTTTCGAGCTTTGAACACATTTTCATCATATTGGTCATTTTCACTGTATAAGCACATCTGAAACGAGTTTTCAACAAAGGACTGGGAAAAGCACTTGTTCAGAGTGGGAAAGCCCACTTTCTGTCACCGAGTGCATGAAAACAGCTTTCCGAGCACAGGAGTGCATTCAGACACTCTGTAAAGCCCTTTCTGCGCCTAAAGCACACGTTTGACAACCGAATTTTGATTTCATGTGAAATGAGTGCATTCGAGCATATTTGACAAGTAACAACTTTCTAAGCATGGATTTTCATGTTTTCGAGCTTTGAACACATTTTCATCATATTGGTCATTTTAGCTGTAAAAGCACGTCTGAAACGAGTTTTCAACATAGAACTGTGATACGCACTTGTTCAGAGCGGGAAAGCCCACTTTCTGTCACCGAGTGCATGAAAACAGCTTTCCGAGCACAGGAGTGCATTCAGACACTCTGTAAAGCCCTTTCTGCGCCTAAAGCAAACGTTTGACAACCGAATTTTGATTTCATGTGAAATGAGTGCATTCGAGCATATTTGACAAGTAACAACTTTCTAAGCATGGATTTTTATGTTTTCGAGCTTTGAACACATTTTCATCATATTGGTCATTTTCACTGTATAAGCACATCTGAAACGAGTTTTCAACAAAGGACTGGGAAAAGCACTTGTTCAGAGCGGGAAAGCCCACTTTCTGTCACCGAGTGCATGAAAACAGGCTTTCCGAGCACAGGAGTGCATTCAGTCACTCTGTAAAGTCCTTTCTGCGCCTAAAGCACACGTTTGACAACCGAATTTTGATTTCATGTGAAATGAGTGCATTCGAGCATATTTGACAAGTAACAACTTTCTAAGCATGGATTTTCATGTTTTCGAGCTTTGAACACATTTTCATCATATTGGTCATTTTCACTGTATAAGCACATCTGAAACGAGTTTTCAACAAAGGACTGGGAAAAGCACTTGTTCAGAGTGGGAAAGCCCACTTTCTGTCACCGAGTGCATGAAAACAGCTTTCCGAGCACAGGAGTGCATTCAGACACTCTGTAAAGCCCTTTCTGCGCCTAAAGCACACGTTTGACAACCAAATTTTGATTTCATGTGAAATGAGTGCATTCGAGCATATTTGACAAGTAACAACTTTCTAAGCATGGATTTTTATGTTTTCGAGCTTTGAACACATTTTCATCATATTGGTCATTTTCACTGTATAAGCACATCTGAAACGAGTTTTCAACAAAGGACTGGGAAAAGCACTTGTTCAGAGTGGGAAAGCCCACTTTCTGTCACCGAGTGCATGAAAACAGCTTTCCGAGCACAGGAGTGCATTCAGACACTCTGTAAAGCCCTTTCTGCGCCTAAAGCAAACGTTTGACAACCGAATTTTGATTTCATGTGAAATGAGTGCATTCGAGCATATTTGACAAGTAACAACTTTCTAAGCATGGATTTTCATGTTTTCGAGCTTTGAACACATTTTCATCATATTGGTCATTTTCACTGTATAAGCACATCTGAAACGAGTTTTCAACAAAGGACTGGGAAAAGCACTTGTTCAGAGTGGGAAAGCCCACTTTCTGTCACCGAGTGCATGAAAACAGCTTTCCGAGCACAGGAGTGCATTCAGACACTCTGTAAAGCCCTTTCTGCGCCTAAAGCAAACGTTTGACAACCGAATTTTGATTTCATGTGAAATGAGTGCATTCGAGCATATTTGACAAGTAACAACTTTCTAAGCATGGATTTTCATGTTTTCGAGCTTTGAACACATTTTCATCATATTGGTCATTTTAGCTGTAAAAGCACGTCTGAAACGATTTTTCAACATAGAACTGTGATACGCACTTGTTCAGAGCGGGAAAGCCCACTTTCTGTCACCGAGTGCATGAAAACAGGCTTTCCGAGCACAGGAGTGCATTCAGTCACTCTGTAAAGTCCTTTCTGCGCCTAAAGCACACGTTTGACAACCGAATTTTGATTTCATGTGAAATGAGTGCATTCGAGCATATTTGACAAGTAACAACTTTCTAAGCATGGATTTTCATGTTTTCGAGCTTTGAACACATTTTCATCATATTGGTCATTTTCACTGTATAAGCACATCTGAAACGAGTTTTCAACAAAGGACTGGGAAAAGCACTTGTTCAGAGTGGGAAAGCCCACTTTCTGTCACCGAGTGCATGAAAACAGCTTTCCGAGCACAGGAGTGCATTCAGACACTCTGTAAAGCCCTTTCTGCGCCTAAAGCAAACGTTTGACAACCGAATTTTGATTTCATGTGAAATGAGTGCATTCGAGCATATTTGACAAGTAACAACTTTCTAAGCATGGATTTTCATGTTTTCGAGCTTTGAACACATTTTCATCATATTGGTCATTTTAGCTGTAAAAGCACGTCTGAAACGAGTTTTCAACATAGAACTGTGATACGCACTTGTTCAGAGTGGGAAAACACACTTTTTTTCACCGAGTGCATGAAAACAGGCTTTCCGAGCACAGGAGTGCATTCAGTCACTCTGTAAAGTCCTTTCTGCGCCTAAAGCACACGTTTGACAACCGAATTTTGATTTCATGTGAAATGAGTGCATTCGAGCATATTTGACAAGTAACAACTTTCTAAGCATGGATTTTCATGTTTTCGAGCTTTGAACACATTTTCATCATATTGGTCATTTTCACTGTATAAGCACATCTGAAACGAGTCTTCAACAAAGGACTGGGAAAAGCACTTGTTCAGAGTGGGAAAGCCCACTTTCTGTCACCGAGTGCATGAAAACAGCTTTCCGAGCACAGGAGTGCATTCAGACACTCTGTAAAGCCCTTTCTGCGCCTAAAGCACACGTTTGACAACCGAATTTTGATTTCATGTGAAATGAGTGCATTCGAGCATATTTGACAAGTAACAACTTTCTAAGCATGGATTTTTATGTTTTCGAGCTTTGAACACATTTTCATCATATTGGTCATTTTCACTGTATAAGCACATCTGAAACGAGTTTTCAACAAAGGACTGGGAAAAGCACTTGTTCAGAGTGGGAAAGCCCACTTTCTGTCACCGAGTGCATGAAAACAGCTTTCCGAGCACAGGAGTGCATTCAGACACTCTGTAAAGCCCTTTCTGCGCCTAAAGCAAACGTTTGACAACCGAATTTTGATTTCATGTGAAATGAGTGCATTCGAGCATATTTGACAAGTAACAACTTTCTAAGCATGGATTTTCATGTTTTCGAGCTTTGAACACATTTTCATCATATTGGTCATTTTCACTGTATAAGCACATCTGAAACGAGTTTTCAACAAAGGACTGGGAAAAGCACTTGTTCAGAGTGGGAAAGCCCACTTTCTGTCACCGAGTGCATGAAAACAGCTTTCCGAGCACAGGAGTGCATTCAGTCACTCTGTAAAGTCCTTTCTGCGCCTTTTCATGTTTTCGAGCTTTGAACACATTTTCATCATATTGGTCATTTTAGCTGTAAAAGCACGTCTGAAACGAGTTTTCAACATAGAACTGTGATACGCACTTGTTCAGAGTGGGAAAGCCCACTTTCTGTCACCGAGTGCATGAAAACAGCTTTCCGAGCACAGGAGTGCATTCAGACACTATGTAAAGCCCTTTCTGCGCCTAAAGCAAACGTTTGACAACCGAATTTTGATTTCATGTGAAATGAGTGCATTCGAGCATATTTGACAAGTAACAACTTTCTAAGCATGGATTTTTATGTTTTCGAGCTTTGAACACATTTTCATCATATTGGTCATTTTCACTGTATAAGCACATCTGAAACGAGTTTTCAACAAAGGACTGGGAAAAGCACTTGTTCAGAGTGGGAAAGCCCACTTTCTGTCACCGAGTGCATGAAAACAGGCTTTCCGAGCACAGGAGTGCATTCAGTCACTCTGTAAAGTCCTTTCTGCGCCTAAAGCACACGTTTGACAACCGAATTTTGATTTCATGTGAAATGAGTGCATTCGAGCATATTTGACAAGTAACAACTTTCTAGGCATGGATTTTTATGTTTTCGAGCTTTGAACACATTTTCATCATATTGGTCATTTTCACTGTATAAGCACATCTGAAACGAGTTTTCAACAAAGGACTGGGAAAAGCACTTGTTCAGAGTGGGAAAGCCCACTTTCTGTCACCGAGTGCATGAAAACAGCTTTCCGAGCACAGGAGTGCATTCAGACACTCTGTAAAGCCCTTTCTGCGCCTAAAGCACACGTTTGACAACCGAATTTTGATTTCATGTGAAATGAGTGCATTCGAGCATATTTGACAAGTAACAACTTTCTAAGCATGGATTTTTGTGTTTTCGAGCTTTGAACACATTTTCATCATATTGGTCATTTTCACTGTATAAGCACATCTGAAACGAGTTTTCAACAAAGGACTGGGAAAAGCACTTGTTCAGAGTGGGAAAGCCCACTTTCTGTCACCGAGTGCATGAAAACAGCTTTCCGAGCACAGGAGTGCATTCAGACACTCTGTAAAGCCCTTTCTGCGCCTAAAGCAAACGTTTGACAACCGAATTTTGATTTCATGTGAAATGAGTGCATTCGAGCATATTTGACAAGTAACAACTTTCTAAGCATGGATTTTCATGTTTTCGAGCTTTGAACACATTTTCATCATATTGGTCATTTTAGCTGTAAAAGCACGTCTGAAACGAGTTTTCAACATAGAACTGTGATACGCACTTGTTCAGAGTGGGAAAACACACTTTTTTTCACCGAGTGCATGAAAACAGGCTTTCCGAGCACAGGAGTGCATTCAGTCACCCTGTAAAGTCCTTTCTGCGCCTAAAGCACACGTTTGACAACCGAATTTTGATTTCATGTGAAATGAGTGCATTCGAGCATATTTGACAAGTAACAACTTTCTAAGCATGGATTTTTATGTTTTCGAGCTTTGAACACATTTTCATCATATTGGTCATTTTCACTGTATAAGCACATCTGAAACGAGTTTTCAACAAAGGACTGGGAAAAGCACTTGTTCAGAGTGGGAAAGCCCACTTTCTGTCACCGAGTGCATGAAAACAGCTTTCCGAGCACAGGAGTGCATTCAGACACTCTGTAAAGCCCTTTCTGCGCCTAAAGCAAACGTTTGACAACCGAATTTTGATTTCATGTGAAATGAGTGCATTCGAGCATATTTGACAAGTAACAACTTTCTAAGCATGGATTTTCATGTTTTCGAGCTTTGAACACATTTTCATCATATTGGTCATTTTCACTGTATAAGCACATCTGAAACGAGTTTTCAACAAAGGACTGGGAAAAGCACTTGTTCAGAGTGGGAAAGCCCACTTTCTGTCACCGAGTGCATGAAAACAGGCTTTCCGAGCACAGGAGTGCATTCAGTCACTCTGTAAAGTCCTTTCTGCGCCTAAAGCACACGTTTGACAACCGAATTTTGATTTCATGTGAAATGAGTGCATTCGAGCATATTTGACAAGTAACAACTTTCTAAGCATGGATTTTCATGTTTTCGAGCTTTGAACACATTTTCATCATATTGGTCATTTTAGCTGTAAAAGCACGTCTGAAACGAGTTTTCAACATAGAACTGTGATACGCACTTGTTCAGAGCGGGAAAGCCCACTTTCTGTCACCGAGTGCATGAAAACAGGCTTTCCGAGCACAGGAGTGCATTCAGTCACTCTGTAAAGTCCTTTCTGCGCCTAAAGCACACGTTTGACAACCGAATTTTGATTTCATGTGAAATGAGTGCATTCGAGCATATTTGACAAGTAACAACTTTCTAAGCATGGATTTTCATGTTTTCGAGCTTTGAACACATTTTCATCATATTGGTCATTTTCACTGTATAAGCACATCTGAAACGAGTTTTCAACAAAGGACTGGGAAAAGCACTTGTTCAGAGTGGGAAAGCCCACTTTCTGTCACCGAGTGCATGAAAACAGCTTTCCGAGCACAGGAGTGCATTCAGACACTCTGTAAAGCCCTTTCTGCGCCTAAAGCACACGTTTGACAACCGAATTTTGATTTCATGTGAAATGAGTGCATTCGAGCATATTTGACAAGTAACAACTTTCTAAGCATGGATTTTCATGTTTTCGAGCTTTGAACACATTTTCATCATATTGGTCATTTTAGCTGTAAAAGCACGTCTGAAACGAGTTTTCAACATAGAACTGTGATACGCACTTGTTCAGAGCGGGAAAGCCCACTTTCTGTCACCGAGTGCATGAAAACAGCTTTCCGAGCACAGGAGTGCATTCAGACACTCTGTAAAGCCCTTTCTGCGCCTAAAGCAAACGTTTGACAACCGAATTTTGATTTCATGTGAAATGAGTGCATTCGAGCATATTTGACAAGTAACAACTTTCTAAGCATGGATTTTCATGTTTTCGAGCTTTGAACACATTTTCATCATATTGGTCATTTTAGCTGTAAAAGCACGTCTGAAACGAGTTTTCAACATAGAACTGTGATACGCACTTGTTCAGAGTGGGAAAACACACTTTTTTTCACCGAATGCATGAAAACAGGCTTTCCGAGCACAGGAGTGCATTCAGTCACTCTGTAAAGTCCTTTCTGCGCCTAAAGCACACGTTTGACAACCGAATTTTGATTTCATGTGAAATGAGTGCATTCGAACATATTTGACAAGTAACAACTTTCTAAGCATGGATTTTCATGTTTTCGAGCTTTGAACACATTTTCATCATATTGGTCATTTTCACTGTATAAGCACATCTGAAACGAGTTTTCAACAAAGGACTGGGAAAAGCACTTGTTCAGAGTGGGAAAGCCCACTTTCTGTCACCGAGTGCATGAAAACAGCTTTCCGAGCACAGGAGTGCATTCAGACACTCTGTAAAGCCCTTTCTGCGCCTAAAGCACACGTTTGACAACCGAATTTTGATTTCATGTGAAATGAGTGCATTCGAGCATATTTGACAAGTAACAACTTTCTAAGCATGGATTTTTGTGTTTTCGAGCTTTGAACACATTTTCATCATATTGGTCATTTTCACTGTATAAGCACATCTGAAACGAGTTTTCAACAAAGGACTGGGAAAAGCACTTGTTCAGAGTGGGAAAGCCCACTTTCTGTCACCGAGTGCATGAAAACAGCTTTCCGAGCACAGGAGTGCATTCAGACACTCTGTAAAGCCCTTTCTGCGCCTAAAGCAAACGTTTGACAACCGAATTTTGATTTCATGTGAAATGAGTGCATTCGAGCATATTTGACAAGTAACAACTTTCTAAGCATGGATTTTCATGTTTTCGAGCTTTGAACACATTTTCATCATATTGGTCATTTTAGCTGTAAAAGCACGTCTGAAACGAGTTTTCAACATAGAACTGTGATACGCACATGTTCAGAGCGGGAAAGCCCACTTTCTGTCACCGAGTGCATGAAAACAGCTTTCCGAGCACAGGAGTGCATTCAGACACTCTGTAAAGCCCTTTCTGCGCCTAAAGCAAACGTTTGACAACCGAATTTTGATTTCATGTGAAATGAGTGCATTCGAGCATATTTGACAAGTAACAACTTTCTAAGCATGGATTTTTATGTTTTCGAGCTTTGAACACATTTTCATCATATTGGTCATTTTCACTGTATAAGCACATCTGAAACGAGTTTTCAACAAAGGACTGGGAAAAGCACTTGTTCAGAGTGGGAAAGCCCACTTTCTGTCACCGAGTGCATGAAAACAGCTTTCCGAGCACAGGAGTGCATTCAGACACTCTGTAAAGCCCTTTCTGCGCCTAAAGCAAACGTTTGACAACCGAATTTTGATTTCATGTGAAATGAGTGCATTCGAGCATATTTGACAAGTAACAACTTTCTAAGCATGGATTTTCATGTTTTCGAGCTTTGAACACATTTTCATCATATTGGTCATTTTAGCTGTAAAAGCACGTCTGAAACGAGTTTTCAACATAGAACTGTGATACGCACTTGTTCAGAGTGGGAAAACACACTTTTTTTCACCGAGTGCATGAAAACAGGCTTTCCGAGCACAGGAGTGCATTCAGTCACTCTGTAAAGTCCTTTCTGCGCCTAAAGCACACGTTTGACAACCGAATTTTGATTTCATGTGAAATGAGTGCATTCGAGCATATTTGACAAGTAACAACTTTCTAAGCATGGATTTTCATGTTTTCGAGCTTTGAACACATTTTCATCATATTGGTCATTTTCACTGTATAAGCACATCTGAAACGAGTTTTCAACAAAGGACTGGGAAAAGCACTTGTTCAGAGCGGGAAAGCCCACTTTCTGTCACCGAGTGCATGAAAACAGGCTTTCCGAGCACAGGAGTGCATTCAGTCACTCTGTAAAGTCCTTTCTGCGCCTAAAGCACACGTTTGACAACCGAATTTTGATTTCATGTGAAATGAGTGCATTCGAGCATATTTGACAAGTAACAACTTTCTAAGCATGGATTTTTATGTTTTCGAGCTTTGAACACATTTTCATCATATTGGTCATTTTCACTGTATAAGCACATCTGAAACGAGTTTTCAACAAAGGACTGGGAAAAGCACTTGTTCAGAGTGGGAAAGCCCACTTTCTGTCACCGAGTGCATGAAAACAGCTTTCCGAGCACAGGAGTGCATTCAGACACTCTGTAAAGCCCTTTCTGCGCCTAAAGCAAACGTTTGACAACCGAATTTTGATTTCATGTGAAATGAGTGCATTCGAGCATATTTGACAAGTAACAACTTTCTAAGCATGGATTTTCATGTTTTCGAGCTTTGAACACATTTTCATCATATTGGTCATTTTAGCTGTAAAAGCACGTCTGAAACGAGTTTTCAACATAGAACTGTGATACGCACTTGTTCAGAGTGGGAAAACACACTTTTTTTCACCGAGTGCATGAAAACAGGCTTTCCGAGCACAGGAGTGCATTCAGTCACTCTGTAAAGTCCTTTCTGCGCCTAAAGCACACGTTTGACAACCGAATTTTGATTTCATGTGAAATGAGTGCATTCGAGCATATTTGACAAGTAACAACTTTCTAAGCATGGATTTTCATGTTTTCGAGCTTTGAACACATTTTCATCATATTGGTCATTTTCACTGTATAAGCACATCTGAAACGAGTTTTCAACAAAGGACTGGGAAAAGCACTTGTTCAGAGTGGGAAAGCCCACTTTCTGTCACCGAGTGCATGAAAACAGCTTTCCGAGCACAGGAGTGCATTCAGACACTCTGTAAAGCCCTTTCTGCGCCTAAAGCACACGTTTGACAACCGAATTTTGATTTCATGTGAAATGAGTGCATTCGAGCATATTTGACAAGTAACAACTTTCTAAGCATGGATTTTCATGTTTTCGAGCTTTGAACACATTTTCATCATATTGGTCATTTTAGCTGTAAAAGCACGTCTGAAACGAGTTTTCAACATAGAACTGTGATACGCACTTGTTCAGAGCGGGAAAGCCCACTTTCTGTCACCGAGTGCATGAAAACAGCTTTCCGAGCACAGGAGTGCATTCAGACACTCTGTAAAGCCCTTTCTGCGCCTAAAGCAAACGTTTGACAACCGAATTTTGATTTCATGTGAAATGAGTGCATTCGAGCATATTTGACAAGTAACAACTTTCTAAGCATGGATTTTTATGTTTTCGAGCTTTGAACACATTTTCATCATATTGGTCATTTTCACTGTATAAGCACATCTGAAACGAGTTTTCAACAAAGGACTGGGAAAAGCACTTGTTCAGAGTGGGAAAGCCCACTTTCTGTCACCGAGTGCATGAAAACAGCTTTCCGAGCACAGGAGTGCATTCAGACACTCTGTAAAGCCCTTTCTGCGCCTAAAGCAAACGTTTGACAACCGAATTTTGATTTCATGTGAAATGAGTGCATTCGAGCATATTTGACAAGTAACAACTTTCTAAGCATGGATTTTCATGTTTTCGAGCTTTGAACACATTTTCATCATATTGGTCATTTTAGCTGTAAAAGCACGTCTGAAACGAGTTTTCAACATAGAACTGTGATACGCACTTGTTCAGAGCGGGAAAGCCCACTTTCTGTCACCGAGTGCATGAAAACAGGCTTTCCGAGCACAGGAGTGCATTCAGTCACTCTGTAAAGTCCTTTCTGCGCCTAAAGCACACGTTTGACAACCGAATTTTGATTTCATGTGAAATGAGTGCATTCGAGCATATTTGACAAGTAACAACTTTCTAAGCATGGATTTTCATGTTTTCGAGCTTTGAACACATTTTCATCATATTGGTCATTTTCACTGTATAAGCACATCTGAAACGAGTTTTCAACAAAGGACTGGGAAAAGCACTTGTTCAGAGTGGGAAAGCCCACTTTCTGTCACCGAGTGCATGAAAACAGCTTTCCGAGCACAGGAGTGCATTCAGACACTCTGTAAAGCCCTTTCTGCGCCTAAAGCAAACGTTTGACAACCGAATTTTGATTTCATGTGAAATGAGTGCATTCGAGCATATTTGACAAGTAACAACTTTCTAAGCATGGATTTTCATGTTTTCGAGCTTTGAACACATTTTCATCATATTGGTCATTTTCACTGTATAAGCACATCTGAAACGAGTTTTCAACAAAGGACTGGGAAAAGCACTTGTTCAGAGTGGGAAAGCCCACTTTCTGTCACCGAGTGCATGAAAACAGCTTTCCGAGCACAGGAGTGCATTCAGACACTCTGTAAAGCCCTTTCTGCGCCTAAAGCAAACGTTTGACAACCGAATTTTGATTTCATGTGAAATGAGTGCATTCGAGCATATTTGACAAGTAACAACTTTCTAAGCATGGATTTTCATGTTTTCGAGCTTTGAACACATTTTCATCATATTGGTCATTTTAGCTGTAAAAGCACGTCTGAAACGAGTTTTCAACATAGAACTGTGATACGCACTTGTTCAGAGCGGGAAAGCCCACTTTCTGTCACCGAGTGCATGAAAACAGGCTTTCCGAGCACAGGAGTGCATTCAGTCACTCTGTAAAGTCCTTTCTGCGCCTAAAGCACACGTTTGACAACCGAATTTTGATTTCATGTGAAATGAGTGCATTCGAGCATATTTGACAAGTAACAACTTTCTAAGCATGGATTTTCATGTTTTCGAGCTTTGAACACATTTTCATCATATTGGTCATTTTCACTGTATAAGCACATCTGAAACGAGTTTTCAACAAAGGACTGGGAAAAGCACTTGTTCAGAGTGGGAAAGCCCACTTTCTGTCACCGAGTGCATGAAAACAGCTTTCCGAGCACAGGAGTGCATTCAGACACTCTGTAAAGCCCTTTCTGCGCCTAAAGCACACGTTTGACAACCGAATTTTGATTTCATGTGAAATGAGTGCATTCGAGCATATTTGACAAGTAACAACTTTCTAAGCATGGATTTTCATGTTTTCGAGCTTTGAACACATTTTCATCATATTGGTCATTTTAGCTGTAAAAGCACGTCTGAAACGAGTTTTCAACATAGAACTGTGATACGCACTTGTTCAGAGCGGGAAAGCCCACTTTCTGTCACCGAGTGCATGAAAACAGCTTTCCGAGCACAGGAGTGCATTCAGACACTCTGTAAAGCCCTTTCTGCGCCTAAAGCAAACGTTTGACAACCGACTTTTGATTTCATGTGAAATGAGTGCATTCGAGCATATTTGACAAGTAACAACTTTCTAAGCATGGATTTTTATGTTTTCGAGCTTTGAACACATTTTCATCATATTGGTCATTTTCACTGTATAAGCACATCTGAAACGAGTTTTCAACAAAGGACTGGGAAAAGCACTTGTTCAGAGCGGGAAAGCCCACTTTCTGTCACCGAGTGCATGAAAACAGGCTTTCCGAGCACAGGAGTGCATTCAGTCACTCTGTAAAGTCCTTTCTGCGCCTAAAGCACACGTTTGACAACCGAATTTTGATTTCATGTGAAATGAGTGCATTCGAGCATATTTGACAAGTAACAACTTTCTAAGCATGGATTTTCATGTTTTCGAGCTTTGAACACATTTTCATCATATTGGTCATTTTCACTGTATAAGCACATCTGAAACGAGTCTTCAACAAAGGACTGGGAAAAGCACTTGTTCAGAGTGGGAAAGCCCACTTTCTGTCACCGAGTGCATGAAAACAGCTTTCCGAGCACAGGAGTGCATTCAGACACTCTGTAAAGCCCTTTCTGCGCCTAAAGCACACGTTTGACAACCGAATTTTGATTTCATGTGAAATGAGTGCATTCGAGCATATTTGACAAGTAACAACTTTCTAAGCATGGATTTTTATGTTTTCGAGCTTTGAACACATTTTCATCATATTGGTCATTTTCACTGTATAAGCACATCTGAAACGAGTTTTCAACAAAGGACTGGGAAAAGCACTTGTTCAGAGTGGGAAAGCCCACTTTCTGTCACCGAGTGCATGAAAACAGCTTTCCGAGCACAGGAGTGCATTCAGACACTCTGTAAAGCCCTTTCTGCGCCTAAAGCAAACGTTTGACAACCGAATTTTGATTTCATGTGAAATGAGTGCATTCGAGCATATTTGACAAGTAACAACTTTCTAAGCATGGATTTTCATGTTTTCGAGCTTTGAACACATTTTCATCATATTGGTCATTTTCACTGTATAAGCACATCTGAAACGAGTTTTCAACAAAGGACTGGGAAAAGCACTTGTTCAGAGTGGGAAAGCCCACTTTCTGTCACCGAGTGCATGAAAACAGCTTTCCGAGCACAGGAGTGCATTCAGACACTCTGTAAAGCCCATTCTGCGCCTAAAGCAAACGTTTGACAACCGAATTTTGATTTCATGTGAAATGAGTGCATTCGAGCATATTTGACAAGTAACAACTTTCTAAGCATGGATTTTCATGTTTTCGAGCTTTGAACACATTTTCATCATATTGGTCATTTTAGCTGTAAAAGCACGTCTGAAACGAGTTTTCAACATAGAACTGTGATACGCACTTGTTCAGAGTGGGAAAGCCCACTTTCTGTCACCGAGTGCATGAAAACAGCTTTCCGAGCACAGGAGTGCATTCAGTCACTCTGTAAAGTCCTTTCTGCGCCTAAAGCACACGTTTGACAACCGAATTTTGATTTCATGTGAAATGAGTGCATTCGAGCATATTTGACAAGTAACAACTTTCTAAGCATGGATTTTCATGTTTTCGAGCTTTGAACACATTTTCATCATATTGGTCATTTTAGCTGTAAAAGCACGTCTGAAACGAGTTTTCAACATAGAACTGTGATACGCACTTGTTCAGAGTGGGAAAGCCCACTTTCTGTCACCGAGTGCATGAAAACAGCTTTCCGAGCACAGGAGTGCATTCAGTCACTCTGTAAAGTCCTTTCTGCGCCTTTTCATGTTTTCGAGCTTTGAACACATTTTCATCATATTGGTCATTTTAGCTGTAAAAGCACGTCTGAAACGAGTTTTCAACATAGAACTGTGATACGCACTTGTTCAGAGTGGGAAAGCCCACTTTCTGTCACCGAGTGCATGAAAACAGCTTTCCGAGCACAGGAGTGCATTCAGACACTCTGTAAAGCCCTTTCTGCGCCTAAAGCAAACGTTTGACAACCGAATTTTGATTTCATGTGAAATGAGTGCATTCGAGCATATTTGACAAGTAACAACTTTCTAAGCATGGATTTTCATGTTTTCGAGCTTTGAACACATTTTCATCATATTGGTCATTTTAGCTGTAAAAGCACGTCTGAAACGAGTTTTCAACATAGAACTGTGATACGCACTTGTTCAGAGCGGGAAAGCCCACTTTCTGTCACCGAGTGCATGAAAACAGGCTTTCCGAGCACAGGAGTGCATTCAGTCACTCTGTAAAGTCCTTTCTGCGCCTAAAGCACACGTTTGACAACCGAATTTTGATTTCATGTGAAATGAGTGCATTCGAGCATATTTGACAAGTAACAACTTTCTAAGCATGGATTTTCATGTTTTCGAGCTTTGAACACATTTTCATCATATTGGTCATTTTCACTGTATAAGCACATCTGAAACGAGTTTTCAACAAAGGACTGGGAAAAGCACTTGTTCAGAGTGGGAAAGCCCACTTTCTGTCACCGAGTGCATGAAAACAGCTTTCCGAGCACAGGAGTGCATTCAGACACTCTGTAAAGCCCTTTCTGCGCCTAAAGCACACGTTTGACAACCGAATTTTGATTTCATGTGAAATGAGTGCATTCGAGCATATTTGACAAGTAACAACTTTCTAAGCATGGATTTTTGTGTTTTCGAGCTTTGAACACATTTTCATCATATTGGTCATTTTCACTGTATAAGCACATCTGAAACGAGTTTTCAACAAAGGACTGGGAAAAGCACTTGTTCAGAGTGGGAAAGCCCACTTTCTGTCACCGAGTGCATGAAAACAGCTTTCCGAGCACAGGAGTGCATTCAGACACTCTGTAAAGCCCTTTCTGCGCCTAAAGCAAACGTTTGACAACCGAATTTTGATTTCATGTGAAATGAGTGCATTCGAGCATATTTGACAAGTAACAACTTTCTAAGCATGGATTTTCATGTTTTCGAGCTTTGAACACATTTTCATCATATTGGTCATTTTAGCTGTAAAAGCACGTCTGAAACGAGTTTTCAACATAGAACTGTGATACGCACTTGTTCAGAGTGGGAAAACACACTTTTTTTCACCGAGTGCATGAAAACAGGCTTTCCGAGCACAGGAGTGCATTCAGTCACTCTGTAAAGTCCTTTCTGCGCCTAAAGCACACGTTTGACAACCGAATTTTGATTTCATGTGAAATGAGTGCATTCGAGCATATTTGACAAGTAACAACTTTCTAAGCATGGATTTTCATGTTTTCGAGCTTTGAACACATTTTCATCATATTGGTCATTTTCACTGTATAAGCACATCTGAAACGAGTTTTCAACAAAGGACTGGGAAAAGCACTTGTTCAGAGTGGGAAAGCCCACTTTCTGTCACCGAGTGCATGAAAACAGCTTTCCGAGCACAGGAGTGCATTCAGACACTCTGTAAAGCCCTTTCTGCGCCTAAAGCACACGTTTGACAACCGAATTTTGATTTCATGTGAAATGAGTGCATTCGAGCATATTTGACAAGTAACAACTTTCTAAGCATGGATTTTCATGTTTTCGAGCTTTGAACACATTTTCATCATATTGGTCATTTTAGCTGTAAAAGCACGTCTGAAACGAGTTTTCAACATAGAACTGTGATACGCACTTGTTCAGAGTGGGAAAACACACTTTTTTTCACCGAATGCATGAAAACAGGCTTTCCGAGCACAGGAGTGCATTCAGTCACTCTGTAAAGTCCTTTCTGCGCCTAAAGCACACGTTTGACAACCGAATTTTGATTTCATGTGAAATGAGTGCATTCGAACATATTTGACAAGTAACAACTTTCTAAGCATGGATTTTCATGTTTTCGAGCTTTGAACACATTTTCATCATATTGGTCATTTTCACTGTATAAGCACATCTGAAACGAGTTTTCAACAAAGGACTGGGAAAAGCACTTGTTCAGAGTGGGAAAGCCCACTTTCTGTCACCGAGTGCATGAAAACAGCTTTCCGAGCACAGGAGTGCATTCAGACACTCTGTAAAGCCCTTTCTGCGCCTAAAGCACACGTTTGACAACCGAATTTTGATTTCATGTGAAATGAGTGCATTCGAGCATATTTGACAAGTAACAACTTTCTAAGCATGGATTTTTGTGTTTTCGAGCTTTGAACACATTTTCATCATATTGGTCATTTTCACTGTATAAGCACATCTGAAACGAGTTTTCAACAAAGGACTGGGAAAAGCACTTGTTCAGAGTGGGAAAGCCCACTTTCTGTCACCGAGTGCATGAAAACAGCTTTCCGAGCACAGGAGTGCATTCAGACACTCTGTAAAGCCCTTTCTGCGCCTAAAGCAAACGTTTGACAACCGAATTTTGATTTCATGTGAAATGAGTGCATTCGAGCATATTTGACAAGTAACAACTTTCTAAGCATGGATTTTCATGTTTTCGAGCTTTGAACACATTTTCATCATATTGGTCATTTTAGCTGTAAAAGCACGTCTGAAACGAGTTTTCAACATAGAACTGTGATACGCACTTGTTCAGAGCGGGAAAGCCCACTTTCTGTCACCGAGTGCATGAAAACAGGCTTTCCGAGCACAGGAGTGCATTCAGTCACTCTGTAAAGTCCTTTCTGCGCCTAAAGCACACGTTTGACAACCGAATTTTGATTTCATGTGAAATGAGTGCATTCGAGCATATTTGACAAGTAACAACTTTCTAAGCATGGATTTTCATGTTTTCGAGCTTTGAACACATTTTCATCATATTGGTCATTTTCACTGTATAAGCACATCTGAAACGAGTTTTCAACAAAGGACTGGGAAAAGCACTTGTTCAGAGTGGGAAAGCCCACTTTCTGTCACCGAGTGCATGAAAACAGCTTTCCGAGCACAGGAGTGCATTCAGACACTCTGTAAAGCCCTTTCTGCGCCTAAAGCACACGTTTGACAACCGAATTTTGATTTCATGTGAAATGAGTGCATTCGAGCATATTTGACAAGTAACAACTTTCTAAGCATGGATTTTTGTGTTTTCGAGCTTTGAACACATTTTCATCATATTGGTCATTTTCACTGTATAAGCACATCTGAAACGAGTTTTCAACAAAGGACTGGGAAAAGCACTTGTTCAGAGTGGGAAAGCCCACTTTCTGTCACCGAGTGCATGAAAACAGCTTTCCGAGCACAGGAGTGCATTCAGACACTCTGTAAAGCCCTTTCTGCGCCTAAAGCAAACGTTTGACAACCGAATTTTGATTTCATGTGAAATGAGTGCATTCGAGCATATTTGACAAGTAACAACTTTCTAAGCATGGATTTTCATGTTTTCGAGCTTTGAACACATTTTCATCATATTGGTCATTTTAGCTGTAAAAGCACGTCTGAAACGAGTTTTCAACATAGAACTGTGATACGCACTTGTTCAGAGTGGGAAAACACACTTTTTTTCACCGAGTGCATGAAAACAGGCTTTCCGAGCACAGGAGTGCATTCAGTCACTCTGTAAAGTCCTTTCTGCGCCTAAAGCACACGTTTGACAACCGAATTTTGATTTCATGTGAAATGAGTGCATTCGAGCATATTTGACAAGTAACAACTTTCTAAGCATGGATTTTCATGTTTTCGAGCTTTGAACACATTTTCATCATATTGGTCATTTTCACTGTATAAGCACATCTGAAACGAGTTTTCAACAAAGGACTGGGAAAAGCACTTGTTCAGAGTGGGAAAGCCCACTTTCTGTCACCGAGTGCATGAAAACAGCTTTCCGAGCACAGGAGTGCATTCAGACACTCTGTAAAGCCCTTTCTGCGCCTAAAGCACACGTTTGACAACCGAATTTTGATTTCATGTGAAATGAGTGCATTCGAGCATATTTGACAAGTAACAACTTTCTAAGCATGGATTTTCATGTTTTCGAGCTTTGAACACATTTTCATCATATTGGTCATTTTAGCTGTAAAAGCACGTCTGAAACGAGTTTTCAACATAGAACTGTGATACGCACTTGTTCAGAGTGGGAAAACACACTTTTTTTCACCGAATGCATGAAAACAGGCTTTCCGAGCACAGGAGTGCATTCAGTCACTCTGTAAAGTCCTTTCTGCGCCTAAAGCACACGTTTGACAACCGAATTTTGATTTCATGTGAAATGAGTGCATTCGAACATATTTGACAAGTAACAACTTTCTAAGCATGGATTTTCATGTTTTCGAGCTTTGAACACATTTTCATCATATTGGTCATTTTCACTGTATAAGCACATCTGAAACGAGTTTTCAACAAAGGACTGGGAAAAGCACTTGTTCAGAGTGGGAAAGCCCACTTTCTGTCACCGAGTGCATGAAAACAGCTTTCCGAGCACAGGAGTGCATTCAGACACTCTGTAAAGCCCTTTCTGCGCCTAAAGCACACGTTTGACAACCGAATTTTGATTTCATGTGAAATGAGTGCATTCGAGCATATTTGACAAGTAACAACTTTCTAAGCATGGATTTTTGTGTTTTCGAGCTTTGAACACATTTTCATCATATTGGTCATTTTCACTGTATAAGCACATCTGAAACGAGTTTTCAACAAAGGACTGGGAAAAGCACTTGTTCAGAGTGGGAAAGCCCACTTTCTGTCACCGAGTGCATGAAAACAGCTTTCCGAGCACAGGAGTGCATTCAGACACTCTGTAAAGCCCTTTCTGCGCCTAAAGCAAACGTTTGACAACCGAATTTTGATTTCATGTGAAATGAGTGCATTCGAGCATATTTGACAAGTAACAACTTTCTAAGCATGGATTTTCATGTTTTCGAGCTTTGAACACATTTTCATCATATTGGTCATTTTAGCTGTAAAAGCACGTCTGAAACGAGTTTTCAACATAGAACTGTGATACGCACTTGTTCAGAGCGGGAAAGCCCACTTTCTGTCACCGAGTGCATGAAAACAGCTTTCCGAGCACAGGAGTGCATTCAGACACTCTGTAAAGCCCTTTCTGCGCCTAAAGCAAACGTTTGACAACCGAATTTTGATTTCATGTGAAATGAGTGCATTCGAGCATATTTGACAAGTAACAACTTTCTAAGCATGGATTTTTATGTTTTCGAGCTTTGAACACATTTTCATCATATTGGTCATTTTCACTGTATAAGCACATCTGAAACGAGTTTTCAACAAAGGACTGGGAAAAGCACTTGTTCAGAGTGGGAAAGCCCACTTTCTGTCACCGAGTGCATGAAAACAGCTTTCCGAGCACAGGAGTGCATTCAGACACTCTGTAAAGCCCTTTCTGCGCCTAAAGCAAACGTTTGACAACCGAATTTTGATTTCATGTGAAATGAGTGCATTCGAGCATATTTGACAAGTAACAACTTTCTAAGCATGGATTTTCATGTTTTCGAGCTTTGAACACATTTTCATCATATTGGTCATTTTAGCTGTAAAAGCACGTCTGAAACGAGTTTTCAACATAGAACTGTGATACGCACTTGTTCAGAGTGGGAAAACACACTTTTTTTCACCGAGTGCATGAAAACAGGCTTTCCGAGCACAGGAGTGCATTCAGTCACTCTGTAAAGTCCTTTCTGCGCCTAAAGCACACGTTTGACAACCGAATTTTGATTTCATGTGAAATGAGTGCATTCGAGCATATTTGACAAGTAACAACTTTCTAAGCATGGATTTTCATGTTTTCGAGCTTTGAACACATTTTCATCATATTGGTCATTTTCACTGTATAAGCACATCTGAAACGAGTTTTCAACAAAGGACTGGGAAAAGCACTTGTTCAGAGTGGGAAAGCCCACTTTCTGTCACCGAGTGCATGAAAACAGCTTTCCGAGCACAGGAATGCATTCAGACACTCTGTAAAGCCCTTTCTGCGCCTAAAGCACACGTTTGACAACCGAATTTTGATTTCATGTGAAATGAGTGCATTCGAGCATATTTGACAAGTAACAACTTTCTAAGCATGGATTTTTATGTTTTCGAGCTTTGAACACATTTTCATCATATTGGTCATTTTCACTGTATAAGCACATCTGAAACGAGTTTTCAACAAAGGACTGGGAAAAGCACTTGTTCAGAGTGGGAAAGCCCACTTTCTGTCACCGAGTGCATGAAAACAGCTTTCCGAGCACAGGAGTGCATTCAGACACTCTGTAAAGCCCTTTCTGCGCCTAAAGCAAACGTTTGACAACCGAATTTTGATTTCATGTGAAATGAGTGCATTCGAGCATATTTGACAAGTAACAACTTTCTAAGCATGGATTTTCATGTTTTCGAGCTTTGAACACATTTTCATCATATTGGTCATTTTCACTGTATAAGCAGATCTGAAACGAGTTTTCAACAAAGGACTGGGAAAAGCACTTGTTCAGAGTGGGAAAGCCCACTTTCTGTCACCGTGTGCATGAAAACAGCTTTCCGAGCACAGGAGTGCATTCAGACACTCTGTAAAGCCCTTTCTGCGCCTAAAGCAAACGTTTGACAACCGAATTTTGATTTCATGTGAAATGAGTGCATTCGAGCATATTTGACAAGTAACAACTTTCTAAGCATGGATTTTCATGTTTTCGAGCTTTGAACACATTTTCATCATATTGGTCATTTTAGCTGTAAAAGCACGTCTGAAACGAGTTTTCAACATAGAACTGTGATACGCACTTGTTCAGAGCGGGAAAGCCCACTTTCTGTCACCGAGTGCATGAAAACAGCTTTCCGAGCACAGGAGTGCATTCAGACACTCTGTAAAGCCCTTTCTGCGCCTAAAGCAAACGTTTGACAACCGAATTTTGATTTCATGTGAAATGAGTGCATTCGAGCATATTTGACAAGTAACAACTTTCTAAGCATGGATTTTTATGTTTTCGAGCTTTGAACACATTTTCATCATATTGGTCATTTTCACTGTATAAGCACATCTGAAACGAGTTTTCAACAAAGGACTGGGAAAAGCACTTGTTCAGAGCGGGAAAGCCCACTTTCTGTCACCGAGTGCATGAAAACAGGCTTTCCGAGCACAGGAGTGCATTCAGTCACTCTGTAAAGTCCTTTCTGCGCCTAAAGCACACGTTTGACAACCGAATTTTGATTTCATGTGAAATGAGTGCATTCGAGCATATTTGACAAGTAACAACTTTCTAAGCATGGATTTTCATGTTTTCGAGCTTTGAACACATTTTCATCATATTGGTCATTTTCACTGTATAAGCACATCTGAAACGAGTTTTCAACAAAGGACTGGGAAAAGCACTTGTTCAGAGTGGGAAAGCCCACTTTCTGTCACCGAGTGCATGAAAACAGCTTTCCGAGCACAGGAGTGCATTCAGACACTCTGTAAAGCCCTTTCTGCGCCTAAAGCACACGTTTGACAACCGAATTTTGATTTCATGTGAAATGAGTGCATTCGAGCATATTTGACAAGTAACAACTTTCTAAGCATGGATTTTTATGTTTTCGAGCTTTGAACACATTTTCATCATATTGGTCATTTTCACTGTATAAGCACATCTGAAACGAGTTTTCAACAAAGGACTGGGAAAAGCACTTGTTCAGAGTGGGAAAGCCCACTTTCTGTCACCGAGTGCATGAAAACAGCTTTCCGAGCACAGGAGTGCATTCAGACACTCTGTAAAGCCCTTTCTGCGCCTAAAGCAAACGTTTGACAACCGAATTTTGATTTCATGTGAAATGAGTGCATTCGAGCATATTTGACAAGTAACAACTTTCTAAGCATGGATTTTCATGTTTTCGAGCTTTGAACACATTTTCATCATATTGGTCATTTTAGCTGTAAAAGCACGTCTGAAACGAGTTTTCAACATAGAACTGTGATACGCACTTGTTCAGAGCGGGAAAGCCCACTTTCTGTCACCGAGTGCATGAAAACAGGCTTTCCGAGCACAGGAGTGCATTCAGTCACTCTGTAAAGTCCTTTCTGCGCCTAAAGCACACGTTTGACAACCGAATTTTGATTTCATGTGAAATGAGTGCATTCGAGCATATTTGACAAGTAACAACTTTCTAAGCATGGATTTTCATGTTTTCGAGCTTTGAACACATTTTCATCATATTGGTCATTTTCACTGTATAAGCACATCTGAAACGAGTTTTCAACAAAGGACTGGGAAAAGCACTTGTTCAGAGTGGGAAAGCCCACTTTCTGTCACCGAGTGCATGAAAACAGCTTTCCGAGCACAGGAGTGCATTCAGACACTCTGTAAAGCCCTTTCTGCGCCTAAAGCACACGTTTGACAACCGAATTTTGATTTCATGTGAAATGAGTGCATTCGAGCATATTTGACAAGTAACAACTTTCTAAGCATGGATTTTCATGTTTTCGAGCTTTGAACACATTTTCATCATATTGGTCATTTTCACTGTATAAGCACATCTGAAACGAGTTTTCAACAAAGGACTGGGAAAAGCACTTGTTCAGAGTGGGAAAGCCCACTTTCTGTCACCGAGTGCATGAAAACAGCTTTCCGAGCACAGGAGTGCATTCAGACACTCTGTAAAGCCCTTTCTGCGCCTAAAGCACACGTTTGACAACCGAATTTTGATTTCATGTGAAATGAGTGCATTCGAGCATATTTGACAAGTAACAACTTTCTAAGCATGGATTTTTATGTTTTCGAGCTTTGAACACATTTTCATCATATTGGTCATTTTCACTGTATAAGCACATCTGAAACGAGTTTTCAACAAAGGACTGGGAAAAGCACTTGTTCAGAATGGGAAAGCCCACTTTCTGTCACCGAGTGCATGAAAACAGCTTTCCGAGCACAGGAGTGCATTCAGACACTCTGTAAAGCCCTTTCTGCGCCTAAAGCAAACGTTTGACAACCGAATTTTGATTTCATGTGAAATGAGTGCATTCGAGCATATTTGACAAGTAACAACTTTCTAAGCATGGATTTTCATGTTTTCGAGCTTTGAACACATTTTCATCATATTGGTCATTTTAGCTGTAAAAGCACGTCTGAAACGAGTTTTCAACATAGAACTGTGATACGCACTTGTTCAGAGCGGGAAAGCCCACTTTCTGTCACCGAGTGCATGAAAACAGGCTTTCCGAGCACAGGAGTGCATTCAGTCACTCTGTAAAGTCCTTTCTGCGCCTAAAGCACACGTTTGACAACCGAATTTTGATTTCATGTGAAATGAGTGCATTCGAGCATATTTGACAAGTAACAACTTTCTAAGCATGGATTTTCATGTTTTCGAGCTTTGAACACATTTTCATCATATTGGTCATTTTCACTGTATAAGCACATCTGAAACGAGTTTTCAACAAAGGACTGGGAAAAGCACTTGTTCAGAGTGGGAAAGCCCACTTTCTGTCACCGAGTGCATGAAAACAGCTTTCCGAGCACAGGAGTGCATTCAGACACTCTGTAAAGCCCTTTCTGCGCCTAAAGCAAACGTTTGACAACCGAATTTTGATTTCATGTGAAATGAGTGCATTCGAGCATATTTGACAAGTAACAACTTTCTAAGCATGGATTTTCATGTTTTCGAGCTTTGAACACATTTTCATCATATTGGTCATTTTAGCTGTAAAAGCACGTCTGAAACGAGTTTTCAACATAGAACTGTGATACGCACTTGTTCAGAGTGGGAAAACACACTTTTTTTCACCGAGTGCATGAAAATAGGCTTTCCGAGCACAGGAGTGCATTCAGTCACTCTGTAAAGTCCTTTCTGCGCCTAAAGCACACGTTTGACAACCGAATTTTGATTTCATGTGAAATGAGTGCATTCGAGCATATTTGACAAGTAACAACTTTCTAAGCATGGATTTTCATGTTTTCGAGCTTTGAACACATTTTCATCATATTGGTCATTTTAGCTGTAAAAGCACGTCTGAAACGAGTTTTCAACATAGAACTGTGATACGCACTTGTTCAGAGTGGGAAAACACACTTTTTTTCACCGAATGCATGAAAACAGGCTTTCCGAGCACAGGAGTGCATTCAGTCACTCTGTAAAGTCCTTTCTGCGCCTAAAGCACACGTTTGACAACCGAATTTTGATTTCATGTGAAATGAGTGCATTCGAGCATATTTGACAAGTAACAACTTTCTAAGCATGGATTTTCATGTTTTCGAGCTTTGAACACATTTTCATCATATTGGTCATTTTAGCTGTAAAAGCACGTCTGAAACGAGTTTTCAACATAGAACTGTGATACGCACTTGTTCAGAGTGGGAAAACACACTTTTTTTCACCGAATGCATGAAAACAGGCTTTCCGAGCACAGGAGTGCATTCAGTCACTCTGTAAAGTCCTTTCTGCGCCTAAAGCACACGTTTGACAACCGAATTTTGATTTCATGTGAAATGAGTGCATTCGAACATATTTGACAAGTAACAACTTTCTAAGCATGGATTTTCATGTTTTCGAGCTTTGAACACATTTTCATCATATTGGTCATTTTCACTGTATAAGCACATCTGAAACGAGTTTTCAACAAAGGACTGGGAAAAGCACTTGTTCAGAGTGGGAAAGCCCACTTTCTGTCACCGAGTGCATGAAAACAGCTTTCCGAGCACAGGAGTGCATTCAGACACTCTGTAAAGCCCTTTCTGCGCCTAAAGCACACGTTTGACAACCGAATTTTGATTTCATGTGAAATGAGTGCATTCGAGCATATTTGACAAGTAACAACTTTCTAAGCATGGATTTTTGTGTTTTCGAGCTTTGAACACATTTTCATCATATTGGTCATTTTCACTGTATAAGCACATCTGAAACGAGTTTTCAACAAAGGACTGGGAAAAGCACTTGTTCAGAGTGGGAAAGCCCACTTTCTGTCACCGAGTGCATGAAAACAGCTTTCCGAGCACAGGAGTGCATTCAGACACTCTGTAAAGCCCTTTCTGCGCCTAAAGCAAACGTTTGACAACCGAATTTTGATTTCATGTGAAATGAGTGCATTCGAGCATATTTGACAAGTAACAACTTTCTAAGCATGGATTTTCATGTTTTCGAGCTTTGAACACATTTTCATCATATTGGTCATTTTAGCTGTAAAAGCACGTCTGAAACGAGTTTTCAACATAGAACTGTGATACGCACTTGTTCAGAGCGGGAAAGCCCACTTTCTGTCACCGAGTGCATGAAAACAGCTTTCCGAGCACAGGAGTGCATTCAGACACTCTGTAAAGCCCTTTCTGCGCCTAAAGCAAACGTTTGACAACCGAATTTTGATTTCATGTGAAATGAGTGCATTCGAGCATATTTGACAAGTAACAACTTTCTAAGCATGGATTTTTATGTTTTCGAGCTTTGAACACATTTTCATCATATTGGTCATTTTCACTGTATAAGCACATCTGAAACGAGTTTTCAACAAAGGACTGGGAAAAGCACTTGTTCAGAGTGGGAAAGCCCACTTTCTGTCACCGAGTGCATGAAAACAGCTTTCCGAGCACAGGAGTGCATTCAGACACTCTGTAAAGCCCTTTCTGCGCCTAAAGCAAACGTTTGACAACCGAATTTTGATTTCATGTGAAATGAGTGCATTCGAGCATATTTGACAAGTAACAACTTTCTAAGCATGGATTTTCATGTTTTCGAGCTTTGAACACATTTTCATCATATTGGTCATTTTAGCTGTAAAAGCACGTCTGAAACGAGTTTTCAACATAGAACTGTGATACGCACTTGTTCAGAGTGGGAAAACACACTTTTTTTCACCGAGTGCATGAAAACAGGCTTTCCGAGCACAGGAGTGCATTCAGTCACTCTGTAAAGTCCTTTCTGCGCCTAAAGCACACGTTTGACAACCGAATTTTGATTTCATGTGAAATGAGTGCATTCGAGCATATTTGACAAGTAACAACTTTCTAAGCATGGATTTTCATGTTTTCGAGCTTTGAACACATTTTCATCATATTGGTCATTTTCACTGTATAAGCACATCTGAAACGAGTTTTCAACAAAGGACTGGGAAAAGCACTTGTTCAGAGCGGGAAAGCCCACTTTCTGTCACCGAGTGCATGAAAACAGGCTTTCCGAGCACAGGAGTGCATTCAGTCACTCTGTAAAGTCCTTTCTGCGCCTAAAGCACACGTTTGACAACCGAATTTTGATTTCATGTGAAATGAGTGCATTCGAGCATATTTGACAAGTAACAACTTTCTAAGCATGGATTTTTATGTTTTCGAGCTTTGAACACATTTTCATCATATTGGTCATTTTCACTGTATAAGCACATCTGAAACGAGTTTTCAACAAAGGACTGGGAAAAGCACTTGTTCAGAGTGGGAAAGCCCACTTTCTGTCACCGAGTGCATGAAAACAGCTTTCCGAGCACAGGAGTGCATTCAGACACTCTGTAAAGCCCTTTCTGCGCCTAAAGCAAACGTTTGACAACCGAATTTTGATTTCATGTGAAATGAGTGCATTCGAGCATATTTGACAAGTAACAACTTTCTAAGCATGGATTTTCATGTTTTCGAGCTTTGAACACATTTTCATCATATTGGTCATTTTAGCTGTAAAAGCACGTCTGAAACGAGTTTTCAACATAGAACTGTGATACGCACTTGTTCAGAGTGGGAAAACACACTTTTTTTCACCGAGTGCATGAAAACAGGCTTTCCGAGCACAGGAGTGCATTCAGTCACTCTGTAAAGTCCTTTCTGCGCCTAAAGCACACGTTTGACAACCGAATTTTGATTTCATGTGAAATGAGTGCATTCGAGCATATTTGACAAGTAACAACTTTCTAAGCATGGATTTTCATGTTTTCGAGCTTTGAACACATTTTCATCATATTGGTCATTTTCACTGTATAAGCACATCTGAAACGAGTTTTCAACAAAGGACTGGGAAAAGCACTTGTTCAGAGTGGGAAAGCCCACTTTCTGTCACCGAGTGCATGAAAACAGCTTTCCGAGCACAGGAGTGCATTCAGACACTCTGTAAAGCCCTTTCTGCGCCTAAAGCAAACGTTTGACAACCGAATTTTGATTTCATGTGAAATGAGTGCATTCGAGCATATTTGACAAGTAACAACTTTCTAAGCATGGATTTTCATGTTTTCGAGCTTTGAACACATTTTCATCATATTGGTCATTTTAGCTGTAAAAGCACGTCTGAAACGAGTTTTCAACATAGAACTGTGATACGCACTTGTTCAGAGTGGGAAAACACACTTTTTTTCACCGAATGCATGAAAACAGGCTTTCCGAGCACAGGAGTGCATTCAGTCACTCTGTAAAGTCCTTTCTGCGCCTAAAGCACACGTTTGACAACCGAATTTTGATTTCATGTGAAATGAGTGCATTCGAACATATTTGACAAGTAACAACTTTCTAAGCATGGATTTTCATGTTTTCGAGCTTTGAACACATTTTCATCATATTGGTCATTTTAGCTGTAAAAGCACGTCTGAAACGAGTTTTCAACATAGAACTGTGATACGCACTTGTTCAGAGCGGGAAAGCCCACTTTCTGTCACCGAGTGCATGAAAACAGGCTTTCCGAGCACAGGAGTGCATTCAGTCACTCTGTAAAGTCCTTTCTGCGCCTAAAGCACACGTTTGACAACCGAATTTTGATTTCATGTGAAATGAGTGCATTCGAGCATATTTGACAAGTAACAACTTTCTAAGCATGGATTTTCATGTTTTCGAGCTTTGAACACATTTTCATCATATTGGTCATTTTCACTGTATAAGCACATCTGAAACGAGTTTTCAACAAAGGACTGGGAAAAGCACTTGTTCAGAGTGGGAAAGCCCACTTTCTGTCACCGAGTGCATGAAAACAGCTTTCCGAGCACAGGAGTGCATTCAGACACTCTGTAAAGCCCTTTCTGCGCCTAAAGCAAACGTTTGACAACCGAATTTTGATTTCATGTGAAATGAGTGCATTCGAGCATATTTGACAAGTAACAACTTTCTAAGCATGGATTTTCATGTTTTCGAGCTTTGAACACATTTTCATCATATTGGTCATTTTAGCTGTAAAAGCACGTCTGAAACGAGTTTTCAACATAGAACTGTGATACGCACTTGTTCAGAGTGGGAAAACACACTTTTTTTCACCGAGTGCATGAAAACAGGCTTTCCGAGCACAGGAGTGCATTCAGTCACTCTGTAAAGTCCTTTCTGCGCCTAAAGCACACGTTTGACAACCGAATTTTGATTTCATGTGAAATGAGTGCATTCGAGCATATTTGACAAGTAACAACTTTCTAAGCATGGATTTTCATGTTTTCGAGCTTTGAACACATTTTCATCATATTGGTCATTTTCACTGTATAAGCACATCTGAAACGAGTTTTCAACAAAGGACTGGGAAAAGCACTTGTTCAGAGTGGGAAAGCCCACTTTCTGTCACCGAGTGCATGAAAACAGCTTTCCGAGCACAGGAGTGCATTCAGACACTCTGTAAAGCCCTTTCTGCGCCTAAAGCACACGTTTGACAACCGAATTTTGATTTCATGTGAAATGAGTGCATTCGAGCATATTTGACAAGTAACAACTTTCTAAGCATGGATTTTTATGTTTTCGAGCTTTGAACACATTTTCATCATATTGGTCATTTTCACTGTATAAGCACATCTGAAACGAGTTTTCAACAAAGGACTGGGAAAAGCACTTGTTCAGAGTGGGAAAGCCCACTTTCTGTCACCGAGTGCATGAAAACAGCTTTCCGAGCACAGGAGTGCATTCAGACACTCTGTAAAGCCCTTTCTGCGCCTAAAGCAAACGTTTGACAACCGAATTTTGATTTCATGTGAAATGAGTGCATTCGAGCATATTTGACAAGTAACAACTTTCTAAGCATGGATTTTCATGTTTTCGAGCTTTGAACACATTTTCATCATATTGGTCATTTTAGCTGTAAAAGCACGTCTGAAACGAGTTTTCAACATAGAACTGTGATACGCACTTGTTCAGAGTGGGAAAACACACTTTTTTTCACCGAGTGCATGAAAACAGGCTTTCCGAGCACAGGAGTGCATTCAGTCACTCTGTAAAGTCCTTTCTGCGCCTAAAGCACACGTTTGACAACCGAATTTTGATTTCATGTGAAATGAGTGCATTCGAGCATATTTGACAAGTAACAACTTTCTAAGCATGGATTTTCATGTTTTCGAGCTTTGAACACATTTTCATCATATTGGTCATTTTCACTGTATAAGCACATCTGAAACGAGTTTTCAACAAAGGACTGGGAAAAGCACTTGTTCAGAGCGGGAAAGCCCACTTTCTGTCACCGAGTGCATGAAAACAGGCTTTCCGAGCACAGGAGTGCATTCAGACACTCTGTAAAGTCCTTTCTGCGCCTAAAGCACACGTTTGACAACCGAATTTTGATTTCATGTGAAATGAGTGCATTCGAGCATATTTGACAAGTAACAACTTTCTAAGCATGGATTTTCATGTTTTCGAGCTTTGAACACATTTTCATCATATTGGTCATTTTCACTGTATAAGCACATCTGAAACGAGTTTTCAACAAAGGACTGGGAAAAGCACTTGTTCAGAGTGGGAAAGCCCACTTTCTGTCACCGAGTGCATGAAAACAGCTTTCCGAGCACAGGAGTGCATTCAGACACTCTGTAAAGCCCTTTCTGCGCCTAAAGCAAACGTTTGACAACCGAATTTTGATTTCATGTGAAATGAGTGCATTCGAGCATATTTGACAAGTAACAACTTTCTAAGCATGGATTTTCATGTTTTCGAGCTTTGAACACATTTTCATCATATTGGTCATTTTAGCTGTAAAAGCACGTCTGAAACGAGTTTTCAACATAGAACTGTGATACGCACTTGTTTAGAGTGGGAAAACACACTTTTTTTCACCGAATGCATGAAAACAGGCTTTCCGAGCACAGGAGTGCATTCAGTCACTCTGTAAAGTCCTTTCTGCGCCTAAAGCACACGTTTGACAACCGAATTTTGATTTCATGTGAAATGAGTGCATTCGAACATATTTGACAAGTAACAACTTTCTAAGCATGGATTTTCATGTTTTCGAGCTTTGAACACATTTTCATCATATTGGTCATTTTCACTGTATAAGCACATCTGAAACGAGTTTTCAACAAAGGACTGGGAAAAGCACTTGTTCAGAATGGGAAAGCCCACTTTCTGTCACCGAGTGCATGAAAACAGCTTTCCGAGCACAGGAGTGCATTCAGACACTCTGTAAAGCCCTTTCTGCGCCTAAAGCAAACGTTTGACAACCGAATTTTGATTTCATGTGAAATGAGTGCATTCGAGCATATTTGACAAGTAACAACTTTCTAAGCATGGATTTTCATGTTTTCGAGCTTTGAACACATTTTCATCATATTGGTCATTTTAGCTGTAAAAGCACGTCTGAAACGAGTTTTCAACATAGAACTGTGATACGCACTTGTTCAGAGCGGGAAAGCCCACTTTCTGTCACCGAGTGCATGAAAACAGGCTTTCCGAGCACAGGAGTGCATTCAGTCACTCTGTAAAGTCCTTTCTGCGCCTAAAGCACACGTTTGACAACCGAATTTTGATTTCATGTGAAATGAGTGCATTCGAGCATATTTGACAAGTAACAACTTTCTAAGCATGGATTTTCATGTTTTCGAGCTTTGAACACATTTTCATCATATTGGTCATTTTCACTGTATAAGCACATCTGAAACGAGTTTTCAACAAAGGACTGGGAAAAGCACTTGTTCAGAGTGGGAAAGCCCACTTTCTGTCACCGAGTGCATGAAAACAGCTTTCCGAGCACAGGAGTGCATTCAGACACTCTGTAAAGCCCTTTCTGCGCCTAAAGCAAACGTTTGACAACCGAATTTTGATTTCATGTGAAATGAGTGCATTCGAGCATATTTGACAAGTAACAACTTTCTAAGCATGGATTTTCATGTTTTCGAGCTTTGAACACATTTTCATCATATTGGTCATTTTAGCTGTAAAAGCACGTCTGAAACGAGTTTTCAACATAGAACTGTGATACGCACTTGTTCAGAGCGGGAAAGCCCACTTTCTGTCACCGAGTGCATGAAAACAGCTTTCCGAGCACAGGAGTGCATTCAGACACTCTGTAAAGCCCTTTCTGCGCCTAAAGCAAACGTTTGACAACCGAATTTTGATTTCATGTGAAATGAGTGCATTCGAGCATATTTGACAAGTAACAACTTTCTAAGCATGGATTTTTATGTTTTCGAGCTTTGAACACATTTTCATCATATTGGTCATTTTCACTGTATAAGCACATCTGAAACGAGTTTTCAACAAAGGACTGGGAAAAGCACTTGTTCAGAGTGGGAAAGCCCACTTTCTGTCACCGAGTGCATGAAAACAGCTTTCCGAGCACAGGAGTGCATTCAGACACTCTGTAAAGCCCTTTCTGCGCCTAAAGCAAACGTTTGACAACCGAATTTTGATTTCATGTGAAATGAGTGCATTCGAGCATATTTGACAAGTAACAACTTTCTAAGCATGGATTTTCATGTTTTCGAGCTTTGAACACATTTTCATCATATTGGTCATTTTAGCTGTAAAAGCACGTCTGAAACGAGTTTTCAACATAGAACTGTGATACGCACTTGTTCAGAGTGGGAAAACACACTTTTTTTCACCGAGTGCATGAAAACAGGCTTTCCGAGCACAGGAGTGCATTCAGTCACTCTGTAAAGTCCTTTCTGCGCCTAAAGCACACGTTTGACAACCGAATTTTGATTTCATGTGAAATGAGTGCATTCGAGCATATTTGACAAGTAACAACTTTCTAAGCATGGATTTTCATGTTTTCGAGCTTTGAACACATTTTCATCATATTGGTCATTTTCACTGTATAAGCACATCTGAAACGAGTTTTCAACAAAGGACTGGGAAAAGCACTTGTTCAGAGCGGGAAAGCCCACTTTCTGTCACCGAGTGCATGAAAACAGGCTTTCCGAGCACAGGAGTGCATTCAGTCACTCTGTAAAGTCCTTTCTGCGCCTAAAGCACACGTTTGACAACCGAATTTTGATTTCATGTGAAATGAGTGCATTCGAGCATATTTGACAAGTAACAACTTTCTAAGCATGGATTTTTATGTTTTCGAGCTTTGAACACATTTTCATCATATTGGTCATTTTCACTGTATAAGCACATCTGAAACGAGTTTTCAACAAAGGACTGGGAAAAGCACTTGTTCAGAGTGGGAAAGCCCACTTTCTGTCACCGAGTGCATGAAAACAGCTTTCCGAGCACAGGAGTGCATTCAGACACTCTGTAAAGCCCTTTCTGCGCCTAAAGCAAACGTTTGACAACCGAATTTTGATTTCATGTGAAATGAGTGCATTCGAGCATATTTGACAAGTAACAACTTTCTAAGCATGGATTTTCATGTTTTCGAGCTTTGAACACATTTTCATCATATTGGTCATTTTAGCTGTAAAAGCACGTCTGAAACGAGTTTTCAACATAGAACTGTGATACGCACTTGTTCAGAGTGGGAAAACACACTTTTTTTCACCGAGTGCATGAAAACAGGCTTTCCGAGCACAGGAGTGCATTCAGTCACTCTGTAAAGTCCTTTCTGCGCCTAAAGCACACGTTTGACAACCGAATTTTGATTTCATGTGAAATGAGTGCATTCGAGCATATTTGACAAGTAACAACTTTCTAAGCATGGATTTTCATGTTTTCGAGCTTTGAACACATTTTCATCATATTGGTCATTTTCACTGTATAAGCACATCTGAAACGAGTTTTCAACAAAGGACTGGGAAAAGCACTTGTTCAGAGTGGGAAAGCCCACTTTCTGTCACCGAGTGCATGAAAACAGCTTTCCGAGCACAGGAGTGCATTCAGACACTCTGTAAAGCCCTTTCTGCGCCTAAAGCAAACGTTTGACAACCGAATTTTGATTTCATGTGAAATGAGTGCATTCGAGCATATTTGACAAGTAACAACTTTCTAAGCATGGATTTTCATGTTTTCGAGCTTTGAACACATTTTCATCATATTGGTCATTTTAGCTGTAAAAGCACGTCTGAAACGAGTTTTCAACATAGAACTGTGATACGCACTTGTTCAGAGTGGGAAAACACACTTTTTTTCACCGAATGCATGAAAACAGGCTTTCCGAGCACAGGAGTGCATTCAGTCACTCTGTAAAGTCCTTTCTGCGCCTAAAGCACACGTTTGACAACCGAATTTTGATTTCATGTGAAATGAGTGCATTCGAACATATTTGACAAGTAACAACTTTCTAAGCATGGATTTTCATGTTTTCGAGCTTTGAACACATTTTCATCATATTGGTCATTTTCACTGTATAAGCACATCTGAAACGAGTTTTCAACAAAGGACTGGGAAAAGCACTTGTTCAGAGTGGGAAAGCCCACTTTCTGTCACCGAGTGCATGAAAACAGCTTTCCGAGCACAGGAGTGCATTCAGACACTCTGTAAAGCCCTTTCTGCGCCTAAAGCACACGTTTGACAACCGAATTTTGATTTCATGTGAAATGAGTGCATTCGAGCATATTTGACAAGTAACAACTTTCTAAGCATGGATTTTTATGTTTTCGAGCTTTGAACACATTTTCATCATATTGGTCATTTTCACTGTATAAGCACATCTGAAACGAGTTTTCAACAAAGGACTGGGAAAAGCACTTGTTCAGAGTGGGAAAGCCCACTTTCTGTCACCGAGTGCATGAAAACAGCTTTCCGAGCACAGGAGTGCATTCAGACACTCTGTAAAGCCCTTTCTGCGCCTAAAGCAAACGTTTGACAACCGAATTTTGATTTCATGTGAAATGAGTGCATTCGAGCATATTTGACAAGTAACAACTTTCTAAGCATGGATTTTCATGTTTTCGAGCTTTGAACACATTTTCATCATATTGGTCATTTTAGCTGTAAAAGCACGTCTGAAACGAGTTTTCAACATAGAACTGTGATGCGCACTTGTTCAGAGTGGGAAAACACACTTTTTTTCACCGAGTGCATGAAAACAGGCTTTCCGAGCACAAGAGTGCATTCAGTCACTCTGTAAAGTCCTTTCTGCGCCTAAAGCACACGTTTGACAACCGAATTTTGATTTCATGTGAAATGAGTGCATTCGAGCATATTTGACAAGTAACAACTTTCTAAGCATGGATTTTCATGTTTTCGAGCTTTGAACACATTTTCATCATATTGGTCATTTTCACTGTATAAGCACATCTGAAACGAGTTTTCAACAAAGGACTGGGAAAAGCACTTGTTCAGAGTGGGAAAGCCCACTTTCTGTCACCGAGTGCATGAAAACAGCTTTCCGAGCACAGGAGTGCATTCAGACACTCTGTAAAGCCCTTTCTGCGCCTAAAGCACACGTTTGACAACCGAATTTTGATTTCATGTGAAATGAGTGCATTCGAGCATATTTGACAAGTAACAACTTTCTAAGCATGGATTTTCATGTTTTCGAGCTTTGAACACATTTTCATCATATTGGTCATTTTAGCTGTAAAAGCACGTCTGAAACGAGTTTTCAACATAGAACTGTGATACGCACTTGTTCAGAGCGGGAAAGCCCACTTTCTGTCACCGAGTGCATGAAAACAGCTTTCCGAGCACAGGAGTGCATTCAGACACTCTGTAAAGCCCTTTCTGCGCCTAAAGCAAACGTTTGACAACCGAATTTTGATTTCATGTGAAATGAGTGCATTCGAGCATATTTGACAAGTAACAACTTTCTAAGCATGGATTTTTATGTTTTCGAGCTTTGAACACATTTGCATCATATTTGTCATTTTCACTGTATAAGCACATCTGAAACGAGTTTTCAACAAAGGACTGGGAAAAGCACTTGTTCAGAGTGGGAAAGCCCACTTTCTGTCACCGAGTGCATGAAAACAGCTTTCCGAGCACAGGAGTGCATTCAGACACTCTGTAAAGCCCTTTCTGCGCCTAAAGCAAACGTTTGACAACCGAATTTTGATTTCATGTGAAATGAGTGCATTCGAGCATATTTGACAAGTAACAACTTTCTAAGCATGGATTTTCATGTTTTCGAGCTTTGAACACATTTTCATCATATTGGTCATTTTAGCTGTAAAAGCACGTCTGAAACGAGTTTTCAACATAGAACTGTGATACGCACTTGTTCAGAGTGGGAAAACACACTTTTTTTCACCGAATGCATGAAAACAGGCTTTCCGAGCACAGGAGTGCATTCAGTCACTCTGTAAAGTCCTTTCTGCGCCTAAAGCACACGTTTGACAACCGAATTTTGATTTCATGTGAAATGAGTGCATTCGAACATATTTGACAAGTAACAACTTTCTAAGCATGGATTTTCATGTTTTCGAGCTTTGAACACATTTTCATCATATTGGTCATTTTCACTGTATAAGCACATCTGAAACGAGTTTTCAACAAAGGACTGGGAAAAGCACTTGTTCAG
The DNA here is from genome assembly GCF_027579695.1 of Neoarius graeffei. Taxonomy (NCBI): domain Eukaryota; kingdom Metazoa; phylum Chordata; class Actinopteri; order Siluriformes; family Ariidae; genus Neoarius; species Neoarius graeffei. The sequence goes on along the minus strand of NC_083581.1, from coordinate 19,305,487 downwards.
AGTGGGAAAGCCCACTTTCTGTCACCGAGTGCATGAAAACAGCTTTCCGAGCACAGGAGTGCATTCAGACACTCTGTAAAGCACTTTCTGCGCCTAAAGCACACGTTTGACAACCGAATTTTGATTTCATGTGAAATGAGTGCATTCGAGCATATTTGACAAGTAACAACTTTCTAAGCATGGATTTTTGTGTTTTCGAGCTTTGAACACATTTTCATCATATTGGTCATTTTCACTGTATAAGCACATCTGAAACGAGTTTTCAACAAAGGACTGGGAAAAGCACTTGTTCAGAGTGGGAAAGCCCACTTTCTGTCACCGAGTGCATGAAAACAGCTTTCCGAGCACAGGAGTGCATTCAGACACTCTGTAAAGCCCTTTCTGCGCCTAAAGCAAACGTTTGACAACCGAATTTTGATTTCATGTGAAATGAGTGCATTCGAGCATATTTGACAAGTAACAACTTTCTAAGCATGGATTTTCATGTTTTCGAGCTTTGAACACATTTTCATCATATTGGTCATTTTAGCTGTAAAAGCACGTCTGAAACGAGTTTTCAACATAGAACTGTGATACGCACTTGTTCAGAGCGGGAAAGCCCACTTTCTGTCACCGAGTGCATGAAAACAGCTTTCCGAGCACAGGAGTGCATTCAGACACTCTGTAAAGCCCTTTCTGCGCCTAAAGCAAACGTTTGACAACCGAATTTTGATTTCATGTGAAATGAGTGCATTCGAGCATATTTGACAAGTAACAACTTTCTAAGCATGGATTTTCATGTTTTCGAGCTTTGAACACATTTTCATCATATTGGTCATTTTAGCTGTAAAAGCACGTCTGAAACGAGTTTTCAACATAGAACTGTGATACGCACTTGTTCAGAGTGGGAAAACACACTTTTTTTCACCGAGTGCATGAAAACAGGCTTTCCGAGCACAGGAGTGCATTCAGTCACTCTGTAAAGTCCTTTCTGCGCCTAAAGCACACGTTTGACAACCGAATTTTGATTTCATGTGAAATGAGTGCATTCGAGCATATTTGACAAGTAACAACTTTCTAAGCATGGATTTTCATGTTTTCGAGCTTTGAACACATTTTCATCATATTGGTCATTTTCACTGTATAAGCACATCTGAAACGAGTTTTCAACAAAGGACTGGGAAAAGCACTTGTTCAGAGTGGGAAAGCCCACTTTCTGTCACCGAGTGCATGAAAACAGGCTTTCCGAGCACAGGAGTGCATTCAGTCACTCTGTAAAGTCCTTTCTGCGCCTAAAGCACACGTTTGACAACCGAATTTTGATTTCATGTGAAATGAGTGCATTCGAGCATATTTGACAAGTAACAACTTTCTAAGCATGGATTTTTATGTTTTCGAGCTTTGAACACATTTTCATCATATTGGTCATTTTCACTGTATAAGCACATCTGAAACGAGTTTTCAACAAAGGACTGGGAAAAGCACTTGTTCAGAGTGGGAAAGCCCACTTTCTGTCACCGAGTGCATGAAAACAGCTTTCCGAGCACAGGAGTGCATTCAGACACTCTGTAAAGCCCTTTCTGCGCCTAAAGCAAACGTTTGACAACCGAATTTTGATTTCATGTGAAATGAGTGCATTCGAGCATATTTGACAAGTAACAACTTTCTAAGCATGGATTTTCATGTTTTCGAGCTTTGAACACATTTTCATCATATTGGTCATTTTAGCTGTAAAAGCACGTCTGAAACGAGTTTTCAACATAGAACTGTGATACGCACTTGTTCAGAGTGGGAAAACACACTTTTTTTCACCGAGTGCATGAAAACAGGCTTTCCGAGCACAGGAGTGCATTCAGTCACTCTGTAAAGTCCTTTCTGCGCCTAAAGCACACGTTTGACAACCGAATTTTGATTTCATGTGAAATGAGTGCATTCGAGCATATTTGACAAGTAACAACTTTCTAAGCATGGATTTTCATGTTTTCGAGCTTTGAACACATTTTCATCATATTGGTCATTTTCACTGTATAAGCACATCTGAAACGAGTTTTCAACAAAGGACTGGGAAAAGCACTTGTTCAGAGTGGGAAAGCCCACTTTCTGTCACCGAGTGCATGAAAACAGCTTTCCGAGCACAGGAGTGCATTCAGACACTCTGTAAAGCCCTTTCTGCGCCTAAAGCAAACGTTTGACAACCGAATTTTGATTTCATGTGAAATGAGTGCATTCGAGCATATTTGACAAGTAACAACTTTCTAAGCATGGATTTTCATGTTTTCGAGCTTTGAACACATTTTCATCATATTGGTCATTTTAGCTGTAAAAGCACGTCTGAAACGAGTTTTCAACATAGAACTGTGATACGCACATGTTCAGAGCGGGAAAGCCCACTTTCTGTCACCGAGTGCATGAAAACAGCTTTCCGAGCACAGGAGTGCATTCAGACACTCTGTAAAGCCCTTTCTGCGCCTAAAGCAAACGTTTGACAACCGAATTTTGATTTCATGTGAAATGAGTGCACTCGAGCATATTTGACAAGTAACAACTTTCTAAGCATGGATTTTTATGTTTTCGAGCTTTGAACACATTTTCATCATATTGGTCATTTTCACTGTATAAGCACATCTGAAACGAGTTTTCAACAAAGGACTGGGAAAAGCACTTGTTCAGAGTGGGAAAGCCCACTTTCTGTCACCGAGTGCATGAAAACAGCTTTCCGAGCACAGGAGTGCATTCAGACACTCTGTAAAGCCCTTTCTGCGCCTAAAGCAAACGTTTGACAACCGAATTTTGATTTCATGTGAAATGAGTGCATTCGAGCATATTTGACAAGTAACAACTTTCTAAGCATGGATTTTCATGTTTTCGAGCTTTGAACACATTTTCATCATATTGGTCATTTTAGCTGTAAAAGCACGTCTGAAACGAGTTTTCAACATAGAACTGTGATACGCACTTGTTCAGAGTGGGAAAACACACTTTTTTTCACCGAGTGCATGAAAACAGGCTTTCCGAGCACAGGAGTGCATTCAGTCACTCTGTAAAGTCCTTTCTGCGCCTAAAGCACACGTTTGACAACCGAATTTTGATTTCATGTGAAATGAGTGCATTCGAGCATATTTGACAAGTAACAACTTTCTAAGCATGGATTTTCATGTTTTCGAGCTTTGAACACATTTTCATCATATTGGTCATTTTCACTGTATAAGCACATCTGAAACGAGTTTTCAACAAAGGACTGGGAAAAGCACTTGTTCAGAGTGGGAAAGCCCACTTTCTGTCACCGAGTGCATGAAAACAGCTTTCCGAGCACAGGAGTGCATTCAGACACTCTGTAAAGCCCTTTCTGCGCCTAAAGCACACGTTTGACAACCGAATTTTGATTTCATGTGAAATGAGTGCATTCGAGCATATTTGACAAGTAACAACTTTCTAAGCATGGATTTTCATGTTTTCGAGCTTTGAACACATTTTCATCATATTGGTCATTTTAGCTGTAAAAGCACGTCTGAAACGAGTTTTCAACATAGAACTGTGATACGCACTTGTTCAGAGCGGGAAAGCCCACTTTCTGTCACCGAGTGCATGAAAACAGCTTTCCGAGCACAGGAGTGCATTCAGACACTCTGTAAAGCCCTTTCTGCGCCTAAAGCAAACGTTTGACAACCGAATTTTGATTTCATGTGAAATGAGTGCATTCGAGCATATTTGACAAGTAACAACTTTCTAAGCATGGATTTTTATGTTTTCGAGCTTTGAACACATTTTCATCATATTGGTCATTTTCACTGTATAAGCACATCTGAAACGAGTTTTCAACAAAGGACTGGGAAAAGCACTTGTTCAGAGTGGGAAAGCCCACTTTCTGTCACCGAGTGCATGAAAACAGCTTTCCGAGCACAGGAGTGCATTCAGACACTCTGTAAAGCCCTTTCTGCGCCTAAAGCAAACGTTTGACAACCGAATTTTGATTTCATGTGAAATGAGTGCATTCGAGCATATTTGACAAGTAACAACTTTCTAAGCATGGATTTTCATGTTTTCGAGCTTTGAACACATTTTCATCATATTGGTCATTTTAGCTGTAAAAGCACGTCTGAAACGAGTTTTCAACATAGAACTGTGATACGCACTTGTTCAGAGTGGGAAAACACACTTTTTTTCACCGAGTGCATGAAAACAGGCTTTCCGAGCACAGGAGTGCATTCAGTCACTCTGTAAAGTCCTTTCTGCACCTAAAGCACACGTTTGACAACCGAATTTTGATTTCATGTGAAATGAGTGCATTCGAGCATATTTGACAAGTAACAACTTTCTAAGCATGGATTTTCATGTTTTCGAGCTTTGAACACATTTTCATCATATTGGTCATTTTCACTGTATAAGCACATCTGAAACGAGTTTTCAACAAAGGACTGGGAAAAGCACTTGTTCAGAGTGGGAAAGCCCACTTTCTGTCACCGAGTGCATGAAAACAGCTTTCCGAGCACAGGAGTGCATTCAGACACTCTGTAAAGCCCTTTCTGCGCCTAAAGCACACGTTTGACAACCGAATTTTGATTTCATGTGAAATGAGTGCATTCGAGCATATTTGACAAGTAACAACTTTCTAAGCATGGATTTTTATGTTTTCGAGCTTTGAACACATTTTCATCATATTGGCCATTTTCACTGTATAAGCACATCTGAAACGAGTTTTCAACAAAGGACTGGGAAAAGCACTTGTTCAGAGTGGGAAAGCCCACTTTCTGTCACCGAGTGCATGAAAACAGGCTTTCCGAGCACAGGAGTGCATTCAGTCACTCTGTAAAGTCCTTTCTGCGCCTAAAGCACACGTTTGACAACCGAATTTTGATTTCATGTGAAATGAGTGCATTCGAGCATATTTGACAAGTAACAACTTTCTAAGCATGGATTTTCATGTTTTCGAGCTTTGAACACATTTTCATCATATTGGTCATTTTAGCTGTAAAAGCACGTCTGAAACGAGTTTTCAACATAGAACTGTGATACGCACTTGTTCAGAGCGGGAAAGCCCACTTTCTGTCACCGAGTGCATGAAAACAGCTTTCCGAGCACAGGAGTGCATTCAGACACTCTGTAAAGCCCTTTCTGCGCCTAAAGCAAACGTTTGACAACCGAATTTTGATTTCATGTGAAATGAGTGCATTCGAGCATATTTGACAAGTAACAACTTTCTAAGCATGGATTTTCATGTTTTCGAGCTTTGAACACATTTTCATCATATTGGTCATTTTAGCTGTAAAAGCACGTCTGAAACGAGTTTTCAACATAGAACTGTGATACGCACTTGTTCAGAGCGGGAAAGCCCACTTTCTGTCACCGAGTGCATGAAAACAGCTTTCCGAGCACAGGAGTGCATTCAGACACTCTGTAAAGCCCTTTCTGCGCCTAAAGCAAACGTTTGACAACCGAATTTTGATTTCATGTGAAATGAGTGCATTCGAGCATATTTGACAAGTAACAACTTTCTAAGCATGGATTTTTATGTTTTCGAGCTTTGAACACATTTTCATCATATTGGTCATTTTCACTGTATAAGCACATCTGAAACGAGTTTTCAACAAAGGACTGGGAAAAGCACTTGTTCAGAGTGGGAAAGCCCACTTTCTGTCACCGAGTGCATGAAAACAGCTTTCCGAGCACAGGAGTGCATTCAGACACTCTGTAAAGCCCTTTCTGCGCCTAAAGCAAACGTTTGACAACCGAATTTTGATTTCATGTGAAATGAGTGCATTCGAGCATATTTGACAAGTAACAACTTTCTAAGCATGGATTTTCATGTTTTCGAGCTTTGAACACATTTTCATCATATTGGTCATTTTAGCTGTAAAAGCACGTCTGAAACGAGTTTTCAACATAGAACTGTGATACGCACTTGTTCAGAGTGGGAAAACACACTTTTTTTCACCGAGTGCATGAAAACAGGCTTTCCGAGCACAGGAGTGCATTCAGTCACTCTGTAAAGTCCTTTCTGCGCCTAAAGCACACGTTTGACAACCGAATTTTGATTTCATGTGAAATGAGTGCATTCGAGCATATTTGACAAGTAACAACTTTCTAAGCATGGATTTTCATGTTTTCGAGCTTTGAACACATTTTCATCATATTGGTCATTTTCACTGTATAAGCACATCTGAAACGAGTTTTCAACAAAGGACTGGGAAAAGCACTTGTTCAGAGTGGGAAAGCCCACTTTCTGTCACCGAGTGCATGAAAACAGCTTTCCGAGCACAGGAGTGCATTCAGACACTCTGTAAAGCCCTTTCTGCGCCTAAAGCAAACGTTTGACAACCGAATTTTGATTTCATGTGAAATGAGTGCATTCGAGCATATTTGACAAGTAACAACTTTCTAAGCATGGATTTTCATGTTTTCGAGCTTTGAACACATTTTCATCATATTGGTCATTTTCACTGTATAAGCACATCTGAAACGAGTTTTCAACAAAGGACTGGGAAAAGCACTTGTTCAGAGTGGGAAAGCCCACTTTCTGTCACCGAGTGCATGAAAACAGCTTTCCGAGCACAGGAGTGCATTCAGACACTCTGTAAAGCCCTTTCTGCGCCTAAAGCAAACGTTTGACAACCGAATTTTGATTTCATGTGAAATGAGTGCATTCGAGCATATTTGACAAGTAACAACTTTCTAAGCATGGATTTTCATGTTTTCGAGCTTTGAACACATTTTCATCATATTGGTCATTTTAGCTGTAAAAGCACGTCTGAAACGAGTTTTCAACATAGAACTGTGATACGCACTTGTTCAGAGCGGGAAAGCCCACTTTCTGTCACCGAGTGCATGAAAACAGCTTTCCGAGCACAGGAGTGCATTCAGACACTCTGTAAAGCCCTTTCTGCGCCTAAAGCAAACGTTTGACAACCGAATTTTGATTTCATGTGAAATGAGTGCATTCGAGCATATTTGACAAGTAACAACTTTCTAAGCATGGATTTTTATGTTTTCGAGCTTTGAACACATTTTCATCATATTGGTCATTTTCACTGTATAAGCACATCTGAAACGAGTTTTCAACAAAGGACTGGGAAAAGCACTTGTTCAGAGCGGGAAAGCCCACTTTCTGTCACCGAGTGCATGAAAACAGGCTTTCCGAGCACAGGAGTGCATTCAGTCACTCTGTAAAGTCCTTTCTGCGCCTAAAGCACACGTTTGACAACCGAATTTTGATTTCATGTGAAATGAGTGCATTCGAGCATATTTGACAAGTAACAACTTTCTAAGCATGGATTTTCATGTTTTCGAGCTTTGAACACATTTTCATCATATTGGTCATTTTCACTGTATAAGCACATCTGAAACGAGTTTTCAACAAAGGACTGGGAAAAGCACTTGTTCAGAGTGGGAAAGCCCACTTTCTGTCACCGAGTGCATGAAAACAGCTTTCCGAGCACAGGAGTGCATTCAGACACTCTGTAAAGCCCTTTCTGCGCCTAAAGCACACGTTTGACAACCGAATTTTGATTTCATGTGAAATGAGTGCATTCGAGCATATTTGACAAGTAACAACTTTCTAAGCATGGATTTTTATGTTTTCGAGCTTTGAACACATTTTCATCATATTGGTCATTTTCACTGTATAAGCACATCTGAAACGAGTTTTCAACAAAGGACTGGGAAAAGCACTTGTTCAGAGTGGGAAAGCCCACTTTCTGTCACCGAGTGCATGAAAACAGCTTTCCGAGCACAGGAGTGCATTCAGACACTCTGTAAAGCCCTTTCTGCGCCTAAAGCAAACGTTTGACAACCGAATTTTGATTTCATGTGAAATGAGTGCATTCGAGCATATTTGACAAGTAACAACTTTCTAAGCATGGATTTTCATGTTTTCGAGCTTTGAACACATTTTCATCATATTGGTCATTTTCACTGTATAAGCACATCTGAAACGAGTTTTCAACAAAGGACTGGGAAAAGCACTTGTTCAGAGTGGGAAAGCCCACTTTCTGTCACCGAGTGCATGAAAACAGCTTTCCGAGCACAGGAGTGCATTCAGACACTCTGTAAAGCCCTTTCTGCGCCTAAAGCAAACGTTTGACAACCGAATTTTGATTTCATGTGAAATGAGTGCATTCGAGCATATTTGACAAGTAACAACTTTCTAAGCATGGATTTTCATGTTTTCGAGCTTTGAACACATTTTCATCATATTGGTCATTTTAGCTGTAAAAGCACGTCTGAAACGAGTTTTCAACATAGAACTGTGATACGCACTTGTTCAGAGTGGGAAAACACACTTTTTTTCACCGAGTGCATGAAAACAGGCTTTCCGAGCACAGGAGTGCATTCAGTCACTCTGTAAAGTCCTTTCTGCGCCTAAAGCACACGTTTGACAACCGAATTTTGATTTCATGTGAAATGAGTGCATTCGAGCATATTTGACAAGTAACAACTTTCTAAGCATGGATTTTCATGTTTTCGAGCTTTGAACACATTTTCATCATATTGGTCATTTTCACTGTATAAGCACATCTGAAACGAGTTTTCAACAAAGGACTGGGAAAAGCACTTGTTCAGAGTGGGAAAGCCCACTTTCTGTCACCGAGTGCATGAAAACAGCTTTCCGAGCACAGGAGTGCATTCAGACACTCTGTAAAGCCCTTTCTGCGCCTAAAGCACACGTTTGACAACCGAATTTTGATTTCATGTGAAATGAGTGCATTCGAGCATATTTGACAAGTAACAACTTTCTAAGCATGGATTTTTATGTTTTCGAGCTTTGAACACATTTTCATCATATTGGTCATTTTCACTGTATAAGCACATCTGAAACGAGTTTTCAACAAAGGACTGGGAAAAGCACTTGTTCAGAGTGGGAAAGCCCACTTTCTGTCACCGAGTGCATGAAAACAGCTTTCCGAGCACAGGAGTGCATTCAGACACTCTGTAAAGCCCTTTCTGCGCCTAAAGCAAACGTTTGACAACCGAATTTTGATTTCATGTGAAATGAGTGCATTCGAGCATATTTGACAAGTAACAACTTTCTAAGCATGGATTTTCATGTTTTCGAGCTTTGAACACATTTTCATCATATTGGTCATTTTAGCTGTAAAAGCACGTCTGAAACGAGTTTTCAACATAGAACTGTGATACGCACTTGTTCAGAGTGGGAAAACACACTTTTTTTCACCGAGTGCATGAAAACAGGCTTTCCGAGCACAGGAGTGCATTCAGTCACTCTGTAAAGTCCTTTCTGCGCCTAAAGCACACGTTTGACAACCGAATTTTGATTTCATGTGAAATGAGTGCATTCGAGCATATTTGACAAGTAACAACTTTCTAAGCATGGATTTTCATGTTTTCGAGCTTTGAACACATTTTCATCATATTGGTCATTTTCACTGTATAAGCACATCTGAAACGAGTTTTCAACAAAGGACTGGGAAAAGCACTTGTTCAGAGTGGGAAAGCCCACTTTCTGTCACCGAGTGCATGAAAACAGCTTTCCGAGCACAGGAGTGCATTCAGACACTCTGTAAAGCCCTTTCTGCGCCTAAAGCAAACGTTTGACAACCGAATTTTGATTTCATGTGAAATGAGTGCATTCGAGCATATTTGACAAGTAACAACTTTCTAAGCATGGATTTTCATGTTTTCGAGCTTTGAACACATTTTCATCATATTGGTCATTTTCACTGTATAAGCACATCTGAAACGAGTTTTCAACAAAGGACTGGGAAAAGCACTTGTTCAGAGTGGGAAAGCCCACTTTCTGTCACCGAGTGCATGAAAACAGCTTTCCGAGCACAGGAGTGCATTCAGACACTCTGTAAAGTCCTTTCTGCGCCTAAAGCACACGTTTGACAACCGAATTTTGATTTCATGTGAAATGAGTGTGTAACCCATGTCATTTTCAGACGCTCCCTTAATTCTTTTATTGTGCTAAGAATTTCCTGATAGTCCCTAGAGCGTGCCATAGAATGTTTTGAATCAAACCAGATGCGGAAAACCAACTACGCTCAATCAGACACGATAGACCAACGAATGACTAAGAAGAAGTAGAAGTAGAAAAACAGAAAAGAAAGAAGAAAGTAGAACAAATAGAAAGAAAATAGATTCCCCCCATTTGATCCTCATCTTCAACGCCTTCCTTTTTTATCGACTTCCTTCCCTTCGGTGAGTCTCTAGCTCTAATGATATTCCCATATGTTTTTCTTAATATAACCAATTATTACAAATAGATTAAAACTCCCTGTTTTAATATAGATTTATGTCCTGCAATCAAGTCCCGAGATCGTCGTGAGCTTGATTTTCCTACCCGATATCCTGGTGAGCAAATTATTAACTTTGTAACTTATACTAATATGTTAAGCTAAGTTAGGTTATTGTAAACAGGTCCTGGTGAGCCTTATAAGCTTCCTACATGGTAAATTGGCATGACATAGTCTTAAAACCAGTCAGGATACTCTGAATGGACTTCGACCTTATGGTTTAGTAGGTTTTTGTGTATTTTAGGAATTTTGAGTGTCTTATATTTTCATCAGTATGGGTCAGTGACAGTTACGTTGCTGGACAGTTAGCTCTCTGGCTAGCATGGTTTCTAAGCAACAATGTCGGTCTAGCAAGACAGCAATCTCCGGTAGCTGACTTTACGGAGATGTGCCGTAAGAATGAGTTTATTTGTTGTTTTGTATGTTGCCGTAATGACAACAATAACATGGATAAGGAAAGGTTACTGTAGTGATTAAATGAAATGGAATTTAATAGTAATTGAATAGTCTGTATAATTCTGTGCAGACTGGTTTTTTCGTACCCCTGGAAACGTCCCCCGAATCACCTTCATCTTTACCTGGAACCCCTGGAGCCCTGATCTGCACTCCCCACCTTATCATCATTTTCCCCTTGCACACCCCCCTGTCTTCCTCTGATTGAACTGTCCCCCATCAACGTCCACTGTCCCTGCTACTGTGGTAGGACTGAATCCGACGTCATCATTCCTTTTAATTTAAATTTTTTTTTTTTTTTTTGAGTGCACTCGTTTTATTTGGGTTTATTTTTTTTATTCAGTTGATTATTTTGAGATCTCATAGGGTTTTTTCCCTATGAATATTTCTATGAATATCTAAGAATATTTTGTTATCATTCCTTGTTGAGCCCTTGTAATTACTACGTGGATAAATAGTGCCGGCACTTAGAAGGTATATTTTTATTGATATTTTTTTTGTACGATACTCCTGGGTTACACCCCCATGGTACATTGTAGTGGATTTACATTGATATTTTTTGTATGACATTCCTGGGTTACACCCCCGTGGTATATTGATATTGGTATTTTATTGGTGGTACTCTCTGGTTACATACACATACACACACATCAAACACTTGATCACAATCATTAGTTTAGTATTCCATGATAAGATAGTTTAAGTAGGCTTAGATATCAAATAGGACTAAAATATATTAAATATATTGAGTATCTTATCTATTTTTAATATATATATATCTAACATATATTTAATAGGATTTCAGTGATTTGCACAAAACTTAGCGTATTATTCTTCTGACTGACACTTTTACTATCCACGTTTCACACTGATAGATCTTACTTGCACCTTATTGCACTAAATATTATTTATTGTATAAATTTAATGACTTTCCCTTGAATGAACTAATTTATTGTGTGAATAAATATTTATTGTATTATTATTCTGACATCAGTGAGTGCTGTGTGTTGCTTGGGGTGAGTAATTGACTGTGGTCTAGCCATAACCTAAACCAGTCTCCTTAGAACCTAGAGTTGGAGTTAGACTGTTCCCGCACAAGCACAGGTTGTTTCCCTCGTCGTGCGGGTTACAAGTGCATTCGAGCATATTTGACAAGTAACAACTTTCTAAGCATGGATTTTCATGTTTTCGAGCTTTGAACACATTTTCATCATATTGGTCATTTTCACTGTATAAGCACATCTGAAACGAGTTTTCAACAAAGGACTGTGAAAAGCACTTGTTCAGAGTGGGAAAGCCCACTTTCTGTCACCGAGTGCATGAAAACAGCTTTCCGAGCACAGGAGTGCATTCAGACACTCTGTAAAGCCCTTTCTGCGCCTAAAGCACACGTTTGACAACCGAATTTTGATTTCATGTGAAATGAGTGCATTCGAGCATATTTGACAAGTAACAACTTTCTAAGCATGGATTTTTGTGTTTTCGAGCTTTGAACACATTTTCATCATATTGGTCATTTTCACTGTATAAGCACATCTGAAACGAGTTTTCAACAAAGGACTGGGAAAAGCACTTGTTCAGAGTGGGAAAGCCCACTTTCTGTCACCGAGTGCATGAAAACAGCTTTCCGAGCACAGGAGTGCATTCAGACACTCTGTAAAGCCCTTTCTGCGCCTAAAGCAAACGTTTGACAACCGAATTTTGATTTCATGTGAAATGAGTGCATTCGAGCATATTTGACAAGTAACAACTTTCTAAGCATGGATTTTCATGTTTTCGAGCTTTGAACACATTTTCATCATATTGGTCATTTTAGCTGTAAAAGCACGTCTGAAACGAGTTTTCAACATAGAACTGTGATACGCACTTGTTCAGAGCGGGAAAGCCCACTTTCTGTCACCGAGTGCATGAAAACAGCTTTCCGAGCACAGGAGTGCATTCAGACACTCTGTAAAGCCCTTTCTGCGCCTAAAGCAAACGTTTGACAACCGAATTTTGATTTCATGTGAAATGAGTGCATTCGAGCATATTTGACAAGTAACAACTTTCTAAGCATGGATTTTTATGTTTTCGAGCTTTGAACACATTTTCATCATATTGGTCATTTTCACTGTATAAGCACATCTGAAACGAGTTTTCAACAAAGGACTGGGAAAAGCACTTGTTCAGAGTGGGAAAGCCCACTTTCTGTCACCGAGTGCATGAAAACAGCTTTCCGAGCACAGGAGTGCATTCAGACACTCTGTAAAGCCCTTTCTGCGCCTAAAGCAAACGTTTGACAACCGAATTTTGATTTCATGTGAAATGAGTGCATTCGAGCATATTTGACAAGTAACAACTTTCTAAGCATGGATTTTCATGTTTTCGAGCTTTGAACACATTTTCATCATATTGGTCATTTTAGCTGTAAAAGCACGTCTGAAACGAGTTTTCAACATAGAACTGTGATACGCACTTGTTCAGAGTGGGAAAACACACTTTTTTTCACCGAGTGCATGAAAACAGGCTTTCCGAGCACAGGAGTGCATTCAGTCACTCTGTAAAGTCCTTTCTGCGCCTAAAGCACACGTTTGACAACCGAATTTTGATTTCATGTGAAATGAGTGCATTCGAGCATATTTGACAAGTAACAACTTTCTAAGCATGGATTTTCATGTTTTCGAGCTTTGAACACATTTTCATCATATTGGTCATTTTCTCTGTATAAGCACATCTGAAACGAGTTTTCAACAAAGGACTGGGAAAAGCACTTGTTCAGAGTGGGAAAGCCCATTTTCTGTCACCGAGTGCATGAAAACAGCTTTCCGAGCACAGGAGTGCATTCAGACACTCTGTAAAGCCCTTTCTGCGCCTAAAGCACACGTTTGACAACCGAATTTTGATTTCATGTGAAATGAGTGCATTCGAGCATATTTGACAAGTAACAACTTTCTAAGCATGGATTTTTATGTTTTCGAGCTTTGAACACATTTTCATCATATTGGTCATTTTCACTGTATAAGCACATCTGAAACGAGTTTTCAACAAAGGACTGGGAAAAGCACTTGTTCAGAGTGGGAAAGCCCACTTTCTGTCACCGAGTGCATGAAAACAGCTTTCCGAGCACAGGAGTGCATTCAGACACTCTGTAAAGCCCTTTCTGCGCCTAAAGCAAACGTTTGACAACCGAATTTTGATTTCATGTGAAATGAGTGCATTCGAGCATATTTGACAAGTAACAACTTTCTAAGCATGGATTTTCATGTTTTCGAGCTTTGAACACATTTTCATCATATTGGTCATTTTCACTGTATAAGCACATCTGAAACGAGTTTTCAACAAAGGACTGGGAAAAGCACTTGTTCAGAGTGGGAAAGCCCACTTTCTGTCACCGAGTGCATGAAAACAGCTTTCCGAGCACAGGAGTGCATTCAGACACTCTGTAAAGCCCTTTCTGCGCCTAAAGCAAACGTTTGACAACCGAATTTTGATTTCATGTGAAATGAGTGCATTCGAGCATATTTGACAAGTAACAACTTTCTAAGCATGGATTTTCATGTTTTCGAGCTTTGAACACATTTTCATCATATTGGTCATTTTAGCTGTAAAAGCACGTCTGAAACGAGTTTTCAACATAGAACTGTGATACGCACTTGTTCAGAGTGGGAAAACACACTTTTTTTCACCGAGTGCATGAAAACAGGCTTTCCGAGCACAGGAGTGCATTCAGTCACTCTGTAAAGTCCTTTCTGCGCCTAAAGCACACGTTTGACAACCGAATTTTGATTTCATGTGAAATGAGTGCATTCGAGCATATTTGACAAGTAACAACTTTCTAAGCATGGATTTTCATGTTTTCGAGCTTTGAACACATTTTCATCATATTGGTCATTTTCACTGTATAAGCACATCTGAAACGAGTTTTCAACAAAGGACTGGGAAAAGCACTTGTTCAGAGTGGGAAAGCCCACTTTCTGTCACCGAGTGCATGAAAACAGCTTTCCGAGCACAGGAGTGCATTCAGACACTCTGTAAAGCCCTTTCTGCGCCTAAAGCACACGTTTGACAACCGAATTTTGATTTCATGTGAAATGAGTGCATTCGAGCATATTTGACAAGTAACAACTTTCTAAGCATGGATTTTCATGTTTTCGAGCTTTGAACACATTTTCATCATATTGGTCATTTTAGCTGTAAAAGCACGTCTGAAACGAGTTTTCAACATAGAACTGTGATACGCACTTGTTCAGAGCGGGAAAGCCCACTTTCTGTCACCGAGTGCATGAAAACAGCTTTCCGAGCACAGGAGTGCATTCAGACACTCTGTAAAGCCCTTTCTGCGCCTAAAGCAAACGTTTGACAACCGAATTTTGATTTCATGTGAAATGAGTGCATTCGAGCATATTTGACAAGTAACAACTTTCTAAGCATGGATTTTTATGTTTTCGAGCTTTGAACACATTTTCATCATATTGGTCATTTTCACTGTATAAGCACATCTGAAACGAGTTTTCAACAAAGGACTGGGAAAAGCACTTGTTCAGAGTGGGAAAGCCCACTTTCTGTCACCGAGTGCATGAAAACAGCTTTCCGAGCACAGGAGTGCATTCAGACACTCTGTAAAGCCCTTTCTGCGCCTAAAGCAAACGTTTGACAACCGAATTTTGATTTCATGTGAAATGAGTGCATTCGAGCATATTTGACAAGTAACAACTTTCTAAGCATGGATTTTCATGTTTTCGAGCTTTGAACACATTTTCATCATATTGGTCATTTTAGCTGTAAAAGCACGTCTGAAACGAGTTTTCAACATAGAACTGTGATACGCACTTGTTCAGAGTGGGAAAACACACTTTTTTTCACCGAGTGCATGAAAACAGGCTTTCCGAGCACAGGAGTGCATTCAGTCACTCTGTAAAGTCCTTTCTGCGCCTAAAGCACACGTTTGACAACCGAATTTTGATTTCATGTGAAATGAGTGCATTCGAGCATATTTGACAAGTAACAACTTTCTAAGCATGGATTTTCATGTTTTCGAGCTTTGAACACATTTTCATCATATTGGTCATTTTCTCTGTATAAGCACATCTGAAACGAGTTTTCAACAAAGGACTGGGAAAAGCACTTGTTCAGAGTGGGAAAGCCCACTTTCTGTCACCGAGTGCATGAAAACAGCTTTCCGAGCACAGGAGTGCATTCAGACACTCTGTAAAGCCCTTTCTGCGCCCAAAGCACACGTTTGACAACCGAATTTTGATTTCATGTGAAATGAGTGCATTCGAGCATATTTGACAAGTAACAACTTTCTAAGCATGGATTTTTATGTTTTCGAGCTTTGAACACATTTTCATCATATTGGTCATTTTCACTGTATAAGCACATCTGAAACGAGTTTTCAACAAAGGACTGGGAAAAGCACTTGTTCAGAGTGGGAAAGCCCACTTTCTGTCACCGAGTGCATGAAAACAGCTTTCCGAGCACAGGAGTGCATTCAGACACTCTGTAAAGCCCTTTCTGCGCCTAAAGCAAACGTTTGACAACCGAATTTTGATTTCATGTGAAATGAGTGCATTCGAGCATATTTGACAAGTAACAACTTTCTAAGCATGGATTTTCATGTTTTCGAGCTTTGAACACATTTTCATCATATTGGTCATTTTCACTGTATAAGCACATCTGAAACGAGTTTTCAACAAAGGACTGGGAAAAGCACTTGTTCAGAGTGGGAAAGCCCACTTTCTGTCACCGAGTGCATGAAAACAGCTTTCCGAGCACAGGAGTGCATTCAGACACTCTGTAAAGCCCTTTCTGCGCCTAAAGCAAACGTTTGACAACCGAATTTTGATTTCATGTGAAATGAGTGCATTCGAGCATATTTGACAAGTAACAACTTTCTAAGCATGGATTTTCATGTTTTCGAGCTTTGAACACATTTTCATCATATTGGTCATTTTAGCTGTAAAAGCACGTCTGAAACGAGTTTTCAACATAGAACTGTGATACGCACTTGTTCAGAGCGGGAAAGCCCACTTTCTGTCACCGAGTGCATGAAAACAGCTTTCCGAGCACAGGAGTGCATTCAGACACTCTGTAAAGCCCTTTCTGCGCCTAAAGCAAACGTTTGACAACCGAATTTTGATTTCATGTGAAATGAGTGCATTCGAGCATATTTGACAAGTAACAACTTTCTAAGCATGGATTTTCATGTTTTCGAGCTTTGAACACATTTTCATCATATTGGTCATTTTAGCTGTATAAGCACATCTGAAACGAGTTTTCAACAAAGGACTGGGAAAAGCACTTGTTCATAGCGGGAAAGCCCACTTTCTGTCACCGAGTGCATGAAAACAGGCTTTCCGAGCACAGGAGTGCATTCAGTCACTCTGTAAAGTCCTTTCTGCGCCTAAAGCACACGTTTGACAACCGAATTTTGATTTCATGTGAAATGAGTGCATTCGAGCATATTTGACAAGTAACAACTTTCTAAGCATGGATTTTCATGTTTTCGAGCTTTGAACACATTTTCATCATATTGGTCATTTTAGCTGTAAAAGCACGTCTGAAACGAGTTTTCAACATAGAACTGTGATACGCACTTGTTCAGAGCGGGAAAGCCCACTTTCTGTCACCGAGTGCATGAAAACAGCTTTCCGAGCACAGGAGTGCATTCAGACACTCTGTAAAGCCCTTTCTGCGCCTAAAGCAAACGTTTGACAACCGAATTTTGATTTCATGTGAAATGAGTGCATTCGAGCATATTTGACAAGTAACAACTTTCTAAGCATGGATTTTTATGTTTTCGAGCTTTGAACACATTTTCATCATATTGGTCATTTTCACTGTATAAGCACATCTGAAACGAGTTTTCAACAAAGGACTGGGAAAAGCACTTGTTCATAGCGGGAAAGCCCACTTTCTGTCACCGAGTGCATGAAAACAGGCTTTCCGAGCACAGGAGTGCATTCAGTCACTCTGTAAAGTCCTTTCTGCGCCTAAAGCACACGTTTGACAACCGAATTTTGATTTCATGTGAAATGAGTGCATTCGAGCATATTTGACAAGTAACAACTTTCTAAGCATGGATTTTCATGTTTTCGAGCTTTGAACACATTTTCATCATATTGGTCATTTTCACTGTATAAGCACATCTGAAACGAGTTTTCAACAAAGGACTGGGAAAAGCACTTGTTCAGAGTGGGAAAGCCCACTTTCTGTCACCGAGTGCATGAAAACAGCTTTCCGAGCACAGGAGTGCATTCAGACACTCTGTAAAGCCCTTTCTGCGCCTAAAGCAAACGTTTGACAACCGAATTTTGATTTCATGTGAAATGAGTGCATTCGAGCATATTTGACAAGTAACAACTTTCTAAGCATGGATTTTCATGTTTTCGAGCTTTGAACACATTTTCATCATATTGGTCATTTTAGCTGTAAAAGCACGTCTGAAACGAGTTTTCAACATAGAACTGTGATACGCACTTGTTCAGAGCGGGAAAGCCCACTTTCTGTCACCGAGTGCATGAAAACAGGCTTTCCGAGCACAGGAGTGCATTCAGTCACTCTGTAAAGTCCTTTCTGCGCCTAAAGCACACGTTTGACAACCGAATTTTGATTTCATGTGAAATGAGTGCATTCGAGCATATTTGACAAGTAACAACTTTCTAAGCATGGATTTTCATGTTTTCGAGCTTTGAACACATTTTCATCATATTGGTCATTTTCACTGTATAAGCACATCTGAAACGAGTTTTCCACAAAGGACTGGGAAAAGCACTTGTTCAGAGTGGGAAAGCCCACTTTCTGTCACCGAGTGCATGAAAACAGCTTTCCGAGCACAGGAGTGCATTCAGACACTCTGTAAAGCCCTTTCTGCGCCTAAAGCAAACGTTTGACAACCGAATTTTGATTTCATGTGAAATGAGTGCATTCGAGCATATTTGACAAGTAACAACTTTCTAAGCATGGATTTTCATGTTTTCGAGCTTTGAACACATTTTCATCATATTGGTCATTTTAGCTGTAAAAGCACGTCTGAAACGAGTTTTCAACATAGAACTGTGATACGCACTTGTTCAGAGTGGGAAAACACACTTTTTTTCACCGAGTGCATGAAAACAGGCTTTCCGAGCACAGGAGTGCATTCAGACACTCTGTAAAGCCCTTTCTGCGCCTAAAGCAAACGTTTGACAACCGAATTTTGATTTCATGTGAAATGAGTGCATTCGAGCATATTTGACAAGTAACAACTTTCTAAGCATGGATTTTCATGTTTTCGAGCATTGAACACATTTTCATCATATTGGTCATTTTCACTGTATAAGCACATCTGAAACGAGTTTTCAACAAAGGACTGGGAAAAGCACTTGTTCAGAGTGGGAAAGCCCACTTTCTGTCACCGAGTGCATGAAAACAGCTTTCCGAGCACAGGAGTGCATTCAGACACTCTGTAAAGCTCTTTCTGCGCCTAAAGCAAACGTTTGACAACCGAATTTTGATTTCATGTGAAATGAGTGCATTCGAGCATATTTGACAAGTAACAACTTTCTAAGCATGGATTTTCATGTTTTCGAGCTTTGAACACATTTTCATCATATTGGTCATTTTAGCTGTAAAAGCACGTCTGAAACGAGTTTTCAACATAGAACTGTGATACGCACTTGTTCAGAGCGGGAAAGCCCACTTTCTGTCACCGAGTGCATGAAAACAGCTTTCCGAGCACAGGAGTGCATTCAGACACTCTGTAAAGCCCTTTCTGCGCCTAAAGCAAACGTTTGACAACCGAATTTTGATTTCATGTGAAATGAGTGCATTCGAGCATATTTGACAAGTAACAACTTTCTAAGCATGGATTTTTATGTTTTCGAGCTTTGAACACATTTTCATCATATTGGTCATTTTCACTGTATAAGCACATCTGAAACGAGTTTTCAACAAAGGACTGGGAAAAGCACTTGTTCATAGCGGGAAAGCCCACTTTCTGTCACCGAGTGCATGAAAACAGGCTTTCCGAGCACAGGAGTGCATTCAGTCACTCTGTAAAGTCCTTTCTGCGCCTAAAGCACACGTTTGACAACCGAATTTTGATTTCATGTGAAATGAGTGCATTCGAGCATATTTGACAAGTAACAACTTTCTAAGCATGGATTTTCATGTTTTCGAGCTTTGAACACATTTTCATCATATTGGTCATTTTCACTGTATAAGCACATCTGAAACGAGTTTTCAACAAAGGACTGGGAAAAGCACTTGTTCAGAGTGGGAAAGCCCACTTTCTGTCACCGAGTGCATGAAAACAGCTTTCCGAGCACAGGAGTGCATTCAGACACTCTGTAAAGCCCTTTCTGCGCCTAAAGCAAACGTTTGACAACCGAATTTTGATTTCATGTGAAATGAGTGCATTCGAGCATATTTGACTAGTAACAACTTTCTAAGCATGGATTTTTATGTTTTCGAGCTTTGAACACATTTTCATCATATTGGTCATTTTCACTGTATAAGCACATCTGAAACGAGTTTTCAACAAAGGACTGGGAAAAGCACTTGTTCAGAGTGGGAAAGCCCACTTTCTGTCACCGAGTGCATGAAAACAGCTTTCCGAGCACAGGAGTGCATTCAGACACTCTGTAAAGCCCTTTCTGCGCCTAAAGCAAACGTTTGACAACCGAATTTTGATTTCATGTGAAATGAGTGCATTCGAGCATATTTGACAAGTAACAACTTTCTAAGCATGGATTTTCATGTTTTCGAGCTTTGAACACATTTTCATCATATTGGTCATTTTAGCTGTAAAAGCACGTCTGAAACGAGTTTTCAACATAGAACTGTGATACGCACTTGTTCAGAGTGGGAAAACACACTTTTTTTCACCGAATGCATGAAAACAGGCTTTCCGAGCACAGGAGTGCATTCAGTCACTCTGTAAAGTCCTTTCTGCGCCTAAAGCACACGTTTGACAACCGAATTTTGATTTCATGTGAAATGAGTGCATTCGAACATATTTGACAAGTAACAACTTTCTAAGCATGGATTTTCATGTTTTCGAGCTTTGAACACATTTTCATCATATTGGTCATTTTCACTGTATAAGCACATCTGAAACGAGTTTTCAACAAAGGACTGTGAAAAGCACTTGTTCAGAGTGGGAAAGCCCACTTTCTGTCACCGAGTGCATGAAAACAGCTTTCCGAGCACAGGAGTGCATTCAGACACTCTGTAAAGCCCTTTCTGCGCCTAAAGCACACGTTTGACAACCGAATTTTGATTTCATGTGAAATGAGTGCATTCGAGCATATTTGACAAGTAACAACTTTCTAAGCATGGATTTTCATGTTTTCGAGCTTTGAACACATTTTCATCATATTGGTCATTTTCACTGTATAAGCACATCTGAAACGAGTTTTCAACAAAGGACTGGGAAAAGCACTTGTTCAGAGTGGGAAAGCCCACTTTCTGTCACCGAGTGCATGAAAACAGCTTTCCGAGCACAGGAGTGCATTCAGACACTCTGTAAAGCCCTTTCTGCGCCTAAAGCACACGTTTGACAACCGAATTTTGATTTCATGTGAAATGAGTGCATTCGAGCATATTTGACAAGTAACAACTTTCTAAGCATGGATTTTCATGTTTTCGAGCTTTGAACACATTTTCATCATATTGGTCATTTTAGCTGTAAAAGCACGTCTGAAACGAGTTTTCAACATAGAACTGTGATACGCACTTGTTCAGAGCGGGAAAGCCCACTTTCTGTCACCGAGTGCATGAAAACAGCTTTCCGAGCACAGGAGTGCATTCAGACACTCTGTAAAGCCCTTTCTGCGCCTAAAGCAAACGTTTGACAACCGAATTTTGATTTCATGTGAAATGAGTGCATTCGAGCATATTTGACAAGTAACAACTTTCTAAGCATGGATTTTTATGTTTTCGAGCTTTGAACACATTTTCATCATATTGGTCATTTTCACTGTATAAGCACATCTGAAACGAGTTTTCAACAAAGGACTGGGAAAAGCACTTGTTCAGAGTGGGAAAGCCCACTTTCTGTCACCGAGTGCATGAAAACAGCTTTCCGAGCACAGGAGTGCATTCAGACACTCTGTAAAGCCCTTTCTGCGCCTAAAGCAAACGTTTGACAACCGAATTTTGATTTCATGTGAAATGAGTGCATTCGAGCATATTTGACAAGTAACAACTTTCTAAGCATGGATTTTCATGTTTTCGAGCTTTGAACACATTTTCATCATATTGGTCATTTTAGCTGTAAAAGCACGTCTGAAACGAGTTTTCAACATAGAACTGTGATACGCACTTGTTCAGAGTGGGAAAACACACTTTTTTTCACCGAGTGCATGAAAACAGGCTTTCCGAGCACAGGAGTGCATTCAGTCACTCTGTAAAGTCCTTTCTGCGCCTAAAGCACACGTTTGACAACCGAATTTTGATTTCATGTGAAATGAGTGCATTCGAGCATATTTGACAAGTAACAACTTTCTAAGCATGGATTTTCATGTTTTCGAGCTTTGAACACATTTTCATCATATTGGTCATTTTCACTGTATAAGCACATCTGAAACGAGTTTTCAACAAAGGACTGGGAAAAGCACTTGTTCAGAGTGGGAAAGCCCACTTTCTGTCACCGAGTGCATGAAAACAGCTTTCCGAGCACAGGAGTGCATTCAGACACTCTGTAAAGCCCTTTCTGCGCCTAAAGCACACGTTTGACAACCGAATTTTGATTTCATGTGAAATGAGTGCATTCGAGCATATTTGACAAGTAACAACTTTCTAAGCATGGATTTTTATGTTTTCGAGCTTTGAACACATTTTCATCATATTGGTCATTTTCACTGTATAAGCACATCTGAAACGAGTTTTCAACAAAGGACTGGGAAAAGCACTTGTTCAGAGTGGGAAAGCCCACTTTCTGTCACCGAGTGCATGAAAACAGCTTTCCGAGCACAGGAGTGCATTCAGACACTCTGTAAAGCCCTTTCTGCGCCTAAAGCAAACGTTTGACAACCGAATTTTGATTTCATGTGAAATGAGTGCATTCGAGCATATTTGACAAGTAACAACTTTCTAAGCATGGATTTTCATGTTTTCGAGCTTTGAACACATTTTCATCATATTGGTCATTTTCACTGTATAAGCACATCTGAAACGAGTTTTCAACAAAGGACTGGGAAAAGCACTTGTTCAGAGTGGGAAAGCCCACTTTCTGTCACCGAGTGCATGAAAACAGCTTTCCGAGCACAGGAGTGCATTCAGACACTCTGTAAAGCCCTTTCTGCGCCTAAAGCAAACGTTTGACAACCGAATTTTGATTTCATGTGAAATGAGTGCATTCGAGCATATTTGACAAGTAACAACTTTCTAAGCATGGATTTTCATGTTTTCGAGCTTTGAACACATTTTCATCATATTGGTCATTTTAGCTGTAAAAGCACGTCTGAAACGAGTTTTCAACATAGAACTGTGATACGCACTTGTTCAGAGCGGGAAAGCCCACTTTCTGTCACCGAGTGCATGAAAACAGCTTTCCGAGCACAGGAGTGCATTCAGACACTCTGTAAAGCCCTTTCTGCGCCTAAAGCAAACGTTTGACAACCGAATTTTGATTTCATGTGAAATGAGTGCATTCGAGCATATTTGACAAGTAACAACTTTCTAAGCATGGATTTTTATGTTTTCGAGCTTTGAACACATTTTCATCATATTGGTCATTTTCACTGTATAAGCACATCTGAAACGAGTTTTCAACAAAGGACTGGGAAAAGCACTTGTTCATAGCGGGAAAGCCCACTTTCTGTCACCGAGTGCATGAAAACAGGCTTTCCGAGCACAGGAGTGCATTCAGTCACTCTGTAAAGTCCTTTCTGCGCCTAAAGCACACGTTTGACAACCGAATTTTGATTTCATGTGAAATGAGTGCATTCGAGCATATTTGACAAGTAACAACTTTCTAAGCATGGATTTTCATGTTTTCGAGCTTTGAACACATTTTCATCATATTGGTCATTTTAGCTGTAAAAGCACGTCTGAAACGAGTTTTCAACATAGAACTGTGATACGCACTTGTTCAGAGCGGGAAAGCCCACTTTCTGTCACCGAGTGCATGAAAACAGCTTTCCGAGCACAGGAGTGCATTCAGACACTCTGTAAAGCCCTTTCTGCGCCTAAAGCAAACGTTTGACAACCGAATTTTGATTTCATGTGAAATGAGTGCATTCGAGCATATTTGACAAGTAACAACTTTCTAAGCATGGATTTTTATGTTTTCGAGCTTTGAACACATTTTCATCATATTGGTCATTTTCACTGTATAAGCACATCTGAAACGAGTTTTCAACAAAGGACTGGGAAAAGCACTTGTTCAGAGTGGGAAAGCCCACTTTCTGTCACCGAGTGCATGAAAACAGCTTTCCGAGCACAGGAGTGCATTCAGACACTCTGTAAAGCCCTTTCTGCGCCTAAAGCAAACGTTTGACAACCGAATTTTGATTTCATGTGAAATGAGTGCATTCGAGCATATTTGACAAGTAACAACTTTCTAAGCATGGATTTTCATGTTTTCGAGCTTTGAACACATTTTCATCATATTGGTCATTTTAGCTGTAAAAGCACGTCTGAAACGAGTTTTCAACATAGAACTGTGATACGCACTTGTTCAGAGTGGGAAAACACACTTTTTTTCACCGAGTGCATGAAAACAGGCTTTCCGAGCACAGGAGTGCATTCAGTCACTCTGTAAAGTCCTTTCTGCGCCTAAAGCACACGTTTGACAACCGAATTTTGATTTCATGTGAAATGAGTGCATTCGAGCATATTTGACAAGTAACAACTTTCTAAGCATGGATTTTCATGTTTTCGAGCTTTGAACACATTTTCATCATATTGGTCATTTTCTCTGTATAAGCACATCTGAAACGAGTTTTCAACAAAGGACTGGGAAAAGCACTTGTTCAGAGTGGGAAAGCCCACTTTCTGTCACCGAGTGCATGAAAACAGCTTTCCGAGCACAGGAGTGCATTCAGACACTCTGTAAAGCCCTTTCTGCGCCTAAAGCACACGTTTGACAACCGAATTTTGATTTCATGTGAAATGAGTGCATTCGAGCATATTTGACAAGTAACAACTTTCTAAGCATGGATTTTTATGTTTTCGAGCTTTGAACACATTTTCATCATATTGGTCATTTTAGCTGTAAAAGCACGTCTGAAACGAGTTTTCAACATAGAACTGTGATACGCACTTGTTCAGAGCGGGAAAGCCCACTTTCTGTCACCGAGTGCATGAAAACAGCTTTCCGAGCACAGGAGTGCATTCAGACACTCTGTAAAGCCCTTTCTGCGCCTAAAGCAAACGTTTGACAACCGAATTTTGATTTCATGTGAAATGAGTGCATTCGAGCATATTTGACAAGTAACAACTTTCTAAGCATGGATTTTCATGTTTTCGAGCTTTGAACACATTTTCATCATATTGGTCATTTTAGCTGTAAAAGCACGTCTGAAACGAGTTTTCAACATAGAACTGTGATACGCACTTGTTCAGAGCGGGAAAGCCCACTTTCTGTCACCGAGTGCATGAAAACAGCTTTCCGAGCACAGGAGTGCATTCAGACACTCTGTAAAGCCCTTTCTGCGCCTAAAGCAAACGTTTGACAACCGAATTTTGATTTCATGTGAAATGAGTGCATTCGAGCATATTTGACAAGTAACAACTTTCTAAGCATGGATTTTTATGTTTTCGAGCTTTGAACACATTTTCATCATATTGGTCATTTTCACTGTATAAGCACATCTGAAACGAGTTTTCAACAAAGGACTGGGAAAAGCACTTGTTCATCGCGGGAAAGCCCACTTTCTGTCACCGAGTGCATGAAAACAGGCTTTCCGAGCACAGGAGTGCATTCAGTCACTCTGTAAAGTCCTTTCTGCGCCTAAAGCACACGTTTGACAACCGAATTTTGATTTCATGTGAAATGAGTGCATTCGAGCATATTTGACAAGTAACAACTTTCTAAGCATGGATTTTCATGTTTTCGAGCTTTGAACACATTTTCATCATATTGGTCATTTTCACTGTATAAGCACATCTGAAACGAGTTTTCAACAAAGGACTGGGAAAAGCACTTGTTCAGAGTGGGAAAGCCCACTTTCTGTCACCGAGTGCATGAAAACAGCTTTCCGAGCACAGGAGTGCATTCAGACACTCTGTAAAGCCCTTTCTGCGCCTAAAGCAAACGTTTGACAACCGAATTTTGATTTCATGTGAAATGAGTGCATTCGAGCATATTTGACAAGTAACAACTTTCTAAGCATGGATTTTTATGTTTTCGAGCTTTGAACACATTTTCATCATATTGGTCATTTTCACTGTATAAGCACATCTGAAACGAGTTTTCAACAAAGGACTGGGAAAAGCACTTGTTCAGAGTGGGAAAGCCCACTTTCTGTCACCGAGTGCATGAAAACAGCTTTCCGAGCACAGGAGTGCATTCAGACACTCTGTAAAGCCCTTTCTGCGCTTAAAGCAAACGTTTGACAACCGAATTTTGATTTCATGTGAAATGAGTGCATTCGAGCATATTTGACAAGTAACAACTTTCTAAGCATGGATTTTCATGTTTTCGAGCTTTGAACACATTTTCATCATATTGGTCATTTTAGCTGTAAAAGCACGTCTGAAACGAGTTTTCAACATAGAACTGTGATACGCACTTGTTCAGAGTGGGAAAACACACTTTTTTTCACCGAATGCATGAAAACAGGCTTTCCGAGCACAGGAGTGCATTCAGTCACTCTGTAAAGTCCTTTCTGCGCCTAAAGCACACGTTTGACAACCGAATTTTGATTTCATGTGAAATGAGTGCATTCGAACATATTTGACAAGTAACAACTTTCTAAGCATGGATTTTCATGTTTTCGAGCTTTGAACACATTTTCATCATATTGGTCATTTTCACTGTATAAGCACATCTGAAACGAGTTTTCAACAAAGGACTGGGAAAAGCACTTGTTCAGAGTGGGAAAGCCCACTTTCTGTCACCGAGTGCATGAAAACAGCTTTCCGAGCACAGGAGTGCATTCAGACACTCTGTAAAGCCCTTTCTGCGCCTAAAGCAAACGTTTGACAACCGAATTTTGATTTCATGTGAAATGAGTGCATTCGAGCATATTTGACAAGTAACAACTTTCTAAGCATGGATTTTCATGTTTTCGAGCTTTGAACACATTTTCATCATATTGGTCATTTTAGCTGTAAAAGCACGTCTGAAACGAGTTTTCAACATAGAACTGTGATACGCACTTGTTCAGAGCGGGAAAGCCCACTTTCTGTCACCGAGTGCATGAAAACAGCTTTCCGAGCACAGGAGTGCATTCAGACACTCTGTAAAGCCCTTTCTGCGCCTAAAGCAAACGTTTGACAACCGAATTTTGATTTCATGTGAAATGAGTGCATTCGAGCATATTTGACAAGTAACAACTTTCTAAGCATGGATTTTTATGTTTTCGAGCTTTGAACACATTTTCATCATATTGGTCATTTTCACTGTATAAGCACATCTGAAACGAGTTTTCAACAAAGGACTGGGAAAAGCACTTGTTCAGAGTGGGAAAGCCCACTTTCTGTCACCGAGTGCATGAAAACAGCTTTCCGAGCACAGGAGTGCATTCAGACACTCTGTAAAGCCCTTTCTGCGCCTAAAGCAAACGTTTGACAACCGAATTTTGATTTCATGTGAAATGAGTGCATTCGAGCATATTTGACAAGTAACAACTTTCTAAGCATGGATTTTCATGTTTTCGAGCTTTGAACACATTTTCATCATATTGGTCATTTTAGCTGTAAAAGCACGTCTGAAACGAGTTTTCAACATAGAACTGTGATACGCACTTGTTCAGAGTGGGAAAACACACTTTTTTTCACCGAGTGCATGAAAACAGGCTTTCCGAGCACAGGAGTGCATTCAGTCACTCTGTAAAGTCCTTTCTGCGCCTAAAGCACACGTTTGACAACCGAATTTTGATTTCATGTGAAATGAGTGCATTCGAGCATATTTGACAAGTAACAACTTTCTAAGCATGGATTTTCATGTTTTCGAGCTTTGAACACATTTTCATCATATTGGTCATTTTCACTGTATAAGCACATCTGAAACGAGTTTTCAACAAAGGACTGGGAAAAGCACTTGTTCAGAGTGGGAAAGCCCACTTTCTGTCACCGAGTGCATGAAAACAGCTTTCCGAGCACAGGAGTGCATTCAGACACTCTGTAAAGCCCTTTCTGCGCCTAAAGCACACGTTTGACAACCGAATTTTGATTTCATGTGAAATGAGTGCATTCGAGCATATTTGACAAGTAACAACTTTCTAAGCATGGATTTTTATGTTTTCGAGCTTTGAACACATTTTCATCATATTGGTCATTTTCACTGTATAAGCACATCTGAAACGAGTTTTCAACAAAGGACTGGGAAAAGCACTTGTTCAGAGTGGGAAAGCCCACTTTCTGTCACCGAGTGCATGAAAACAGCTTTCCGAGCACAGGAGTGCATTCAGACACTCTGTAAAGCCCTTTCTGCGCCTAAAGCAAACGTTTGACAACCGAATTTTGATTTCATGTGAAATGAGTGCATTCGAGCATATTTGACAAGTAACAACTTTCTAAGCATGGATTTTCATGTTTTCGAGCTTTGAACACATTTTCATCATATTGGTCATTTTCACTGTATAAGCACATCTGAAACGAGTTTTCAACAAAGGACTGGGAAAAGCACTTGTTCAGAGTGGGAAAGCCCACTTTCTGTCACCGAGTGCATGAAAACAGCTTTCCGAGCACAGGAGTGCATTCAGACACTCTGTAAAGTCCTTTCTGCGCCTAAAGCACACGTTTGACAACCGAATTTTGATTTCATGTGAAATGAGTGCATTCGAGCATATTTGACAAGTAACAACTTTCTAAGCATGGATTTTCATGTTTTCGAGCTTTGAACACATTTTCATCATATTGGTCATTTTCACTGTATAAGCACATCTGAAACGAGTTTTCAACAAAGGACTGGGAAAAGCACTTGTTCAGAGTGGGAAAGCCCACTTTCTGTCACCGAGTGCATGAAAACAGCTTTCCGAGCACAGGAGTGCATTCAGACACTCTGTAAAGCCCTTTCTGCGCCTAAAGCAAACGTTTGACAACCGAATTTTGATTTCATGTGAAATGAGTGCATTCGAGCATATTTGACAAGTAACAACTTTCTAAGCATGGATTTTCATGTTTTCGAGCTTTGAACACATTTTCATCATATTGGTCATTTTAGCTGTAAAAGCACGTCTGAAACGAGTTTTCAACATAGAACTGTGATACGCACTTGTTCAGAGCGGGAAAGCCCACTTTCTGTCACCGAGTGCATGAAAACAGCTTTCCGAGCACAGGAGTGCATTCAGACACTCTGTAAAGCCCTTTCTGCGCCTAAAGCAAACGTTTGACAACCGAATTTTGATTTCATGTGAAATGAGTGCATTCGAGCATATTTGACAAGTAACAACTTTCTAAGCATGGATTTTTATGTTTTCGAGCTTTGAACACATTTTCATCATATTGGTCATTTTCACTGTATAAGCACATCTGAAACGAGTTTTCAACAAAGGACTGGGAAAAGCACTTGTTCAGAGTGGGAAAGCCCACTTTCTGTCACCGAGTGCATGAAAACAGCTTTCCGAGCACAGGAGTGCATTCAGACACTCTGTAAAGCCCTTTCTGCGCCTAAAGCAAACGTTTGACAACCGAATTTTGATTTCATGTGAAATGAGTGCATTCGAGCATATTTGACAAGTAACAACTTTCTAAGCATGGATTTTCATGTTTTCGAGCTTTGAACACATTTTCATCATATTGGTCATTTTAGCTGTAAAAGCACGTCTGAAACGAGTTTTCAACATAGAACTGTGATACGCACTTGTTCAGAGTGGGAAAACACACTTTTTTTCACCGAGTGCATGAAAACAGGCTTTCCGAGCACAGGAGTGCATTCAGTCACTCTGTAAAGTCCTTTCTGCGCCTAAAGCACACGTTTGACAACCGAATTTTGATTTCATGTGAAATGAGTGCATTCGAGCATATTTGACAAGTAACAACTTTCTAAGCATGGATTTTCATGTTTTCGAGCTTTGAACACATTTTCATCATATTGGTCATTTTCTCTGTATAAGCACATCTGAAACGAGTTTTCAACAAAGGACTGGGAAAAGCACTTGTTCAGAGTGGGAAAGCCCATTTTCTGTCACCGAGTGCATGAAAACAGCTTTCCGAGCACAGGAGTGCATTCAGACACTCTGTAAAGCCCTTTCTGCGCCTAAAGCAAACGTTTGACAACCGAATTTTGATTTCATGTGAAATGAGTGCATTCGAGCATATTTGACAAGTAACAACTTTCTAAGCATGGATTTTCATGTTTTCGAGCTTTGAACACATTTTCATCATATTGGTCATTTTCACTGTATAAGCACATCTGAAACGAGTTTTCAACAAAGGACTGGGAAAAGCACTTGTTCAGAGTGGGAAAGCCCACTTTCTGTCACCGAGTGCATGAAAACAGCTTTCCGAGCACAGGAGTGCATTCAGACACTCTGTAAAGCCCTTTCTGCGCCTAAAGCAAACGTTTGACAACCGAATTTTGATTTCATGTGAAATGAGTGCATTCGAGCATATTTGACAAGTAACAACTTTCTAAGCATGGATTTTCATGTTTTCGAGCTTTGAACACATTTTCATCATATTGGTCATTTTAGCTGTAAAAGCACGTCTGAAACGAGTTTTCAACATAGAACTGTGATACGCACTTGTTCAGAGTGGGAAAACACACTTTTTTTCACCGAGTGCATGAAAACAGGCTTTCCGAGCACAGGAGTGCATTCAGTCACTCTGTAAAGTCCTTTCTGCGCCTAAAGCACACGTTTGACAACCGAATTTTGATTTCATGTGAAATGAGTGCATTCGAGCATATTTGACAAGTAACAACTTTCTAAGCATGGATTTTCATGTTTTCGAGCTTTGAACACATTTTCATCATATTGGTCATTTTCTCTGTATAAGCACATCTGAAACGAGTTTTCAACAAAGGACTGGGAAAAGCACTTGTTCAGAGTGGGAAAGCCCATTTTCTGTCACCGAGTGCATGAAAACAGCTTTCCTAGCACAGGAGTGCATTCAGACACTCTGTAAAGCCCTTTCTGCGCCTAAAGCAAACGTTTGACAACCGAATTTTGATTTCATGTGAAATGAGTGCATTCGAGCATATTTGACAAGTAACAACTTTCTAAGCATGGATTTTTATGTTTTCGAGCTTTGAACACATTTTCATCATATTGGTCATTTTCACTGTATAAGCACATCTGAAACGAGTTTTCAACAAAGGACTGGGAAAAGCACTTGTTCAGAGTGGGAAAGCCCACTTTCTGTCACCGAGTGCATGAAAACAGCTTTCCGAGCACAGGAGTGCATTCAGACACTCTGTAAAGCCCTTTCTGCGCCTAAAGCAAACGTTTGACAACCGAATTTTGATTTCATGTGAAATGAGTGCATTCGAGCATATTTGACAAGTAACAACTTTCTAAGCATGGATTTTCATGTTTTCGAGCTTTGAACACATTTTCATCATATTGGTCATTTTCACTGTATAAGCACATCTGAAACGAGTTTTCAACAAAGGACTGGGAAAAGCACTTGTTCAGAGTGGGAAAGCCCACTTTCTGTCACCGAGTGCATGAAAACAGCTTTCCGAGCACAGGAGTGCATTCAGACACTCTGTAAAGCCCTTTCTGCGCCTAAAGCAAACGTTTGACAACCGAATTTTGATTTCATGTGAAATGAGTGCATTCGAGCATATTTGACAAGTAACAACTTTCTAAGCATGGATTTTCATGTTTTCGAGCTTTGAACACATTTTCATCATATTGGTCATTTTAGCTGTAAAAGCACGTCTGAAACGAGTTTTCAACATAGAACTGTGATACGCACTTGTTCAGAGCGGGAAAGCCCACTTTCTGTCACCGAGTGCATGAAAACAGCTTTCCGAGCACAGGAGTGCATTCAGACACTCTGTAAAGCCCTTTCTGCGCCTAAAGCAAACGTTTGACAACCGAATTTTGATTTCATGTGAAATGAGTGCATTCGAGCATATTTGACAAGTAACAACTTTCTAAGCATGGATTTTTATGTTTTCGAGCTTTGAACACATTTTCATCATATTGGTCATTTTCACTGTATAAGCACATCTGAAACGAGTTTTCAACAAAGGACTGGGAAAAGCACTTGTTCATAGCGGGAAAGCCCACTTTCTGTCACCGAGTGCATGAAAACAGGCTTTCCGAGCACAGGAGTGCATTCAGTCACTCTGTAAAGTCCTTTCTGCGCCTAAAGCACACGTTTGACAACCGAATTTTGATTTCATGTGAAATGAGTGCATTCGAGCATATTTGACAAGTAACAACTTTCTAAGCATGGATTTTCATGTTTTCGAGCTTTGAACACATTT
This sequence comes from Neoarius graeffei, assembly GCF_027579695.1. Taxonomy (NCBI): domain Eukaryota; kingdom Metazoa; phylum Chordata; class Actinopteri; order Siluriformes; family Ariidae; genus Neoarius; species Neoarius graeffei. The sequence goes on along the minus strand of NC_083581.1, from coordinate 19,273,294 downwards.
TCATCATATTGGTCATTTTCACTGTATAAGCACATCTGAAACGAGTTTTCAACAAAGGACTGGGAAAAGCACTTGTTCAGAGTGGGAAAGCCCACTTTCTGTCACCGAGTGCATGAAAACAGCTTTCCGAGCACAGGAGTGCATTCAGACACTCTGTAAAGCCCTTTCTGCGCCTAAAGCAAACGTTTGACAACCGAATTTTGATTTCATGTGAAATGAGTGCATTCGAGCATATTTGACAAGTAACAACTTTCTAAGCATGGATTTTTATGTTTTCGAGCTTTGAACACATTTTCATCATATTGGTCATTTTAGCTGTAAAAGCACGTCTGAAACGAGTTTTCAACATAGAACTGTGATACGCACTTGTTCAGAGTGGGAAAACACACTTTTTTTCACCGAATGCATGAAAACAGGCTTTCCGAGCACAGGAGTGCATTCAGTCACTCTGTAAAGTCCTTTCTGCGCCTAAAGCACACGTTTGACAACCGAATTTTGATTTCATGTGAAATGAGTGCATTCGAACATATTTGACAAGTAACAACTTTCTAAGCATGGATTTTCATGTTTTCGAGCTTTGAACACATTTTCATCATATTGGTCATTTTCACTGTATAAGCACATCTGAAACGAGTTTTCAACAAAGGACTGTGAAAAGCACTTGTTCAGAGTGGGAAAGCCCACTTTCTGTCACCGAGTGCATGAAAACAGCTTTCCGAGCACAGGAGTGCATTCAGACACTCTGTAAAGCCCTTTCTGCGCCTAAAGCACACGTTTGACAACCGAATTTTGATTTCATGTGAAATGAGTGCATTCGAGCATATTTGACAAGTAACAACTTTCTAAGCATGGATTTTTGTGTTTTCGAGCTTTGAACACATTTTCATCATATTGGTCATTTTCACTGTATAAGCACATCTGAAACGAGTTTTCAACAAAGGACTGGGAAAAGCACTTGTTCAGAGTGGGAAAGCCCACTTTCTGTCACCGAGTGCATGAAAACAGCTTTCCGAGCACAGGAGTGCATTCAGACACTCTGTAAAGCCCTTTCTGCGCCTAAAGCACACGTTTGACAACCGAATTTTGATTTCATGTGAAATGAGTGCATTCGAGCATATTTGACAAGTAACAACTTTCTAAGCATGGATTTTCATGTTTTCGAGCTTTGAACACATTTTCATCATATTGGTCATTTTAGCTGTAAAAGCACGTCTGAAACGAGTTTTCAACATAGAACTGTGATACGCACTTGTTCAGAGCGGGAAAGCCCACTTTCTGTCACCGAGTGCATGAAAACAGCTTTCCGAGCACAGGAGTGCATTCAGACACTCTGTAAAGCCCTTTCTGCGCCTAAAGCAAACGTTTGACAACCGAATTTTGATTTCATGTGAAATGAGTGCATTCGAGCATATTTGTCAAGTAACAACTTTCTAAGCATGGATTTTTATGTTTTCGAGCTTTGAACACATTTTCATCATATTGGTCATTTTCACTGTATAAGCACATCTGAAACGAGTTTTCAACAAAGGACTGGGAAAAGCACTTGTTCAGAGTGGGAAAGCCCACTTTCTGTCACCGAGTGCATGAAAACAGCTTTCCGAGCACAGGAGTGCATTCAGACACTCTGTAAAGCCCTTTCTGCGCCTAAAGCACACGTTTGACAACCGAATTTTGATTTCATGTGAAATGAGTGCATTCGAGCATATTTGACAAGTAACAACTTTCTAAGCATGGATTTTCATGTTTTCGAGCTTTGAACACATTTTCATCATATTGGTCATTTTAGCTGTAAAAGCACGTCTGAAACGAGTTTTCAACATAGAACTGTGATACGCACTTGTTCAGAGCGGGAAAGCCCACTTTCTGTCACCGAGTGCATGAAAACAGCTTTCCGAGCACAGGAGTGCATTCAGACACTCTGTAAAGCCCTTTCTGCGCCTAAAGCAAACGTTTGACAACCGAATTTTGATTTCATGTGAAATGAGTGCATTCGAGCATATTTGACAAGTAACAACTTTCTAAGCATGGATTTTTATGTTTTCGAGCTTTGAACACATTTTCATCATATTGGTCATTTTCACTGTATAAGCACATCTGAAACGAGTTTTCAACAAAGGACTGGGAAAAGCACTTGTTCAGAGTGGGAAAGCCCACTTTCTGTCACCGAGTGCATGAAAACAGCTTTCCGAGCACAGGAGTGCATTCAGACACTCTGTAAAGCCCTTTCTGCGCCTAAAGCAAACGTTTGACAACCGAATTTTGATTTCATGTGAAATGAGTGCATTCGAGCATATTTGACAAGTAACAACTTTCTAAGCATGGATTTTCATGTTTTCGAGCTTTGAACACATTTTCATCATATTGGTCATTTTAGCTGTAAAAGCACGTCTGAAACGAGTTTTCAACATAGAACTGTGATACGCACTTGTTCAGAGTGGGAAAACACACTTTTTTTCACCGAGTGCATGAAAACAGGCTTTCCGAGCACAGGAGTGCATTCAGTCACTCTGTAAAGTCCTTTCTGCGCCTAAAGCACACGTTTGACAACCGAATTTTGATTTCATGTGAAATGAGTGCATTCGAGCATATTTGACAAGTAACAACTTTCTAAGCATGGATTTTCATGTTTTCGAGCTTTGAACACATTTTCATCATATTGGTCATTTTCTCTGTATAAGCACATCTGAAACGAGTTTTCAACAAAGGACTGGGAAAAGCACTTGTTCAGAGTGGGAAAGCCCACTTTCTGTCACCGAGTGCATGAAAACAGCTTTCCGAGCACAGGAGTGCATTCAGACACTCTGTAAAGCCCTTTCTGCGCCTAAAGCACACGTTTGACAACCGAATTTTGATTTCATGTGAAATGAGTGCATTCGAGCATATTTGACAAGTAACAACTTTCTAAGCATGGATTTTTATGTTTTCGAGCTTTGAACACATTTTCATCATATTGGTCATTTTAGCTGTAAAAGCACGTCTGAAACGAGTTTTCAACATAGAACTGTGATACGCACTTGTTCAGAGCGGGAAAGCCCACTTTCTGTCACCGAGTGCATGAAAACAGCTTTCCGAGCACAGGAGTGCATTCAGACACTCTGTAAAGCCCTTTCTGCGCCTAAAGCAAACGTTTGACAACCGAATTTTGATTTCATGTGAAATGAGTGCATTCGAGCATATTTGACAAGTAACAACTTTCTAAGCATGGATTTTCATGTTTTCGAGCTTTGAACACATTTTCATCATATTGGTCATTTTAGCTGTAAAAGCACGTCTGAAACGAGTTTTCAACATAGAACTGTGATACGCACTTGTTCAGAGCGGGAAAGCCCACTTTCTGTCACCGAGTGCATGAAAACAGCTTTCCGAGCACAGGAGTGCATTCAGACACTCTGTAAAGCCCTTTCTGCGCCTAAAGCAAACGTTTGACAACCGAATTTTGATTTCATGTGAAATGAGTGCATTCGAGCATATTTGACAAGTAACAACTTTCTAAGCATGGATTTTTATGTTTTCGAGCTTTGAACACATTTTCATCATATTGGTCATTTTCACTGTATAAGCACATCTGAAACGAGTTTTCAACAAAGGACTGGGAAAAGCACTTGTTCATCGCGGGAAAGCCCACTTTCTGTCACCGAGTGCATGAAAACAGGCTTTCCGAGCACAGGAGTGCATTCAGTCACTCTGTAAAGTCCTTTCTGCGCCTAAAGCACACGTTTGACAACCGAATTTTGATTTCATGTGAAATGAGTGCATTCGAGCATATTTGACAAGTAACAACTTTCTAAGCATGGATTTTCATGTTTTCGAGCTTTGAACACATTTTCATCATATTGGTCATTTTCACTGTATAAGCACATCTGAAACGAGTTTTCAACAAAGGACTGGGAAAAGCACTTGTTCAGAGTGGGAAAGCCCACTTTCTGTCACCGAGTGCATGAAAACAGCTTTCCGAGCACAGGAGTGCATTCAGACACTCTGTAAAGCCCTTTCTGCGCCTAAAGCAAACGTTTGACAACCGAATTTTGATTTCATGTGAAATGAGTGCATTCGAGCATATTTGACAAGTAACAACTTTCTAAGCATGGATTTTTATGTTTTCGAGCTTTGAACACATTTTCATCATATTGGTCATTTTCACTGTATAAGCACATCTGAAACGAGTTTTCAACAAAGGACTGGGAAAAGCACTTGTTCAGAGTGGGAAAGCCCACTTTCTGTCACCGAGTGCATGAAAACAGCTTTCCGAGCACAGGAGTGCATTCAGACACTCTGTAAAGCCCTTTCTGCGCTTAAAGCAAACGTTTGACAACCGAATTTTGATTTCATGTGAAATGAGTGCATTCGAGCATATTTGACAAGTAACAACTTTCTAAGCATGGATTTTCATGTTTTCGAGCTTTGAACACATTTTCATCATATTGGTCATTTTAGCTGTAAAAGCACGTCTGAAACGAGTTTTCAACATAGAACTGTGATACGCACTTGTTCAGAGTGGGAAAACACACTTTTTTTCACCGAATGCATGAAAACAGGCTTTCCGAGCACAGGAGTGCATTCAGTCACTCTGTAAAGTCCTTTCTGCGCCTAAAGCACACGTTTGACAACCGAATTTTGATTTCATGTGAAATGAGTGCATTCGAACATATTTGACAAGTAACAACTTTCTAAGCATGGATTTTCATGTTTTCGAGCTTTGAACACATTTTCATCATATTGGTCATTTTCACTGTATAAGCACATCTGAAACGAGTTTTCAACAAAGGACTGGGAAAAGCACTTGTTCAGAGTGGGAAAGCCCACTTTCTGTCACCGAGTGCATGAAAACAGCTTTCCGAGCACAGGAGTGCATTCAGACACTCTGTAAAGCCCTTTCTGCGCCTAAAGCAAACGTTTGACAACCGAATTTTGATTTCATGTGAAATGAGTGCATTCGAGCATATTTGACAAGTAACAACTTTCTAAGCATGGATTTTCATGTTTTCGAGCTTTGAACACATTTTCATCATATTGGTCATTTTAGCTGTAAAAGCACGTCTGAAACGAGTTTTCAACATAGAACTGTGATACGCACTTGTTCAGAGCGGGAAAGCCCACTTTCTGTCACCGAGTGCATGAAAACAGCTTTCCGAGCACAGGAGTGCATTCAGACACTCTGTAAAGCCCTTTCTGCGCCTAAAGCAAACGTTTGACAACCGAATTTTGATTTCATGTGAAATGAGTGCATTCGAGCATATTTGACAAGTAACAACTTTCTAAGCATGGATTTTTATGTTTTCGAGCTTTGAACACATTTTCATCATATTGGTCATTTTCACTGTATAAGCACATCTGAAACGAGTTTTCAACAAAGGACTGGGAAAAGCACTTGTTCAGAGTGGGAAAGCCCACTTTCTGTCACCGAGTGCATGAAAACAGCTTTCCGAGCACAGGAGTGCATTCAGACACTCTGTAAAGCCCTTTCTGCGCCTAAAGCAAACGTTTGACAACCGAATTTTGATTTCATGTGAAATGAGTGCATTCGAGCATATTTGACAAGTAACAACTTTCTAAGCATGGATTTTCATGTTTTCGAGCTTTGAACACATTTTCATCATATTGGTCATTTTAGCTGTAAAAGCACGTCTGAAACGAGTTTTCAACATAGAACTGTGATACGCACTTGTTCAGAGTGGGAAAACACACTTTTTTTCACCGAGTGCATGAAAACAGGCTTTCCGAGCACAGGAGTGCATTCAGTCACTCTGTAAAGTCCTTTCTGCGCCTAAAGCACACGTTTGACAACCGAATTTTGATTTCATGTGAAATGAGTGCATTCGAGCATATTTGACAAGTAACAACTTTCTAAGCATGGATTTTCATGTTTTCGAGCTTTGAACACATTTTCATCATATTGGTCATTTTCACTGTATAAGCACATCTGAAACGAGTTTTCAACAAAGGACTGGGAAAAGCACTTGTTCAGAGTGGGAAAGCCCACTTTCTGTCACCGAGTGCATGAAAACAGCTTTCCGAGCACAGGAGTGCATTCAGACACTCTGTAAAGCCCTTTCTGCGCCTAAAGCACACGTTTGACAACCGAATTTTGATTTCATGTGAAATGAGTGCATTCGAGCATATTTGACAAGTAACAACTTTCTAAGCATGGATTTTTATGTTTTCGAGCTTTGAACACATTTTCATCATATTGGTCATTTTCACTGTATAAGCACATCTGAAACGAGTTTTCAACAAAGGACTGGGAAAAGCACTTGTTCAGAGTGGGAAAGCCCACTTTCTGTCACCGAGTGCATGAAAACAGCTTTCCGAGCACAGGAGTGCATTCAGACACTCTGTAAAGCCCTTTCTGCGCCTAAAGCAAACGTTTGACAACCGAATTTTGATTTCATGTGAAATGAGTGCATTCGAGCATATTTGACAAGTAACAACTTTCTAAGCATGGATTTTCATGTTTTCGAGCTTTGAACACATTTTCATCATATTGGTCATTTTCACTGTATAAGCACATCTGAAACGAGTTTTCAACAAAGGACTGGGAAAAGCACTTGTTCAGAGTGGGAAAGCCCACTTTCTGTCACCGAGTGCATGAAAACAGCTTTCCGAGCACAGGAGTGCATTCAGACACTCTGTAAAGTCCTTTCTGCGCCTAAAGCACACGTTTGACAACCGAATTTTGATTTCATGTGAAATGAGTGCATTCGAGCATATTTGACAAGTAACAACTTTCTAAGCATGGATTTTCATGTTTTCGAGCTTTGAACACATTTTCATCATATTGGTCATTTTCACTGTATAAGCACATCTGAAACGAGTTTTCAACAAAGGACTGGGAAAAGCACTTGTTCAGAGTGGGAAAGCCCACTTTCTGTCACCGAGTGCATGAAAACAGCTTTCCGAGCACAGGAGTGCATTCAGACACTCTGTAAAGCCCTTTCTGCGCCTAAAGCAAACGTTTGACAACCGAATTTTGATTTCATGTGAAATGAGTGCATTCGAGCATATTTGACAAGTAACAACTTTCTAAGCATGGATTTTCATGTTTTCGAGCTTTGAACACATTTTCATCATATTGGTCATTTTAGCTGTAAAAGCACGTCTGAAACGAGTTTTCAACATAGAACTGTGATACGCACTTGTTCAGAGCGGGAAAGCCCACTTTCTGTCACCGAGTGCATGAAAACAGCTTTCCGAGCACAGGAGTGCATTCAGACACTCTGTAAAGCCCTTTCTGCGCCTAAAGCAAACGTTTGACAACCGAATTTTGATTTCATGTGAAATGAGTGCATTCGAGCATATTTGACAAGTAACAACTTTCTAAGCATGGATTTTTATGTTTTCGAGCTTTGAACACATTTTCATCATATTGGTCATTTTCACTGTATAAGCACATCTGAAACGAGTTTTCAACAAAGGACTGGGAAAAGCACTTGTTCAGAGTGGGAAAGCCCACTTTCTGTCACCGAGTGCATGAAAACAGCTTTCCGAGCACAGGAGTGCATTCAGACACTCTGTAAAGCCCTTTCTGCGCCTAAAGCAAACGTTTGACAACCGAATTTTGATTTCATGTGAAATGAGTGCATTCGAGCATATTTGACAAGTAACAACTTTCTAAGCATGGATTTTCATGTTTTCGAGCTTTGAACACATTTTCATCATATTGGTCATTTTAGCTGTAAAAGCACGTCTGAAACGAGTTTTCAACATAGAACTGTGATACGCACTTGTTCAGAGTGGGAAAACACACTTTTTTTCACCGAGTGCATGAAAACAGGCTTTCCGAGCACAGGAGTGCATTCAGTCACTCTGTAAAGTCCTTTCTGCGCCTAAAGCACACGTTTGACAACCGAATTTTGATTTCATGTGAAATGAGTGCATTCGAGCATATTTGACAAGTAACAACTTTCTAAGCATGGATTTTCATGTTTTCGAGCTTTGAACACATTTTCATCATATTGGTCATTTTCTCTGTATAAGCACATCTGAAACGAGTTTTCAACAAAGGACTGGGAAAAGCACTTGTTCAGAGTGGGAAAGCCCATTTTCTGTCACCGAGTGCATGAAAACAGCTTTCCGAGCACAGGAGTGCATTCAGACACTCTGTAAAGCCCTTTCTGCGCCTAAAGCAAACGTTTGACAACCGAATTTTGATTTCATGTGAAATGAGTGCATTCGAGCATATTTGACAAGTAACAACTTTCTAAGCATGGATTTTCATGTTTTCGAGCTTTGAACACATTTTCATCATATTGGTCATTTTCACTGTATAAGCACATCTGAAACGAGTTTTCAACAAAGGACTGGGAAAAGCACTTGTTCAGAGTGGGAAAGCCCACTTTCTGTCACCGAGTGCATGAAAACAGCTTTCCGAGCACAGGAGTGCATTCAGACACTCTGTAAAGCCCTTTCTGCGCCTAAAGCAAACGTTTGACAACCGAATTTTGATTTCATGTGAAATGAGTGCATTCGAGCATATTTGACAAGTAACAACTTTCTAAGCATGGATTTTCATGTTTTCGAGCTTTGAACACATTTTCATCATATTGGTCATTTTAGCTGTAAAAGCACGTCTGAAACGAGTTTTCAACATAGAACTGTGATACGCACTTGTTCAGAGTGGGAAAACACACTTTTTTTCACCGAGTGCATGAAAACAGGCTTTCCGAGCACAGGAGTGCATTCAGTCACTCTGTAAAGTCCTTTCTGCGCCTAAAGCACACGTTTGACAACCGAATTTTGATTTCATGTGAAATGAGTGCATTCGAGCATATTTGACAAGTAACAACTTTCTAAGCATGGATTTTCATGTTTTCGAGCTTTGAACACATTTTCATCATATTGGTCATTTTCTCTGTATAAGCACATCTGAAACGAGTTTTCAACAAAGGACTGGGAAAAGCACTTGTTCAGAGTGGGAAAGCCCATTTTCTGTCACCGAGTGCATGAAAACAGCTTTCCTAGCACAGGAGTGCATTCAGACACTCTGTAAAGCCCTTTCTGCGCCTAAAGCAAACGTTTGACAACCGAATTTTGATTTCATGTGAAATGAGTGCATTCGAGCATATTTGACAAGTAACAACTTTCTAAGCATGGATTTTTATGTTTTCGAGCTTTGAACACATTTTCATCATATTGGTCATTTTCACTGTATAAGCACATCTGAAACGAGTTTTCAACAAAGGACTGGGAAAAGCACTTGTTCAGAGTGGGAAAGCCCACTTTCTGTCACCGAGTGCATGAAAACAGCTTTCCGAGCACAGGAGTGCATTCAGACACTCTGTAAAGCCCTTTCTGCGCCTAAAGCAAACGTTTGACAACCGAATTTTGATTTCATGTGAAATGAGTGCATTCGAGCATATTTGACAAGTAACAACTTTCTAAGCATGGATTTTCATGTTTTCGAGCTTTGAACACATTTTCATCATATTGGTCATTTTCACTGTATAAGCACATCTGAAACGAGTTTTCAACAAAGGACTGGGAAAAGCACTTGTTCAGAGTGGGAAAGCCCACTTTCTGTCACCGAGTGCATGAAAACAGCTTTCCGAGCACAGGAGTGCATTCAGACACTCTGTAAAGCCCTTTCTGCGCCTAAAGCAAACGTTTGACAACCGAATTTTGATTTCATGTGAAATGAGTGCATTCGAGCATATTTGACAAGTAACAACTTTCTAAGCATGGATTTTCATGTTTTCGAGCTTTGAACACATTTTCATCATATTGGTCATTTTAGCTGTAAAAGCACGTCTGAAACGAGTTTTCAACATAGAACTGTGATACGCACTTGTTCAGAGTGGGAAAACACACTTTTTTTCACCGAGTGCATGAAAACAGGCTTTCCGAGCACAGGAGTGCATTCAGTCACTCTGTAAAGTCCTTTCTGCGCCTAAAGCACACGTTTGACAACCGAATTTTGATTTCATGTGAAATGAGTGCATTCGAGCATATTTGACAAGTAACAACTTTCTAAGCATGGATTTTCATGTTTTCGAGCTTTGAACACATTTTCATCATATTGGTCATTTTCACTGTATAAGCACATCTGAAACGAGTTTTCAACAAAGGACTGGGAAAAGCACTTGTTCAGAGTGGGAAAGCCCACTTTCTGTCACCGAGTGCATGAAAACAGCTTTCCGAGCACAGGAGTGCATTCAGACACTCTGTAAAGCCCTTTCTGCGCCTAAAGCACACGTTTGACAACCGAATTTTGATTTCATGTGAAATGAGTGCATTCGAGCATATTTGACAAGTAACAACTTTCTAAGCATGGATTTTCATGTTTTCGAGCTTTGAACACATTTTCATCATATTGGTCATTTTAGCTGTAAAAGCACGTCTGAAACGAGTTTTCAACATAGAACTGTGATACGCACTTGTTCAGAGCGGGAAAGCCCACTTTCTGTCACCGAGTGCATGAAAACAGCTTTCCGAGCACAGGAGTGCATTCAGACACTCTGTAAAGCCCTTTCTGCGCCTAAAGCAAACGTTTGACAACCGAATTTTGATTTCATGTGAAATGAGTGCATTCGAGCATATTTGACAAGTAACAACTTTCTAAGCATGGATTTTTATGTTTTCGAGCTTTGAACACATTTTCATCATATTGGTCATTTTCACTGTATAAGCACATCTGAAACGAGTTTTCAACAAAGGACTGGGAAAAGCACTTGTTCAGAGTGGGAAAGCCCACTTTCTGTCACCGAGTGCATGAAAACAGCTTTCCGAGCACAGGAGTGCATTCAGACACTCTGTAAAGCCCTTTCTGCGCCTAAAGCAAACGTTTGACAACCGAATTTTGATTTCATGTGAAATGAGTGCATTCGAGCATATTTGACAAGTAACAACTTTCTAAGCATGGATTTTCATGTTTTCGAGCTTTGAACACATTTTCATCATATTGGTCATTTTAGCTGTAAAAGCACGTCTGAAACGAGTTTTCAACATAGAACTGTGATACGCACTTGTTCAGAGTGGGAAAACACACTTTTTTTCACCGAGTGCATGAAAACAGGCTTTCCGAGCACAGGAGTGCATTCAGTCACTCTGTAAAGTCCTTTCTGCGCCTAAAGCACACGTTTGACAACCGAATTTTGATTTCATGTGAAATGAGTGCATTCGAGCATATTTGACAAGTAACAACTTTCTAAGCATGGATTTTCATGTTTTCGAGCTTTGAACACATTTTCATCATATTGGTCATTTTCACTGTATAAGCACATCTGAAACGAGTTTTCAACAAAGGACTGGGAAAAGCACTTGTTCAGAGTGGGAAAGCCCACTTTCTGTCACCGAGTGCATGAAAACAGCTTTCCGAGCACAGGAGTGCATTCAGACACTCTGTAAAGCCCTTTCTGCGCCCAAAGCACACGTTTGACAACCGAATTTTGATTTCATGTGAAATGAGTGCATTCGAGCATATTTGACAAGTAACAACTTTCTAAGCATGGATTTTCATGTTTTCGAGCTTTGAACACATTTTCATCATATTGGTCATTTTCACTGTATAAGCACATCTGAAACGAGTTTTCAACAAAGGACTGGGAAAAGCACTTGTTCAGAGTGGGAAAGCCCACTTTCTGTCACCGAGTGCATGAAAACAGCTTTCCGAGCACAGGAGTGCATTCAGACACTCTGTAAAGCCCTTTCTGCGCCTAAAGCAAACGTTTGACAACCGAATTTTGATTTCATGTGAAATGAGTGCATTCGAGCATATTTGACAAGTAACAACTTTCTAAGCATGGATTTTCATGTTTTCGAGCTTTGAACACATTTTCATCATATTGGTCATTTTAGCTGTAAAAGCACGTCTGAAACGAGTTTTCAACATAGAACTGTGATACGCACTTGTTCAGAGCGGGAAAGCCCACTTTCTGTCACCGAGTGCATGAAAACAGCTTTCCGAGCACAGGAGTGCATTCAGACACTCTGTAAAGCCCTTTCTGCGCCTAAAGCAAACGTTTGACAACCGAATTTTGATTTCATGTGAAATGAGTGCATTCGAGCATATTTGACAAGTAACAACTTTCTAAGCATGGATTTTTATGTTTTCGAGCTTTGAACACATTTTCATCATATTGGTCATTTTCACTGTATAAGCACATCTGAAACGAGTTTTCAACAAAGGACTGGGAAAAGCACTTGTTCATAGCGGGAAAGCCCACTTTCTGTCACCGAGTGCATGAAAACAGGCTTTCCGAGCACAGGAGTGCATTCAGTCACTCTGTAAAGTCCTTTCTGCGCCTAAAGCACACGTTTGACAACCGAATTTTGATTTCATGTGAAATGAGTGCATTCGAGCATATTTGACAAGTAACAACTTTCTAAGCATGGATTTTCATGTTTTCGAGCTTTGAACACATTTTCATCATATTGGTCATTTTCACTGTATAAGCACATCTGAAACGAGTTTTCAACAAAGGACTGGGAAAAGCACTTGTTCAGAGTGGGAAAGCCCACTTTCTGTCACCGAGTGCATGAAAACAGCTTTCCGAGCACAGGAGTGCATTCAGACACTCTGTAAAGCCCTTTCTGCGCCTAAAGCAAACGTTTGACAACCGAATTTTGATTTCATGTGAAATGAGTGCATTCGAGCATATTTGACAAGTAACAACTTTCTAAGCATGGATTTTCATGTTTTCGAGCTTTGAACACATTTTCATCATATTGGTCATTTTAGCTGTAAAAGCACGTCTGAAACGAGTTTTCAACATAGAACTGTGATACGCACTTGTTCAGAGCGGGAAAGCCCACTTTCTGTCACCGAGTGCATGAAAACAGCTTTCCGAGCACAGGAGTGCATTCAGACACTCTGTAAAGCCCTTTCTGCGACTAAAGCAAACGTTTGACAACCGAATTTTGATTTCATGTGAAATGAGTGCATTCGAGCATATTTGACAAGTAACAACTTTCTAAGCATGGATTTTTATGTTTTCGAGCTTTGAACACATTTTCATCATATTGGTCATTTTCACTGTATAAGCACATCTGAAACGAGTTTTCAACAAAGGACTGGGAAAAGCACTTGTTCAGAGTGGGAAAGCCCACTTTCTGTCACCGAGTGCATGAAAACAGCTTTCCGAGCACAGGAGTGCATTCAGACACTCTGTAAAGCCCTTTCTGCGCCTAAAGCACACGTTTGACAACCGAATTTTGATTTCATGTGAAATGAGTGCATTCGAGCATATTTGACAAGTAACAACTTTCTAAGCATGGATTTTCATGTTTTCGAGCTTTGAACACATTTTCATCATATTGGTCATTTTAGCTGTAAAAGCACGTCTGAAACGAGTTTTCAACATAGAACTGTGATACGCACTTGTTCAGAGTGGGAAAACACACTTTTTTTCACCGAGTGCATGAAAACAGGCTTTCCGAGCACAGGAGTGCATTCAGTCACTCTGTAAAGTCCTTTCTGCGCCTAAAGCACACGTTTGACAACCGAATTTTGATTTCATGTGAAATGAGTGCATTCGAGCATATTTGACAAGTAACAACTTTCTAAGCATGGATTTTCATGTTTTCGAGCTTTGAACACATTTTCATCATATTGGTCATTTTCACTGTATAAGCACATCTGAAACGAGTTTTCAACAAAGGACTGGGAAAAGCACTTGTTCAGAGTGGGAAAGCCCACTTTCTGTCACCGAGTGCATGAAAACAGCTTTCCGAGCACAGGAGTGCATTCAGACACTCTGTAAAGCCCTTTCTGCGCCTAAAGCACACGTTTGACAACCGAATTTTGATTTCATGTGAAATGAGTGCATTCGAGCATATTTGACAAGTAACAACTTTCTAAGCATGGATTTTTATGTTTTCGAGCTTTGAACACATTTTCATCATATTGGTCATTTTCACTGTATAAGCACATCTGAAACGAGTTTTCAACAAAGGACTGGGAAAAGCACTTGTTCAGAGTGGGAAAGCCCACTTTCTGTCACCGAGTGCATGAAAACAGCTTTCCGAGCACAGGAGTGCATTCAGACACTCTGTAAAGCCCTTTCTGCGCCTAAAGCAAACGTTTGACAACCGAATTTTGATTTCATGTGAAATGAGTGCATTCGAGCATATTTGACAAGTAACAACTTTCTAAGCATGGATTTTCATGTTTTCGAGCTTTGAACACATTTTCATCATATTGGTCATTTTAGCTGTAAAAGCACGTCTGAAACGAGTTTTCAACATAGAACTGTGATACGCACTTGTTCAGAGCGGGAAAGCCCACTTTCTGTCACCGAGTGCATGAAAACAGCTTTCCGAGCACAGGAGTGCATTCAGACACTCTGTAAAGCCCTTTCTGCGCCTAAAGCAAACGTTTGACAACCGAATTTTGATTTCATGTGAAATGAGTGCATTCGAGCATATTTGACAAGTAACAACTTTCTAAGCATGGATTTTTATGTTTTCGAGCTTTGAACACATTTTCATCATATTGGTCATTTTCACTGTATAAGCACATCTGAAACGAGTTTTCAACAAAGGACTGGGAAAAGCACTTGTTCAGAGTGGGAAAGCCCACTTTCTGTCACCGAGTGCATGAAAACAGCTTTCCGAGCACAGGAGTGCATTCAGACAGTCTGTAAAGCCCTTTCTGCGCCTAAAGCAAACGTTTGACAACCGAATTTTGATTTCATGTGAAATGAGTGCATTCGAGCATATTTGACAAGTAACAACTTTCTAAGCATGGATTTTCATGTTTTCGAGCTTTGAACACATTTTCATCATATTGGTCATTTTAGCTGTAAAAGCACGTCTGAAACGAGTTTTCAACATAGAACTGTGATACGCACTTGTTCAGAGTGGGAAAACACACTTTTTTTCACCGAGTGCATGAAAACAGGCTTTCCGAGCACAGGAGTGCATTCAGTCACTCTGTAAAGTCCTTTCTGCGCCTAAAGCACACGTTTGACAACCGAATTTTGATTTCATGTGAAATGAGTGCATTCGAGCATATTTGACAAGTAACAACTTTCTAAGCATGGATTTTCATGTTTTCGAGCTTTGAACACATTTTCATCATATTGGTCATTTTCTCTGTATAAGCACATCTGAAACGAGTTTTCAACAAAGGACTGGGAAAAGCACTTGTTCAGAGTGGGAAAGCCCACTTTCTGTCACCGAGTGCATGAAAACAGCTTTCCGAGCACAGGAGTGCATTCAGACACTCTGTAAAGCCCTTTCTGCGCCTAAAGCACACGTTTGACAACCGAATTTTGATTTCATGTGAAATGAGTGCATTCGAGCATATTTGACAAGTAACAACTTTCTAAGCATGGATTTTTATGTTTTCGAGCTTTGAACACATTTTCATCATATTGGTCATTTTCACTGTATAAGCACATCTGAAATGAGTTTTCAACAAAGGACTGGGAAAAGCACTTGTTCAGAGTGGGAAAGCCCACTTTCTGTCACCGAGTGCATGAAAACAGCTTTCCGAGCACAGGAGTGCATTCAGACACTCTGTAAAGCCCTTTCTGCGCCTAAAGCAAACGTTTGACAACCGAATTTTGATTTCATGTGAAATGAGTGCATTCGAGCATATTTGACAAGTAACAACTTTCTAAGCATGGATTTTCATGTTTTCGAGCTTTGAACACATTTTCATCATATTGGTCATTTTCACTGTATAAGCACATCTGAAACGAGTTTTCAACAAAGGACTGGGAAAAGCACTTGTTCAGAGTGGGAAAGCCCACTTTCTGTCACCGAGTGCATGAAAACAGCTTTCCGAGCACAGGAGTGCATTCAGACACTCTGTAAAGCCCTTTCTGCGCCTAAAGCACACGTTTGACAACCGAATTTTGATTTCATGTGAAATGAGTGCATTCGAGCATATTTGACAAGTAACAACTTTCTAAGCATGGATTTTCATGTTTTCGAGCTTTGAACACATTTTCATCATATTGGTCATTTTAGCTGTAAAAGCACGTCTGAAACGAGTTTTCAACATAGAACTGTGATACGCACTTGTTCAGAGCGGGAAAGCCCACTTTCTGTCACCGAGTGCATGAAAACAGCTTTCCGAGCACAGGAGTGCATTCAGACACTCTGTAAAGCCCTTTCTGCGCCTAAAGCAAACGTTTGACAACCGAATTTTGATTTCATGTGAAATGAGTGCATTCGAGCATATTTGACAAGTAACAACTTTCTAAGCATGGATTTTTATGTTTTCGAGCTTTGAACACATTTTCATCATATTGGTCATTTTCACTGTATAAGCACATCTGAAACGAGTTTTCAACAAAGGACTGGGAAAAGCACTTGTTCAGAGTGGGAAAGCCCACTTTCTGTCACCGAGTGCATGAAAACAGCTTTCCGAGCACAGGAGTGCATTCAGACAGTCTGTAAAGCCCTTTCTGCGCCTAAAGCAAACGTTTGACAACCGAATTTTGATTTCATGTGAAATGAGTGCATTCGAGCATATTTGACAAGTAACAACTTTCTAAGCATGGATTTTCATGTTTTCGAGCTTTGAACACATTTTCATCATATTGGTCATTTTAGCTGTAAAAGCACGTCTGAAACGAGTTTTCAACATAGAACTGTGATACGCACTTGTTCAGAGTGGGAAAACACACTTTTTTTCACCGAGTGCATGAAAACAGGCTTTCCGAGCACAGGAGTGCATTCAGTCACTCTGTAAAGTCCTTTCTGCGCCTAAAGCACACGTTTGACAACCGAATTTTGATTTCATGTGAAATGAGTGCATTCGAGCATATTTGACAAGTAACAACTTTCTAAGCATGGATTTTCATGTTTTCGAGCTTTGAACACATTTTCATCATATTGGTCATTTTCTCTGTATAAGCACATCTGAAACGAGTTTTCAACAAAGGACTGGGAAAAGCACTTGTTCAGAGTGGGAAAGCCCACTTTCTGTCACCGAGTGCATGAAAACAGCTTTCCGAGCACAGGAGTGCATTCAGACACTCTGTAAAGCCCTTTCTGCGCCTAAAGCACACGTTTGACAACCGAATTTTGATTTCATGTGAAATGAGTGCATTCGAGCATATTTGACAAGTAACAACTTTCTAAGCATGGATTTTTATGTTTTCGAGCTTTGAACACATTTTCATCATATTGGTCATTTTCACTGTATAAGCACATCTGAAATGAGTTTTCAACAAAGGACTGGGAAAAGCACTTGTTCAGAGTGGGAAAGCCCACTTTCTGTCACTGAGTGCATGAAAACAGCTTTCCGAGCACAGGAGTGCATTCAGACACTCTGTAAAGCCCTTTCTGCGCCTAAAGCAAACGTTTGACAACCGAATTTTGATTTCATGTGAAATGAGTGCATTCGAGCATATTTGACAAGTAACAACTTTCTAAGCATGGATTTTTATGTTTTCGAGCTTTGAACACATTTTCATCATATTGGTCATTTTCACTGTATAAGCACATCTGAAACGAGTTTTCAACAAAGGACTGGGAAAAGCACTTGTTCAGAGTGGGAAAGCCCACTTTCTGTCACCGAGTGCATGAAAACAGCTTTCCGAGCACAGGAGTGCATTCAGACACTCTGTAAAGCCCTTTCTGCGCCTAAAGCACACGTTTGACAACCGAATTTTGATTTCATGTGAAATGAGTGCATTCGAGCATATTTGACAAGTAACAACTTTCTAAGCATGGATTTTCATGTTTTCGAGCTTTGAACACATTTTCATCATATTGGTCATTTTAGCTGTAAAAGCACGTCTGAAACGAGTTTTCAACATAGAACTGTGATACGCACTTGTTCAGAGTGGGAAAACACACTTTTTTTCACCGAGTGCATGAAAACAGGCTTTCCGAGCACAGGAGTGCATTCAGTCACTCTGTAAAGTCCTTTCTGCGCCTAAAGCACACGTTTGACAACCGAATTTTGATTTCATGTGAAATGAGTGCATTCGAGCATATTTGACAAGTAACAACTTTCTAAGCATGGATTTTCATGTTTTCGAGCTTTGAACACATTTTCATCATATTGGTCATTTTCACTGTATAAGCACATCTGAAACGAGTTTTCAACAAAGGACTGGGAAAAGCACTTGTTCAGAGTGGGAAAGCCCACTTTCTGTCACCGAGTGCATGAAAACAGCTTTCCGAGCACAGGAGTGCATTCAGACACTCTGTAAAGCCCTTTCTGCGCCTAAAGCACACGTTTGACAACCGAATTTTGATTTCATGTGAAATGAGTGCATTCGAGCATATTTGACAAGTAACAACTTTCTAAGCATGGATTTTCATGTTTTCGAGCTTTGAACACATTTTCATCATATTGGTCATTTTAGCTGTAAAAGCACGTCTGAAACGAGTTTTCAACATAGAACTGTGATACGCACTTGTTCAGAGCGGGAAAGCCCACTTTCTGTCACCGAGTGCATGAAAACAGCTTTCCGAGCACAGGAGTGCATTCAGACACTCTGTAAAGCCCTTTCTGCGCCTAAAGCAAACGTTTGACAACCGAATTTTGATTTCATGTGAAATGAGTGCATTCGAGCATATTTGACAAGTAACAACTTTCTAAGCATGGATTTTTATGTTTTCGAGCTTTGAACACATTTTCATCATATTGGTCATTTTCACTGTATAAGCACATCTGAAACGAGTTTTCAACAAAGGACTGGGAAAAGCACTTGTTCATAGCGGGAAAGCCCACTTTCTGTCACCGAGTGCATGAAAACAGCTTTCCGAGCACAGGAGTGCATTCAGACACTCTGTAAAGCCCTTTCTGCGCCTAAAGCAAACGTTTGACAACCGAATTTTGATTTCATGTGAAATGAGTGCATTCGAGCATATTTGACAAGTAACAACTTTCTAAGCATGGATTTTCATGTTTTCGAGCTTTGAACACATTTTCATCATATTGGTCATTTTCACTGTATAAGCACATCTGAAACGAGTTTTCAACAAAGGACTGGGAAAAGCACTTGTTCAGAGTGGGAAAGCCCACTTTCTGTCACCGAGTGCATGAAAACAGCTTTCCGAGCACAGGAGTGCATTCAGACACTCTGTAAAGCCCTTTCTGCGCCTAAAGCACACGTTTGACAACCGAATTTTGATTTCATGTGAAATGAGTGCATTCGAGCATATTTGACAAGTAACAACTTTCTAAGCATGGATTTTCATGTTTTCGAGCTTTGAACACATTTTCATCATATTGGTCATTTTAGCTGTAAAAGCACGTCTGAAACGAGTTTTCAACATAGAACTGTGATACGCACTTGTTCAGAGCGGGAAAGCCCACTTTCTGTCACCGAGTGCATGAAAACAGCTTTCCGAGCACAGGAGTGCATTCAGACACTCTGTAAAGCCCTTTCTGCGCCTAAAGCAAACGTTTGACAACCGAATTTTGATTTCATGTGAAATGAGTGCATTCGAGCATATTTGACAAGTAACAACTTTCTAAGCATGGATTTTTATGTTTTCGAGCTTTGAACACATTTTCATCATATTGGTCATTTTCACTGTATAAGCACATCTGAAACGAGTTTTCAACAAAGGACTGGGAAAAGCACTTGTTCAGAGTGGGAAAGCCCACTTTCTGTCACCGAGTGCATGAAAACAGCTTTCCGAGCACAGGAGTGCATTCAGACAGTCTGTAAAGCCCTTTCTGCGCCTAAAGCAAACGTTTGACAACCGAATTTTGATTTCATGTGAAATGAGTGCATTCGAGCATATTTGACAAGTAACAACTTTCTAAGCATGGATTTTCATGTTTTCGAGCTTTGAACACATTTTCATCATATTGGTCATTTTAGCTGTAAAAGCACGTCTGAAACGAGTTTTCAACATAGAACTGTGATACGCACTTGTTCAGAGTGGGAAAACACACTTTTTTTCACCGAGTGCATGAAAACAGGCTTTCCGAGCACAGGAGTGCATTCAGTCACTCTGTAAAGTCCTTTCTGCGCCTAAAGCACACGTTTGACAACCGAATTTTGATTTCATGTGAAATGAGTGCATTCGAGCATATTTGACAAGTAACAACTTTCTAAGCATGGATTTTCATGTTTTCGAGCTTTGAACACATTTTCATCATATTGGTCATTTTCTCTGTATAAGCACATCTGAAACGAGTTTTCAACAAAGGACTGGGAAAAGCACTTGTTCAGAGTGGGAAAGCCCACTTTCTGTCACCGAGTGCATGAAAACAGCTTTCCGAGCACAGGAGTGCATTCAGACACTCTGTAAAGCCCTTTCTGCGCCTAAAGCACACGTTTGACAACCGAATTTTGATTTCATGTGAAATGAGTGCATTCGAGCATATTTGACAAGTAACAACTTTCTAAGCATGGATTTTTATGTTTTCGAGCTTTGAACACATTTTCATCATATTGGTCATTTTCACTGTATAAGCACATCTGAAATGAGTTTTCAACAAAGGACTGGGAAAAGCACTTGTTCAGAGTGGGAAAGCCCACTTTCTGTCACTGAGTGCATGAAAACAGCTTTCCGAGCACAGGAGTGCATTCAGACACTCTGTAAAGCCCTTTCTGCGCCTAAAGCAAACGTTTGACAACCGAATTTTGATTTCATGTGAAATGAGTGCATTCGAGCATATTTGACAAGTAACAACTTTCTAAGCATGGATTTTCATGTTTTCGAGCTTTGAACACATTTTCATCATATTGGTCATTTTCACTGTATAAGCACATCTGAAACGAGTTTTCAACAAAGGACTGGGAAAAGCACTTGTTCAGAGTGGGAAAGCCCACTTTCTGTCACCGAGTGCATGAAAACAGCTTTCCGAGCACAGGAGTGCATTCAGACACTCTGTAAAGCCCTTTCTGCGCCTAAAGCACACGTTTGACAACCGAATTTTGATTTCATGTGAAATGAGTGCATTCGAGCATATTTGACAAGTAACAACTTTCTAAGCATGGATTTTCATGTTTTCGAGCTTTGAACACATTTTCATCATATTGGTCATTTTAGCTGTAAAAGCACGTCTGAAACGAGTTTTCAACATAGAACTGTGATACGCACTTGTTCAGAGTGGGAAAACACACTTTTTTTCACCGAGTGCATGAAAACAGGCTTTCCGAGCACAGGAGTGCATTCAGTCACTCTGTAAAGTCCTTTCTGCGCCTAAAGCACACGTTTGACAACCGAATTTTGATTTCATGTGAAATGAGTGCATTCGAGCATATTTGACAAGTAACAACTTTCTAAGCATGGATTTTCATGTTTTCGAGCTTTGAACACATTTTCATCATATTGGTCATTTTCACTGTATAAGCACATCTGAAACGAGTTTTCAACAAAGGACTGGGAAAAGCACTTGTTCAGAGTGGGAAAGCCCACTTTCTGTCACCGAGTGCATGAAAACAGCTTTCCGAGCACAGGAGTGCATTCAGACACTCTGTAAAGCCCTTTCTGCGCCTAAAGCACACGTTTGACAACCGAATTTTGATTTCATGTGAAATGAGTGCATTCGAGCATATTTGACAAGTAACAACTTTCTAAGCATGGATTTTCATGTTTTCGAGCTTTGAACACATTTTCATCATATTGGTCATTTTAGCTGTAAAAGCACGTCTGAAACGAGTTTTCAACATAGAACTGTGATACGCACTTGTTCAGAGCGGGAAAGCCCACTTTCTGTCACCGAGTGCATGAAAACAGCTTTCCGAGCACAGGAGTGCATTCAGACACTCTGTAAAGCCCTTTCTGCGCCTAAAGCAAACGTTTGACAACCGAATTTTGATTTCATGTGAAATGAGTGCATTCGAGCATATTTGACAAGTAACAACTTTCTAAGCATGGATTTTTATGTTTTCGAGCTTTGAACACATTTTCATCATATTGGTCATTTTCACTGTATAAGCACATCTGAAACGAGTTTTCAACAAAGGACTGGGAAAAGCACTTGTTCATAGCGGGAAAGCCCACTTTCTGTCACCGAGTGCATGAAAACAGGCTTTCCGAGCACAGGAGTGCATTCAGTCACTCTGTAAAGTCCTTTCTGCGCCTAAAGCACACGTTTGACAACCGAATTTTGATTTCATGTGAAATGAGTGCATTCGAGCATATTTGACAAGTAACAACTTTCTAAGCATGGATTTTCATGTTTTCGAGCTTTGAACACATTTTCATCATATTGGTCATTTTCACTGTATAAGCACATCTGAAACGAGTTTTCAACAAAGGACTGGGAAAAGCACTTGTTCAGAGTGGGAAAGCCCACTTTCTGTCACCGAGTGCATGAAAAGAGCTTTCCGAGCACAGGAGTGCATTCAGACACTCTGTAAAGCCCTTTCTGCGCCTAAAGCAAACGTTTGACAACCGAATTTTGATTTCATGTGAAATGAGTGCATTCGAGCATATTTGACAAGTAACAACTTTCTAAGCATGGATTTTTATGTTTTCGAGCTTTGAACACATTTTCATCATATTGGTCATTTTAGCTGTAAAAGCACGTCTGAAACGAGTTTTCAACATAGAACTGTGATACGCACTTGTTCAGAGCGGGAAAGCCCACTTTCTGTCACCGAGTGCATGAAAACAGCTTTCCGAGCACAGGAGTGCATTCAGACACTCTGTAAAGCCCTTTCTGCGCCTAAAGCAAACGTTTGACAACCGAATTTTGATTTCATGTGAAATGAGTGCATTCGAGCATATTTGACAAGTAACAACTTTCTAAGCATGGATTTTCATGTTTTCGAGCTTTGAACACATTTTCATCATATTGGTCATTTTAGCTGTAAAAGCACGTCTGAAACGAGTTTTCAACATAGAACTGTGATACGCACTTGTTCAGAGCGGGAAAGCCCACTTTCTGTCACCGAGTGCATGAAAACAGCTTTCCGAGCACAGGAGTGCATTCAGACACTCTGTAAAGCCCTTTCTGCGCCTAAAGCCAACGTTTGACAACCGAATTTTGATTTCATGTGAAATGAGTGCATTCGAGCATATTTGACAAGTAACAACTTTCTAAGCATGGATTTTCATGTTTTCGAGCTTTGAACACATTTTCATCATATTGGTCATTTTAGCTGTAAAAGCACGTCTGAAACGAGTTTTCAACATAGAACTGTGATACGCACTTGTTCAGAGCGGGAAAGCCCACTTTCTGTCACCGAGTGCATGAAAACAGCTTTCCGAGCACAGGAGTGCATTCAGACACTCTGTAAAGCCCTTTCTGCGCCTAAAGCAAACGTTTGACAACCGAATTTTGATTTCATGTGAAATGAGTGCATTCGAGCATATTTGACAAGTAACAACTTTCTAAGCATGGATTTTTATGTTTTCGAGCTTTGAACACATTTTCATCATATTGGTCATTTTCACTGTATAAGCACATCTGAAACGAGTTTTCAACAAAGGACTGGGAAAAGCACTTGTTCATAGCGGGAAAGCCCACTTTCTGTCACCGAGTGCATGAAAACAGGCTTTCCGAGCACAGGAGTGCATTCAGTCACTCTGTAAAGTCCTTTCTGCGCCTAAAGCACACGTTTGACAACCGAATTTTGATTTCATGTGAAATGAGTGCATTCGAGCATATTTGACAAGTAACAACTTTCTAAGCATGGATTTTTATGTTTTCGAGCTTTGAACACATTTTCATCATATTGGTCATTTTCACTGTATAAGCACATCTGAAACGAGTTTTCAACAAAGGACTGGGAAAAGCACTTGTTCAGAGTGGGAAAGCCCACTTTCTGTCACCGAGTGCATGAAAACAGCTTTCCGAGCACAGGAGTGCATTCAGACACTCTGTAAAGCCCTTTCTGCGCCTAAAGCACACGTTTGACAACCGAATTTTGATTTCATGTGAAATGAGTGCATTCGAGCATATTTGACAAGTAACAACTTTCTAAGCATGGATTTTCATGTTTTCGAGCTTTGAACACATTTTCATCATATTGGTCATTTTAGCTGTAAAAGCACGTCTGAAACGAGTTTTCAACATAGAACTGTGATACGCACTTGTTCAGAGCGGGAAAGCCCACTTTCTGTCACCGAGTGCATGAAAACAGCTTTCCGAGCACAGGAGTGCATTCAGACACTCTGTAAAGCCCTTTCTGCGCCTAAAGCAAACGTTTGACAACCGAATTTTGATTTCATGTGAAATGAGTGCATTCGAGCATATTTGACAAGTAACAACTTTCTAAGCATGGATTTTCATGTTTTCGAGCTTTGAACACATTTTCATCATATTGGTCATTTTAGCTGTAAAAGCACGTCTGAAACGAGTTTTCAACATAGAACTGTGATACGCACTTGTTCAGAGCGGGAAAGCCCACTTTCTGTCACCGAGTGCATGAAAACAGCTTTCCGAGCACAGGAGTGCATTCAGACACTCTGTAAAGCCCTTTCTGCGCCTAAAGCAAACGTTTGACAACCGAATTTTGATTTCATGTGAAATGAGTGCATTCGAGCATATTTGACAAGTAACAACTTTCTAAGCATGGATTTTTATGTTTTCGAGCTTTGAACACATTTTCATCATATTGGTCATTTTCACTGTATAAGCACATCTGAAACGAGTTTTCAACAAAGGACTGGGAAAAGCACTTGTTCATAGCGGGAAAGCCCACTTTCTGTCACCGAGTGCATGAAAACAGGCTTTCCGAGCACAGGAGTGCATTCAGTCACTCTGTAAAGTCCTTTCTGCGCCTAAAGCACACGTTTGACAACCGAATTTTGATTTCATGTGAAATGAGTGCATTCGAGCATATTTGACAAGTAACAACTTTCTAAGCATGGATTTTCATGTTTTCGAGCTTTGAACACATTTTCATCATATTGGTCATTTTCACTGTATAAGCACATCTGAAACGAGTTTTCAACAAAGGACTGGGAAAAGCACTTGTTCAGAGTGGGAAAGCCCACTTTCTGTCACCGAGTGCATGAAAACAGCTTTCCGAGCACAGGAGTGCATTCAGACACTCTGTAAAGCCCTTTCTGCGCCTAAAGCACACGTTTGACAACCGAATTTTGATTTCATGTGAAATGAGTGCATTCGAGCATATTTGACAAGTAACAACTTTCTAAGCATGGATTTTCATGTTTTCGAGCTTTGAACACATTTTCATCATATTGGTCATTTTCACTGTATAAGCACATCTGAAACGAGTTTTCAACAAAGGACTGGGAAAAGCACTTGTTCAGAGTGGGAAAGCCCACTTTCTGTCACCGAGTGCATGAAAACAGCTTTCCGAGCACAGGAGTGCATTCAGACACTCTGTAAAGCCCTTTCTGCGCCTAAAGCACACGTTTGACAACCGAATTTTGATTTCATGTGAAATGAGTGCATTCGAGCATATTTGACAAGTAACAACTTTCTAAGCATGGATTTTTATGTTTTTGAGCTTTGAACACATTTTCATCATATTGGTCATTTTCACTGTATAAGCACATCTGAAACGAGTTTTCAACAAAGGACTGGGAAAAGCACTTGTTCAGAGTGGGAAAGCCCACTTTCTGTCACCGAGTGCATGAAAACAGCTTTCCGAGCACAGGAGTGCATTCAGACACTCTGTAAAGCCCTTTCTGCGCCTAAAGCAAACGTTTGACAACCGAATTTTGATTTCATGTGAAATGAGTGCATTCGAGCATATTTGACAAGTAACAACTTTCTAAGCATGGATTTTCATGTTTTCGAGCTTTGAACACATTTTCATCATATTGGTCATTTTAGCTGTAAAAGCACGCCTGAAACGAGTTTTCAACATAGAACTGTGATACGCACTTGTTCAGAGCGGGAAAGCCCACTTTCTGTCACCGAGTGCATGAAAACAGGCTTTCCGAGCACAGGAGTGCATTCAGTCACTCTGTAAAGTCCTTTCTGCGCCTAAAGCACACGTTTGACAACCGAATTTTGATTTCATGTGAAATGAGTGCATTCGAGCATATTTGACAAGTAACAACTTTCTAAGCATGGATTTTCATGTTTTCGAGCTTTGAACACATTTTCATCATATTGGTCATTTTCACTGTATAAGCACATCTGAAACGAGTTTTCAACAAAGGACTGGGAAAAGCACTTGTTCAGAGTGGGAAAGCCCACTTTCTGTCACCGAGTGCATGAAAACAGCTTTCCGAGCACAGGAGTGCATTCAGACACTCTGTAAAGCCCTTTCTGCGCCTAAAGCAAACGTTTGACAACCGAATTTTGATTTCATGTGAAATGAGTGCATTCGAGCATATTTGACAAGTAACAACTTTCTAAGCATGGATTTTCATGTTTTCGAGCTTTGAACACATTTTCATCATATTGGTCATTTTAGCTGTAAAAGCACGTCTGAAACGAGTTTTCAACATAGAACTGTGATACGCACTTGTTCAGAGTGGGAAAACACACTTTTTTTCACCGAGTGCATGAAAACAGGCTTTCCGAGCACAGGAGTGCATTCAGTCACTCTGTAAAGTCCTTTCTGCGCCTGAAGCACACGTTTGACAACCGAATTTTGATTTCATGTGAAATGAGTGCATTCGAGCATATTTGACAAGTAACAACTTTCTAAGCATGGATTTTCATGTTTTCGAGCTTTGAACACATTTTCATCATATTGGTCATTTTCACTGTATAAGCACATCTGAAACGAGTTTTCAACAAAGGACTGGGAAAAGCACTTGTTCAGAGTGGGAAAGCCCACTTTCTGTCACCGAGTGCATGAAAACAGCTTTCCGAGCACAGGAGTGCATTCAGACACTCTGTAAAGCCCTTTCTGCGCCTAAAGCAAACGTTTGACAACCGAATTTTGATTTCATGTGAAATGAGTGCATTCGAGCATATTTGACAAGTAACAACTTTCTAAGCATGGATTTTCATGTTTTCGAGCTTTGAACACATTTTCATCATATTGGTCATTTTCACTGTATAAGCACATCTGAAACGAGTTTTCAACAAAGGACTGGGAAAAGCACTTGTTCAGAGTGGGAAAGCCCACTTTCTGTCACCGAGTGCATGAAAACAGCTTTCCGAGCACAGGAGTGCATTCAGACACTCTGTAAAGTCCTTTCTGCGCCTAAAGCACACGTTTGACAACCGAATTTTGATTTCATGTGAAATGAGTGCATTCGAGCATATTTGACAAGTAACAACTTTCTAAGCATGGATTTTCATGTTTTCGAGCTTTGAACACATTTTCATCATATTGGTCATTTTCACTGTATAAGCACATCTGAAACGAGTTTTCAACAAAGGACTGTGAAAAGCACTTGTTCAGAGTGGGAAAGCCCACTTTCTGTCACCGAGTGCATGAAAACAGCTTTCCGAGCACAGGAGTGCATTCAGACACTCTGTAAAGCCCTTTCTGCGCCTAAAGCACACGTTTGACAACCGAATTTTGATTTCATGTGAAATGAGTGCATTCGAGCATATTTGACAAGTAACAACTTTCTAAGCATGGATTTTTATGTTTTCGAGCTTTGAACACATTTTCATCATATTGGTCATTTTCACTGTATAAGCACATCTGAAACGAGTTTTCAACAAAGGACTGGGAAAAGCACTTGTTCAGAGTGGGAAAGCCCACTTTCTGTCACCGAGTGCATGAAAACAGCTTTCCGAGCACAGGAGTGCATTCAGACACTCTGTAAAGCCCTTTCTGCGCCTAAAGCACACGTTTGACAACCGAATTTTGATTTCATGTGAAATGAGTGCATTCGAGCATATTTGACAAGTAACAACTTTCTAAGCATGGATTTTTATGTTTTCGAGCTTTGAACACATTTTCATCATATTGGTCATTTTCACTGTATAAGCACATCTGAAACGAGTTTTCAACAAAGGACTGGGAAAAGCACTTGTTCAGAGTGGGAAAGCCCACTTTCTGTCACCGAGTGCATGAAAACAGCTTTCCGAGCACAGGAGTGCATTCAGACACTCTGTAAAGCCCTTTCTGCGCCTAAAGCAAACGTTTGACAACCGAATTTTGATTTCATGTGAAATGAGTGCATTCGAGCATATTTGACAAGTAACAACTTTCTAAGCATGGATTTTCATGTTTTCGAGCTTTGAACACATTTTCATCATATTGGTCATTTTAGCTGTAAAAGCACGTCTGAAACGAGTTTTCAACATAGAACTGTGATACGCACTTGTTCAGAGCGGGAAAGCCCACTTTCTGTCACCGAGTGCATGAAAACAGCTTTCCGAGCACAGGAGTGCATTCAGACACTCTGTAAAGCCCTTTCTGCGCCTAAAGCAAACGTTTGACAACCGAATTTTGATTTCATGTGAAATGAGTGCATTCGAGCATATTTGACAAGTAACAACTTTCTAAGCATGGATTTTTATGTTTTCGAGCTTTGAACACATTTTCATCATATTGGTCATTTTCACTGTATAAGCACATCTGAAACGAGTTTTCAACAAAGGACTGGGAAAAGCACTTGTTCAGAGTGGGAAAGCCCACTTTCTGTCACCGAGTGCATGAAAACAGCTTTCCGAGCACAGGAGTGCATTCAGACACTCTGTAAAGCCCTTTCTGCGCCTAAAGCAAACGTTTGACAACCGAATTTTGATTTCATGTGAAATGAGTGCATTCGAGCATATTTGACAAGTAACAACTTTCTAAGCATGGATTTTCATGTTTTCGAGCTTTGAACACATTTTCATCATATTGGTCATTTTAGCTGTAAAAGCACGTCTGAAACGAGTTTTCAACATAGAACTGTGATACGCACTTGTTCAGAGTGGGAAAACACACTTTTTTTCACCGAGTGCATGAAAACAGGCTTTCCGAGCACAGGAGTGCATTCAGTCACTCTGTAAAGTCCTTTCTGCGCCTAAAGCACACGTTTGACAACCGAATTTTGATTTCATGTGAAATGAGTGCATTCGAGCATATTTGACAAGTAACAACTTTCTAAGCATGGATTTTCATGTTTTCGAGCTTTGAACACATTTTCATCATATTGGTCATTTTCACTGTATAAGCACATCTGAAACGAGTTTTCAACAAAGGACTGGGAAAAGCACTTGTTCAGAGTGGGAAAGCCCACTTTCTGTCACCGAGTGCATGAAAACAGCTTTCCGAGCACAGGAGTGCATTCAGACACTCTGTAAAGCCCTTTCTGCGCCTAAAGCACACGTTTGACAACCGAATTTTGATTTCATGTGAAATGAGTGCATTCGAGCATATTTGACAAGTAACAACTTTCTAAGCATGGATTTTTATGTTTTCGAGCTTTGAACACATTTTCATCATATTGGTCATTTTCACTGTATAAGCACATCTGAAACGAGTTTTCAACAAAGGACTGGGAAAAGCACTTGTTCAGAGTGGGAAAGCCCACTTTCTGTCACCGAGTGCATGAAAACAGCTTTCCGAGCACAGGAGTGCATTCAGACACTCTGTAAAGCCCTTTCTGCGCCTAAAGCAAACGTTTGACAACCGAATTTTGATTTCATGTGAAATGAGTGCATTCGAGCATATTTGACAAGTAACAACTTTCTAAGCATGGATTTTCATGTTTTCGAGCTTTGAACACATTTTCATCATATTGGTCATTTTCACTGTATAAGCACATCTGAAACGAGTTTTCAACAAAGGACTGGGAAAAGCACTTGTTCAGAGTGGGAAAGCCCACTTTCTGTCACCGAGTGCATGAAAACAGCTTTCCGAGCACAGGAGTGCATTCAGACACTCTGTAAAGTCCTTTCTGCGCCTAAAGCACACGTTTGACAACCGAATTTTGATTTCATGTGAAATGAGTGCATTCGAGCATATTTGACAAGTAACAACTTTCTAAGCATGGATTTTCATGTTTTCGAGCTTTGAACACATTTTCATCATATTGGTCATTTTCACTGTATAAG
This sequence comes from Neoarius graeffei, assembly GCF_027579695.1. Classification (NCBI taxonomy): domain Eukaryota; kingdom Metazoa; phylum Chordata; class Actinopteri; order Siluriformes; family Ariidae; genus Neoarius; species Neoarius graeffei. The sequence continues at coordinate 19,243,548 of NC_083581.1, read as the reverse complement.
CACATCTGAAACGAGTTTTCAACAAAGGACTGGGAAAAGCACTTGTTCAGAGTGGGAAAGCCCACTTTCTGTCACCGAGTGCATGAAAACAGCTTTCCGAGCACAGGAGTGCATTCAGACACTCTGTAAAGCCCTTTCTGCGCCTAAAGCAAACGTTTGACAACCGAATTTTGATTTCATGTGAAATGAGTGCATTCGAGCATATTTGACAAGTAACAACTTTCTAAGCATGGATTTTCATGTTTTCGAGCTTTGAACACATTTTCATCATATTGGTCATTTTAGCTGTAAAAGCACGTCTGAAACGAGTTTTCAACATAGAACTGTGATACGCACTTGTTCAGAGCGGGAAAGCCCACTTTCTGTCACCGAGTGCATGAAAACAGCTTTCCGAGCACAGGAGTGCATTCAGACACTCTGTAAAGCCCTTTCTGCGCCTAAAGCAAACGTTTGACAACCGAATTTTGATTTCATGTGAAATGAGTGCATTCGAGCATATTTGACAAGTAACAACTTTCTAAGCATGGATTTTTATGTTTTCGAGCTTTGAACACATTTTCATCATATTGGTCATTTTCACTGTATAAGCACATCTGAAACGAGTTTTCAACAAAGGACTGGGAAAAGCACTTGTTCAGAGTGGGAAAGCCCACTTTCTGTCACCGAGTGCATGAAAACAGCTTTCCGAGCACAGGAGTGCATTCAGACAGTCTGTAAAGCCCTTTCTGCGCCTAAAGCAAACGTTTGACAACCGAATTTTGATTTCATGTGAAATGAGTGCATTCGAGCATATTTGACAAGTAACAACTTTCTAAGCATGGATTTTCATGTTTTCGAGCTTTGAACACATTTTCATCATATTGGTCATTTTAGCTGTAAAAGCACGTCTGAAACGAGTTTTCAACATAGAACTGTGATACGCACTTGTTCAGAGTGGGAAAACACACTTTTTTTCACCGAGTGCATGAAAACAGGCTTTCCGAGCACAGGAGTGCATTCAGTCACTCTGTAAAGTCCTTTCTGCGCCTAAAGCACACGTTTGACAACCGAATTTTGATTTCATGTGAAATGAGTGCATTCGAGCATATTTGACAAGTAACAACTTTCTAAGCATGGATTTTCATGTTTTCGAGCTTTGAACACATTTTCATCATATTGGTCATTTTCTCTGTATAAGCACATCTGAAACGAGTTTTCAACAAAGGACTGGGAAAAGTACTTGTTCAGAGTGGGAAAGCCCACTTTCTGTCACCGAGTGCATGAAAACAGCTTTCCGAGCACAGGAGTGCATTCAGACACTCTGTAAAGCCCTTTCTGCGCCTAAAGCACACGTTTGACAACCGAATTTTGATTTCATGTGAAATGAGTGCATTCGAGCATATTTGACAAGTAACAACTTTCTAAGCATGGATTTTTATGTTTTCGAGCTTTGAACACATTTTCATCATATTGGTCATTTTCACTGTATAAGCACATCTGAAACGAGTTTTCAACAAAGGACTGGGAAAAGCACTTGTTCAGAGTGGGAAAGCCCACTTTCTGTCACCGAGTGCATGAAAACAGCTTTCCGAGCACAGGAGTGCATTCAGACACTCTGTAAAGCCCTTTCTGCGCCTAAAGCAAACGTTTGACAACCGAATTTTGATTTCATGTGAAATGAGTGCATTCGAGCATATTTGACAAGTAACAACTTTCTAAGCATGGATTTTCATGTTTTCGAGCTTTGAACACATTTTCATCATATTGGTCATTTTCACTGTATAAGCACATCTGAAACGAGTTTTCAACAAAGGACTGGGAAAAGCACTTGTTCAGAGTGGGAAAGCCCACTTTCTGTCACCGAGTGCATGAAAACAGCTTTCCGAGCACAGGAGTGCATTCAGACACTCTGTAAAGCCCTTTCTGCGCCTAAAGCAAACGTTTGACAACCGAATTTTGATTTCATGTGAAATGAGTGCATTCGAGCATATTTGACAAGTAACAACTTTCTAAGCATGGATTTTCATGTTTTCGAGCTTTGAACACATTTTCATCATATTGGTCATTTTAGCTGTAAAAGCACGTCTGAAACGAGTTTTCAACATAGAACTGTGATACGCACTTGTTCAGAGTGGGAAAACACACTTTTTTTCACCGAGTGCATGAAAACAGGCTTTCCGAGCACAGGAGTGCATTCAGTCACTCTGTAAAGTCCTTTCTGCGCCTAAAGCACACGTTTGACAACCGAATTTTGATTTCATGTGAAATGAGTGCATTCGAGCATATTTGACAAGTAACAACTTTCTAAGCATGGATTTTCATGTTTTCGAGCTTTGAACACATTTTCATCATATTGGTCATTTTCACTGTATAAGCACATCTGAAACGAGTTTTCAACAAAGGACTGGGAAAAGCACTTGTTCAGAGTGGGAAAGCCCACTTTCTGTCACCGAGTGCATGAAAACAGCTTTCCGAGCACAGGAGTGCATTCAGACACTCTGTAAAGCCCTTTCTGCGCCTAAAGCACACGTTTGACAACCGAATTTTGATTTCATGTGAAATGAGTGCATTCGAGCATATTTGACAAGTAACAACTTTCTAAGCATGGATTTTCATGTTTTCGAGCTTTGAACACATTTTCATCATATTGGTCATTTTAGCTGTAAAAGCACGTCTGAAACGAGTTTTCAACATAGAACTGTGATACGCACTTGTTCAGAGCGGGAAAGCCCACTTTCTGTCACCGAGTGCATGAAAACAGCTTTCCGAGCACAGGAGTGCATTCAGACACTCTGTAAAGCCCTTTCTGCGCCTAAAGCAAACGTTTGACAACCGAATTTTGATTTCATGTGAAATGCGTGCATTCGAGCATATTTGACAAGTAACAACTTTCTAAGCATGGATTTTTATGTTTTCGAGCTTTGAACACATTTTCATCATATTGGTCATTTTCACTGTATAAGCACATCTGAAACGAGTTTTCAACAAAGGACTGGGAAAAGCACTTGTTCATAGCGGGAAAGCCCACTTTCTGTCACCGAGTGCATGAAAACAGGCTTTCCGAGCACAGGAGTGCATTCAGTCACTCTGTAAAGTCCTTTCTGCGCCTAAAGCACACGTTTGACAACCGAATTTTGATTTCATGTGAAATGAGTGCATTCGAGCATATTTGACAAGTAACAACTTTCTAAGCATGGATTTTCATGTTTTCGAGCTTTGAACACATTTTCATCATATTGGTCATTTTCACTGTATAAGCACATCTGAAACGAGTTTTCAACAAAGGACTGGGAAAAGCACTTGTTCAGAGTGGGAAAGCCCACTTTCTGTCACCGAGTGCATGAAAAGAGCTTTCCGAGCACAGGAGTGCATTCAGACACTCTGTAAAGCCCTTTCTGCGCCTAAAGCAAACGTTTGACAACCGAATTTTGATTTCATGTGAAATGAGTGCATTCGAGCATATTTGACAAGTAACAACTTTCTAAGCATGGATTTTTATGTTTTCGAGCTTTGAACACATTTTCATCATATTGGTCATTTTCACTGTATAAGCACATCTGAAACGAGTTTTCAACAAAGGACTGGGAAAAGCACTTGTTCAGAGTGGGAAAGCCCACTTTCTGTCACCGAGTGCATGAAAACAGCTTTCCGAGCACAGGAGTGCATTCAGACACTCTGTAAAGCCCTTTCTGCGCCTAAAGCAAACGTTTGACAACCGAATTTTGATTTCATGTGAAATGAGTGCATTCGAGCATATTTGACAAGTAACAACTTTCTAAGCATGGATTTTCATGTTTTCGAGCTTTGAACACATTTTCATCATATTGGTCATTTTAGCTGTAAAAGCACGTCTGAAACGAGTTTTCAACATAGAACTGTGATACGCACTTGTTCAGAGCGGGAAAGCCCACTTTCTGTCACCGAGTGCATGAAAACAGCTTTCCGAGCACAGGAGTGCATTCAGACACTCTGTAAAGCCCTTTCTGCGCCTAAAGCAAACGTTTGACAACCGAATTTTGATTTCATGTGAAATGAGTGCATTCGAGCATATTTGACAAGTAACAACTTTCTAAGCATGGATTTTCATGTTTTCGAGCTTTGAACACATTTTCATCATATTGGTCATTTTAGCTGTAAAAGCACGTCTGAAACGAGTTTTCAACATAGAACTGTGATACGCACTTGTTCAGAGCGGGAAAGCCCACTTTCTGTCACCGAGTGCATGAAAACAGCTTTCCGAGCACAGGAGTGCATTCAGACACTCTGTAAAGCCCTTTCTGCGCCTAAAGCCAACGTTTGACAACCGAATTTTGATTTCATGTGAAATGAGTGCATTCGAGCATATTTGACAAGTAACAACTTTCTAAGCATGGATTTTCATGTTTTCGAGCTTTGAACACATTTTCATCATATTGGTCATTTTAGCTGTAAAAGCACGTCTGAAACGAGTTTTCAACATAGAACTGTGATACGCACTTGTTCAGAGCGGGAAAGCCCACTTTCTGTCACCGAGTGCATGAAAACAGCTTTCCGAGCACAGGAGTGCATTCAGACACTCTGTAAAGCCCTTTCTGCGCCTAAAGCAAACGTTTGACAACCGAATTTTGATTTCATGTGAAATGAGTGCATTCGAGCATATTTGACAAGTAACAACTTTCTAAGCATGGATTTTCATGTTTTCGAGCTTTGAACACATTTTCATCATATTGGTCATTTTAGCTGTAAAAGCACGTCTGAAACGAGTTTTCAACATAGAACTGTGATACGCACTTGTTCAGAGCGGGAAAGCCCACTTTCTGTCACCGAGTGCATGAAAACAGCTTTCCGAGCACAGGAGTGCATTCAGACACTCTGTAAAGCCCTTTCTGCGCCTAAAGCAAACGTTTGACAACCGAATTTTGATTTCATGTGAAATGCGTGCATTCGAGCATATTTGACAAGTAACAACTTTCTAAGCATGGATTTTTATGTTTTCGAGCTTTGAACACATTTTCATCATATTGGTCATTTTCACTGTATAAGCACATCTGAAACGAGTTTTCAACAAAGGACTGGGAAAAGCACTTGTTCATAGCGGGAAAGCCCACTTTCTGTCACCGAGTGCATGAAAACAGGCTTTCCGAGCACAGGAGTGCATTCAGTCACTCTGTAAAGTCCTTTCTGCGCCTAAAGCACACGTTTGACAACCGAATTTTGATTTCATGTGAAATGAGTGCATTCGAGCATATTTGACAAGTAACAACTTTCTAAGCATGGATTTTCATGTTTTCGAGCTTTGAACACATTTTCATCATATTGGTCATTTTCACTGTATAAGCACATCTGAAACGAGTTTTCAACAAAGGACTGGGAAAAGCACTTGTTCAGAGTGGGAAAGCCCACTTTCTGTCACCGAGTGCATGAAAACAGCTTTCCGAGCACAGGAGTGCATTCAGACACTCTGTAAAGCCCTTTCTGCGCCTAAAGCAAACGTTTGACAACCGAATTTTGATTTCATGTGAAATGAGTGCATTCGAGCATATTTGACAAGTAACAACTTTCTAAGCATGGATTTTCATGTTTTCGAGCTTTGAACACATTTTCATCATATTGGTCATTTTAGCTGTAAAAGCACGTCTGAAACGAGTTTTCAACATAGAACTGTGATACGCACTTGTTCAGAGTGGGAAAACACACTTTTTTTCACCGAATGCATGAAAACAGGCTTTCCGAGCACAGGAGTGCATTCAGTCACTCTGTAAAGTCCTTTCTGCGCCTAAAGCACACGTTTGACAACCGAATTTTGATTTCATGTGAAATGAGTGCATTCGAGCATATTTGACAAGTAACAACTTTCTAAGCATGGATTTTCATGTTTTCGAGCTTTGAACACATTTTCATCATATTGGTCATTTTCACTGTATAAGCACATCTGAAACGAGTTTTCAACAAAGGACTGGGAAAAGCACTTGTTCAGAGTGGGAAAGCCCACTTTCTGTCACCGAGTGCATGAAAACAGCTTTCCGAGCACAGGAGTGCATTCAGACACTCTGTAAAGCCCTTTCTGCGCCTAAAGCACACGTTTGACAACCGAATTTTGATTTCATGTGAAATGAGTGCATTCGAGCATATTTGACAAGTAACAACTTTCTAAGCATGGATTTTTATGTTTTCGAGCTTTGAACACATTTTCATCATATTGGTCATTTTAGCTGTAAAAGCACGTCTGAAACGAGTTTTCAACATAGAACTGTGATACGCACTTGTTCAGAGCGGGAAAGCCCACTTTCTGTCACCGAGTGCATGAAAACAGGCTTTCCGAGCACAGGAGTGCATTCAGTCACTCTGTAAAGTCCATTCTGCGCCTAAAGCACACGTTTGACAACCGAATTTTGATTTCATGTGAAATGAGTGCATTCGAGCATATTTGACAAGTAACAACTTTCTAAGCATGGATTTTCATGTTTTCGAGCTTTGAACACATTTTCATCATATTGGTCATTTTCACTGTATAAGCACATCTGAAACGAGTTTTCAACAAAGGACTGGGAAAAGCACTTGTTCAGAGTGGGAAAGCCCACTTTCTGTCACCGAGTGCATGAAAACAGCTTTCCGAGCACAGGAGTGCATTCAGACACTCTGTAAAGCCCTTTCTGCGCCTAAAGCAAACGTTTGACAACCGAATTTTGATTTCATGTGAAATGAGTGCATTCGAGCATATTTGACAAGTAACAACTTTCTAAGCATGGATTTTCATGTTTTCGAGCTTTGAACACATTTTCATCATATTGGTCATTTTAGCTGTAAAAGCACGTCTGAAACGAGTTTTCAACATAGAACTGTGATACGCACTTGTTCAGAGTGGGAAAACACACTTTTTTTCACCGAGTGCATGAAAACAGGCTTTCCGAGCACAGGAGTGCATTCAGTCACTCTGTAAAGTCCTTTCTGCGCCTAAAGCACACGTTTGACAACCGAATTTTGATTTCATGTGAAATGAGTGCATTCGAGCATATTTGACAAGTAACAACTTTCTAAGCATGGATTTTCATGTTTTCGAGCTTTGAACACATTTTCATCATATTGGTCATTTTCACTGTATAAGCACATCTGAAACGAGTTTTCAACAAAGGACTGGGAAAAGCACTTGTTCAGAGTGGGAAAGCCCACTTTCTGTCACCGAGTGCATGAAAACAGCTTTCCGAGCACAGGAGTGCATTCAGACACTCTGTAAAGCCCTTTCTGCGCCTAAAGCACACGTTTGACAACCGAATTTTGATTTCATGTGAAATGAGTGCATTCGAGCATATTTGACAAGTAACAACTTTCTAAGCATGGATTTTTATGTTTTCGAGCTTTGAACACATTTTCATCATATTGGTCATTTTCACTGTATAAGCACATCTGAAACGAGTTTTCAACAAAGGACTGGGAAAAGCACTTGTTCAGAGTGGGAAAGCCCACTTTCTGTCACCGAGTGCATGAAAACAGCTTTCCGAGCACAGGAGTGCATTCAGACACTCTGTAAAGCCCTTTCTGCGCCTAAAGCAAACGTTTGACAACCGAATTTTGATTTCATGTGAAATGAGTGCATTCGAGCATATTTGACAAGTAACAACTTTCTAAGCATGGATTTTCATGTTTTCGAGCTTTGAACACATTTTCATCATATTGGTCATTTTAGCTGTAAAAGCACGTCTGAAACGAGTTTTCAACATAGAACTGTGATACGCACTTGTTCAGAGTGGGAAAACACACTTTTTTTCACCGAGTGCATGAAAACAGGCTTTCCGAGCACAGGAGTGCATTCAGTCACACTGTAAAGTCCTTTCTGCGCCTAAAGCACACGTTTGACAACCGAATTTTGATTTCATGTGAAATGAGTGCATTCGAGCATATTTGACAAGTAACAACTTTCTAAGCATGGATTTTCATGTTTTCGAGCTTTGAACACATTTTCATCATATTGGTCATTTTCACTGTATAAGCACATCTGAAACGAGTTTTCAACAAAGGACTGGGAAAAGCACTTGTTCAGAGTGGGAAAGCCCACTTTCTGTCACCGAGTGCATGAAAACAGCTTTCCGAGCACAGGAGTGCATTCAGACACTCTGTAAAGCCCTTTCTGCGCCTAAAGCAAACGTTTGACAACCGAATTTTGATTTCATGTGAAATGAGTGCATTCGAGCATATTTGACAAGTAACAACTTTCTAAGCATGGATTTTCATGTTTTCGAGCTTTGAACACATTTTCATCATATTGGTCATTTTAGCTGTAAAAGCACGTCTGAAACGAGTTTTCAACATAGAACTGTGATACGCACTTGTTCAGAGTGGGAAAACACACTTTTTTTCACCGAGTGCATGAAAACAGGCTTTCCGAGCACAGGAGTGCATTCAGTCACTCTGTAAAGTCCTTTCTGCGCCTAAAGCACACGTTTGACAACCGAATTTTGATTTCATGTGAAATGAGTGCATTCGAGCATATTTGACAAGTAACAACTTTCTAAGCATGGATTTTCATGTTTTCGAGCTTTGAACACATTTTCATCATATTGGTCATTTTCTCTGTATAAGCACATCTGAAACGAGTTTTCAACAAAGGACTGGGAAAAGCACTTGTTCAGAGTGGGAAAGCCCACTTTCTGTCACCGAGTGCATGAAAACAGCTTTCCGAGCACAGGAGTGCATTCAGACACTCTGTAAAGCCCTTTCTGCGCCTAAAGCACACGTTTGACAACCGAATTTTGATTTCATGTGAAATGAGTGCATTCGAGCATATTTGACAAGTAACAACTTTCTAAGCATGGATTTTTATGTTTTCGAGCTTTGAACACATTTTCATCATATTGGTCATTTTCACTGTATAAGCACATCTGAAACGAGTTTTCAACAAAGGACTGGGAAAAGCACTTGTTCAGAGTGGGAAAGCCCACTTTCTGTCACCGAGTGCATGAAAACAGCTTTCCGAGCACAGGAGTGCATTCAGACACTCTGTAAAGCCCTTTCTGCGCCTAAAGCAAACGTTTGACAACCGAATTTTGATTTCATGTGAAATGAGTGCATTCGAGCATATTTGACAAGTAACAACTTTCTAAGCATGGATTTTCATGTTTTCGAGCTTTGAACACATTTTCATCATATTGGTCATTTTAGCTGTAAAAGCACGTCTGAAACGAGTTTTCAACATAGAACTGTGATACGCACTTGTTCAGAGTGGGAAAACACACTTTTTTTCACCGAGTGCATGAAAACAGGCTTTCCGAGCACAGGAGTGCATTCAGTCACTCTGTAAAGTCCTTTCTGCGCCTAAAGCACACGTTTGACAACCGAATTTTGATTTCATGTGAAATGAGTGCATTCGAGCATATTTGACAAGTAACAACTTTCTAAGCATGGATTTTCATGTTTTCGAGCTTTGAACACATTTTCATCATATTGGTCATTTTCACTGTATAAGCACATCTGAAACGAGTTTTCAACAAAGGACTGGGAAAAGCACTTGTTCAGAGTGGGAAAGCCCACTTTCTGTCACCGAGTGCATGAAAACAGCTTTCCGAGCACAGGAGTGCATTCAGACACTCTGTAAAGCCCTTTCTGCGCCTAAAGCACACGTTTGACAACCGAATTTTGATTTCATGTGAAATGAGTGCATTCGAGCATATTTGACAAGTAACAACTTTCTAAGCATGGATTTTCATGTTTTCGAGCTTTGAACACATTTTCATCATATTGGTCATTTTAGCTGTAAAAGCACGTCTGAAACGAGTTTTCAACATAGAACTGTGATACGCACTTGTTCAGAGCGGGAAAGCCCACTTTCTGTCACCGAGTGCATGAAAACAGCTTTCCGAGCACAGGAGTGCATTCAGACACTCTGTAAAGCCCTTTCTGCGCCTAAAGCAAACGTTTGACAACCGAATTTTGATTTCATGTGAAATGAGTGCATTCGAGCATATTTGACAAGTAACAACTTTCTAAGCATGGATTTTTATGTTTTCGAGCTTTGAACACATTTTCATCATATTGGTCATTTTCACTGTATAAGCACATCTGAAACGAGTTTTCAACAAAGGACTGGGAAAAGCACTTGTTCATAGCGGGAAAGCCCACTTTCTGTCACCGAGTGCATGAAAACAGGCTTTCCGAGCACAGGAGTGCATTCAGTCACTCTGTAAAGTCCTTTCTGCGCCTAAAGCACACGTTTGACAACCGAATTTTGATTTCATGTGAAATGAGTGCATTCGAGCATATTTGACAAGTAACAACTTTCTAAGCATGGATTTTCATGTTTTCGAGCTTTGAACACATTTTCATCATATTGGTCATTTTCACTGTATAAGCACATCTGAAACGAGTTTTCAACAAAGGACTGGGAAAAGCACTTGTTCAGAGTGGGAAAGCCCACTTTCTGTCACCGAGTGCATGAAAACAGCTTTCCGAGCACAGGAGTGCATTCAGACACTCTGTAAAGCCCTTTCTGCGCCTAAAGCAAACGTTTGACAACCGAATTTTGATTTCATGTGAAATGAGTGCATTCGAGCATATTTGACAAGTAACAACTTTCTAAGCATGGATTTTCATGTTTTCGAGCTTTGAACACATTTTCATCATATTGGTCATTTTAGCTGTAAAAGCACGTCTGAAACGAGTTTTCAACATAGAACTGTGATACGCACTTGTTCAGAGTGGGAAAACACACTTTTTTTCACCGAGTGCATGAAAACAGGCTTTCCGAGCACAGGAGTGCATTCAGTCACTCTGTAAAGTCCTTTCTGCGCCTAAAGCACACGTTTGACAACCGAATTTTGATTTCATGTGAAATGAGTGCATTCGAGCATATTTGACAAGTAACAACTTTCTAAGCATGGATTTTCATGTTTTCGAGCTTTGAACACATTTTCATCATATTGGTCATTTTCACTGTATAAGCACTTCTGAAACGAGTTTTCAACAAAGGACTGGGAAAAGCACTTGTTCAGAGTGGGAAAGCCCACTTTCTGTCACCGAGTGCATGAAAACAGCTTTCCGAGCACAGGAGTGCATTCAGACACTCTGTAAAGCCCTTTCTGCGCCTAAAGCACACGTTTGACAACCGAATTTTGATTTCATGTGAAATGAGTGCATTCGAGCATATTTGACAAGTAACAACTTTCTAAGCATGGATTTTTATGTTTTCGAGCTTTGAACACATTTTCATCATATTGGTCATTTTCACTGTATAAGCACATCTGAAACGAGTTTTCAACAAAGGACTGGGAAAAGCACTTGTTCAGAGTGGGAAAGCCCACTTTCTGTCACCGAGTGCATGAAAACAGCTTTCCGAGCACAGGAGTGCATTCAGACACTCTGTAAAGCCCTTTCTGCGCCTAAAGCAAACGTTTGACAACCGAATTTTGATTTCATGTGAAATGAGTGCATTCGAGCATATTTGACAAGTAACAACTTTCTAAGCATGGATTTTCATGTTTTCGAGCTTTGAACACATTTTCATCATATTGGTCATTTTAGCTGTAAAAGCACGTCTGAAACGAGTTTTCAACATAGAACTGTGATACGCACTTGTTCAGAGCGGGAAAGCCCACTTTCTGTCACCGAGTGCATGAAAACAGGCTTTCCGAGCACAGGAGTGCATTCAGTCACTCTGTAAAGTCCTTTCTGCGCCTAAAGCACACGTTTGACAACCGAATTTTGATTTCATGTGAAATGAGTGCATTCGAGCATATTTGACAAGTAACAACTTTCTAAGCATGGATTTTCATGTTTTCGAGCTTTGAACACATTTTCATCATATTGGTCATTTTCACTGTATAAGCACATCTGAAACGAGTTTTCAACAAAGGACTGGGAAAAGCACTTGTTCAGAGTGGGAAAGCCCACTTTCTGTCACCGAGTGCATGAAAACAGCTTTCCGAGCACAGGAGTGCATTCAGACACTCTGTAAAGCCCTTTCTGCGCCTAAAGCAAACGTTTGACAACCGAATTTTGATTTCATGTGAAATGAGTGCATTCGAGCATATTTGACAAGTAACAACTTTCTAAGCATGGATTTTCATGTTTTCGAGCTTTGAACACATTTTCATCATATTGGTCATTTTAGCTGTAAAAGCACGTCTGAAACGAGTTTTCAACATAGAACTGTGATACGCACTTGTTCAGAGTGGGAAAACACACTTTTTTTCACCGAGTGCATGAAAACAGGCTTTCCGAGCACAGGAGTGCATTCAGTCACTCTGTAAAGTCCTTTCTGCGCCTAAAGCACACGTTTGACAACCGAATTTTGATTTCATGTGAAATGAGTGCATTCGAGCATATTTGACAAGTAACAACTTTCTAAGCATGGATTTTTATGTTTTCGAGCTTTGAACACATTTTCATCATATTGGTCATTTTCACTGTATAAGCACATCTGAAACGAGTTTTCAACAAAGGACTGGGAAAAGCACTTGTTCAGAGTGGGAAAGCCCACTTTCTGTCACCGAGTGCATGAAAACAGCTTTCCGAGCACAGGAGTGCATTCAGACACTCTGTAAAGCCCTTTCTGCGCCTAAAGCAAACGTTTGACAACCGAATTTTGATTTCATGTGAAATGAGTGCATTCGAGCATATTTGACAAGTAACAACTTTCTAAGCATGGATTTTCATGTTTTCGAGCTTTGAACACATTTTCATCATATTGGTCATTTTAGCTGTAAAAGCACGTCTGAAACGAGTTTTCAACATAGAACTGTGATACGCACTTGTTCAGAGCGGGAAAGCCCACTTTCTGTCACCGAGTGCATGAAAACAGGCTTTCCGAGCACAGGAGTGCATTCAGTCACTCTGTAAAGTCCTTTCTGCGCCTAAAGCACACGTTTGACAACCGAATTTTGATTTCATGTGAAATGAGTGCATTCGAGCATATTTGACAAGTAACAACTTTCTAAGCATGGATTTTCATGTTTTCGAGCTTTGAACACATTTTCATCATATTGGTCATTTTCACTGTATAAGCACATCTGAAACGAGTTTTCAACAAAGGACTGGGAAAAGCACTTGTTCAGAGTGGGAAAGCCCACTTTCTGTCACCGAGTGCATGAAAACAGCTTTCCGAGCACAGGAGTGCATTCAGACACTCTGTAAAGCCCTTTCTGCGCCTAAAGCAAACGTTTGACAACCGAATTTTGATTTCATGTGAAATGAGTGCATTCGAGCATATTTGACAAGTAACAACTTTCTAAGCATGGATTTTCATGTTTTCGAGCTTTGAACACATTTTCATCATATTGGTCATTTTAGCTGTAAAAGCACGTCTGAAACGAGTTTTCAACATAGAACTGTGATACGCACTTGTTCAGAGTGGGAAAACACACTTTTTTTCACCGAGTGCATGAAAACAGGCTTTCCGAGCACAGGAGTGCATTCAGTCACTCTGTAAAGTCCTTTCTGCGCCTAAAGCACACGTTTGACAACCGAATTTTGATTTCATGTGAAATGAGTGCATTCGAGCATATTTGACAAGTAACAACTTTCTAAGCATGGATTTTTATGTTTTCGAGCTTTGAACACATTTTCATCATATTGGTCATTTTCACTGTATAAGCACATCTGAAACGAGTTTTCAACAAAGGACTGGGAAAAGCACTTGTTCAGAGTGGGAAAGCCCACTTTCTGTCACCGAGTGCATGAAAACAGCTTTCCGAGCACAGGAGTGCATTCAGACACTCTGTAAAGCCCTTTCTGCGCCTAAAGCAAACGTTTGACAACCGAATTTTGATTTCATGTGAAATGAGTGCATTCGAGCATATTTGACAAGTAACAACTTTCTAAGCATGGATTTTCATGTTTTCGAGCTTTGAACACATTTTCATCATATTGGTCATTTTAGCTGTAAAAGCACGTCTGAAACGAGTTTTCAACATAGAACTGTGATACGCACTTGTTCAGAGCGGGAAAGCCCACTTTCTGTCACCGAGTGCATGAAAACAGGCTTTCCGAGCACAGGAGTGCATTCAGTCACTCTGTAAAGTCCTTTCTGCGCCTAAAGCACACGTTTGACAACCGAATTTTGATTTCATGTGAAATGAGTGCATTCGAGCATATTTGACAAGTAACAACTTTCTAAGCATGGATTTTCATGTTTTCGAGCTTTGAACACATTTTCATCATATTGGTCATTTTCACTGTATAAGCACATCTGAAACGAGTTTTCAACAAAGGACTGGGAAAAGCACTTGTTCAGAGTGGGAAAGCCCACTTTCTGTCACCGAGTGACAAGTAACAACTTTCTAAGCATGGATTTTCATGTTTTCGAGCTTTGAACACATTTTCATCATATTGGTCATTTTCACTGTATAAGCACATCTGAAACGAGTTTTCAACAAAGGACTGGGAAAAGCACTTGTTCAGAGTGGGAAAGCCCACTTTCTGTCACCGAGTGCATGAAAACAGCTTTCCGAGCACAGGAGTGCATTCAGACACTCTGTAAAGCCCTTTCTGCGCCTAAAGCACACGTTTGACAACCGAATTTTGATTTCATGTGAAATGAGTGCATTCGAGCATATTTGACAAGTAACAACTTTCTAAGCATGGATTTTCATGTTTTCGAGCTTTGAACACATTTTCATCATATTGGTCATTTTCACTGTATAAGCACATCTGAAACGAGTTTTCAACAAAGGACTGGGAAAAGCACTTGTTCAGAGTGGGAAAGCCCACTTTCTGTCACCGAGTGCATGAAAACAGCTTTCCGAGCACAGGAGTGCATTCAGACACTCTGTAAAGCCCTTTCTGCGCCTAAAGCACACGTTTGACAACCGAATTTTGATTTCATGTGAAATGAGTGCATTCGAGCATATTTGACAAGTAACAACTTTCTAAGCATGGATTTTTATGTTTTCGAGCTTTGAACACATTTTCATCATATTGGTCATTTTCACTGTATAAGCACATCTGAAACGAGTTTTCAACAAAGGACTGGGAAAAGCACTTGTTCAGAGTGGGAAAGCCCACTTTCTGTCACCGAGTGCATGAAAACAGCTTTCCGAGCACAGGAGTGCATTCAGACACTCTGTAAAGCCCTTTCTGCGCCTAAAGCAAACGTTTGACAACCGAATTTTGATTTCATGTGAAATGAGTGCATTCGAGCATATTTGACAAGTAACAACTTTCTAAGCATGGATTTTCATGTTTTCGAGCTTTGAACACATTTTCATCATATTGGTCATTTTAGCTGTAAAAGCACGTCTGAAACGAGTTTTCAACATAGAACTGTGATACGCACTTGTTCAGAGTGGGAAAACACACTTTTTTTCACCGAGTGCATGAAAACAGGCTTTCCGAGCACAGGAGTGCATTCAGTCACTCTGTAAAGTCCTTTCTGCGCCTAAAGCACACGTTTGACAACCGAATTTTGATTTCATGTGAAATGAGTGCATTCGAGCATATTTGACAAGTAACAACTTTCTAAGCATGGATTTTCATGTTTTCGAGCTTTGAACACATTTTCATCATATTGGTCATTTTCACTGTATAAGCACATCTGAAACGAGTTTTCAACAAAGGACTGGGAAAAGCACTTGTTCAGAGTGGGAAAGCCCACTTTCTGTCACCGAGTGCATGAAAACAGCTTTCCGAGCACAGGAGTGCATTCAGACACTCTGTAAAGCCCTTTCTGCGCCTAAAGCACACGTTTGACAACCGAATTTTGATTTCATGTGAAATGAGTGCATTCGAGCATATTTGACAAGTAACAACTTTCTAAGCATGGATTTTCATGTTTTCGAGCTTTGAACACATTTTCATCATATTGGTCATTTTCACTGTATAAGCACATCTGAAACGAGTTTTCAACAAAGGACTGGGAAAAGCACTTGTTCAGAGTGGGAAAGCCCACTTTCTGTCACCGAGTGCATGAAAACAGCTTTCCGAGCACAGGAGTGCATTCAGACACTCTGTAAAGCCCTTTCTGCGCCTAAAGCACACGTTTGACAACCGAATTTTGATTTCATGTGAAATGAGTGCATTCGAGCATATTTGACAAGTAACAACTTTCTAAGCATGGATTTTCATGTTTTCGAGCTTTGAACACATTTTCATCATATTGGTCATTTTCACTGTATAAGCACATCTGAAACGAGTTTTCAACAAAGGACTGGGAAAAGCACTTGTTCAGAGTGGGAAAGCCCACTTTCTGTCACCGAGTGCATGAAAACAGCTTTCCGAGCACAGGAGTGCATTCAGACACTCTGTAAAGCCCTTTCTGCGCCTAAAGCACACGTTTGACAACCGAATTTTGATTTCATGTGAAATGAGTGCATTCGAGCATATTTGACAAGTAACAACTTTCTAAGCATGGATTTTTATGTTTTCGAGCTTTGAACACATTTTCATCATATTGGTCATTTTCACTGTATAAGCACATCTGAAACGAGTTTTCAACAAAGGACTGGGAAAAGCACTTGTTCAGAGTGGGAAAGCCCACTTTCTGTCACCGAGTGCATGAAAACAGCTTTCCGAGCACAGGAGTGCATTCAGACACTCTGTAAAGCCCTTTCTGCGCCTGAAGCAAACGTTTGACAACCGAATTTTGATTTCATGTGAAATGAGTGCATTCGAGCATATTTGACAAGTAACAACTTTCTAAGCATGGATTTTCATGTTTTCGAGCTTTGAACACATTTTCATCATATTGGTCATTTTCACTGTATAAGCACATCTGAAACGAGTTTTCAACAAAGGACTGGGAAAAGCACTTGTTCAGAGTGGGAAAGCCCACATTCTGTCACCGAGTGCATGAAAACAGCTTTCCGAGCACAGGAGTGCATTCAGACACTCTGTCAAGCCCTTTCTGCGCCTAAAGCAAACGTTTGACAACCGAATTTTGATTTCATGTGAAATGAGTGCATTCGAGCATATTTGACAAGTAACAACTTTCTAAGCATGGATTTTCATGTTTTCGAGCTTTGAACACATTTTCATCATATTGGTCATTTTCACTGTATAAGCACATCTGAAACGAGTTTTCAACAAAGGACTGGGAAAAGCACTTGTTCAGAGTGGGAAAGCCCACTTTCTGTCACCGAGTGCATGAAAACAGCTTTCCGAGCACAGGAGTGCATTCAGACACTCTGTAAAGCCCTTTCTGCGCCTAAAGCACACGTTTGACAACCGAATTTTGATTTCATGTGAAATGAGTGCATTCGAGCATATTTGACAAGTAACAACTTTCTAAGCATGGATTTTTATGTTTTCGAGCTTTGAACACATTTTCATCATATTGGTCATTTTCACTGTATAAGCACATCTGAAACGAGTTTTCAACAAAGGACTGGGAAAAGCACTTGTTCAGAGTGGGAAAGCCCACTTTCTGTCACCGAGTGCATGAAAACAGCTTTCCGAGCACAGGAGTGCATTCAGACACTCTGTAAAGCCCTTTCTGCGCCTAAAGCAAACGTTTGACAACCGAATTTTGATTTCATGTGAAATGAGTGCATTCGAGCATATTTGACAAGTAACAACTTTCTAAGCATGGATTTTCATGTTTTCGAGCTTTGAACACATTTTCATCATATTGGTCATTTTAGCTGTAAAAGCACGTCTGAAACGAGTTTTCAACATAGAACTGTGATACGCACTTGTTCAGAGTGGGAAAGCCCACTTTCTGTCACCGAGTGCATGAAAACAGGCTTTCCGAGCACAGGAGTGCATTCAGTCACTCTGTAAAGTCCTTTCTGCGCCTAAAGCACACGTTTGACAACCGAATTTTGATTTCATGTGAAATGAGTGCATTCGAGCATATTTGACAAGTAACAACTTTCTAAGCATGGATTTTCATGTTTTCGAGCTTTGAACACATTTTCATCATATTGGTCATTTTCACTGTATAAGCACATCTGAAACGAGTTTTCAACAAAGGACTGGGAAAAGCACTTGTTCAGAGTGGGAAAGCCCACTTTCTGTCACCGAGTGCATGAAAACAGCTTTCCGAGCACAGGAGTGCATTCAGACACTCTGTAAAGCCCTTTCTGCGCCTAAAGCAAACGTTTGACAACCGAATTTTGATTTCATGTGAAATGAGTGCATTCGAGCATATTTGACAAGTAACAACTTTCTAAGCATGGATTTTCATGTTTTCGAGCTTTGAACACATTTTCATCATATTGGTCATTTTCACTGTATAAGCACATCTGAAACGAGTTTTCAACAAAGGACTGGGAAAAGCACTTGTTCAGAGTGGGAAAGCCCACTTTCTGTCACCGAGTGCATGAAAACAGCTTTCCGAGCACAGGAGTGCATTCAGACACTCTGTAAAGCCCTTTCTGCGCCTAAAGCACACGTTTGACAACCGAATTTTGATTTCATGTGAAATGAGTGCATTCGAGCATATTTGACAAGTAACAACTTTCTAAGCATGGATTTTTATGTTTTCGAGCTTTGAACACATTTTCATCATATTGGTCATTTTCACTGTATAAGCACATCTGAAACGAGTTTTCAACAAAGGACTGGGAAAAGCACTTGTTCAGAGTGGGAAAGCCCACTTTCTGTCACCGAGTGCATGAAAACAGCTTTCCGAGCACAGGAGTGCATTCAGACACTCTGTAAAGCCCTTTCTGCGCCTAAAGCAAACGTTTGACAACCGAATTTTGATTTCATGTGAAATGAGTGCATTCGAGCATATTTGACAAGTAACAACTTTCTAAGCATGGATTTTCATGTTTTCGAGCTTTGAACACATTTTCATCATATTGGTCATTTTAGCTGTAAAAGCACGTCTGAAACGAGTTTTCAACATAGAACTGTGATACGCACTTGTTCAGAGCGGGAAAGCCCACTTTCTGTCACCGAGTGCATGAAAACAGGCTTTCCGAGCACAGGAGTGCATTCAGTCACTCTGTAAAGTCCTTTCTGCGCCTAAAGCACACGTTTGACAACCGAATTTTGATTTCATGTGAAATGAGTGCATTCGAGCATATTTGACAAGTAACAACTTTCTAAGCATGGATTTTCATGTTTTCGAGCTTTGAACACATTTTCATCATATTGGTCATTTTCACTGTATAAGCACATCTGAAACGAGTTTTCAACAAAGGACTGGGAAAAGCACTTGTTCAGAGTGGGAAAGCCCACTTTCTGTCACCGAGTGCATGAAAACAGCTTTCCGAGCACAGGAGTGCATTCAGACACTCTGTAAAGCCCTTTCTGCGCCTAAAGCAAACGTTTGACAACCGAATTTTGATTTCATGTGAAATGAGTGCATTTGAGCATATTTGACAAGTAACAACTTTCTAAGCATGGATTTTCATGTTTTCGAGCTTTGAACACATTTTCATCATATTGGTCATTTTAGCTGTAAAAGCACGTCTGAAACGAGTTTTCAACATAGAACTGTGATACGCACTTGTTCAGAGTGGGAAAACACACTTTTTTTCACCGAGTGCATGAAAACAGGCTTTCCGAGCACAGGAGTGCATTCAGTCACACTGTAAAGTCCTTTCTGCGCCTAAAGCACACGTTTGACAACCGAAATTTGATTTCATGTGAAATGAGTGCATTCGAGCATATTTGACAAGTAACAACTTTCTAAGCATGGATTTTCATGTTTTCGAGCTTTGAACACATTTTCATCATATTGGTCATTTTCACTGTATAAGCACATCTGAAACGAGTTTTCAACAAAGGACTGGGAAAAGCACTTGTTCAGAGTGGGAAAGCCCACTTTCTGTCACCGAGTGCATGAAAACAGCTTTCCGAGCACAGGAGTGCATTCAGACACTCTGTAAAGCCCTTTCTGCGCCTAAAGCACACGTTTGACAACCGAATTTTGATTTCATGTGAAATGAGTGCATTCGAGCATATTTGACAAGTAACAACTTTCTAAGCATGGATTTTTATGTTTTCGAGCTTTGAACACATTTTCATCATATTGGTCATTTTCACTGTATAAGCACATCTGAAACGAGTTTTCAACAAAGGACTGGGAAAAGCACTTGTTCAGAGTGGGAAAGCCCACTTTCTGTCACCGAGTGCATGAAAACAGCTTTCCGAGCACAGGAGTGCATTCAGACACTCTGTAAAGCCCTTTCTGCGCCTAAAGCACACGTTTGACAACCGAATTTTGATTTCATGTGAAATGAGTGCATTCGAGCATATTTGACAAGTAACAACTTTCTAAGCATGGATTTTCATGTTTGCGAGCTTTGAACACATTTTCATCATATTGGTCATTTTCACTGTATAAGCACATCTGAAACGAGTTTTCAACAAAGGACTGGGAAAAGCACTTGTTCAGAGTGGGAAAGCCCACTTTCTGTCACCGAGTGCATGAAAACAGCTTTCCGAGCACAGGAGTGCATTCAGACACTCTGTAAAGCCCTTTCTGCGCCTAAAGCACACGTTTGACAACCGAATTTTGATTTCATGTGAAATGAGTGCATTCGAGCATATTTGACAAGTAACAACTTTCTAAGCATGGATTTTTATGTTTTCGAGCTTTGAACACATTTTCATCATATTGGTCATTTTCACTGTATAAGCACATCTGAAACGAGTTTTCAACAAAGGACTGGGAAAAGCACTTGTTCAGAGTGGGAAAGCCCACTTTCTGTCACCGAGTGCATGAAAACAGCTTTCCGAGCACAGGAGTGCATTCAGACACTCTGTAAAGCCCTTTCTGCGCCTAAAGCAAACGTTTGACAACCGAATTTTGATTTCATGTGAAATGAGTGCATTCGAGCATATTTGACAAGTAACAACTTTCTAAGCATGGATTTTCATGTTTTCGAGCTTTGAACACATTTTCATCATATTGGTCATTTTCACTGTATAAGCACATCTGAAACGAGTTTTCAACAAAGGACTGGGAAAAGCACTTGTTCAGAGTGGGAAAGCCCACTTTC
The DNA here is from genome assembly GCF_027579695.1 of Neoarius graeffei. NCBI lineage: Eukaryota > Metazoa > Chordata > Actinopteri > Siluriformes > Ariidae > Neoarius > Neoarius graeffei. The sequence goes on along the minus strand of NC_083581.1, from coordinate 19,222,711 downwards.
TGTCACCGAGTGCATGAAAACAGCTTTCCGAGCACAGGAGTGCATTCAGACACTCTGTAAAGCCCTTTCTGCGCCTAAAGCACACGTTTGACAACCGAATTTTGATTTCATGTGAAATGAGTGCATTCGAGCATATTTGACAAGTAACAACTTTCTAAGCATGGATTTTTATGTTTTCGAGCTTTGAACACATTTTCATCATATTGGTCATTTTCACTGTATAAGCACATCTGAAACGAGTTTTCAACAAAGGACTGGGAAAAGCACTTGTTCAGAGTGGGAAAGCCCACTTTCTGTCACCGAGTGCATGAAAACAGCTTTCCGAGCACAGGAGTGCATTCAGACACTCTGTAAAGCCCTTTCTGCGCCTAAAGCAAACGTTTGACAACCGAATTTTGATTTCATGTGAAATGAGTGCATTCGAGCATATTTGACAAGTAACAACTTTCTAAGCATGGATTTTCATGTTTTCGAGCTTTGAACACATTTTCATCATATTGGTCATTTTAGCTGTAAAAGCACGTCTGAAACGAGTTTTCAACATAGAACTGTGATACACACTTGTTCAGAGCGGGAAAGCCCACTTTCTGTCACCGAGTGCATGAAAACAGGCTTTCCGAGCACAGGAGTGCATTCAGTCACTCTGTAAAGTCCTTTCTGCGCCTAAAGCACACGTTTGACAACCGAATTTTGATTTCATGTGAAATGAGTGCATTCGAGCATATTTGACAAGTAACAACTTTCTAAGCATGGATTTTCATGTTTTCGAGCTTTGAACACATTTTCATCATATTGGTCATTTTCACTGTATAAGCACATCTGAAACGAGTTTTCAACAAAGGACTGGGAAAAGCACTTGTTCAGAGTGGGAAAGCCCACTTTCTGTCACCGAGTGCATGAAAACAGCTTTCCGAGCACAGGAGTGCATTCAGACACTCTGTAAAGCCCTTTCTGCGCCTAAAGCAAACGTTTGACAACCGAATTTTGATTTCATGTGAAATGAGTGCATTCGAGCATATTTGACAAGTAACAACTTTCTAAGCATGGATTTTCATGTTTTCGAGCTTTGAACACATTTTCATCATATTGGTCATTTTCACTGTATAAGCACATCTGAAACGAGTTTTCAACAAAGGACTGGGAAAAGCACTTGTTCAGAGTGGGAAAGCCCACTTTCTGTCACCGAGTGCATGAAAACAGCTTTCCGAGCACAGGAGTGCATTCAGACACTCTGTAAAGCCCTTTCTGCGCCTAAAGCACACGTTTGACAACCGAATTTTGATTTCATGTGAAATGAGTGCATTCGAGCATATTTGACAAGTAACAACTTTCTAAGCATGGATTTTTATGTTTTCGAGCTTTGAACACATTTTCATCATATTGGTCATTTTCACTGTATAAGCACATCTGAAACGAGTTTTCAACAAAGGACTGGGAAAAGCACTTGTTCAGAGTGGGAAAGCCCACTTTCTGTCACCGAGTGCATGAAAACAGCTTTCCGAGCACAGGAGTGCATTCAGACACTCTGTAAAGCCCTTTCTGCGCCTAAAGCAAACGTTTGACAACCGAATTTTGATTTCATGTGAAATGAGTGCATTCGAGCATATTTGACAAGTAACAACTTTCTAAGCATGGATTTTCATGTTTTCGAGCTTTGAACACATTTTCATCATATTGGTCATTTTAGCTGTAAAAGCACGTCTGAAACGAGTTTTCAACATAGAACTGTGATACGCACTTGTTCAGAGCGGGAAAGCCCACTTTCTGTCACCGAGTGCATGAAAACAGGCTTTCCGAGCACAGGAGTGCATTCAGTCACTCTGTAAAGTCCTTTCTGCGCCTAAAGCACACGTTTGACAACCGAATTTTGATTTCATGTGAAATGAGTGCATTCGAGCATATTTGACAAGTAACAACTTTCTAAGCATGGATTTTCATGTTTTCGAGCTTTGAACACATTTTCATCATATTGGTCATTTTCACTGTATAAGCACATCTGAAACGAGTTTTCAACAAAGGACTGGGAAAAGCACTTGTTCAGAGTGGGAAAGCCCACTTTCTGTCACCGAGTGCATGAAAACAGCTTTCCGAGCACAGGAGTGCATTCAGACACTCTGTAAAGCCCTTTCTGCGCCTAAAGCAAACGTTTGACAACCGAATTTTGATTTCATGTGAAATGAGTGCATTCGAGCATATTTGACAAGTAACAACTTTCTAAGCATGGATTTTCATGTTTTCGAGCTTTGAACACATTTTCATCATATTGGTCATTTTAGCTGTAAAAGCACGTCTGAAACGAGTTTTCAACATAGAACTGTGATACGCACTTGTTCAGAGTGGGAAAACACACTTTTTTTCACCGAGTGCATGAAAACAGGCTTTCCGAGCACAGGAGTGCATTCAGTCACTCTGTAAAGTCCTTTCTGCGCCTAAAGCACACGTTTGACAACCGAATTTTGATTTCATGTGAAATGAGTGCATTCGAGCATATTTGACAAGTAACAACTTTCTAAGCATGGATTTTCATGTTTTCGAGCTTTGAACACATTTTCATCATATTGGTCATTTTCACTGTATAAGCACATCTGAAACGAGTTTTCAACAAAGGACTGGGAAAAGCACTTGTTCCGAGTGGGAAAGCCCACTTTCTGTCACCGAGTGCATGAAAACAGCTTTCCGAGCACAGGAGTGCATTCAGACACTCTGTAAAGCCCTTTCTGCGCCTAAAGCACACGTTTGACAACCGAATTTTGATTTCATGTGAAATGAGTGCATTCGAGCATATTTGACAAGTAACAACTTTCTAAGCATGGATTTTCATGTTTTCGAGCTTTGAACACATTTTCATCATATTGGTCATTTTCACTGTATAAGCACATCTGAAACGAGTTTTCAACAAAGGACTGGGAAAAGCACTTGTTCAGAGTGGGAAAGCCCACTTTCTGTCACCGAGTGCATGAAAACAGCTTTCCGAGCACAGGAGTGCATTCAGACACTCTGTAAAGCCCTTTCTGCGCCTAAAGCAAACGTTTGACAACCGAATTTTGATTTCATGTGAAATGAGTGCATTCGAGCATATTTGACAAGTAACAACTTTCTAAGCATGGATTTTCATGTTTTCGAGCTTTGAACACATTTTCATCATATTGGTCATTTTAGCTGTAAAAGCACGTCTGAAACGAGTTTTCAACATAGAACTGTGATACGCACTTGTTCAGAGTGGGAAAACACACTTTTTTTCACCGAGTGCATGAAAACAGGCTTTCCGAGCACAGGAGTGCATTCAGTCACACTGTAAAGTCCTTTCTGCGCCTAAAGCACACGTTTGACAACCGAATTTTGATTTCATGTGAAATGAGTGCATTCGAGCATATTTGACAAGTAACAACTTTCTAAGCATGGATTTTCATGTTTTCGAGCTTTGAACACATTTTCATCATATTGGTCATTTTCACTGTATAAGCACATCTGAAACGAGTTTTCAACAAAGGACTGGGAAAAGCACTTGTTCAGAGTGGGAAAGCCCACTTTCTGTCACCGAGTGCATGAAAACAGCTTTCCGAGCACAGGAGTGCATTCAGACACTCTGTAAAGCCCTTTCTGCGCCTAAAGCACACGTTTGACAACCGAATTTTGATTTCATGTGAAATGAGTGCATTCGAGCATATTTGACAAGTAACAACTTTCTAAGCATGGATTTTTATGTTTTCGAGCTTTGAACACATTTTCATCATATTGGTCATTTTCACTGTATAAGCACATCTGAAACGAGTTTTCAACAAAGGACTGGGAAAAGCACTTGTTCAGAGTGGGAAAGCCCACTTTCTGTCACCGAGTGCATGAAAACAGCTTTCCGAGCACAGGAGTGCATTCAGACACTCTGTAAAGCCCTTTCTGCGCCTAAAGCAAACGTTTGACAACCGAATTTTGATTTCATGTGAAATGAGTGCATTCGAGCATATTTGACAAGTAACAACTTTCTAAGCATGGATTTTCATGTTTTCGAGCTTTGAACACATTTTCATCATATTGGTCATTTTAGCTGTAAAAGCACGTCTAAAACGAGTTTTCAACAAAGGACTGGGAAAAGCACTTGTTCAGAGTGGGAAAGCCCACTTTCTGTCACCGAGTGCATGAAAACAGCTTTCCGAGCACAGGAGTGCATTCAGACACTCTGTAAAGCCCTTTCTGCGCCTAAAGCAAACGTTTGACAACCGAATTTTGATTTCATGTGAAATGAGTGCATTCGAGCATATTTGACAAGTAACAACTTTCTAAGCATGGATTTTCATGTTTTCGAGCTTTGAACACATTTTCATCATATTGGTCATTTTCACTGTATAAGCACATCTGAAACGAGTTTTCAACAAAGGACTGGGAAAAGCACTTGTTCAGAGTGGGAAAGCCCACTTTCTGTCACCGAGTGCATGAAAACAGCTTTCCGAGCACAGGAGTGCATTCAGACACTCTGTAAAGCCCTTTCTGCGCCTAAAGCAAACGTTTGACAACCGAATTTTGATTTCATGTGAAATGAGTGCATTCGAGCATATTTGACAAGTAACAACTTTCTAAGCATGGATTTTCATGTTTTCGAGCTTTGAACACATTTTCATCATATTGGTCATTTTAGCTGTAAAAGCACGTCTGAAACGAGTTTTCAACATAGAACTGTGATACGCACTTGTTCAGAGTGGGAAAACACACTTTTTTTCACCGAGTGCATGAAAACAGGCTTTCCGAGCACAGGAGTGCATTCAGTCACTCTGTAAAGTCCTTTCTGCGCCTAAAGCACACGTTTGACAACCGAATTTTGATTTCATGTGAAATGAGTGCATTCGAGCATATTTGACAAGTAACAACTTTCTAAGCATGGATTTTCATGTTTTCGAGCTTTGAACACATTTTCATCATATTGGTCATTTTCACTGTATAAGCACATCTGAAACGAGTTTTCAACAAAGGACTGGGAAAAGCACTTGTTCAGAGTGGGAAAGCCCACTTTCTGTCACCGAGTGCATGAAAACAGCTTTCCGAGCACAGGAGTGCATTCAGACACTCTGTAAAGCCCTTTCTGCGCCTAAAGCACACGTTTGACAACCGAATTTTGATTTCATGTGAAATGAGTGCATTCGAGCATATTTGACAAGTAACAACTTTCTAAGCATGGATTTTCATGTTTTCGAGCTTTGAACACATTTTCATCATATTGGTCATTTTCACTGTATAAGCACATCTGAAACGAGTTTTCAACAAAGGACTGGGAAAAGCACTTGTTCAGAGTGGGAAAGCCCACTTTCTGTCACCGAGTGCATGAAAACAGCTTTCCGAGCACAGGAGTGCATTCAGACACTCTGTAAAGCCCTTTCTGCGCCTAAAGCAAACGTTTGACAACCGAATTTTGATTTCATGTGAAATGAGTGCATTCGAGCATCTTTGACAAGTAACAACTTTCTAAGCATGGATTTTCATGTTTTCGAGCTTTGAACACATTTTCATCATATTGGTCATTTTAGCTGTAAAAGCACGTCTGAAACGAGTTTTCAACATAGAACTGTGATACGCACTTGTTCAGAGTGGGAAAACACACTTTTTTTCACCGAGTGCATGAAAACAGGCTTTCCGAGCACAGGAGTGCATTCAGTCACACTGTAAAGTCCTTTCTGCGCCTAAAGCACACGTTTGACAACCGAATTTTGATTTCATGTGAAATGAGTGCATTCGAGCATATTTGACAAGTAACAACTTTCTAAGCATGGATTTTCATGTTTTCGAGCTTTGAACACATTTTCATCATATTGGTCATTTTAGCTGTAAAAGCACGTCTGAAACGAGTTTTCAACATAGAACTGTGATAGGCACTTGTTCAGAGCGGGAAAGCCCACTTTCTGTCACCGAGTGCATGAAAACAGGCTTTCCGAGCACAGGAGTGCATTCAGTCACTCTGTAAAGTCCTTTCTGCGCCTAAAGCACACGTTTGACAACCGAATTTTGATTTCATGTGAAATGAGTGCATTCGAGCATATTTGACAAGTAACAACTTTCTAAGCATGGATTTTCATGTTTTCGAGCTTTGAACACATTTTCATCATATTGGTCATTTTCACTGTATAAGCACATCTGAAACGAGTTTTCAACAAAGGACTGGGAAAAGCACTTGTTCAGAGTGGGAAAGCCCACTTTCTGTCACCGAGTGCATGAAAACAGCTTTCCGAGCACAGGAGTGCATTCAGACACTCTGTAAAGCCCTTTCTGCGCCTAAAGCAAACGTTTGACAACCGAATTTTGATTTCATGTGAAATGAGTGCATTCGAGCATATTTGACAAGTAACAACTTTCTAAGCATGGATTTTCATGTTTTCGAGCTTTGAACACATTTTCATCATATTGGTCATTTTAGCTGTAAAAGCACGTCTGAAACGAGTTTTCAACATAGAACTGTGATACGCACTTGTTCAGAGCGGGAAAGCCCACTTTCTGTCACCGAGTGCATGAAAACAGGCTTTCCGAGCACAGGAGTGCATTCAGTCACTCTGTAAAGTCCTTTCTGCGCCTAAAGCACACGTTTGACAACCGAATTTTGATTTCATGTGAAATGAGTGCATTCGAGCATATTTGACAAGTAACAACTTTCTAAGCATGGATTTTCATGTTTTCGAGCTTTGAACACATTTTCATCATATTGGTCATTTTCACTGTATAAGCACATCTGAAACGAGTTTTCAACAAAGGACTGGGAAAAGCACTTGTTCAGAGTGGGAAAGCCCACTTTCTGTCACCGAGTGCATGAAAACAGCTTTCCGAGCACAGGAGTGCATTCAGACACTCTGTAAAGCCCTTTCTGCGCCTAAAGCAAACGTTTGACAACCGAATTTTGATTTCATGTGAAATGAGTGCATTCGAGCATATTTGACAAGTAACAACTTTCTAAGCATGGATTTTCATGTTTTCGAGCTTTGAACACATTTTCATCATATTGGTCATTTTAGCTGTAAAAGCATGTCTGAAACGAGTTTTCAACATAGAACTGTGATACGCACTTGTTCAGAGTGGGAAAACACACTTTTTTTCACCGAGTGCATGAAAACAGGCTTTCCGAGCACAGGAGTGCATTCAGTCACACTGTAAAGTCCTTTCTGCGCCTAAAGCACACGTTTGACAACCGAATTTTGATTTCATGTGAAATGAGTGCATTCGAGCATATTTGACAAGTAACAACTTTCTAAGCATGGATTTTCATGTTTTCGAGCTTTGAACACATTTTCATCATATTGGTCATTTTCACTGTATAAGCACATCTGAAACGAGTTTTCAACAAAGGACTGGGAAAAGCACTTGTTCAGAGTGGGAAAGCCCACTTTCTGTCACCGAGTGCATGAAAACAGCTTTCCGAGCACAGGAGTGCATTCAGACACTCTGTAAAGCCCTTTCTGCGCCTAAAGCACACGTTTGACAACCGAATTTTGATTTCATGTGAAATGAGTGCATTCGAGCATATTTGACAAGTAACAACTTTCTAAGCATGGATTTTTATGTTTTCGAGCTTTGAACACATTTTCATCATATTGGTCATTTTCACTGTATAAGCACATCTGAAACGAATTTTCAACAAAGGACTGGGAAAAGCACTTGTTCAGAGTGGGAAAGCCCACTTTCTGTCACCGAGTGCATGAAAACAGCTTTCCGAGCACAGGAGTGCATTCAGACACTCTGTAAAGCCCTTTCTGCGCCTAAAGCACACGTTTGACAACCGAATTTTGATTTCATGTGAAATGAGTGCATTCGAGCATATTTGACAAGTAACAACTTTCTAAGCATGGATTTTCATGTTTTCGAGCTTTGAACACATTTTCATCATATTGGTCATTTTCACTGTATAAGCACATCTGAAACGAGTTTTCAACAAAGGACTGGGAAAAGCACTTGTTCAGAGTGGGAAAGCCCACTTTCTGTCACTGAGTGCATGAAAACAGCTTTCCGAGCACAGGAGTGCATTCAGACACTCTGTAAAGCCCTTTCTGCGCCTAAAGCACACGTTTGACAACCGAATTTTGATTTCATGTGAAATGAGTGCATTCGAGCATATTTGACAAGTAACAACTTTCTAAGCATGGATTTTTATGTTTTCGAGCTTTGAACACATTTTCATCATATTGGTCATTTTCACTGTATAAGCACATCTGAAACGAGTTTTCAACAAAGGACTGGGAAAAGCACTTGTTCAGAGTGGGAAAGCCCACTTTCTGTCACCGAGTGCATGAAAACAGCTTTCCGAGCACAGGAGTGCATTCAGACACTCTGTAAAGCCCTTTCTGCGCCTAAAGCAAACGTTTGACAACCGAATTTTGATTTCATGTGAAATGAGTGCATTCGATCATATTTGACAAGTAACAACTTTCTAAGCATGGATTTTCATGTTTTCGAGCTTTGAACACATTTTCATCATATTGGTCATTTTAGCTGTAAAAGCACGTCTGAAACGAGTTTTCAACATAGAACTGTGATACGCACTTGTTCAGAGTGGGAAAACACACTTTTTTTCACCGAGTGCATGAAAACAGGCTTTCCGAGCACAGGAGTGCATTCAGTCACTCTGTAAAGTCCTTTCTGCGCCTAAAGCACACGTTTGACAACCGAATTTTGATTTCATGTGAAATGAGTGCATTCGAGCATATTTGACAAGTAACAACTTTCTAAGCATGGATTTTCATGTTTTCGAGCTTTGAACACATTTTCATCATATTGGTCATTTTCACTGTATAAGCACATCTGAAACGAGTTTTCAACAAAGGACTGGGAAAAGCACTTGTTCAGAGTGGGAAAGCCCACTTTCTGTCACCGAGTGCATGAAAACAGCTTTCCGAGCACAGGAGTGCATTCAGACACTCTGTAAAGCCCTTTCTGCGCCTAAAGCACACGTTTGACAACCGAATTTTGATTTCATGTGAAATGAGTGCATTCGAGCATATTTGACAAGTAACAACTTTCTAAGCATGGATTTTTATGTTTTCGAGCTTTGAACACATTTTCATCATATTGGTCATTTTCACTGTATAAGCACATCTGAAACGAGTTTTCAACAAAGGACTGGGAAAAGCACTTGTTCAGAGTGGGAAAGCCCACTTTCTGTCACCGAGTGCATGAAAACAGCTTTCCGAGCACAGGAGTGCATTCAGACACTCTGTAAAGCCCTTTCTGCGCCTAAAGCACACGTTTGACAACCGAATTTTGATTTCATGTGAAATGAGTGCATTCGAGCATATTTGACAAGTAACAACTTTCTAAGCATGGATTTTTATGTTTTCGAGCTTTGAACACATTTTCATCATATTGGTCATTTTCACTGTATAAGCACATCTGAAACGAGTTTTCAACAAAGGACTGGGAAAAGCACTTGTTCAGAGTGGGAAAGCCCACTTTCTGTCACCGAGTGCATGAAAACAGCTTTCCGAGCACAGGAGTGCATTCAGACACTCTGTAAAGCCCTTTCTGCGCCTAAAGCAAACGTTTGACAACCGAATTTTGATTTCATGTGAAATGAGTGCATTCGAGCATATTTGACAAGTAACAACTTTCTAAGCATGGATTTTCATGTTTTCGAGCTTTGAACACATTTTCATCATATTGGTCATTTTCACTGTATAAGCACATCTGAAACGAGTTTTCAACAAAGGACTGGGAAAAGCACTTGTTCCGAGTGGGAAAGCCCACTTTCTGTCACCGAGTGCATGAAAACAGCTTTCCGAGCACAGGAGTGCATTCAGACACTCTGTAAAGCCCTTTCTGCGCCTAAAGCACACGTTTGACAACCGAATTTTGATTTCATGTGAAATGAGTGCATTCGAGCATATTTGACAAGTAACAACTTTCTAAGCATGGATTTTCATGTTTTCGAGCTTTGAACACATTTTCATCATATTGGTCATTTTAGCTGTAAAAGCACGTCTGAAACGAGTTTTCAACATAGAACTGTGATACGCACTTGTTCAGAGTGGGAAAACACTTTTTTTCACCAAGTGCATGAAAACAGGCTTTCCGAGCACAGGAGTGCATTCAGTCACTCTGTAAAGTCCTTTCTGCGCCTAAAGCACACGTTCGACAACCGAATTTTGATTTCATGTGAAATGAGTGCATTCGAGCATATTTGACAAGTAACAACTTTCTAAGCATGGATTTTCATGTTTTCGAGCTTTGAACACATTTTCATCATATTGGTCATTTTCACTGTATAAGCACATCTGAAACGAGTTTTCAACAAAGGACTGGGAAAAGCACTTGTTCCGAGTGGGAAAGCCCACTTTCTGTCACCGAGTGCATGAAAACAGCTTTCCGAGCACAGGAGTGCATTCAGACACTCTGTAAAGCCCGTTCTGCGCCTAAAGCACACGTTTGACAACCGAATTTTGATTTCATGTGAAATGAGTGCATTCGAGCATATTTGACAAGTAACAACTTTCTAAGCATGGATTTTCATGTTTTCGAGCTTTGAACACATTTTCATCATATTGGTCATTTTAGCTGTAAAAGCACGTCTGAAACGAGTTTTCAACATAGAACTGTGATACGCACTTGTTCAGAGTGGGAAAACACTTTTTTTCACCAAGTGCATGAAAACAGGCTTTCCGAGCACAGGAGTGCATTCAGTCACTCTGTAAAGTCCTTTCTGCGCCTAAAGCACACGTTCGACAACCGAATTTTGATTTCATGTGAAATGAGTGCATTCGAGCATATTTGACAAGTAACAACTTTCTAAGCATGGATTTTCATGTTTTCGAGCTTTGAACACATTTTCATCATATTGGTCATTTTCACTGTATAAGCACATCTGAAACGAGTTTTCAACAAAGGACTGGGAAAAGCACTTGTTCCGAGTGGGAAAGCCCACTTTCTGTCACCGAGTGCATGAAAACAGCTTTCCGAGCACAGGAGTGCATTCAGACACTCTGTAAAGCCCGTTCTGCGCCTAAAGCACACGTTTGACAACCGAATTTTGATTTCATGTGAAATGAGTGCATTCGAGCATATTTGACAAGTAACAACTTTCTAAGCATGGATTTTCATGTTTTCGAGCTTTGAACACATTTTCATCATATTGGTCATTTTAGCTGTAAAAGCACGTCTGAAACGAGTTTTCAACATAGAACTGTGATACGCACTTGTTCAGAGTGGGAAAACACTTTTTTTCACCAAGTGCATGAAAACAGGCTTTCCGAGCACAGGAGTGCATTCAGTCACTCTGTAAAGTCCTTTCTGCGCCTAAAGCACACGTTCGACAACCGAATTTTGATTTCATGTGAAATGAGTGCATTCGAGCATATTTGACAAGTAACAACTTTCTAAGCATGGATTTTCATGTTTTCGAGCTTTGAACACATTTTCATCATATTGGTCATTTTCACTGTATAAGCACATCTGAAACGAGTTTTCAACAAAGGACTGGGAAAAGCACTTGTTCCGAGTGGGAAAGCCCACTTTCTGTCACCGAGTGCATGAAAACAGCTTTCCGAGCACAGGAGTGCATTCAGACACTCTGTAAAGCCCTTTCTGCGCCTAAAGCACACGTTTGACAACCGAATTTTGATTTCATGTGAAATGAGTGCATTCGAGCATATTTGACAAGTAACAACTTTCTAAGCATGGATTTTCATGTTTTCGAGCTTTGAACACATTTTCATCATATTGGTCATTTTAGCTGTAAAAGCACGTCTGAAACGAGTTTTCAACATAGAACTGTGATACGCACTTCTTCAGAGTGGGAAAACACTTTTTTTCACCAAGTGCATGAAAACAGGCTTTCCGAGCACAGGAGTGCATTCAGTCACTCTGTAAAGTCCTTTCTGCGCCTAAAGCACACGTTCGACAACCGAATTTTGATTTCATGTGAAATGAGTGCATTCGAGCATATTTGACAAGTAACAACTTTCTAAGCATGGATTTTCATGTTTTCGAGCTTTGAACACATTTTCATCATATTGGTCATTTTCACTGTATAAGCACATCTGAAACGAGTTTTCAACAAAGGACTGGGAAAAGCACTTGTTCCGAGTGGGAAAGCCCACTTTCTGTCACCGAGTGCATGAAAACAGCTTTCCGAGCACAGGAGTGCATTCAGACACTCTGTAAAGCCCGTTCTGCGCCTAAAGCACACGTTTGACAACCGAATTTTGATTTCATGTGAAATGAGTGCATTCGAGCATATTTGACAAGTAACAACTTTCTAAGCATGGATTTTCATGTTTTCGAGCTTTGAACACATTTTCATCATATTGGTCATTTTCACTGTATAAGCACATCTGAAACGAGTTTTCAACAAAGGACTGGGAAAAGCACTTGTTCAGAGTGGGAAAGCCCACTTTCTGTCACCGAGTGCATGAAAACAGCTTTCCGAGCACAGGAGTGCATTCAGACACTCTGTAAAGCCCTTTCTGCGCCTAAAGCACACGTTTGACAACCGAATTTTGATTTCATGTGAAATGAGTGCATTCGAGCATATTTGACAAGTAACAACTTTCTAAGCATGGATTTTCATGTTTTCGAGCTTTGAACACATTTTCATCATATTGGTCATTTTAGCTGTAAAAGCACGTCTGAAACGAGTTTTCAACATAGAACTGTGATACGCACTTGTTCAGAGTGGGAAAACACTTTTTTTCACCAAGTGCATGAAAACAGGCTTTCCGAGCACAGGAGTGCATTCAGTCACTCTGTAAAGTCCTTTCTGCGCCTAAAGCACACGTTCGACAACCGAATTTTGATTTCATGTGAAATGAGTGCATTCGAGCATATTTGACAAGTAACAACTTTCTAAGCATGGATTTTCATGTTTTCGAGCTTTGAACACATTTTCATCATATTGGTCATTTTCACTGTATAAGCACATCTGAAACGAGTTTTCAACAAAGGACTGGGAAAAGCACTTGTTCCGAGTGGGAAAGCCCACTTTCTGTCACCGAGTGCATGAAAACAGCTTTCCGAGCACAGGAGTGCATTCAGACACTCTGTAAAGCCCTTTCTGCGCCTAAAGCACACGTTTGACAACCGAATTTTGATTTCATGTGAAATGAGTGCATTCGAGCATATTTGACAAGTAACAACTTTCTAAGCATGGATTTTCATGTTTTCGAGCTTTGAACACATTTTCATCATATTGGTCATTTTAGCTGTAAAAGCACGTCTGAAACGAGTTTTCAACATAGAACTGTGATACGCACTTGTTCAGAGTGGGAAAACACTTTTTTTCACCAAGTGCATGAAAACAGGCTTTCCGAGCACAGGAGTGCATTCAGTCACTCTGTAAAGTCCTTTCTGCGCCTAAAGCACACGTTCGACAACCGAATTTTGATTTCATGTGAAATGAGTGCATTCGAGCATATTTGACAAGTAACAACTTTCTAAGCATGGATTTTCATGTTTTCGAGCTTTGAACACATTTTCATCATATTGGTCATTTTCACTGTATAAGCACATCTGAAACGAGTTTTCAACAAAGGACTGGGAAAAGCACTTGTTCCGAGTGGGAAAGCCCACTTTCTGTCACCGAGTGCATGAAAACAGCTTTCCGAGCACAGGAGTGCATTCAGACACTCTGTAAAGCCCGTTCTGCGCCTAAAGCACACGTTTGACAACCGAATTTTGATTTCATGTGAAATGAGTGCATTCGAGCATATTTGACAAGTAACAACTTTCTAAGCATGGATTTTCATGTTTTCGAGCTTTGAACACATTTTCATCATATTGGTCATTTTAGCTGTAAAAGCACGTCTGAAACGAGTTTTCAACATAGAACTGTGATACGCACTTGTTCAGAGTGGGAAAACACTTTTTTTCACCAAGTGCATGAAAACAGGCTTTCCGAGCACAGGAGTGCATTCAGTCACTCTGTAAAGTCCTTTCTGCGCCTAAAGCACACGTTCGACAACCGAATTTTGATTTCATGTGAAATGAGTGCATTCGAGCATATTTGACAACAACTTTCTAAGCATGGATTTTCATGTTTTCGAGCTTTGAACACATTTTCATCATATTGGTCATTTTCACTGTATAAGCACGTCTGAAACGAGTTTTCAACAAAGGACTGGGAAAAGCACTTGTTCCGAGTGGGAAAGCACACTTTCTGTCACCGAGTGCATGAAAACAGCTTTCCGAGCACAGGAGTGCATTCAGACACTCTGTAAAGCCCTTTCTGCGCCTAAAGCACACGTTTGACAACCGAATTTTGATTTCATGTGAAATGAGTGCATTTGAGCATATTTGACAAGTAACAACTTTCTAAGCATGGATTTTCATGTTTTCGAGCTTTGAACACATTTTCATCATATTGGTCATTTTAGCTGTAAAAGCACGTCTGAAACGAGTTTTCAACATAGAACTGTGATACGCACTTGTTCAGAGTGGGAAAACACTTTTTTTCACCAAGTGCATGAAAACAGGCTTTCCGAGCACAGGAGTGCATTCAGTCACTCTGTAAAGTCCTTTCTGCTCCTAAAGCACACGTTTGACAACCGAATTTTGATTTCATGTGAAATGAGTGCATTCGAGCATATTTGACAAGTAACAACTTTCTAAGCATGGATTTTCATGTTTTCGAGCTTTGAACACATTTTCATCATATTGGTCATTTTCACTGTATAAGCACATCTGAAACGAGTTTTCAACAAAGGACTGGGAAAAGCACTTGTTCCGAGTGGGAAAGCCCACTTTCTGTCACCGAGTGCATGAAAACAGCTTTCCGAGCACAGGAGTGCATTCAGACACTCTGTAAAGCCCGTTCTGCGCCTAAAGCACACGTTTGACAACCGAATTTTGATTTCATGTGAAATGAGTGCATTCGAGCATATTTGAAAAGTAACAACTTTCTAAGCATGGATTTTCATGTTTTCGAGCTTTGAACACATTTTCATCATATTGGTCATTTTAGCTGTAAAAGCACGTCTGAAACGAGTTTTCAACATAGAACTGTGATACGCACTTCTTCAGAGTGGGAAAACACTTTTTTTGACCAAGTGCATGAAAACAGGCTTTCCGAGCACAGGAGTGCATTCAGTCACTCTGTAAAGTCCTTTCTGCTCCTAAAGCACACGTTTGACAACCGAATTTTGATTTCATGTGAAATGAGTGCATTCGAGCATATTTGACAAGTAACAACTTTCTAAGCATGGATTTTCATGTTTTCGAGCTTTGAACACATTTTCATCATATTGGTCATTTTCACTGTATAAGCACATCTGAAACGAGTTTTCAACAAAGGACTGGGAAAAGCACTTGTTCCGAGTGGGAAAGCCCACTTTCTGTCACCGAGTGCATGAAAACAGCTTTCCGAGCACAGGAGTGCATTCAGACACTCTGTAAAGCCCGTTCTGCGCCTAAAGCACACGTTTGACAACCGAATTTTGATTTCATGTGAAATGAGTGCATTCGAGCATATTTGACAAGTAACAACTTTCTAAGCATGGATTTTCATGTTTTCGAGCTTTGAACACATTTTCATCATATTGGTCATTTTAGCTGTAAAAGCACGTCTGAAACGAGTTTTCAACATAGAACTGTGATACGCACTTGTTCAGAGTGGGAAAACACTTTTTTTCACCAAGTGCATGAAAACAGGCTTTCCGAGCACAGGAGTGCATTCAGTCACTCTGTAAAGTCCTTTCTGCTCCTAAAGCACACGTTTGACAACCGAATTTTGATTTCATGTGAAATGAGTGCATTCGAGCATATTTGACAAGTAACAACTTTCTAAGCATGGATTTTCATGTTTTCGAGCTTTGAACACATTTTCATCATATTGGTCATTTTCACTGTATAAGCACATCTGAAACGAGTTTTCAACAAAGGACTGGGAAAAGCACTTGTTCCGAGTGGGAAAGCCCACTTTCTGTCACCGAGTGCATGAAAACAGCTTTCCGAGCACAGGAGTGCATTCAGACACTCTGTAAAGCCCGTTCTGCGCCTAAAGCACACGTTTGACAACCGAATTTTGATTTCATGTGAAATGAGTGCATTCGAGCATATTTGACAAGTAACAACTTTCTAAGCATGGATTTTCATGTTTTCGAGCTTTGAACACATTTTCATCATATTGGTCATTTTAGCTGTAAAAGCACGTCTGAAACGAGTTTTCAACATAGAACTGTGATACGCACTTGTTCAGAGTGGGAAAACACTTTTTTTCACCAAGTGCATGAAAACAGGCTTTCCGAGCACAGGAGTGCATTCAGTCACTCTGTAAAGTCCTTTCTGCGCCTAAAGCACACGTTCGACAACCGAATTTTGATTTCATGTGAAATGAGTGCATTCGAGCATATTTGACAACAACTTTCTAAGCATGGATTTTCATGTTTTCGAGCTTTGAACACATTTTCATCATATTGGTCATTTTCACTGTATAAGCACGTCTGAAACGAGTTTTCAACAAAGGACTGGGAAAAGCACTTGTTCAGAGTGGGAAAGCCCACTTTCTGTCACCGAGTGCATGAAAACAGCTTTCCGAGCACAGGAGTGCATTCAGACACTCTGTAAAGCCCTTTCTGCGCCTAAAGCACACGTTTGACAACCGAATTTTGATTTCATGTGAAATGAGTGCATTCGAGCATATTTGACAAGTAACAACTTTCTAAGCATGGATTTTCATGTTTTCGAGCTTTGAACACATTTTCATCATATTGGTCATTTTCACTGTATAAGCACATCTGAAACGAGTTTTCAACAAAGGACTGGGAAAAGCACTTGTTCCGAGTGGGAAAGCACACTTTCTGTCACCGAGTGCATGAAAACAGCTTTCCGAGCACAGGAGTGCATTCAGACACTCTGTAAAGCCCTTTCTGCGCCTAAAGCACACGTTCGACAACCGAATTTTGATTTCATGTGAAATGAGTGCATTTGAGCATATTTGACAAGTAACAACTTTCTAAGCATGGATTTTCATGTTTTCGAGCTTTGAACACATTTTCATCATATTGGTCATTTTCACTGTATAAGCACATCTGAAACGAGTTTTCAACAAAGGACTGGGAAAAGCACTTGTTCCGAGTGGGAAAGCCCACTTTCTGTCACCGAGTGCATGAAAACAGCTTTCCGAGCACAGGAGTGCATTCAGACACTCTGTAAAGCCCGTTCTGCGCCTAAAGCACACGTTTGACAACCGAATTTTGATTTCATGTGAAATGAGTGCATTCGAGCATATTTGACAAGTAACAACTTTCTAAGCATGGATTTTCATGTTTTCGAGCTTTGAACACATTTTCATCATATTGGTCATTTTAGCTGTAAAAGCACGTCTGAAACGAGTTTTCAACATAGAACTGTGATACGCACTTGTTCAGAGTGGGAAAACACTTTTTTTCACCAAGTGCATGAAAACAGGCTTTCCGAGCACAGGAGTGCATTCAGTCACTCTGTAAAGTCCTTTCTGCTCCTAAAGCACACGTTTGACAACCGAATTTTGATTTCATGTGAAATGAGTGCATTCGAGCATATTTGACAAGTAACAACTTTCTAAGCATGGATTTTCATGTTTTCGAGCTTTGAACACATTTTCATCATATTGGTCATTTTCACTGTATAAGCACATCTGAAACGAGTTTTCAACAAAGGACTGGGAAAAGCACTTGTTCCGAGTGGGAAAGCCCACTTTCTGTCACCGAGTGCATGAAAACAGCTTTCCGAGCACAGGAGTGCTTTCAGACACTCTGTAAAGCCCGTTCTGCGCCTAAAGCACACGTTTGACAACCGAATTTTGATTTCATGTGAAATGAGTGCATTCGAGCATATTTGACAAGTAACAACTTTCTAAGCATGGATTTTCATGTTTTCGAGCTTTGAACACATTTTCATCATATTGGTCATTTTCACTGTATAAGCACATCTGAAACGAGTTTTCAACAAAGGACTGGGAAAAGCACTTGTTCCGAGTGGGAAAGCCCACTTTCTGTCACCGAGTGCATGAAAACAGCTTTCCGAGCACAGGAGTGCATTCAGACACTCTGTAAAGCCCGTTCTGCGCCTAAAGCACACGTTTGACAACCGAATTTTGATTTCATGTGAAATGAGTGCATTCGAGCATATTTGACAAGTAACAACTTTCTAAGCATGGATTTTCATGTTTTCGAGCTTTGAACACATTTTCATCATATTGGTCATTTTAGCTGTAAAAGCACGTCTGAAACGAGTTTTCAACATAGAACTGTGATACGCACTTGTTCAGAGTGGGAAAACACTTTTTTTCACCAAGTGCATGAAAACAGGCTTTCCGAGCACAGGAGTGCATTCAGTCACTCTGTAAAGTCCTTTCTGCTCCTAAAGCACACGTTTGACAACCGAATTTTGATTTCATGTGAAATGAGTGCATTCGAGCATATTTGACAAGTAACAACTTTCTAAGCATGGATTTTCATGTTTTCGAGCTTTGAACACATTTTCATCATATTGGTCATTTTAGCTGTAAAAGCACGTCTAAAACGAGTTTTCAACATAGAACTGTGATACGCACTTGTTCAGAGTGGGAAAACACTTTTTTTCACCAAGTGCATGAAAACAGGCTTTCCGAGCACAGGAGTGCATTCAGTCACTCTGTAAAGTCCTTTCTGCGCCTAAAGCACACGTTCGACAACCGAATTTTGATTTCATGTGAAATGAGTGCATTCGAGCATATTTGACAACAACTTTCTAAGCATGGATTTTCATGTTTTCGAGCTTTGAACACATTTCCATCATATTGGTCATTTTCACTGTATAAGCACATCTGAAACGAGTTTTCAACAAAGGACTGGGAAAAGCACTTGTTCCGAGTGGGAAAGCCCACTTTCTGTCACCGAGTGCATGAAAACAGCTTTCCGAGCACAGGAGTGCATTCAGACACTCTGTAAAGCCCGTTCTGCGCCTAAAGCACACGTTTGACAACCGAATTTTGATTTCATGTGAAATGAGTGCATTCGAGCATATTTGACAAGTAACAACTTTCTAAGCATGGATTTTCATGTTTTCGAGCTTTGAACACATTTTCATCATATTGGTCATTTTAGCTGTAAAAGCACGTCTGAAACGAGTTTTCAACATAGAACTGTGATACGCACTTGTTCAGAGTGGGAAAACACTTTTTTTCACCAAGTGCATGAAAACAGGCTTTCCGAGCACAGGAGTGCATTCAGTCACTCTGTAAAGTCCTTTCTGCGCCTAAAGCACACGTTCGACAACCGAATTTTGATTTCATGTGAAATGAGTGCATTCGAGCATATTTGACAAGTAACAACTTTCTAAGCATGGATTTTCATGTTTTCGAGCTTTGAACACATTTTCATCATATTGGTCATTTTCACTGTATAAGCACATCTGAAACGAGTTTTCAACAAAGGACTGGGAAAAGCACTTGTTCCGAGTGGGAAAGCCCACTTTCTGTCACCGAGTGCATGAAAACAGCTTTCCGAGCACAGGAGTGCATTCAGACACTCTGTAAAGCCCGTTCTGCGCCTAAAGCACACGTTTGACAACCGAATTTTGATTTCATGTGAAATGAGTGCATTCGAGCATATTTGACAAGTAACAACTTTCTAAGCATGGATTTTCATGTTTTCGAGCTTTGAACACATTTTCATCATATTGGTCATTTTAGCTGTAAAAGCACGTCTGAAACGAGTTTTCAACATAGATCTGTGATACGCACTTGTTCAGAGTGGGAAAACACTTTTTTTCACCAAGTGCATGAAAACAGGCTTTCCGAGCACAGGAGTGCATTCAGTCACTCTGTAAAGTCCTTTCTGCTCCTAAAGCACACGTTTGACAACCGAATTTTGATTTCATGTGAAATGAGTGCATTCGAGCATATTTGACAAGTAACAACTTTCTAAGCATGGATTTTCATGTTTTCGAGCTTTGAACACATTTTCATCATATTGGTCATTTTCACTGTATAAGCACATCTGAAACGAGTTTTCAACAAAGGACTGGGAAAAGCACTTGTTCCGAGTGGGAAAGCCCACTTTCTGTCACCGAGTGCATGAAAACAGCTTTCCGAGCACAGGAGTGCATTCAGACACTCTGTAAAGCCCGTTCTGCGCCTAAAGCACACGTTTGACAACCGAATTTTGATTTCATGTGAAATGAGTGCATTCGAGCATATTTGACAAGTAACAACTTTCTAAGCATGGATTTTCATGTTTTCGAGCTTTGAACACATTTTCATCATATTGGTCATTTTAGCTGTAAAAGCACGTCTGAAACGAGTTTTCAACATAGAACTGTGATACGCACTTGTTCAGAGTGGGAAAACACTTTTTTTCACCAAGTGCATGAAAACAGGCTTTCCGAGCACAGGAGTGCATTCAGTCACTCTGTAAAGTCCTTTCTGCGCCTAAAGCACACGTTCGACAACCGAATTTTGATTTCATGTGAAATGAGTGCATTCGAGCATATTTGACAACAACTTTCTAAGCATGGATTTTCATGTTTTCGAGCTTTGAACACATTTTCATCATATTGGTCATTTTCACTGTATAAGCACGTCTGAAACGAGTTTTCAACAAAGGACTGGGAAAAGCACTTGTTCAGAGTGGGAAAGCCCACTTTCTGTCACCGAGTGCATGAAAACAGCTTTCCGAGCACAGGAGTGCATTCAGACACTCTGTAAAGCCCTTTCTGCGCCTAAAGCACACGTTTGACAACCGAATTTTGATTTCATGTGAAATGAGTGCATTCGAGCATATTTGACAAGTAACAACTTTCTAAGCATGGATTTTCATGTTTTCGAGCTTTGAACACATTTTCATCATATTGGTCATTTTAGCTGTAAAAGCACGTCTGAAACGAGTTTTCAACATAGAACTGTGATACGCACTTGTTCAGAGTGGGAAAACACTTTTTTTCACCAAGTGCATGAAAACAGGCTTTCCGAGCACAGGAGTGCATTCAGTCACTCTGTAAAGTCCTTTCTGCGCCTAAAGCACACGTTCGACAACCGAATTTTGATTTCATGTGAAATGAGTGCATTCGAGCATATTTGACAAGTAACAACTTTCTAAGCATGGATTTTCATGTTTTCGAGCTTTGAACACATTTTCATCATATTGGTCATTTTCACTGTATAAGCACATCTGAAACGAGTTTTCAACAAAGGACTGGGAAAAGCACTTGTTCCGAGTGGGAAAGCCCACTTTCTGTCACCGAGTGCATGAAAACAGCTTTCCGAGCACAGGAGTGCATTCAGACACTCTGTAAAGCCCGTTCTGCGCCTAAAGCACACGTTTGACAACCGAATTTTGATTTCATGTGAAATGAGTGCATTCGAGCATATTTGACAAGTAACAACTTTCTAAGCATGGATTTTCATGTTTTCGAGCTTTGAACACATTTTCATCATATTGGTCATTTTAGCTGTAAAAGCACGTCTGAAACGAGTTTTCAACATAGAACTGTGATACGCACTTGTTCAGAGTGGGAAAACACTTTTTTTCACCAAGTGCATGAAAACAGGCTTTCCGAGCACAGGAGTGCATTCAGTCACTCTGTAAAGTCCTTTCTGCGCCTAAAGCACACGTTCGACAACCGAATTTTGATTTCATGTGAAATGAGTGCATTCGAGCATATTTGACAACAACTTTCTAAGCATGGATTTTCATGTTTTCGAGCTTTGAACACATTTTCATCATATTGGTCATTTTCACTGTATAAGCACGTCTGAAACGAGTTTTCAACAAAGGACTGGGAAAAGCACTTGTTCAGAGTGGGAAAGCCCACTTTCTGTCACCGAGTGCATGAAAACAGCTTTCCGAGCACAGGAGTGCATTCAGACACTCTGTAAAGCCCTTTCTGCGCCTAAAGCACACGTTTGACAACCGAATTTTGATTTCATGTGAAATGAGTGCATTCGAGCATATTTGACAAGTAACAACTTTCTAAGCATGGATTTTCATGTTTTCGAGCTTTGAACACATTTTCATCATATTGGTCATTTTCACTGTATAAGCACATCTGAAACGAGTTTTCAACAAAGGACTGGGAAAAGCACTTGTTCCGAGTGGGAAAGCACACTTTCTGTCACCGAGTGCATGAAAACAGCTTTCCGAGCACAGGAGTGCATTCAGACACTCTGTAAAGCCCTTTCTGCGCCTAAAGCACACGTTTGACAACCGAATTTTGATTTCATGTGAAATGAGTGCATTTGAGCATATTTGACAAGTAACAACTTTCTAAGCATGGATTTTCATGTTTTCGAGCTTTGAACACATTTTCATCATATTGGTCATTTTAGCTGTAAAAGCACGTCTGAAACGAGTTTTCAACATAGAACTGTGATACGCACTTGTTCAGAGTGGGAAAACACTTTTTTTCACCAAGTGCATGAAAACAGGCTTTCCGAGCACAGGAGTGCATTCAGTCACTCTGTAAAGTCCTTTCTGCTCCTAAAGCACACGTTTGACAACCGAATTTTGATTTCATGTGAAATGAGTGCATTCGAGCATATTTGACAAGTAACAACTTTCTAAGCATGGATTTTCATGTTTTCGAGCTTTGAACACATTTTCATCATATTGGTCATTTTCACTGTATAAGCACATCTGAAACGAGTTTTCAACAAAGGACTGGGAAAAGCACTTGTTCCGAGTGGGAAAGCCCACTTTCTGTCACCGAGTGCATGAAAACAGCTTTCCGAGCACAGGAGTGCATTCAGACACTCTGTAAAGCCCGTTCTGCGCCTAAAGCACACGTTTGACAACCGAATTTTGATTTCATGTGAAATGAGTGCATTCGAGCATATTTGACAAGTAACAACTTTCTAAGCATGGATTTTCATGTTTTCGAGCTTTGAACACATTTTCATCATATTGGTCATTTTCACTGTATAAGCACATCTGAAACGAGTTTTCAACAAAGGACTGGGAAAAGCACTTGTTCCGAGTGGGAAAGCCCACTTTCTGTCACCGAGTGCATGAAAACAGCTTTCCGAGCACAGGAGTGCATTCAGACACTCTGTAAAGCCCGTTCTGCGCCTAAAGCACACGTTTGACAACCGAATTTTGATTTCATGTGAAATGAGTGCATTCGAGCATATTTGAAAAGTAACAACTTTCTAAGCATGGATTTTCATGTTTTCGAGCTTTGAACACATTTTCATCATATTGGTCATTTTAGCTGTAAAAGCACGTCTGAAACGAGTTTTCAACATAGAACTGTGATACGCACTTGTTCAGAGTGGGAAAACACTTTTTTTGACCAAGTGCATGAAAACAGGCTTTCCGAGCACAGGAGTGCATTCAGTCACTCTGTAAAGTCCTTTCTGCGCCTAAAGCACACGTTTGACAACCGAATTTTGATTTCATGTGAAATGAGTGCATTCGAGCATATTTGACAAGTAACAACTTTCTAAGCATGGATTTTCATGTTTTCGAGCTTTGAACACATTTTCATCATATTGGTCATTTTCACTGTATAAGCACATCTGAAACGAGTTTTCAACAAAGGACTGGGAAAAGCACTTGTTCCGAGTGGGAAAGCCCACTTTCTGTCACCGAGTGCATGAAAACAGCTTTCCGAGCACAGGAGTGCATTCAGACACTCTGTAAAGCCCGTTCTGCGCCTAAAGCACACGTTTGACAACCGAATTTTGATTTCATGTGAAATGAGTGCATTCGAGCATATTTGACAAGTAACAACTTTCTAAGCATGGATTTTCATGTTTTCGAGCTTTGAACACATTTTCATCATATTGGTCATTTTAGCTGTAAAAGCACGTCTGAAACGAGTTTTCAACATAGAACTGTGATACGCACTTGTTCAGAGTGGGAAAACACTTTTTTTCACCAAGTGCATGAAAACAGGCTTTCCGAGCACAGGAGTGCATTCAGTCACTCTGTAAAGTCCTTTCTGCGCCTAAAGCACACGTTCGACAACCGAATTTTGATTTCATGTGAAATGAGTGCATTCGAGCATATTTGACAAGTAACAACTTTCTAAGCATGGATTTTCATGTTTTCGAGCTTTGAACACATTTTCATCATATTGGTCATTTTCACTGTATAAGCACATCTGAAACGAGTTTTCAACAAAGGACTGGGAAAAGCACTTGTTCCGAGTGGGAAAGCCCACTTTCTGTCACCGAGTGCATGAAAACAGCTTTCCGAGCACAGGAGTGCATTCAGACACTCTGTAAAGCCCGTTCTGCGCCTAAAGCACACGTTTGACAACCGAATTTTGATTTCATGTGAAATGAGTGCATTCGAGCATATTTGACAAGTAACAACTTTCTAAGCATGGATTTTCATGTTTTCGAGCTTTGAACACATTTTCATCATATTGGTCATTTTAGCTGTAAAAGCACGTCTGAAACGAGTTTTCAACATAGAACTGTGATACGCACTTGTTCAGAGTGGGAAAACACTTTTTTTCACCAAGTGCATGAAAACAGGCTTTCCGAGCACAGGAGTGCATTCAGTCACTCTGTAAAGTCCTTTCTGCGCCTAAAGCACACGTTCGACAACCGAATTTTGATTTGATGTGAAATGAGTGCATTCGAGCATATTTGACAACAACTTTCTAAGCATGGATTTTCATGTTTTCGAGCTTTGAACACATTTTCATCATATTGGTCATTTTCACTGTATAAGCACGTCTGAAACGAGTTTTCAACAAAGGACTGGGAAAAGCACTTGTTCAGAGTGGGAAAGCCCACTTTCTGTCACCGAGTGCATGAAAACAGGCTTTCCGAGCACAGGAGTGCATTCAGTCACTCTGTAAAGTCCTTTCTGCGCCTAAAGCACACGTTCGACAACCGAATTTTGATTTCATGTGAAATGAGTGCATTTGAGCATATTTGACAAGTAACAACTTTCTAAGCATGGATTTTCATGTTTTCGAGCTTTGAACACATTTTCATCATATTGGTCATTTTCACTGTATAAGCACATCTGAAACGAGTTTTCAACAAAGGACTGGGAAAAGCACTTGTTCCGAGTGGGAAAGCCCACTTTCTGTCACCGAGTGCATGAAAACAGCTTTCCGAGCACAGGAGTGCATTCAGACACTCTGTAAAGCCCGTTCTGCGCCTAAAGCACACGTTTGACAACCGAATTTTGATTTCATGTGAAATGAGTGCATTCGAGCATATTTGACAAGTAACAACTTTCTAAGCATGGATTTTCATGTTTTCGAGCTTTGAACACATTTTCATCATATTGGTCATTTTAGCTGTAAAAGCACGTCTAAAACGAGTTTTCAACATAGAACTGTGATACGCACTTGTTCAGAGTGGGAAAAAACTTTTTTTCACCAAGTGCATGAAAACAGGCTTTCCGAGCACAGGAGTGCATTCAGTCACTCTGTAAAGTCCTTTCTGCGCCTAAAGCACACGTTCGACAACCGAATTTTGATTTCATGTGAAATGAGTGCATTCGAGCATATTTGACAACAACTTTCTAAGCATGGATTTTCATGTTTTCGAGCTTTGAACACATTTTCATCATATTGGTCATTTTCACTGTATAAGCACGTCTGAAACGAGTTTTCAACAAAGGACTGGGAAAAGCACTTGTTCAGAGTGGGAAAGCCCACTTTCTGTCACCGAGTGCATGAAAACAGGCTTTCCGAGCACAGGAGTGCATTCAGACACTCTGTAAAGCCCTTTCTGCGCCTAAAGCACACGTTTGACAACCGAATTTTGATTTCATGTGAAATGAGTGCATTCGAGCATATTTGACAAGTAACAACTTTCTAAGCATGGATTTTCATGTTTTCGAGCTTTGAACACATTTTCATCATATTGGTCATTTTCACTGTATAAGCACATCTGAAACGAGTTTTCAACAAAGGACTGGGAAAAGCACTTGTTCCGAGTGGGAAAGCACACTTTCTGTCACCGAGTGCATGAAAACAGCTTTCCGAGCACAGGAGTGCATTCAGACACTCTGTAAAGCCCTTTCTGCGCCTAAAGCACACGTTCGACAACCGAATTTTGATTTCATGTGAAATGAGTGCATTCGAGCATATTTGACAAGTAACAACTTTCTAAGCATGGATTTTCATGTTTTCGAGCTTTGAACACATTTTCATCATATTGGTCATTTTCACTGTATAAGCACATCTGAAACGAGTTTTCAACAAAGGACTGGGAAAAGCACTTGTTCCGAGTGGGAAAGCCCACTTTCTGTCACCGAGTGCATGAAAACAGCTTTCCGAGCACAGGAGTGCATTCAGACACTCTGTAAAGCCCGTTCTGCGCCTAAAGCACACGTTTGACAACCGAATTTTGATTTCATGTGAAATGAGTGCATTCGAGCATATTTGACAAGTAACAACTTTCTAAGCATGGATTTTCATGTTTTCGAGCTTTGAACACATTTTCATCATATTGGTCATTTTAGCTGTAAAAGCACGTCTGAAACGAGTTTTCAACATAGAACTGTGATACGCACTTGTTCAGAGTGGGAAAACACTTTTTTTCACCAAGTGCATGAAAACAGGCTTTCCGAGCACAGGAGTGCATTCAGTCACTCTGTAAAGTCCTTTCTGCTCCTAAAGCACACGTTTGACAACCGAATTTTGATTTCATGTGAAATGAGTGCATTCGAGCATATTTGACAAGTAACAACTTTCTAAGCATGGATTTTCATGTTTTCGAGCTTTGAACACATTTTCATCATATTGGTCATTTTCACTGTATAAGCACATCTGAAACGAGTTTTCAACAAAGGACTGGGAAAAGCACTTGTTCCGAGTGGGAAAGCCCACTTTCTGTCACCGAGTGCATGAAAACAGCTTTCCGAGCACAGGAGTGCATTCAGACACTCTGTAAAGCCCGTTCTGCGCCTAAAGCACACGTTTGACAACCGAATTTTGATTTCATGTGAAATGAGTGCATTCGAGCATATTTGACAAGTAACAACTTTCTAAGCATGGATTTTCATGTTTTCGAGCTTTGAACACATTTTCATCATATTGGTCATTTTAGCTGTAAAAGCACGTCTGAAACGAGTTTTCAACATAGAACTGTGATACGCACTTGTTCAGAGTGGGAAAACACTTTTTTTCACCAAGTGCATGAAAACAGGCTTTCCGAGCACAGGAGTGCATTCAGTCACTCTGTAAAGTCCTTTCTGCGCCTAAAGCACACGTTCGACAACCGAATTTTGATTTCATGTGAAATGAGTGCATTCGAGCATATTTGACAAGTAACAACTTTCTAAGCATGGATTTTCATGTTTTCGAGCTTTGAACACATTTTCATCATATTGGTCATTTTCACTGTATAAGCACATCTGAAACGAGTTTTCAACAAAGGACTGGGAAAAGCACTTGTTCCGAGTGGGAAAGCCCACTTTCTGTCACCGAGTGCATGAAAACAGCTTTCCGAGCACAGGAGTGCATTCAGACACTCTGTAAACCCGTTCTGCGCCTAAAGCACACGTTTGACAACCGAATTTTGATTTCATGTGAAATGAGTGCATTCGAGCATATTTGACAAGTAACAACTTTCTAAGCATGGATTTTCATGTTTTCGAGCTTTGAACACATTTTCATCATATTGGTCATTTTAGCTGTAAAAGCACGTCTGAAACGAGTTTTCAACATAGAACTGTGATACGCACTTGTTCAGAGTGGGAAAACACTTTTTTTCACCAAGTGCATGAAAACAGGCTTTCCGAGCACAGGAGTGCATTCAGTCACTCTGTAAAGTCCTTTCTGCTCCTAAAGCACACGTTTGACAACCGAATTTTGATTTCATGTGAAATGAGTGCATTCGAGCATATTTGACAACAACTTTCTAAGCATGGATTTTCATGTTTTCGAGCTTTGAACACATTTTCATCATATTGGTCATTTTCACTGTATAAGCACATCTGAAACGAGTTTTCAACAAAGGACTGGGAAAAGCACTTGTTCAGAGTGGGAAAGCACACTTTCTGTCACCGAGTGCATGAAAACAGCTTTCCGAGCACAAGAGTGCATTCAGACACTCTGTAAAGCCCTTTCTGCGCCTAAAGCACACGTTTGACAACCGAATTTTGATTTCATGTGAAATGAGTGCATTCGAGCATATTTGACAACAACTTTCTAAGCATGGATTTTCATGTTTTCGAGCTTTGAACACATTTTCATCATATTGGTCATTTTCACTGTATAAGCACATCTGAAACGAGTTTTCAACAAAGGACTGGGAAAAGCACTTGTTCAGAGTGGGAAAGCCCACTTTCTGTCACCGAGTGCATGAAAACAGCTTTCCGAGCACAGGAGTGCATTCAGACACTCTGTAAAGCCCTTTCTGCGCCTAAAGCACACGTTTGACAACCGAATTTTGATTTCATGTGAAATGAGTGCATTCGAGCATATTTGACAAGTAACAACTTTCTAAGCATGGATTTTCATGTTTTCGAGCTTTGAACACATTTTCATCATATTGGTCATTTTCACTGTATAAGCACATCTGAAACGAGTTTTCAACAAAGGACTGGGAAAAGCACTTGTTCAGAGTGGGAAAGCACACTTTCTGTCACCGAGTGCATGAAAACAGCTTTCCGAGCACAAGAGTGCATTCAGACACTCTGTAAAGCCCTTTCTGCGCCTAAAGCACACGTTTGACAACCGAATTTTGATTTCATGTGAAATGAGTGCATTCGAGCATATTTGACAAGTAACAACTTTCTAAGCATGGATTTTCATGTTTTCGAGCTTTGAACACATTTTCATCAAATTGGTCATTTTAGCTGTAAAAGCACGTCTAAAACGAGTTTTCAACATAGAACTGTGATACGCACTTGTTCAGAGTGGGAAAACACTTTTTTTCACCAAGTGCATGAAAACAGGCTTTCCGAGCACAGGAGTGCATTCAGTCACTCTGTAAAGTCCTTTCTGCGCCTAAAGCACACGTTCGACAACCGAATTTTGATTTCATGTGAAATGAGTGCATTCGAGCATATTTGACAACAACTTTCTAAGCATGGATTTTCATGTTTTCGAGCTTTGAACACATTTTCATCATATTGGTCATTTTCACTGTATAAGCACGTCTGAAACGAGTTTTCAACAAAGGACTGGGAAAAGCACTTGTTCAGAGTGGGAAAGCCCACTTTCTGTCACCGAGTGCATGAAAACAGCTTTCCGAGCACAGGAGTGCATTCAGACACTCTGTAAAGCCCTTTCTGCGCCTAAAGCACACGTTTGACAACCGAATTTTGATTTCATGTGAAATGAGTGCATTCGAGCATATTTGACAAGTAACAACTTTCTAAGCATGGATTTTCATGTTTTCGAGCTTTGAACACATTTTCATCATATTGGTCATTTTCACTGTATAAGCACATCTGAAACGAGTTTTCAACAAAGGACTGGGAAAAGCACTTGTTCCGAGTGGGAAAGCCCACTTTCTGTCACAGAGTGCATGAAAACAGCTTTCCGAGCACAGGAGTGCATTCAGACACTCTGTAAAGCCCGTTCTGCGCCTAAAGCACACGTTTGACAACCGAATTTTGATTTCATGTGAAATGAGTGCATTCGAGCATATTTGACAAGTAACAACTTTCTAAGCATGGATTTTCATGTTTTCGAGCTTTGAACACATTTTCATCATATTGGTCATTTTAGCTGTAAAAGCACGTCTAAAACGAGTTTTCAACATAGAACTGTGATACGCACTTGTTCAGAGTGGGAAAAAACTTTTTTTCACCAAGTGCATGAAAACAGGCTTTCCGAGCACAGGAGTGCATTCAGTCACTCTGTAAAGTCCTTTCTGCTCCTAAAGCACACGTTTGACAACCGAATTTTGATTTCATGTGAAATGAGTGCATTCGAGCATATTTGACAAGTAACAACTTTCTAAGCATGGATTTTCATGTTTTCGAGCTTTGAACACATTTTCATCATATTGGTCATTTTAGCTGTAAAAGCACGTCTGAAACGAGTTTTCAACATAGAACTGTGATACGCACTTGTTCAGAGTGGGAAAACACTTTTTTTC
Organism: Neoarius graeffei; assembly: GCF_027579695.1. NCBI lineage: Eukaryota > Metazoa > Chordata > Actinopteri > Siluriformes > Ariidae > Neoarius > Neoarius graeffei. Next base: position 19,192,779 of record NC_083581.1, on the reverse strand, counting down.
ACCAAGTGCATGAAAACAGGCTTTCCGAGCACAGGAGTGCATTCAGTCACTCTGTAAAGTCCTTTCTGCTCCTAAAGCACACGTTTGACAACCGAATTTTGATTTCATGTGAAATGAGTGCATTCGAGCATATTTGACAACAACTTTCTAAGCATGGATTTTCATGTTTTCGAGCTTTGAACACATTTTCATCATATTGGTCATTTTCACTGTATAAGCACATCTGAAACGAGTTTTCAACAAAGGACTGGGAAAAGCACTTGTTCCGAGTGGGAAAGCCCACTTTCTGTCACCGAGTGCATGAAAACAGCTTTCCGAGCACAGGAGTGCATTCAGACACTCTGTAAAGCCCGTTCTGCGCCTAAAGCACACGTTTGACAACCGAATTTTGATTTCATGTGAAATGAGTGCATTCGAGCATATTTGACAAGTAACAACTTTCTAAGCATGGATTTTCATGTTTTCGAGCTTTGAACACATTTTCATCATATTGGTCATTTTAGCTGTAAAAGCACGTCTGAAACGAGTTTTCAACATAGAACTGTGATACGCACTTGTTCAGAGTGGGAAAACACTTTTTTTCACCAAGTGCATGAAAACAGGCTTTCCGAGCACAGGAGTGCATTCAGTCACTCTGTAAAGTCCTTTCTGCTCCTAAAGCACACGTTTGACAACCGAATTTTGATTTCATGTGAAATGAGTGCATTCGAGCATATTTGACAACAACTTTCTAAGCATGGATTTTCATGTTTTCGAGCTTTGAACACATTTTCATCATATTGGTCATTTTCACTGTATAAGCACATCTGAAACGAGTTTTCAACAAAGGACTGGGAAAAGCACTTGTTCCGAGTGGGAAAGCCCACTTTCGTCACCGAGTGCATGAAAACAGCTTTCCGAGCACAGGAGTGCATTCAGACACTCTGTAAAGCCCGTTCTGCGCCTAAAGCACACGTTTGACAACCGAATTTTGATTTCATGTGAAATGAGTGCATTCGAGCATATTTGACAAGTAACAACTTTCTAAGCATGGATTTTCATGTTTTCGAGCTTTGAACACATTTTCATCATATTGGTCATTTTAGCTGTAAAAGCACGTCTGAAACGAGTTTTCAACATAGAACTGTGATACGCACTTGTTCAGAGTGGGAAAACACTTTTTTTCACCAAGTGCATGAAAACAGGCTTTCCGAGCACAGGAGTGCATTCAGTCACTCTGTAAAGTCCTTTCTGCTCCTAAAGCACACGTTTGACAACCGAATTTTGATTTCATGTGAAATGAGTGCATTCGAGCATATTTGACAACAACTTTCTAAGCATGGATTTTCATGTTTTCGAGCTTTGAACACATTTTCATCATATTGGTCATTTTCACTGTATAAGCACATCTGAAACGAGTTTTCAACAAAGGACTGGGAAAAGCACTTGTTCCGAGTGGGAAAGCCCACTTTCTGTCACCGAGTGCATGAAAACAGCTTTCCGAGCACAGGAGTGCATTCAGACACTCTGTAAAGCCCGTTCTGCTCCTAAAGCACACGTTTGACAACCGAATTTTGATTTCATGTGAAATGAGTGCATTCGAGCATATTTGACAAGTAACAACTTTCTAAGCATGGATTTTCATGTTTTCGAGCTTTGAACACATTTTCATCATATTGGTCATTTTAGCTGTAAAAGCACGTCTAAAACGAGTTTTCAACATAGAACTGTGATACGCACTTGTTCAGAGTGGGAAAACACTTTTTTTCACCAAGTGCATGAAAACAGGCTTTCCGAGCACAGGAGTGCATTCAGTCACTCTGTAAAGTCCTTTCTGCGCCTAAAGCACACGTTCGACAACCGAATTTTGATTTCATGTGAAATGAGTGCATTCGAGCATATTTGACAACAACTTTCTAAGCATGGATTTTCATGTTTTCGAGCTTTGAACACATTTTCATCATATTGGTCATTTTCACTGTATAAGCACGTCTGAAACGAGTTTTCAACAAAGGACTGGGAAAAGCACTTGTTCAGAGTGGGAAAGCCCACTTTCTGTCACCGAGTGCATGAAAACAGCTTTCCGAGCACAGGAGTGCATTCAGACACTCTGTAAAGCCCTTTCTGCGCCTAAAGCACACGTTTGACAACCGAATTTTGATTTCATGTGAAATGAGTGCATTCGAGCATATTTGACAAGTAACAACTTTCTAAGCATGGATTTTCATGTTTTCGAGCTTTGAACACATTTTCATCATATTGGTCATTTTAGCTGTAAAAGCACGTCTGAAACGAGTTTTCAACATAGAACTGTGATACGCACTTGTTCAGAGTGGGAAAACACTTTTTTTCACCAAGTGCATGAAAACAGGCTTTCCGAGCACAGGAGTGCATTCAGTCACTCTGTAAAGTCCTTTCTGCTCCTAAAGCACACGGTTGACAACCGAATTTTGATTTCATGTGAAATGAGTGCATTCGAGCATATTTGACAAGTAACAACTTTCTAAGCATGGATTTTCATGTTTTCGAGCTTTGAACACATTTTCATCATATTGGTCATTTTAGCTGTAAAAGCACGTCTGAAACGAGTTTTCAACATAGAACTGTGATACGCACTTGTTCAGAGTGGGAAAACACTTTTTTTCACCAAGTGCATGAAAACAGGCTTTCCGAGCACAGGAGTGCATTCAGTCACTCTGTAAAGTCCTTTCTGCGCCTAAAGCACACGTTCGACAACCGAATTTTGATTTCATGTGAAATGAGTGCATTCGAGCATATTTGACAAGTAACAACTTTCTAAGCATGGATTTTCATGTTTTCGAGCTTTGAACACATTTTCATCATATTGGTCATTTTCACTGTATAAGCACGTCTGAAACGAGTTTTCAACAAAGGACTGGGAAAAGCACTTGTTCAGAGTGGGAAAGCCCACTTTCTGTCACCGAGTGCATGAAAACAGCTTTCCGAGCACAGGAGTGCATTCAGACACTCTGTAAAGCCCTTTCTGCGCCTAAAGCACACGTTTGACAACCGAATTTTGATTTCATGTGAAATGAGTGCATTCGAGCATATTTGACAAGTAACAACTTTCTAAGCATGGATTTTCATGTTTTCGAGCTTTGAACACATTTTCATCATATTGGTCATTTTAGCTGTAAAAGCACGTCTGAAACGAGTTTTCAACATAGAACTGTGATACGCACTTGTTCAGAGTGGGAAAACACTTTTTTTCACCAAGTGCATGAAAACAGGCTTTCCGAGCACAGGAGTGCATTCAGTCACTCTGTAAAGTCCTTTCTGCTCCTAAAGCACACGTTTGACAACCGAATTTTGATTTCATGTGAAATGAGTGCATTCGAGCATATTTGACAAGTAACAACTTTCTAAGCATGGATTTTCATGTTTTCGAGCTTTGAACACATTTTCATCATATTGGTCATTTTCACTGTATAAGCACATCTGAAACGAGTTTTCAACAAAGGACTGGGAAAAGCACTTGTTCAGAGTGGGAAAGCACACTTTCTGTCACCGAGTGCATGAAAACAGCTTTCCGAGCACAGGAGTGCATTCAGACACTCTGTAAAGCCCTTTCTGCGCCTAAAGCACACGTTTGACAACCGAATTTTGATTTCATGTGAAATGAGTGCATTCGAGCATATTTGACAAGTAACAACTTTCTAAGCATGGATTTTCATGTTTTCGAGCTTTGAACACATTTTCATCATATTGGTCATTTTCACTGTATAAGCACGTCTGAAACGAGTTTTCAACAAAGGACTGGGAAAAGCACTTGTTCAGAGTGGGAAAGCTCACTTTCTGTCACCGAGTGCATGAAAACAGCTTTCCGAGCACAGGAGTGCATTCAGACACTCTGTAAAGCCCGTTCTGCGCCTAAAGCACACGTTTGACAACCGAATTTTGATTTCATGTGAAATGAGTGCATTCGAGCATATTTGACAAGTAACAACTTTCTAAGCATGGATTTTCATGTTTTCGAGCTTTGAACACATTTTCATCATATTGGTCATTTTAGCTGTAAAAGCACGTCTAAAACGAGTTTTCAACATAGAACTGTGATACGCACTTGTTCAGAGTGGGAAAACACTTTTTTTCACCAAGTGCATGAAAACAGGCTTTCCGAGCACAGGAGTGCATTCAGTCACTCTGTAAAGTCCTTTCTGCGCCTAAAGCACACGTTCGACAACCGAATTTTGATTTCATGTGAAATGAGTGCATTCGAGCATATTTGACAACAACTTTCTAAGCATGGATTTTCATGTTTTCGAGCTTTGAACACATTTTCATCATATTGGTCATTTTCACTGTATAAGCACATCTGAAACGAGTTTTCAACAAAGGACTGGGAAAAGCACTTGTTCCGAGTGGGAAAGCCCACTTTCTGTCACCGAGTGCATGAAAACAGCTTTCCGAGCACAGGAGTGCATTCAGACACTCTGTAAAGCCCGTTCTGCGCCTAAAGCACACGTTTGACAACCGAATTTTGATTTCATGTGAAATGAGTGCATTCGAGCATATTTGACAAGTAACAACTTTCTAAGCATGGATTTTCATGTTTTCGAGCTTTGAACACATTTTCATCATATTGGTCATTTTAGCTGTAAAAGCACGTCTGAAACGAGTTTTCAACATAGAACTGTGATACGCACTTGTTCAGAGTGGGAAAACACTTTTTTTCACCAAGTGCATGAAAACAGGCTTTCCGAGCACAGGAGTGCATTCAGTCACTCTGTAAAGTCCTTTCTGCGCCTAAAGCACACGTTTGACAACCGAATTTTGATTTCATGTGAAATGAGTGCATTCGAGCATATTTGACAAGTAACAACTTTCTAAGCATGGATTTTCATGTTTTCGAGCTTTGAACACATTTTCATCATATTGGTCATTTTCACTGTATAAGCACATCTGAAACGAGTTTTCAACAAAGGACTGGGAAAAGCACTTGTTCAGAGTGGGAAAGCACACTTTCTGTCACCGAGTGCATGAAAACAGCTTTCCGAGCACAGGAGTGCATTCAGACACTCTGTAAAGCCCTTTCTGCGCCTAAAGCACACGTTTGACAACCGAATTTTGATTTCATGTGAAATGAGTGCATTCGAGCATATTTGACAAGTAACAACTTTCTAAGCATGGATTTTCATGTTTTCGAGCTTTGAACACATTTTCATCATATTGGTCATTTTAGCTGTAAAAGCACGTCTGAAACGAGTTTTCAACATAGAACTGTGATACGCACTTGTTCAGAGTGGGAAAACACTTTTTTTCACCAAGTGCATGAAAACAGGCTTTCCGAGCACAGGAGTGCATTCAGTCACTCTGTAAAGTCCTTTCTGCGCCTAAAGCACACGTTCGACAACCGAATTTTGATTTCATGTGAAATGAGTGCATTCGAGCATATTTGACAAGTAACAACTTTCTAAGCATGGATTTTCATGTTTTCGAGCTTTGAACACATTTTCATCATATTGGTCATTTTCACTGTATAAGCACATCTGAAACGAGTTTTCAACAAAGGACTGGGAAAAGCACTTGTTCCGAGTGGGAAAGCCCACTTTCTGTCACAGAGTGCATGAAAACAGCTTTCCGAGCACAGGAGTGCATTCAGACACTCTGTAAAGCCCGTTCTGCGCCTAAAGCACACGTTTGACAACCGAATTTTGATTTCATGTGAAATGAGTGCATTCGAGCATATTTGACAAGTAACAACTTTCTAAGCATGGATTTTCATGTTTTCGAGCTTTGAACACATTTTCATCATATTGGTCATTTTAGCTGTAAAAGCACGTCTAAAACGAGTTTTCAACATAGAACTGTGATACGCACTTGTTCAGAGTGGGAAAAAACTTTTTTTCACCAAGTGCATGAAAACAGGCTTTCCGAGCACAGGAGTGCATTCAGTCACTCTGTAAAGTCCTTTCTGCTCCTAAAGCACACGTTCGACAACCGAATTTTGATTTCATGTGAAATGAGTGCATTCGAGCATATTTGACAAGTAACAACTTTCTAAGCATGGATTTTCATGTTTTCGAGCTTTGAACACATTTTCATCATATTGGTCATTTTAGATGTAAAAGCACGTCTAAAACGAGTTTTCAACATAGAACTGTGATACGCACTTGTTCAGAGTGGGAAAACACTTTTTTTCACCAAGTGCATGAAAACAGGCTTTCCGAGCACAGGAGTGCATTCAGTCACTCTGTAAAGTCCTTTCTGCGCCTAAAGCACACGTTCGACAACCGAATTTTGATTTCATGTGAAATGAGTGCATTCGAGCATATTTGACAACAACTTTCTAAGCATGGATTTTCATGTTTTCGAGCTTTGAACACATTTTCATCATATTGGTCATTTTCACTGTATAAGCACGTCTGAAACGAGTTTTCAACAAAGGACTGGGAAAAGCACTTGTTCAGAGTGGGAAAGCCCACTTTCTGTCACCGAGTGCATGAAAACAGCTTTCCGAGCACAGGAGTGCATTCAGACACTCTGTAAAGCCCTTTCTGCGCCTAAAGCACACGTTTGACAACCGAATTTTGATTTCATGTGAAATGAGTGCATTCGAGCATATTTGACAAGTAACAACTTTCTAAGCATGGATTTTCATGTTTTCGAGCTTTGAACACATTTTCATCATATTGGTCATTTTAGCTGTAAAAGCACGTCTGAAACGAGTTTTCAACATAGAACTGTGATACGCACTTGTTCAGAGTGGGAAAACACTTTTTTTCACCAAGTGCATGAAAACAGGCTTTCCGAGCACAGGAGTGCATTCAGTCACTCTGTAAAGTCCTTTCTGCGCCTAAAGCACACGTTCGACAACCGAATTTTGATTTCATGTGAAATGAGTGCATTCGAGCATATTTGACAAGTAACAACTTTCTAAGCATGGATTTTCATGTTTTCGAGCTTTGAACACATTTTCATCATATTGGTCATTTTCACTGTATAAGCACATCTGAAACGAGTTTTCAACAAAGGACTGGGAAAAGCACTTGTTCCGAGTGGGAAAGCCCACTTTCTGTCACCGAGTGCATGAAAACAGCTTTCCGAGCACAGGAGTGCATTCAGACACTCTGTAAAGCCCTTTCTGCGCCTAAAGCACACGTTTGACAACCGAATTTTGATTTCATGTGAAATGAGTGCATTCGAGCATATTTGACAAGTAACAACTTTCTAAGCATGGATTTTCATGTTTTCGAGCTTTGAACACATTTTCATCATATTGGTCATTTTAGCTGTAAAAGCACGTCTGAAACGAGTTTTCAACATAGAACTGTGATACGCACTTGTTCAGAGTGGGAAAACACTTTTTTTCACCAAGTGCATGAAAACAGGCTTTCCGAGCACAGGAGTGCATTCAGTCACTCTGTAAAGTCCTTTCTGCGCCTAAAGCACACGTTCGACAACCGAATTTTGATTTCATGTGAAATGAGTGCATTCGAGCATATTTGACAACAACTTTCTAAGCATGGATTTTCATGTTTTCGAGCTTTGAACACATTTTCATCATATTGGTCATTTTCACTGTATAAGCACGTCTGAAACGAGTTTTCAACAAAGGACTGGGAAAAGCACTTGTTCAGAGTGGGAAAGCCCACTTTCTGTCACCGAGTGCATGAAAACAGCTTTCCGAGCACAGGAGTGCATTCAGACACTCTGTAAAGCCCTTTCTGCGCCTAAAGCACACGTTTGACAACCGAATTTTGATTTCATGTGAAATGAGTGCATTCGAGCATATTTGACAAGTAACAACTTTCTAAGCATGGATTTTCATGTTTTCGAGCTTTGAACACATTTTCATCATATTGGTCATTTTCACTGTATAAGCACGTCTGAAACGAGTTTTCAACAAAGGACTGGGAAAAGCACTTGTTCAGAGTGGGAAAGCCCACTTTCTGTCACCGAGTGCATGAAAACAGCTTTCCGAGCACAGGAGTGCATTCAGACACTCTGTAAAGCCCTTTCTGCGCCTAAAGCACACGTTTGACAACCGAATTTTGATTTCATGTGAAATGAGTGCATTCGAGCATATTTGACAAGTAACAACTTTCTAAGCATGGATTTTCATGTTTTCGAGCTTTGAACACATTTTCATCATATTGGTCATTTTAGCTGTATAAGCACGTCTGAAACGAGTTTTCAACATAGAACTGTGATACGCACTTGTTCAGAGTGGGAAAACACTTTTTTTCACCAAGTGCATGAAAACAGGCTTTCCGAGCACAGGAGTGCATTCAGTCACTCTGTAAAGTCCTTTCTGCGCCTAAAGCACACGTTTGACAACCGAATTTTGATTTCATGTGAAATGAGTGCATTCGAGCATATTTGACAAGTAACAACTTTCTAAGCATGGATTTTCATGTTTTCAAGCTTTGAACACATTTTCATCATATTGGTCATTTTCACTGTATAAGCACGTCTGAAACGAGTTTTCAACAAAGGACTGGGAAAAGCACTTGTTCAGAGTGGGAAAGCCCACTTTCTGTCACCGAGTGCATGAAAACAGCTTTCCGAGCACAGGAGTGCATTCAGACACTCTGTAAAGCCCTTTCTGCGCCTAAAGCACACGTTTGACAACCGAATTTTGATTTCATGTGAAATGAGTGCATTCGAGCATATTTGACAAGTAACAACTTTCTAAGCATGGATTTTCATGTTTTCGAGCTTTGAACACATTTTCATCATATTGGTCATTTTAGCTGTAAAAGCACGTCTGAAACGAGTTTTCAACATAGAACTGTGATACGCACTTGTTCAGAGTGGGAAAACACTTTTTTTCACCAAGTGCATGAAAACAGGCTTTCCGAGCACAGGAGTGCATTCAGTCACTCTGTAAAGTCCTTTCTGCGCCTAAAGCACACGTTCGACAACCGAATTTTGATTTCATGTGAAATGAGTGCATTCGAGCATATTTGACAAGTAACAACTTTCTAAGCATGGATTTTCATGTTTTCGAGCTTTGAACACATTTTCATCATATTGGTCATTTTCACTGTATAAGCACATCTGAAACGAGTTTTCAACAAAGGACTGGGAAAAGCACTTGTTCCGAGTGGGAAAGCCCACTTTCTGTCACCGAGTGCATGAAAACAGCTTTCCGAGCACAGGAGTGCATTCAGACACTCTGTAAAGCCCGTTCTGTGCCTAAAGCACACGTTTGACAACCGAATTTTGATTTCATGTGAAATGAGTGCATTCGAGCATATTTGACAAGTAACAACTTTCTAAGCATGGATTTTCATGTTTTCGAGCTTTGAACACATTTTCATCATATTGGTCATTTTCACTGTATAAGCACATCTGAAACGAGTTTTCAACAAAGGACTGGGAAAAGCACTTGTTCAGAGTGGGAAAGCCCACTTTCTGTCACCGAGTGCATGAAAACAGCTTTCCGAGCACAGGAGTGCATTCAGACACTCTGTAAAGCCCTTTCTGCGCCTAAAGCACACGTTTGACAACCGAATTTTGATTTCATGTGAAATGAGTGCATTCGAGCATATTTGACAAGTAACAACTTTCTAAGCATGGATTTTCATGTTTTCGAGCTTTGAACACATTTTCATCATATTGGTCATTTTCACTGTATAAGCACATCTGAAACGAGTTTTCAACAAAGGACTGGGAAAAGCACTTGTTCCGAGTGGGAAAGCACACTTTCTGTCACCGAGTGCATGAAAACAGCTTTCCGAGCACAGGAGTGCATTCAGACACTCTGTAAAGCCCTTTCTGCGCCTAAAGCACACGTTTGACAACCGAATTTTGATTTCATGTGAAATGAGTGCATTTGAGCATATTTGACAAGTAACAACTTTCTAAGCATGGATTTTCATGTTTTCGAGCTTTGAACACATTTTCATCATATTGGTCATTTTAGCTGTAAAAGCACGTCTGAAACGAGTTTTCAACATAGAACTGTGATACGCACTTGTTCAGAGTGGGAAAACACTTTTTTTCACCAAGTGCATGAAAACAGGCTTTCCGAGCACAGGAGTGCATTCAGTCACTCTGTAAAGTCCTTTCTGCGCCTAAAGCACACGTTCGACAACCGAATTTTGATTTCATGTGAAATGAGTGCATTCGAGCATATTTGACAACAACTTTCTAAGCATGGATTTTCATGTTTTCGAGCTTTGAACACATTTTCATCATATTGGTCATTTTCACTGTATAAGCACGTCTGAAACGAGTTTTCAACAAAGGACTGGGAAAAGCACTTGTTCAGAGTGGGAAAGCCCACTTTCTGTCACCGAGTGCATGAAAACAGCTTTCCGAGCACAGGAGTGCATTCAGACACTCTGTAAAGCCCTTTCTGCACCTAAAGCACACGTTTGACAACCGAATTTTGATTTCATGTGAAATGAGTGCATTCGAGCATATTTGACAAGTAACAACTTTCTAAGCATGGATTTTCATGTTTTCGAGCTTTGAACACATTTTCATCATATTGGTCATTTTCACTGTATAAGCACGTCTGAAACGAGTTTTCAACAAAGGACTGGGAAAAGCACTTGTTCAGAGTGGGAAAGCCCACTTTCTGTCACCGAGTGCATGAAAACAGCTTTCCGAGCACAGGAGTGCATTCAGACACTCTGTAAAGCCCTTTCTGCGCCTAAAGCACACGTTTGACAACCGAATTTTGATTTCATGTGAAATGAGTGCATTCGAGCATATTTGACAAGTAACAACTTTCTAAGCATGGATTTTCATGTTTTCGAGCTTTGAACACATTTTCATCATATTGGTCATTTTAGCTGTAAAAGCACGTCTGAAACGAGTTTTCAACATAGAACTGTGATACGCACTTGTTCAGAGTGGGAAAACACTTTTTTTCACCAAGTGCATGAAAACAGGCTTTCCGAGCACAGGAGTGCATTCAGTCACTCTGTAAAGTCCTTTCTGCGCCTAAAGCACACGTTCGACAACCGAATTTTGATTTCATGTGAAATGAGTGCATTCGAGCATATTTGACAAGTAACAACTTTCTAAGCATGGATTTTCATGTTTTCGAGCTTTGAACACATTTTCATCATATTGGTCATTTTCACTGTATAAGCACATCTGAAACGAGTTTTCAACAAAGGACTGGGAAAAGCACTTGTTCCGAGTGGGAAAGCCCACTTTCTGTCACCGAGTGCATGAAAACAGCTTTCCGAGCACAGGAGTGCATTCAGACACTCTGTAAAGCCCGTTCTGCGCCTAAAGCACACGTTTGACAACCGAATTTTGATTTCATGTGAAATGAGTGCATTCGAGCATATTTGACAAGTAACAACTTTCTAAGCATGGATTTTCATGTTTTCGAGCTTTGAACACATTTTCATCATATTGGTCATTTTAGCTGTAAAAGCACGTCTGAAACGAGTTTTCAACATAGAACTGTGATACGCACTTGTTCAGAGTGGGAAAACACTTTTTTTCACCAAGTGCATGAAAACAGGCTTTCCGAGCACAGGAGTGCATTCAGTCACTCTGTAAAGTCCTTTCTGCGCCTAAAGCACACGTTCGACAACCGAATTTTGATTTCATGTGAAATGAGTGCATTCGAGCATATTTGACAACAACTTTCTAAGCATGGATTTTCATGTTTTCGAGCTTTGAACACATTTTCATCATATTGGTCATTTTCACTGTATAAGCACGTCTGAAACGAGTTTTCAACAAAGGACTGGGAAAAGCACTTGTTCAGAGTGGGAAAGCCCACTTTCTGTCACCGAGTGCATGAAAACAGCTTTCCGAGCACAGGAGTGCATTCAGACACTCTGTAAAGCCCTTTCTGCGCCTAAAGCACACGTTTGACAACCGAATTTTGATTTCATGTGAAATGAGTGCATTCGAGCATATTTGACAAGTAACAACTTTCTAAGCATGGATTTTCATGTTTTCGAGCTTTGAACACATTTTCATCATATTGGTCATTTTCACTGTATAAGCACATCTGAAACGAGTTTTCAACAAAGGACTGGGAAAAGCACTTGTTCCTAGTGGGAAAGCCCACTTTCTGTCACAGAGTGCATGAAAACAGCTTTCCGAGCACAGGAGTGCATTCAGACACTCTGTAAAGCCCGTTCTGCGCCTAAAGCACACGTTTGACAAACGAATTTTGATTTCATGTGAAATGAGTGCATTCGAGCATATTTGACAAGTAACAACTTTCTAAGCATGGATTTTCATGTTTTCGAGCTTTGAACACATTTTCATCATATTGGTCATTTTAGCTGTAAAAGCACGTCTAAAACGAGTTTTCAACATAGAACTGTGATACGCACTTGTTCAGAGTGGGAAAAAACTTTTTTTCACCAAGTGCATGAAAACAGGCTTTCCGAGCACAGGAGTGCATTCAGTCACTCTGTAAAGTCCTTTCTGCTCCTAAAGCACACGTTTGACAACCGAATTTTGATTTCATGTGAAATGAGTGCATTCGAGCATATTTGACAACAACTTTCTAAGCATGGATTTTCATGTTTTCGAGCTTTGAACACATTTTCATCATATTGGTCATTTTCACTGTATAAGCACATCTGAAACGAGTTTTCAACAAAGGACTGGGAAAAGCACTTGTTCAGAGTGGGAAAGCCCACTTTCTGTCTCCGAGTGCATGAAAACAGCTTTCCGAGCACAGGAGTGCATTCAGACACTCTGTAAAGCCCTTTCTGCGCCTAAAGCACACGTTTGACAACCGAATTTTGATTTCATGTGAAATGAGTGCATTCGAGCATATTTGACAAGTAACAACTTTCTAAGCATGGATTTTCATGTTTTCGAGCTTTGAACACATTTTCATCATATTGGTCATTTTCACTGTATAAGCACATCTGAAACGAGTTTTCAACAAAGGACTGGGAAAAGCACTTGTTCAGAGTGGGAAAGCACACTTTCTGTCACCGAGTGCATGAAAACAGCTTTCCGAGCACAAGAGTGCATTCAGACACTCTGTAAAGCCCTTTCTGCGCCTAAAGCACACGTTTGACAACCGAATTTTGATTTCATGTGAAATGAGTGCATTCGAGCATATTTGACAAGTAACAACTTTCTAAGCATGGATTTTCATGTTTTCGAGCTTTGAACACATTTTCATCATATTGGTCATTTTAGCTGTAAAAGCACGTCTGAAACGAGTTTTCAACATAGAACTGTGATACGCACTTGTTCAGAGTGGGAAAACACTTTTTTTCACCAAGTGCATGAAAACAGGCTTTCCGAGCACAGGAGTGCATTCAGTCACTCTGTAAAGTCCTTTCTGCGCCTAAAGCACACGTTCGACAACCGAATTTTGATTTCATGTGAAATGAGTGCATTCGAGCATATTTGACAAGTAACAACTTTCTAAGCATGGATTTTCATGTTTTCGAGCTTTGAACACATTTTCATCATATTGGTCATTTTCACTGTATAAGCACATCTGAAACGAGTTTTCAACAAAGGACTGGGAAAAGCACTTGTTCCGAGTGGGAAAGCCCACTTTCTGTCACAGAGTGCATGAAAACAGCTTTCCGAGCACAGGAGTGCATTCAGACACTCTGTAAAGCCCGTTCTGCGCCTAAAGCACACGTTTGACAACCGAATTTTGATTTCATGTGAAATGAGTGCATTCGAGCATATTTGACAAGTAACAACTTTCTAAGCATGGATTTTCATGTTTTCGAGCTTTGAACACATTTTCATCAAATTGGTCATTTTAGCTGTAAAAGCACGTCTAAAACGAGTTTTCAACATAGAACTGTGATACGCACTTGTTCAGAGTGGGAAAACACTTTTTTTCACCAAGTGCATGAAAACAGGCTTTCCGAGCACAGGAGTGCATTCAGTCACTCTGTAAAGTCCTTTCTGCGCCTAAAGCACACGTTCGACAACCGAATTTTGATTTCATGTGAAATGAGTGCATTCGAGCATATTTGACAACAACTTTCTAAGCATGGATTTTCATGTTTTCGAGCTTTGAACACATTTTCATCATATTGGTCATTTTCACTGTATAAGCACGTCTGAAACGAGTTTTCAACAAAGGACTGGGAAAAGCACTTGTTCCGAGTGGGAAAGCCCACTTTCTGTCACCGAGTGCATGAAAACAGCTTTCCGAGCACAGGAGTGCATTCAGACACTCTGTAAAGCCCTTTCTGCGCCTAAAGCACACGTTTGACAACCGAATTTTGATTTCATGTGAAATGAGTGCATTCGAGCATATTTGACAAGTAACAACTTTCTAAGCATGGATTTTCATGTTTTCGAGCTTTGAACACATTTTCATCATATTGGTCATTTTAGCTGTAAAAGCACGTCTGAAACGAGTTTTCAACATAGAACTGTGATACGCACTTGTTCAGAGTGGGAAAACACTTTTTTTCACCAAGTGCATGAAAACAGGCTTTCCGAGCACAGGAGTGCATTCAGTCACTCTGTAAAGTCCTTTCTGCTCCTAAAGCACACGTTTGACAACCGAATTTTGATTTCATGTGAAATGAGTGCATTCGAGCATATTTGACAAGTAACAACTTTCTAAGCATGGATTTTCATGTTTTCGAGCTTTGAACACATTTTCATCATATTGGTCATTTTAGCTGTAAAAGCACGTCTAAAACGAGTTTTCAACATAGAACTGTGATACGCACTTGTTCAGAGTGGGAAAACACTTTTTTTCACCAAGTGCATGAAAACAGGCTTTCCGAGCACAGGAGTGCATTCAGTCACTCTGTAAAGTCCTTTCTGCGCCTAAAGCACACGTTCGACAACCGAATTTTGATTTCATGTGAAATGAGTGCATTCGAGCATATTTGACAACAACTTTCTAAGCATGGATTTTCATGTTTTCGAGCTTTGAACACATTTTCATCATATTGGTCATTTTCACTGTATAAGCACGTCTGAAACGAGTTTTCAACAAAGGACTGGGAAAAGCACTTGTTCCGAGTGGGAAAGCCCACTTTCTGTCACCGAGTGCATGAAAACAGCTTTCCGAGCACAGGAGTGCATTCAGACACTCTGTAAAGCCCGTTCTGCGCCTAAAGCACACGTTTGACAACCGAATTTTGATTTCATGTGAAATGAGTGCATTCGAGCATATTTGACAAGTAACAACTTTCTAAGCATGGATTTTCATGTTTTCGAGCTTTGAACACATTTTCATCATATTGGTCATTTTAGCTGTAAAAGCACGTCTGAAACGAGTTTTCAACATAGAACTGTGATACGCACTTGTTCAGAGTGGGAAAACACTTTTTTTCACCAAGTGCATGAAAACAGGCTTTCCGAGCACAGGAGTGCATTCAGTCACTCTGTAAAGTCCTTTCTGCTCCTAAAGCACACGTTTGACAACCGAATTTTGATTTCATGTGAAATGAGTGCATTCGAGCATATTTGACAAGTAACAACTTTCTAAGCATGGATTTTCATGTTTTCGAGCTTTGAACACATTTTCATCATATTGGTCATTTTCACTGTATAAGCACATCTGAAACGAGTTTTCAACAAAGGACTGGGAAAAGCACTTGTTCAGAGTGGGAAAGCACACTTTCTGTCACCGAGTGCATGAAAACAGCTTTCCGAGCACAGGAGTGCATTCAGACACTCTGTAAAGCCCTTTCTGCGCCTAAAGCACACGTTTGACAACCGAATTTTGATTTCATGTGAAATGAGTGCATTCGAGCATATTTGACAAGTAACAACTTTCTAAGCATGGATTTTCATGTTTTCGAGCTTTGAACACATTTTCATCATATTGGTCATTTTAGCTGTAAAAGCACGTCTGAAACGAGTTTTCAACATAGAACTGTGATACGCACTTGTTCAGAGTGGGAAAACACTTTTTTTCACCAAGTGCATGAAAACAGGCTTTCCGAGCACAGGAGTGCATTCAGTCACTCTGTAAAGTCCTTTCTGCGCCTAAAGCACACGTTCGACAACCGAATTTTGATTTCATGTGAAATGAGTGCATTCGAGCATATTTGACAAGTAACAACTTTCTAAGCATGGATTTTCATGTTTTCGAGCTTTGAACACATTTTCATCATATTGGTCATTTTCACTGTATAAGCACATCTGAAACGAGTTTTCAACAAAGGACTGGGAAAAGCACTTGTTCCGAGTGGGAAAGCCCACTTTCTGTCACAGAGTGCATGAAAACAGCTTTCCGAGCACAGGAGTGCATTCAGACACTCTGTAAAGCCCGTTCTGCGCCTAAAGCACACGTTTGACAACCGAATTTTGATTTCATGTGAAATGAGTGCATTCGAGCATATTTGACAAGTAACAACTTTCTAAGCATGGATTTTCATGTTTTCGAGCTTTGAACACATTTTCATCATATTGGTCATTTTAGCTGTAAAAGCACGTCTAAAACGAGTTTTCAACATAGAACTGTGATACGCACTTGTTCAGAGTGGGAAAAAACTTTTTTTCACCAAGTGCATGAAAACAGGCTTTCCGAGCACAGGAGTGCATTCAGTCACTCTGTAAAGTCCTTTCTGCTCCTAAAGCACACGTTTGACAACCGAATTTTGATTTCATGTGAAATGAGTGCATTCGAGCATATTTGACAAGTAACAACTTTCTAAGCATGGATTTTCATGTTTTCGAGCTTTGAACACATTTTCATCATATTGGTCATTTTAGCTGTAAAAGCACGTCTGAAACGAGTTTTCAACATAGAACTGTGATACGCACTTGTTCAGAGTGGGAAAACACTTTTTTTCACCAAGTGCATGAAAACAGGCTTTCCGAGCACAGGAGTGCATTCAGTCACTCTGTAAAGTCCTTTCTGCGCCTAAAGCACACGTTCGACAACCGAATTTTGATTTCATGTGAAATGAGTGCATTCGAGCATATTTGACAACAACTTTCTAAGCATGGATTTTCATGTTTTCGAGCTTTGAACACATTTTCATCATATTGGTCATTTTCACTGTATAAGCACGTCTGAAACGAGTTTTCAACAAAGGACTGGGAAAAGCACTTGTTCAGAGTGGGAAAGCCCACTTTCTGTCACCGAGTGCATGAAAACAGCTTTCCGAGCACAGGAGTGCATTCAGACACTCTGTAAAGCCCTTTCTGCGCCTAAAGCACACGTTTGACAACCGAATTTTGATTTCATGTGAAATGAGTGCATTCGAGCATATTTGACAAGTAACAACTTTCTAAGCATGGATTTTCATGTTTTCGAGCTTTGAACACATTTTCATCATATTGGTCATTTTCACTGTATAAGCACGTCTGAAACGAGTTTTCAACAAAGGACTGGGAAAAGCACTTGTTCAGAGTGGGAAAGCCCACTTTCTGTCACCGAGTGCATGAAAACAGCTTTCCGAGCACAGGAGTGCATTCAGACACTCTGTAAAGCCCTTTCTGCGCCTAAAGCACACGTTTGACAACCGAATTTTGATTTCATGTGAAATGAGTGCATTCGAGCATATTTGACAAGTAACAACTTTCTAAGCATGGATTTTCATGTTTTCGAGCTTTGAACACATTTTCATCATATTGGTCATTTTAGCTGTAAAAGCACGTCTGAAACGAGTTTTCAACATAGAACTGTGATACGCACTTGTTCAGAGTGGGAAAACACTTTTTTTCACCAAGTGCATGAAAACAGGCTTTCCGAGCACAGGAGTGCATTCAGTCACTCTGTAAAGTCCTTTCTGCGCCTAAAGCACACGTTCGACAACCGAATTTTGATTTCATGTGAAATGAGTGCATTCGAGCATATTTGACAAGTAACAACTTTCTAAGCATGGATTTTCATGTTTTCGAGCTTTGAACACATTTTCATCATATTGGTCATTTTCACTGTATAAGCACATCTGAAACGAGTTTTCAACAAAGGACTGGGAAAAGCACTTGTTCCGAGTGGGAAAGCCCACTTTCTGTCACCGAGTGCATGAAAACAGCTTTCCGAGCACAGGAGTGCATTCAGACACTCTGTAAAGCCCGTTCTGCGCCTAAAGCACACGTTTGACAACCGAATTTTGATTTCATGTGAAATGAGTGCATTCGAGCATATTTGACAAGTAACAACTTTCTAAGCATGGATTTTCATGTTTTCGAGCTTTGAACACATTTTCATCATATTGGTCATTTTAGCTGTAAAAGCACGTCTGAAACGAGTTTTCAACATAGAACTGTGATACGCACTTGTTCAGAGTGGGAAAACACTTTTTTTCACCAAGTGCATGAAAACAGGCTTTCCGAGCACAGGAGTGCATTCAGTCACTCTGTAAAGTCCTTTCTGCGCCTAAAGCACACGTTCGACAACCGAATTTTGATTTCATGTGAAATGAGTGCATTCGAGCATATTTGACAACAACTTTCTAAGCATGGATTTTCATGTTTTCGAGCTTTGAACACATTTTCATCATATTGGTCATTTTCACTGTATAAGCACGTCTGAAACGAGTTTTCAACAAAGGACTGGGAAAAGCACTTGTTCAGAGTGGGAAAGCCCACTTTCTGTCACCGAGTGCATGAAAACAGCTTTCCGAGCACAGGAGTGCATTCAGACACTCTGTAAAGCCCTTTCTGCGCCTAAAGCACACGTTTGACAACCGAATTTTGATTTCATGTGAAATGAGTGCATTCGAGCATATTTGACAAGTAACAACTTTCTAAGCATGGATTTTCATGTTTTCGAGCTTTGAACACATTTTCATCATATTGGTCATTTTCACTGTATAAGCACATCTGAAACGAGTTTTCAACAAAGGACTGGGAAAAGCACTTGTTCCGAGTGGGAAAGCACACTTTCTGTCACCGAGTGCATGAAAACAGCTTTCCGAGCACAGGAGTGCATTCAGACACTCTGTAAAGCCCTTTCTGCGCCTAAAGCACACGTTTGACAACCGAATTTTGATTTCATGTGAAATGAGTGCATTCGAGCATATTTGACAAGTAACAACTTTCTAAGCATGGATTTTCATGTTTTCGAGCTTTGAACACATTTTCATCATATTGGTCATTTTAGCTGTAAAAGCACGTCTAAAACGAGTTTTCAACATAGAACTGTGATACGCACTTGTTCAGAGTGGGAAAACACTTTTTTTCACCAAGTGCATGAAAACAGGCTTTCCGAGCACAGGAGTGCATTCAGTCACTCTGTAAAGTCCTTTCTGCGCCTAAAGCACACGTTCGACAACCGAATTTTGATTTCATGTGAAATGAGTGCATTCGAGCATATTTGACAAGTAACAACTTTCTAAGCATGGATTTTCATGTTTTCGAGCTTTGAACACATTTTCATCATATTGGTCATTTTCACTGTATAAGCACGTCTGAAACGAGTTTTCAACAAAGGACTGGGAAAAGCACTTGTTCCGAGTGGGAAAGCCCACTTTCTGTCACCGAGTGCATGAAAACAGCTTTCCGAGCACAGGAGTGCATTCAGACACTCTGTAAAGCCCGTTCTGCGCCTAAAGCACACGTTTGACAACCGAATTTTGATTTCATGTGAAATGAGTGCATTCGAGCATATTTGACAAGTAACAACTTTCTAAGCATGGATTTTCATGTTTTCGAGCTTTGAACACATTTTCATCATATTGGTCATTTTAGCTGTAAAAGCACGTCTGAAACGAGTTTTCAACATAGAACTGTGATACGCACTTGTTCAGAGTGGGAAAACACTTTTTTTGACCAAGTGCATGAAAACAGGATTTCCGAGCACAGGAGTGCATTCAGTCACTCTGTAAAGTCCTTTCTGCTCCTAAAGCACACGTTTGACAACCGAATTTTGATTTCATGTGAAATGAGTGCATTCGAGCATATTTGACAAGTAACAACTTTCTAAGCATGGATTTTCATGTTTTCGAGCTTTGAACACATTTTCATCATATTGGTCATTTTCACTGTATAAGCACATCTGAAACGAGTTTTCAACAAAGGACTGGGAAAAGCACTTGTTCCGAGTGGGAAAGCCCACTTTCTGTCACCGAGTGCATGAAAACAGCTTTCCGAGCACAGGAGTGCATTCAGACACTCTGTAAAGCCCGTTCTGCGCCTAAAGCACACGTTTGACAACCGAATTTTGATTTCATGTGAAATGAGTGCATTCGAGCATATTTGACAAGTAACAACTTTCTAAGCATGGATTTTCATGTTTTCGAGCTTTGAACACATTTTCATCATATTGGTCATTTTAGCTGTAAAAGCACGTCTGAAACGAGTTTTCAACATAGAACTGTGATACGCACTTGTTCAGAGTGGGAAAACACTTTTTTTCACCAAGTGCATGAAAACAGGCTTTCCGAGCACAGGAGTGCATTCAGACACTCTGTAAAGCCCGTTCTGTGCCTAAAGCACACGTTTGACAACCGAATTTTGATTTCATGTGAAATGAGTGCATTCGAGCATATTTGACACGTAACAACTTTCTAAGCATGGATTTTCATGTTTTCGAGCTTTGAACACATTTTCATCATATTGGTCATTTTAGCTGTAAAAGCACGTCTGAAACGAGTTTTCAACATAGAACTGTGATACGCACTTGTTCAGAGTGGGAAAACACTTTTTTTCACCAAGTGCATGAAAACAGGCTTTCCGAGCACAGGAGTGCATTCAGTCACTCTGTAAAGTCCTTTCTGCGCCTAAAGCACACGTTCGACAACCGAATTTTGATTTCATGTGAAATGAGTGCATTCGAGCATATTTGACAACAACTTTCTAAGCATGGATTTTCATGTTTTCGAGCTTTGAACACATTTTCATCATATTGGTCATTTTCACTGTATAAGCACGTCTGAAACGAGTTTTCAACAAAGGACTGGGAAAAGCACTTGTTCAGAGTGGGAAAGCCCATTTTCTGTCACCGAGTGCATGAAAACAGCTTTCCGAGCACAGGAGTGCATTCAGACACTCTGTAAAGCCCTTTCTGCGCCTAAAGCACACGTTTGACAACCGAATTTTGATTTCATGTGAAATGAGTGCATTCGAGCATATTTGACAAGTAACAACTTTCTAAGCATGGATTTTCATGTTTTCGAGCTTTGAACACATTTTCATCATATTGGTCATTTTCACTGTATAAGCACATCTGAAACGAGTTTTCAACAAAGGACTGGGAAAAGCACTTGTTCCGAGTGGGAAAGCACACTTTCTGTCACCGAGTGCATGAAAACAGCTTTCCGAGCACAGGAGTGCATTCAGACACTCTGTAAAGCCCTTTCTGCGCCTAAAGCACACGTTTGACAACCGAATTTTGATTTCATGTGAAATGAGTGCATTTGAGCATATTTGACAAGTAACAACTTTCTAAGCATGGATTTTCATGTTTTCGAGCTTTGAACACATTTTCATCATATTGGTCATTTTAGCTGTAAAAGCACGTCTGAAACGAGTTTTCAACATAGAACTGTGATACGCACTTGTTCAGAGTGGGAAAACACTTTTTTTCACCAAGTGCATGAAAACAGGCTTTCCGAGCACAGGAGTGCATTCAGTCACTCTGTAAAGTCCTTTCTGCGCCTAAAGCACACGTTCGACAACCGAATTTTGATTTCATGTGAAATGAGTGCATTCGAGCATATTTGACAACAACTTTCTAAGCATGGATTTTCATGTTTTCGAGCTTTGAACACATTTTCATCATATTGGTCATTTTCACTGTATAAGCACGTCTGAAACGAGTTTTCAACAAAGGACTGGGAAAAGCACTTGTTCAGAGTGGGAAAGCCCACTTTCTGTCACCGAGTGCATGAAAACAGCTTTCCGAGCACAGGAGTGCATTCAGACACTCTGTAAAGCCCTTTCTGCGCCTAAAGCACACGTTTGACAACCGAATTTTGATTTCATGTGAAATGAGTGCATTCGAGCATATTTGACAAGTAACAACTTTCTAAGCATGGATTTTCATGTTTTCGAGCTTTGAACACATTTTCATCATATTGGTCATTTTAGCTGTAAAAGCACGTCTGAAACGAGTTTTCAACATAGAACTGTGATACGCACTTGTTCAGAGTGGGAAAACACTTTTTTTCACCAAGTGCATGAAAACAGGCTTTCCGAGCACAGGAGTG
Organism: Neoarius graeffei; assembly: GCF_027579695.1. Lineage (NCBI taxonomy): Eukaryota > Metazoa > Chordata > Actinopteri > Siluriformes > Ariidae > Neoarius > Neoarius graeffei. The sequence continues at coordinate 19,170,790 of NC_083581.1, read as the reverse complement.
CATTCAGTCACTCTGTAAAGTCCTTTCTGCGCCTAAAGCACACGTTCGACAACCGAATTTTGATTTCATGTGAAATGAGTGCATTCGAGCATATTTGACAAGTAACAACTTTCTAAGCATGGATTTTCATGTTTTCGAGCTTTGAACACATTTTCATCATATTGGTCATTTTCACTGTATAAGCACATCTGAAACGAGTTTTCAACAAAGGACTGGGAAAAGCACTTGTTCCGAGTGGGAAAGCCCACTTTCTGTCACCGAGTGCATGAAAACAGCTTTCCGAGCACAGGAGTGCATTCAGACACTCTGTAAAGCCCGTTCTGCGCCTAAAGCACACGTTTGACAACCGAATTTTGATTTCATGTGAAATGAGTGCATTCGAGCATATTTGACAAGTAACAACTTTCTAAGCATGGATTTTCATGTTTTCGAGCTTTGAACACATTTTCATCATATTGGTCATTTTAGCTGTAAAAGCACGTCTGAAACGAGTTTTCAACATAGAACTGTGATACGCACTTGTTCAGAGTGGGAAAACACTTTTTTTCACCAAGTGCATGAAAACAGGCTTTCCGAGCACAGGAGTGCATTCAGACACTCTGTAAAGCCCGTTCTGTGCCTAAAGCACACGTTTGACAACCGAATTTTGATTTCATGTGAAATGAGTGCATTCGAGCATATTTGACAAGTAACAACTTTCTAAGCATGGATTTTCATGTTTTCGAGCTTTGAACACATTTTCATCATATTGGTCATTTTAGCTGTAAAAGCACGTCTGAAACGAGTTTTCAACATAGAACTGTGATACGCACTTGTTCAGAGTTGGAAAACACTTTTTTTCACCAAGTGCATGAAAACAGGCTTTCCGAGCACAGGAGTGCATTCAGTCACTCTGTAAAGTCCTTTCTGCGCCTAAAGCACACGTTCGACAACCGAATTTTGATTTCATGTGAAATGAGTGCATTCGAGCATATTTGACAACAACTTTCTAAGCATGGATTTTCATGTTTTCGAGCTTTGAACACATTTTCATCATATTGGTCATTTTCACTGTATAAGCACGTCTGAAACGAGTTTTCAACAAAGGACTGGGAAAAGCACTTGTTCAGAGTGGGAAAGCCCACTTTCTGTCACCGAGTGCATGAAAACAGCTTTCCGAGCACAGGAGTGCATTCAGACACTCTGTAAAGCCCTTTCTGCGCCTAAAGCACACGTTTGACAACCGAATTTTGATTTCATGTGAAATGAGTGCATTCGAGCATATTTGACAAGTAACAACTTTCTAAGCATGGATTTTCATGTTTTCGAGCTTTGAACACATTTTCATCATATTGGTCATTTTAGCTGTAAAAGCACGTCTAAAACGAGTTTTCAACATAGAACTGTGATACGCACTTGTTCAGAGTGGGAAAACACTTTTTTTCACCAAGTGCATGAAAACAGGCTTTCCGAGCACAGGAGTGCATTCAGTCACTCTGTAAAGTCCTTTCTGCTCCTAAAGCACACGTTTGACAACCGAATTTTGATTTCATGTGAAATGAGTGCATTCGAGCATATTTGACAAGTAACAACTTTCTAAGCATGGATTTTCATGTTTTCGAGCTTTGAACACATTTTCATCATATTGGTCATTTTAGCTGTAAAAGCACGTCTGAAACGAGTTTTCAACATAGAACTGTGATACGCACTTGTTCAGAGTGGGAAAACACTTTTTTTCACCAAGTGCATGAAAACAGGCTTTCCGAGCACAGGAGTGCATTCAGTCACTCTGTAAAGTCCTTTCTGCACCTAAAGCACACGTTCGACAACCGAATTTTGATTTCATGTGAAATGAGTGCATTCGAGCATATTTGACAAGTAACAACTTTCTAAGCATGGATTTTCATGTTTTCGAGCTTTGAACACATTTTCATCATATTGGTCATTTTCACTGTATAAGCACATCTGAAACGAGTTTTCAACAAAGGACTGGGAAAAGCACTTGTTCCGAGTGGGAAAGCCCACTTTCTGTCACCGAGTGCATGAAAACAGCTTTCCGAGCACAGGAGTGCATTCAGACACTCTGTAAAGCCCGTTCTGCGCCTAAAGCACACGTTTGACAACCGAATTTTGATTTCATGTGAAATGAGTGCATTCGAGCATATTTGACAAGTAACAACTTTCTAAGCATGGATTTTCATGTTTTCGAGCTTTGAACACATTTTCATCATATTGGTCATTTTAGCTGTAAAAGCACGTCTGAAACGAGTTTTCAACATAGAACTGTGATACGCACTTGTTCAGAGTGGGAAAACACTTTTTTTCACCAAGTGCATGAAAACAGGCTTTCCGAGCACAGGAGTGCATTCAGTCACTCTGTAAAGTCCTTTCTGCGCCTAAAGCACACGTTCGACAACCGAATTTTGATTTCATGTGAAATGAGTGCATTCGAGCATATTTGACAAGTAACAACTTTCTAAGCATGGATTTTCATGTTTTCGAGCTTTGAACACATTTTCATCATATTGGTCATTTTCACTGTATAAGCACATCTGAAACGAGTTTTCAACAAAGGACTGGGAAAAGCACTTGTTCCGAGTGGGAAAGCCCACTTTCTGTCACCGAGTGCATGAAAACAGCTTTCCGAGCACAGGAGTGCATTCAGACACTCTGTAAAGCCCGTTCTGCGCCTAAAGCACACGTTTGACAACCGAATTTTGATTTCATGTGAAATGAGTGCATTCGAGCATATTTGACAAGTAACAACTTTCTAAGCATGGATTTTCATGTTTTCGAGCTTTGAACACATTTTCATCATATTGGTCATTTTAGCTGTAAAAGCACGTCTGAAACGAGTTTTCAACATAGAACTGTGATACGCACTTGTTCAGAGTGGGAAAACACTTTTTTTCACCAAGTGCATGAAAACAGGCTTTCCGAGCACAGGAGTGCATTCAGTCACTCTGTAAAGTCCTTTCTGCTCCTAAAGCACACGTTTGACAACCGAATTTTGATTTCATGTGAAATGAGTGCATTCGAGCATATTTGACAAGTAACAACTTTCTAAGCATGGATTTTCATGTTTTCGAGCTTTGAACACATTTTCATCATATTGGTCATTTTCACTGTATAAGCACATCTGAAACGAGTTTTCAACAAAGGACTGGGAAAAGCACTTGTTCCGAGTGGGAAAGCCCACTTTCTGTCACCGAGTGCATGAAAACAGCTTTCCGAGCACAGGAGTGCATTCAGACACTCTGTAAAGCCCGTTCTGCGCCTAAAGCACACGTTTGACAACCGAATTTTGATTTCATGTGAAATGAGTGCATTCGAGCATATTTGAAAAGTAACAACTTTCTAAGCATGGATTTTCATGTTTTCGAGCTTTGAACACATTTTCATCATATTGGTCATTTTAGCTGTAAAAGCACGTCTGAAACGAGTTTTCAACATAGAACTGTGATACGCACTTGTTCAGAGTGGGAAAACACTTTTTTTCACCAAGTGCATGAAAACAGGCTTTCCGAGCACAGGAGTGCATTCAGTCACTCTGTAAAGTCCTTTCTGCGCCTAAAGCACACGTTCGACAACCGAATTTTGATTTCATGTGAAATGAGTGCATTCGAGCATATTTGACAAGTAACAACTTTCTAAGCATGGATTTTCATGTTTTCGAGCTTTGAACACATTTTCATCATATTGGTCATTTTCACTGTATAAGCACGTCTGAAACGAGTTTTCAACAAAGGACTGGGAAAAGCACTTGTTCAGAGTGGGAAAGCCCACTTTCTGTCACCGAGTGCATGAAAACAGCTTTCCGAGCACAGGAGTGCATTCAGACACTCTGTAAAGCCCGTTCTGCGCATAAAGCACACGTTTGACAACCGAATTTTGATTTCATGTGAAATGAGTGCATTCGAGCATATTTGACAAGTAACAACTTTCTAAGCATGGATTTTCATGTTTTCGAGCTTTGAACACATTTTCATCATATTGGTCATTTTAGCTGTAAAAGCACGTCTGAAACGAGTTTTCAACATAGAACTGTGATACGCACTTGTTCAGAGTGGGAAAACACTTTTTTTCACCAAGTGCATGAAAACAGGCTTTCCGAGCACAGGAGTGCATTCAGTCACTCTGTAAAGTCCTTTCTGCGCCTAAAGCACACGTTCGACAACCGAATTTTGATTTCATGTGAAATGAGTGCATTCGAGCATATTTGACAAGTAACAACTTTCTAAGCATGGATTTTCATGTTTTCGAGCTTTGAACACATTTTCATCATATTGGTCATTTTCACTGTATAAGCACATCTGAAACGAGTTTTCAACAAAGGACTGGGAAAAGCACTTGTTCCGAGTGGGAAAGCCCACTTTCTGTCACCGAGTGCATGAAAACAGCTTTCCGAGCACAGGAGTGCATTCAGACACTCTGTAAAGCCCGTTCTGCGCCTAAAGCACACGTTTGACAACCGAATTTTGATTTCATGTGAAATGAGTGCATTCGAGCATATTTGACAAGTAACAACTTTCTAAGCATGGATTTTCATGTTTTCGAGCTTTGAACACATTTTCATCATATTGGTCATTTTAGCTGTAAAAGCACGTCTGAAACGAGTTTTCAACATAGAACTGTGATACGCACTTGTTCAGAGTGGGAAAACACTTTTTTTCACCAAGTGCATGAAAACAGGCTTTCCGAGCACAGGAGTGCATTCAGTCACTCTGTAAAGTCCTTTCTGCGCCTAAAGCACACGTTCGACAACCGAATTTTGATTTCATGTGAAATGAGTGCATTCGAGCATATTTGACAACAACTTTCTAAGCATGGATTTTCATGTTTTCGAGCTTTGAACACATTTTCATCATATTGGTCATTTTCACTGTATAAGCACGTCTGAAACGAGTTTTCAACAAAGGACTGGGAAAAGCACTTGTTCAGAGTGGGAAAGCCCACTTTCTGTCACCGAGTGCATGAAAACAGCTTTCCGAGCACAGGAGTGCATTCAGACACTCTGTAAAGCCCTTTCTGCGCCTAAAGCACACGTTTGACAACCGAATTTTGATTTCATGTGAAATGAGTGCATTCGAGCATATTTGACAAGTAACAACTTTCTAAGCATGGATTTTCATGTTTTCGAGCTTTGAACACATTTTCATCATATTGGTCATTTTCACTGTATAAGCACATCTGAAACGAGTTTTCAACAAAGGACTGGGAAAAGCACTTGTTCCGAGTGGGAAAGCCCACTTTCTGTCACCGAGTGCATGAAAACAGCTTTCCGAGCACAGGAGTGCATTCAGACACTCTGTAAAGCCCGTTCTGCGCCTAAAGCACACGTTTGACAACCGTATTTTGATTTCATGTGAAATGAGTGCATTCGAGCATATTTGACAAGTAACAACTTTCTAAGCATGGATTTTCATGTTTTCGAGCTTTGAACACATTTTCATCATATTGGTCATTTTAGCTGTAAAAGCACGTCTGAAACGAGTTTTCAACATAGAACTGTGATACGCACTTGTTCAGAGTGGGAAAACACTTTTTTTCACCAAGTGCATGAAAACAGGCTTTCCGAGCACAGGAGTGCATTCAGTCACTCTGTAAAGTCCTTTCTGCGCCTAAAGCACACGTTCGACAACCGAATTTTGATTTCATGTGAAATGAGTGCATTCGAGCATATTTGACAAGTAACAACTTTCTAAGCATGGATTTTCATGTTTTCGAGCTTTGAACACATTTTCATCATATTGGTCATTTTCACTGTATAAGCACATCTGAAACGAGTTTTCAACAAAGGACTGGGAAAAGCACTTGTTCCGAGTGGGAAAGCCCACTTTCTGTCACCGAGTGCATGAAAACAGCTTTCCGAGCACAGGAGTGCATTCAGACACTCTGTAAAGCCCGTTCTGCGCCTAAAGCACACGTTTGACAACCGAATTTTGATTTCATGTGAAATGAGTGCATTCGAGCATATTTGACAAGTAACAACTTTCTAAGCATGGATTTTCATGTTTTCGAGCTTTGAACACATTTTCATCATATTGGTCATTTTAGCTGTAAAAGCACGTCTGAAACGAGTTTTCAACATAGAACTGTGATACGCACTTGTTCAGAGTGGGAAAACACTTTTTTTCACCAAGTGCATGAAAACAGGCTTTCCGAGCACAGGAGTGCATTCAGTCACTCTGTAAAGTCCTTTCTGCGCCTAAAGCACACGTTCGACAACCGAATTTTGATTTCATGTGAAATGAGTGCATTCGAGCATATTTGACAAGTAACAACTTTCTAAGCATGGATTTTCATGTTTTCGAGCTTTGAACACATTTTCATCATATTGGTCATTTTCACTGTATAAGCACATCTGAAACGAGTTTTCAACAAAGGACTGGGAAAAGCACTTGTTCCGAGTGGGAAAGCCCACTTTCTGTCACCGAGTGCATGAAAACAGCTTTCCGAGCACAGGAGTGCATTCAGACACTCTGTAAAGCCCGTTCTGCGCCTAAAGCACACGTTTGACAACCGAATTTTGATTTCATGTGAAATGAGTGCATTCGAGCATATTTGACAAGTAACAACTTTCTAAGCATGGATTTTCATGTTTTCGAGCTTTGAACACATTTTCATCATATTGGTCATTTTAGCTGTAAAAGCACGTCTGAAACGAGTTTTCAACATAGAACTGTGATACGCACTTGTTCAGAGTGGGAAAACACTTTTTTTCACCAAGTGCATGAAAACAGGCTTTCCGAGCACAGGAGTGCATTCAGTCACTCTGTAAAGTCCTTTCTGCTCCTAAAGCACACGTTTGACAACCGAATTTTGATTTCATGTGAAATGAGTGCATTCGAGCATATTTGACAAGTAACAACTTTCTAAGCATGGATTTTCATGTTTTCGAGCTTTGAACACATTTTCATCATATTGGTCATTTTCACTGTATAAGCACGTCTGAAACGAGTTTTCAACAAAGGACTGGGAAAAGCACTTGTTCAGAGTGGGAAAGCCCACTTTCTGTCACCGAGTGCATGAAAACAGCTTTCCGAGCACAGGAGTGCATTCAGACACTCTGTAAAGCCCTTTCTGCGCCTAAAGCACACGTTTGACAACCGAATTTTGATTTCATGTGAAATGAGTGCATTCGAGCATATTTGACAAGTAACAACTTTCTAAGCATGGATTTTCATGTTTTCGAGCTTTGAACACATTTTCATCATATTGGTCATTTTAGCTGTAAAAGCACGTCTGAAACGAGTTTTCAACATAGAACTGTGATACGCACTTGTTCAGAGTGGGAAAACACTTTTTTTCACCAAGTGCATGAAAACAGGCTTTCCGAGCACAGGAGTGCATTCAGTCACTCTGTAAAGTCCTTTCTGCGCCTAAAGCACACGTTCGACAACCGAATTTTGATTTCATGTGAAATGAGTGCATTCGAGCATATTTGACAAGTAACAACTTTCTAAGCATGGATTTTCATGTTTTCGAGCTTTGAACACATTTTCATCATATTGGTCATTTTCACTGTATAAGCACGTCTGAAACGAGTTTTCAACAAAGGACTGGGAAAAGCACTTGTTCCGAGTGGGAAAGCCCACTTTCTGTCACCGAGTGCATGAAAACAGCTTTCCGAGCACAGGAGTGCATTCAGACACTCTGTAAAGCCCGTTCTGCGCCTAAAGCACACGTTTGACAACCGAATTTTGATTTCATGTGAAATGAGTGCATTCGAGCATATTTGACAAGTAACAACTTTCTAAGCATGGATTTTCATGTTTTCGAGCTTTGAACACATTTTCATCATATTGGTCATTTTAGCTGTAAAAGCACGTCTGAAACGAGTTTTCAACATAGAACTGTGATACGCACTTGTTCAGAGTGGGAAAACACTTTTTTTCACCAAGTGCATGAAAACAGGCTTTCCGAGCACAGGAGTGCATTCAGTCACTCTGTAAAGTCCTTTCTGCGCCTAAAGCACACGTTCGACAACCGAATTTTGATTTCATGTGAAATGAGTGCATTCGAGCATATTTGACAAGTAACAACTTTCTAAGCATGGATTTTCATGTTTTCGAGCTTTGAACACATTTTCATCATATTGGTCATTTTCACTGTATAAGCACATCTGAAACGAGTTTTCAACAAAGGACTGGGAAAAGCACTTGTTCCGAGTGGGAAAGCCCACTTTCTGTCACCGAGTGCATGAAAACAGCTTTCCGAGCACAGGAGTGCATTCAGACACTCTGTAAAGCCCGTTCTGCGCCTAAAGCACACGTTTGACAACCGAATTTTGATTTCATGTGAAATGAGTGCATTCGAGCATATTTGACAAGTAACAACTTTCTAAGCATGGATTTTCATGTTTTCGAGCTTTGAACACATTTTCATCATATTGGTCATTTTAGCTGTAAAAGCACGTCTGAAACGAGTTTTCAACATAGAACTGTGATACGCACTTGTTCAGAGTGGGAAAACACTTTTTTTCACCAAGTGCATGAAAACAGGCTTTCCGAGCACAGGAGTGCATTCAGTCACTCTGTAAAGTCCTTTCTGCTCCTAAAGCACACGTTTGACAACCGAATTTTGATTTCATGTGAAATGAGTGCATTCGAGCATATTTGACAAGTAACAACTTTCTAAGCATGGATTTTCATGTTTTCGAGCTTTGAACACATTTTCATCATATTGGTCATTTTCACTGTATAAGCACGTCTGAAACGAGTTTTCAACAAAGGACTGGGAAAAGCACTTGTTCAGAGTGGGAAAGCCCACTTTCTGTCACCGAGTGCATGAAAACAGCTTTCCGAGCACAGGAGTGCATTCAGACACTCTGTAAAGCCCTTTCTGCGCCTAAAGCACACGTTTGACAACCGAATTTTGATTTCATGTGAAATGAGTGCATTCGAGCATATTTGACAAGTAACAACTTTCTAAGCATGGATTTTCATGTTTTCGAGCTTTGAACACATTTTCATCATATTGGTCATTTTCACTGTATAAGCACATCTGAAACGAGTTTTCAACAAAGGACTGGGAAAAGCACTTGTTCCGAGTGGGAAAGCACACTTTCTGTCACCGAGTGCATGAAAACAGCTTTCCGAGCACAGGAGTGCATTCAGACACTCTGTAAAGCCCTTTCTGCGCCTAAAGCACACGTTTGACAACCGAATTTTGATTTCATGTGAAATGAGTGCATTCGAGCATATTTGACAAGTAACAACTTTCTAAGCATGGATTTTCATGTTTTCGAGCTTTGAACACATTTTCATCATATTGGTCATTTTAGCTGTAAAAGCACGTCTAAAACGAGTTTTCAACATAGAACTGTGATACGCACTTGTTCAGAGTGGGAAAACACTTTTTTTCACCAAGTGCATGAAAACAGGCTTTCCGAGCACAGGAGTGCATTCAGTCACTCTGTAAAGTCCTTTCTGCTCCTAAAGCACACGTTTGACAACCGAATTTTGATTTCATGTGAAATGAGTGCATTCGAGCATATTTGACAAGTAACAACTTTCTAAGCATGGATTTTCATGTTTTCGAGCTTTGAACACATTTTCATCATATTGGTCATTTTCACTGTATAAGCACATCTGAAACGAGTTTTCAACAAAGGACTGGGAAAAGCACTTGTTCCGAGTGGGAAAGCCCACTTTCTGTCACCGAGTGCATGAAAACAGCTTTCCGAGCACAGGAGTGCATTCAGACACTCTGTAAAGCCCGTTCTGCGCCTAAAGCACACGTTTGACAACCGAATTTTGATTTCATGTGAAATGAGTGCATTCGAGCATATTTGACAAGTAACAACTTTCTAAGCATGGATTTTCATGTTTTCGAGCTTTGAACACATTTTCATCATATTGGTCATTTTAGCTGTAAAAGCACGTCTGAAACGAGTTTTCAACATAGAACTGTGATACGCACTTGTTCAGAGTGGGAAAACACTTTTTTTCACCAAGTGCATGAAAACAGGCTTTCCGAGCACAGGAGTGCATTCAGTCACTCTGTAAAGTCCTTTCTGCGCCTAAAGCACACGTTCGACAACCGAATTTTGATTTCATGTGAAATGAGTGCATTCGAGCATATTTGACAAGTAACAACTTTCTAAGCATGGATTTTCATGTTTTCGAGCTTTGAACACATTTTCATCATATTGGTCATTTTCACTGTATAAGCACATCTGAAACGAGTTTTCAACAAAGGACTGGGAAAAGCACTTGTTCCGAGTGGGAAAGCCCACTTTCTGTCACCGAGTGCATGAAAACAGCTTTCCGAGCACAGGAGTGCATTCAGACACTCTGTAAAGCCCGTTCTGCGCCTAAAGCACACGTTTGACAACCGAATTTTGATTTCATGTGAAATGAGTGCATTCGAGCATATTTGACAAGTAACAACTTTCTAAGCATGGATTTTCATGTTTTCGAGCTTTGAACACATTTTCATCATATTGGTCATTTTAGCTGTAAAAGCACGTCTGAAACGAGTTTTCAACATAGAACTGTGATACGCACTTGTTCAGAGTGGGAAAACACTTTTTTTCACCAAGTGCATGAAAACAGGCTTTCCGAGCACAGGAGTGCATTCAGTCACTCTGTAAAGTCCTTTCTGCGCCTAAAGCACACGTTCGACAACCGAATTTTGATTTCATGTGAAATGAGTGCATTTGAGCATATTTGACAACAACTTTCTAAGCATGGATTTTCATGTTTTCGAGCTTTGAACACATTTTCATCATATTGGTCATTTTCACTGTATAAGCACGTCTGAAACGAGTTTTCAACAAAGGACTGGGAAAAGCACTTGTTCCGAGTGGGAAAGCCCACTTTCTGTCACCGAGTGCATGAAAACAGCTTTCCGAGCACAGGAGTGCATTCAGACACTCTGTAAAGCCCTTTCTGCGCCTAAAGCACACGTTTGACAACCGAATTTTGATTTCATGTGAAATGAGTGCATTCGAGCATATTTGACAAGTAACAACTTTCTAAGCATGGATTTTCATGTTTTCGAGCTTTGAACACATTTTCATCATATTGGTCATTTTCACTGTATAAGCACATCTGAAACGAGTTTTCAACAAAGGACTGGGAAAAGCACTTGTTCCGAGTGGGAAAGCACACTTTCTGTCACCGAGTGCATGAAAACAGCTTTCCGAGCACAGGAGTGCATTCAGACACTCTGTAAAGCCCTTTCTGCGCCTAAAGCACACGTTTGACAACCGAATTTTGATTTCATGTGAAATGAGTGCATTTGAGCATATTTGACAAGTAACAACTTTCTAAGCATGGATTTTCATGTTTTCGAGCTTTGAACACATTTTCATCATATTGGTCATTTTAGCTGTAAAAGCACGTCTGAAACGAGTTTTCAACATAGAACTGTGATACGCACTTGTTCAGAGTGGGAAAACACTTTTTTTCACCAAGTGCATGAAAACAGGCTTTCCGAGCACAGGAGTGCATTCAGTCACTCTGTAAAGTCCTTTCTGCGCCTAAAGCACACGTTCGACAACCGAATTTTGATTTCATGTGAAATGAGTGCATTCGAGCATATTTGACAACAACTTTCTAAGCATGGATTTTCATGTTTTCGAGCTTTGAACACATTTTCATCATATTGGTCATTTTCACTGTATAAGCACGTCTGAAACGAGTTTTCAACAAAGGACTGGGAAAAGCACTTGTTCAGAGTGGGAAAGCCCACTTTCTGTCACCGAGTGCATGAAAACAGCTTTCCGAGCACAGGAGTGCATTCAGACACTCTGTAAAGCCCTTTCTGCGCCTAAAGCACACGTTTGACAACCGAATTTTGATTTCATGTGAAATGAGTGCATTCGAGCATATTTGACAAGTAACAACTTTCTAAGCATGGATTTTCATGTTTTCGAGCTTTGAACACATTTTCATCATATTGGTCATTTTCACTGTATAAGCACGTCTGAAACGAGTTTTCAACAAAGGACTGGGAAAAGCACTTGTTCAGAGTGGGAAAGCCCACTTTCTGTCACCGAGTGCATGAAAACAGCTTTCCGAGCACAGGAGTGCATTCAGACACTCTGTAAAGCCCTTTCTGCGCCTAAAGCACACGTTTGACAACCGAATTTTGATTTCATGTGAAATGAGTGCATTCGAGCATATTTGACAAGTAACAACTTTCTAAGCATGGATTTTCATGTTTTCGAGCTTTGAACACATTTTCATCATATTGGTCATTTTAGCTGTAAAAGCACGTCTGAAACGAGTTTTCAACATAGAACTGTGATACGCACTTGTTCAGAGTGGGAAAACACTTTTTTTCACCAAGTGCATGAAAACAGGCTTTCCGAGCACAGGAGTGCATTCAGTCACTCTGTAAAGTCCTTTCTGCGCCTAAAGCACACGTTCGACAACCGAATTTTGATTTCATGTGAAATGAGTGCATTCGAGCATATTTGACAAGTAACAACTTTCTAAGCATGGATTTTCATGTTTTCGAGCTTTGAACACATTTTCATCATATTGGTCATTTTCACTGTATAAGCACATCTGAAACGAGTTTTCAACAAAGGACTGGGAAAAGCACTTGTTCCGAGTGGGAAAGCCCACTTTCTGTCACCGAGTGCATGAAAACAGCTTTCCGAGCACAGGAGTGCATTCAGACACTCTGTAAAGCCCTTTCTGCGCCTAAAGCACACGTTTGACAACCGAATTTTGATTTCATGTGAAATGAGTGCATTCGAGCATATTTGACAAGTAACAACTTTCTAAGCATGGATTTTCATGTTTTCGAGCTTTGAACACATTTTCATCATATTGGTCATTTTAGCTGTAAAAGCACGTCTGAAACGAGTTTTCAACATAGAACTGTGATACGCACTTGTTCAGAGTGGGAAAACACTTTTTTTCACCAAGTACATGAAAACAGGCTTTCCGAGCACAGGAGTGCATTCAGTCACTCTGTAAAGTCCTTTCTGCTCCTAAAGCACACGTTTGACAACCGAATTTTGATTTCATGTGAAATGAGTGCATTCGAGCATATTTGACAAGTAACAACTTTCTAAGCATGGATTTTCATGTTTTCGAGCTTTGAACACATTTTCATCATATTGGTCATTTTCACTGTATAAGCACATCTGAAACGAGTTTTCAACAAAGGACTGGGAAAAGCACTTGTTCCGAGTGGGAAAGCCCACTTTCTGTCACCGAGTGCATGAAAACAGCTTTCCGAGCACAGGAGTGCATTCAGACACTCTGTAAAGCCCGTTCTGCGCCTAAAGCACACGTTTGACAACCGAATTTTGATTTCATGTGAAATGAGTGCATTCGAGCATATTTGAAAAGTAACAACTTTCTAAGCATGGATTTTCATGTTTTCGAGCTTTGAACACATTTTCATCATATTGGTCATTTTAGCTGTAAAAGCACGTCTGAAACGAGTTTTCAACATAGAACTGTGATACGCACTTGTTCAGAGTGGGAAAACACTTTTTTTCACCAAGTGCATGAAAACAGGCTTTCCGAGCACAGGAGTGCATTCAGTCACTCTGTAAAGTCCTTTCTGCGCCTAAAGCACACGTTCGACAACCGAATTTTGATTTCATGTGAAATGAGTGCATTCGAGCATATTTGACAACAACTTTCTAAGCATGGATTTTCATGTTTTCGAGCTTTGAACACATTTTCATCATATTGGTCATTTTCACTGTATAAGCACGTCTGAAACGAGTTTTCAACAAAGGACTGGGAAAAGCACTTGTTCAGAGTGGGAAAGCCCACTTTCTGTCACCGAGTGCATGAAAACAGCTTTCCGAGCACAGGAGTGCATTCAGACACTCTGTAAAGCCCTTTCTGCGCCTAAAGCACACGTTTGACAACCGAATTTTGATTTCATGTGAAATGAGTGCATTCGAGCATATTTGACAAGTAACAACTTTCTAAGCATGGATTTTCATGTTTTCGAGCTTTGAACACATTTTCATCATATTGGTCATTTTCACTGTATAAGCACATCTGAAACGAGTTTTCAACAAAGGACTGGGAAAAGCACTTGTTCCGAGTGGGAAAGCCCACTTTCTGTCACCGAGTGCATGAAAACAGCTTTCCGAGCACAGGAGTGCATTCAGACACTCTGTAAAGCCCTTTCTGCGCCTAAAGCACACGTTTGACAACCGAATTTTGATTTCATGTGAAATGAGTGCATTTGAGCATATTTGACAAGTAACAACTTTCTAAGCATGGATTTTCATGTTTTCGAGCTTTGAACACATTTTCATCATATTGGTCATTTTAGCTGTAAAAGCACGTCTGAAACGAGTTTTCAACATAGAACTGTGATACGCACTTGTTCAGAGTGGGAAAACACTTTTTTTCACCAAGTGCATGAAAACAGGCTTTCCGAGCACAGGAGTGCATTCAGTCACTCTGTAAAGTCCTTTCTGCGCCTAAAGCACACGTTCGACAACCGAATTTTGATTTCATGTGAAATGAGTGCATTCGAGCATATTTGACAACAACTTTCTAAGCATGGATTTTCATGTTTTCGAGCTTTGAACACATTTTCATCATATTGGTCATTTTCACTGTATAAGCACGTCTGAAACGAGTTTTCAACAAAGGACTGGGAAAAGCACTTGTTCAGAGTGGGAAAGCCCACTTTCTGTCACCGAGTGCATGAAAACAGCTTTCCGAGCACAGGAGTGCATTCAGACACTCTGTAAAGCCCTTTCTGCGCCTAAAGCACACGTTTGACAACCGAATTTTGATTTCATGTGAAATGAGTGCATTCGAGCATATTTGACAAGTAACAACTTTCTAAGCATGGATTTTCATGTTTTCGAGCTTTGAACACATTTTCATCATATTGGTCATTTTCACTGTATAAGCACGTCTGAAACGAGTTTTCAACAAAGGACTGGGAAAAGCACTTGTTCAGAGTGGGAAAGCCCACTTTCTGTCACCGAGTGCATGAAAACAGCTTTCCGAGCACAGGAGTGCATTCAGACACTCTGTAAAGCCCTTTCTGCGCCTAAAGCACACGTTTGACAACCGAATTTTGATTTCATGTGAAATGAGTGCATTCGAGCATATTTGACAAGTAACAACTTTCTAAGCATGGATTTTCATGTTTTCGAGCTTTGAACACATTTTCATCATATTGGTCATTTTAGCTGTAAAAGCACGTCTGAAACGAGTTTTCAACATAGAACTGTGATACGCACTTGTTCAGAGTGGGAAAACACTTTTTTTCACCAAGTGCATGAAAACAGGCTTTCCGAGCACAGGAGTGCATTCAGTCACTCTGTAAAGTCCTTTCTGCGCCTAAAGCACACGTTCGACAACCGAATTTTGATTTCATGTGAAATGAGTGCATTCGAGCATATTTGACAAGTAACAACTTTCTAAGCATGGATTTTCATGTTTTCGAGCTTTGAACACATTTTCATCATATTGGTCATTTTCACTGTATAAGCACATCTGAAACGAGTTTTCAACAAAGGACTGGGAAAAGCACTTGTTCCGAGTGGGAAAGCCCACTTTCTGTCACCGAGTGCATGAAAACAGCTTTCCGAGCACAGGAGTGCATTCAGACACTCTGTAAAGCCCGTTCTGCGCCTAAAGCACACGTTTGACAACCGAATTTTGATTTCATGTGAAATGAGTGCATTCGAGCATATTTGACAAGTAACAACTTTCTAAGCATGGATTTTCATGTTTTCGAGCTTTGAACACATTTTCATCATATTGGTCATTTTAGCTGTAAAAGCACGTCTGAAACGAGTTTTCAACATAGAACTGTGATACGCACTTGTTCAGAGTGGGAAAACACTTTTTTTCACCAAGTGCATGAAAACAGGCTTTCCGAGCACAGGAGTGCATTCAGTCACTCTGTAAAGTCCTTTCTGCGCCTAAAGCACACGTTCGACAACCGACTTTTGATTTCATGTGAAATGAGTGCATTCGAGCATATTTGACAACAACTTTCTAAGCATGGATTTTCATGTTTTCGAGCTTTGAACACATTTTCATCATATTGGTCATTTTCACTGTATAAGCACGTCTGAAACGAGTTTTCAACAAAGGACTGGGAAAAGCACTTGTTCAGAGTGGGAAAGCCCACTTTCTGTCACCGAGTGCATGAAAACAGCTTTCCGAGCACAGGAGTGCATTCAGACACTCTGTAAAGCCCTTTCTGCGCCTAAAGCACACGTTTGACAACCGAATTTTGATTTCATGTGAAATGAGTGCATTCGAGCATATTTGACAAGTAACAACTTTCTAAGCATGGATTTTCATGTTTTCGAGCTTTGAACACATTTTCATCATATTGGTCATTTTCACTGTATAAGCACATCTGAAACGAGTTTTCAACAAAGGACTGGGAAAAGCACTTGTTCCGAGTGGGAAAGCCCACTTTCTGTCACCGAGTGCATGAAAACAGCTTTCCGAGCACAGGAGTGCATTCAGACACTCTGTAAAGCCCTTTCTGCGCCTAAAGCACACGTTTGACAACCGAATTTTGATTTCATGTGAAATGAGTGCATTTGAGCATATTTGACAAGTAACAACTTTCTAAGCATGGATTTTCATGTTTTCGAGCTTTGAACACATTTTCATCATATTGGTCATTTTAGCTGTAAAAGCACGTCTGAAACGAGTTTTCAACATAGAACTGTGATACGCACTTGTTCAGAGTGGGAAAACACTTTTTTTCACCAAGTGCATGAAAACAGGCTTTCCGAGCACAGGAGTGCATTCAGTCACTCTGTAAAGTCCTTTCTGCGCCTAAAGCACACGTTCGACAACCGAATTTTGATTTCATGTGAAATGAGTGCATTCGAGCATATTTGACAAGTAACAACTTTCTAAGCATGGATTTTCATGTTTTCGAGCTTTGAACACATTTTCATCATATTGGTCATTTTCACTGTATAAGCACGTCTGAAACGAGTTTTCAACAAAGGACTGGGAAAAGCACTTGTTCAGAGTGGGAAAGCCCACTTTCTGTCACCGAGTGCATGAAAACAGCTTTCCGAGCACAGGAGTGCATTCAGACACTCTGTAAAGCCCGTTCTGCGCCTAAAGCACACGTTTGACAACCGAATTTTGATTTCATGTGAAATGAGTGCATTCGAGCATATTTGACAAGTAACAACTTTCTAAGCATGGATTTTCATGTTTTCGAGCTTTGAACACATTTTCATCATATTGGTCATTTTAGCTGTAAAAGCACGTCTGAAACGAGTTTTCAACATAGAACTGTGATACGCACTTGTTCAGAGTGGGAAAACACTTTTTTTCACCAAGTGCATGAAAACAGGCTTTCCGAGCACAGGAGTGCATTCAGTCACTCTGTAAAGTCCTTTCTGCTCCTAAAGCACACGTTCGACAACCGAATTTTGATTTCATGTGAAATGAGTGCATTCGAGCATATTTGACAAGTAACAACTTTCTAAGCATGGATTTTCATGTTTTCGAGCTTTGAACACATTTTCATCATATTGGTCATTTTCACTGTATAAGCACGTCTGAAACGAGTTTTCAACAAAGGACTGGGAAAAGCACTTGTTCAGAGTGGGAAAGCCCACTTTCTGTCACCGAGTGCATGAAAACAGCTTTCCGAGCACAGGAGTGCATTCAGACACTCTGTAAAGCCCTTTCTGCGCCTAAAGCACACGTTTGACAACCGAATTTTGATTTCATGTGAAATGAGTGCATTCGAGCATATTTGACAAGTAACAACTTTCTAAGCATGGATTTTCATGTTTTCGAGCTTTGAACACATTTTCATCATATTGGTCATTTTCACTGTATAAGCACATCTGAAACGAGTTTTCAACAAAGGACTGGGAAAAGCACTTGTTCCGAGTGGGAAAGCACACTTTCTGTCACCGAGTGCATGAAAACAGCTTTCCGAGCACAGGAGTGCATTCAGACACTCTGTAAAGCCCTTTCTGCGCCTAAAGCACACGTTTGACAACCGAATTTTGATTTCATGTGAAATGAGTGCATTCGAGCATATTTGACAAGTAACAACTTTCTAAGCATGGATTTTCATGTTTTCGAGCTTTGAACACATTTTCATCATATTGGTCATTTTAGCTGTAAAAGCACGTCTAAAACGAGTTTTCAACATAGAACTGTGATACGCACTTGTTCAGAGTGGGAAAACACTTTTTTTCACCAAGTGCATGAAAACAGGCTTTCCGAGCACAGGAGTGCATTCAGTCACTCTGTAAAGTCCTTTCTGCTCCTAAAGCACACGTTTGACAACCGAATTTTGATTTCATGTGAAATGAGTGCATTCGAGCATATTTGACAAGTAACAACTTTCTAAGCATGGATTTTCATGTTTTCGAGCTTTGAACACATTTTCATCATATTGGTCATTTTCACTGTATAAGCACATCTGAAACGAGTTTTCAACAAAGGACTGGGAAAAGCACTTGTTCCGAGTGGGAAAGCCCACTTTCTGTCACCGAGTGCATGAAAACAGCTTTCCGAGCACAGGAGTGCATTCAGACACTCTGTAAAGCCCGTTCTGCGCCTAAAGCACACGTTTGACAACCGAATTTTGATTTCATGTGAAATGAGTGCATTCGAGCATATTTGACAAGTAACAACTTTCTAAGCATGGATTTTCATGTTTTCGAGCTTTGAACACATTTTCATCATATTGGTCATTTTAGCTGTAAAAGCACGTCTGAAACGAGTTTTCAACATAGAACTGTGATACGCACTTGTTCAGAGTGGGAAAACACTTTTTTTCACCAAGTGCATGAAAACAGGCTTTCCGAGCACAGGAGTGCATTCAGTCACTCTGTAAAGTCCTTTCTGCGCCTAAAGCACACGTTCGACAACCGAATTTTGATTTCATGTGAAATGAGTGCATTCGAGCATATTTGACAAGTAACAACTTTCTAAGCATGGATTTTCATGTTTTCGAGCTTTGAACACATTTTCATCATATTGGTCATTTTCACTGTATAAGCACATCTGAAACGAGTTTTCAACAAAGGACTGGGAAAAGCACTTGTTCCGAGTGGGAAAGCCCACTTTCTGTCACCGAGTGCATGAAAACAGCTTTCCGAGCACAGGAGTGCATTCAGACACTCTGTAAAGCCCGTTCTGCGCCTAAAGCACACGTTTGACAACCGAATTTTGATTTCATGTGAAATGAGTGCATTCGAGCATATTTGACAAGTAACAACTTTCTAAGCATGGATTTTCATGTTTTCGAGCTTTGAACACATTTTCATCATATTGGTCATTTTAGCTGTAAAAGCACGTCTGAAACGAGTTTTCAACATAGAACTGTGATACGCACTTGTTCAGAGTGGGAAAACACTTTTTTTCACCAAGTGCATGAAAACAGGCTTTCCGAGCACAGGAGTGCATTCAGTCACTCTGTAAAGTCCTTTCTGCGCCTAAAGCACACGTTCGACAACCGAATTTTGATTTCATGTGAAATGAGTGCATTTGAGCATATTTGACAACAACTTTCTAAGCATGGATTTTCATGTTTTCGAGCTTTGAACACATTTTCATCATATTGGTCATTTTCACTGTATAAGCACGTCTGAAACGAGTTTTCAACAAAGGACTGGGAAAAGCACTTGTTCCGAGTGGGAAAGCCCACTTTCTGTCACCGAGTGCATGAAAACAGCTTTCCGAGCACAGGAGTGCATTCAGACACTCTGTAAAGCCCTTTCTGCGCCTAAAGCACACGTTTGACAACCGAATTTTGATTTCATGTGAAATGAGTGCATTCGAGCATATTTGACAAGTAACAACTTTCTAAGCATGGATTTTCATGTTTTCGAGCTTTGAACACATTTTCATCATATTGGTCATTTTCACTGTATAAGCACATCTGAAACGAGTTTTCAACAAAGGACTGGGAAAAGCACTTGTTCCGAGTGGGAAAGCACACTTTCTGTCACCGAGTGCATGAAAACAGCTTTCCGAGCACAGGAGTGCATTCAGACACTCTGTAAAGCCCTTTCTGCGCCTAAAGCACACGTTTGACAACCGAATTTTGATTTCATGTGAAATGAGTGCATTTGAGCATATTTGACAAGTAACAACTTTCTAAGCATGGATTTTCATGTTTTCGAGCTTTGAACACATTTTCATCATATTGGTCATTTTAGCTGTAAAAGCACGTCTGAAACGAGTTTTCAACATAGAACTGTGATACGCACTTGTTCAGAGTGGGAAAACACTTTTTTTCACCAAGTGCATGAAAACAGGCTTTCCGAGCACAGGAGTGCATTCAGTCACTCTGTAAAGTCCTTTCTGCGCCTAAAGCACACGTTCGACAACCGAATTTTGATTTCATGTGAAATGAGTGCATTCGAGCATATTTGACAACAACTTTCTAAGCATGGATTTTCATGTTTTCGAGCTTTGAACACATTTTCATCATATTGGTCATTTTCACTGTATAAGCACGTCTGAAACGAGTTTTCAACAAAGGACTGGGAAAAGCACTTGTTCAGAGTGGGAAAGCCCACTTTCTGTCACCGAGTGCATGAAAACAGCTTTCCGAGCACAGGAGTGCATTCAGACACTCTGTAAAGCCCTTTCTGCGCCTAAAGCACACGTTTGACAACCGAATTTTGATTTCATGTGAAATGAGTGCATTCGAGCATATTTGACAAGTAACAACTTTCTAAGCATGGATTTTCATGTTTTCGAGCTTTGAACACATTTTCATCATATTGGTCATTTTCACTGTATAAGCACGTCTGAAACGAGTTTTCAACAAAGGACTGGGAAAAGCACTTGTTCAGAGTGGGAAAGCCCACTTTCTGTCACCGAGTGCATGAAAACAGCTTTCCGAGCACAGGAGTGCATTCAGACACTCTGTAAAGCCCTTTCTGCGCCTAAAGCACACGTTTGACAACCGAATTTTGATTTCATGTGAAATGAGTGCATTCGAGCATATTTGACAAGTAACAACTTTCTAAGCATGGATTTTCATGTTTTCGAGCTTTGAACACATTTTCATCATATTGGTCATTTTAGCTGTAAAAGCACGTCTGAAACGAGTTTTCAACATAGAACTGTGATACGCACTTGTTCAGAGTGGGAAAACACTTTTTTTCACCAAGTGCATGAAAACAGGCTTTCCGAGCACAGGAGTGCATTCAGTCACTCTGTAAAGTCCTTTCTGCGCCTAAAGCACACGTTCGACAACCGAATTTTGATTTCATGTGAAATGAGTGCATTCGAGCATATTTGACAAGTAACAACTTTCTAAGCATGGATTTTCATGTTTTCGAGCTTTGAACACATTTTCATCATATTGGTCATTTTCACTGTATAAGCACATCTGAAACGAGTTTTCAACAAAGGACTGGGAAAAGCACTTGTTCCGAGTGGGAAAGCCCACTTTCTGTCACCGAGTGCATGAAAACAGCTTTCCGAGCACAGGAGTGCATTCAGACACTCTGTAAAGCCCTTTCTGCGCCTAAAGCACACGTTTGACAACCGAATTTTGATTTCATGTGAAATGAGTGCATTCGAGCATATTTGACAAGTAACAACTTTCTAAGCATGGATTTTCATGTTTTCGAGCTTTGAACACATTTTCATCATATTGGTCATTTTAGCTGTAAAAGCACGTCTGAAACGAGTTTTCAACATAGAACTGTGATACGCACTTGTTCAGAGTGGGAAAACACTTTTTTTCACCAAGTACATGAAAACAGGCTTTCCGAGCACAGGAGTGCATTCAGTCACTCTGTAAAGTCCTTTCTGCTCCTAAAGCACACGTTTGACAACCGAATTTTGATTTCATGTGAAATGAGTGCATTCGAGCATATTTGACAAGTAACAACTTTCTAAGCATGGATTTTCATGTTTTCGAGCTTTGAACACATTTTCATCATATTGGTCATTTTCACTGTATAAGCACATCTGAAACGAGTTTTCAACAAAGGACTGGGAAAAGCACTTGTTCCGAGTGGGAAAGCCCACTTTCTGTCACCGAGTGCATGAAAACAGCTTTCCGAGCACAGGAGTGCATTCAGACACTCTGTAAAGCCCGTTCTGCGCCTAAAGCACACGTTTGACAACCGAATTTTGATTTCATGTGAAATGAGTGCATTCGAGCATATTTGAAAAGTAACAACTTTCTAAGCATGGATTTTCATGTTTTCGAGCTTTGAACACATTTTCATCATATTGGTCATTTTAGCTGTAAAAGCACGTCTGAAACGAGTTTTCAACATAGAACTGTGATACGCACTTGTTCAGAGTGGGAAAACACTTTTTTTCACCAAGTGCATGAAAACAGGCTTTCCGAGCACAGGAGTGCATTCAGTCACTCTGTAAAGTCCTTTCTGCGCCTAAAGCACACGTTCGACAACCGAATTTTGATTTCATGTGAAATGAGTGCATTCGAGCATATTTGACAACAACTTTCTAAGCATGGATTTTCATGTTTTCGAGCTTTGAACACATTTTCATCATATTGGTCATTTTCACTGTATAAGCACGTCTGAAACGAGTTTTCAACAAAGGACTGGGAAAAGCACTTGTTCAGAGTGGGAAAGCCCACTTTCTGTCACCGAGTGCATGAAAACAGCTTTCCGAGCACAGGAGTGCATTCAGACACTCTGTAAAGCCCTTTCTGCGCCTAAAGCACACGTTTGACAACCGAATTTTGATTTCATGTGAAATGAGTGCATTCGAGCATATTTGACAAGTAACAACTTTCTAAGCATGGATTTTCATGTTTTCGAGCTTTGAACACATTTTCATCATATTGGTCATTTTCACTGTATAAGCACATCTGAAACGAGTTTTCAACAAAGGACTGGGAAAAGCACTTGTTCCGAGTGGGAAAGCCCACTTTCTGTCACCGAGTGCATGAAAACAGCTTTCCGAGCACAGGAGTGCATTCAGACACTCTGTAAAGCCCTTTCTGCGCCTAAAGCACACGTTTGACAACCGAATTTTGATTTCATGTGAAATGAGTGCATTTGAGCATATTTGACAAGTAACAACTTTCTAAGCATGGATTTTCATGTTTTCGAGCTTTGAACACATTTTCATCATATTGGTCATTTTAGCTGTAAAAGCACGTCTGAAACGAGTTTTCAACATAGAACTGTGATACGCACTTGTTCAGAGTGGGAAAACACTTTTTTTCACCAAGTGCATGAAAACAGGCTTTCCGAGCACAGGAGTGCATTCAGTCACTCTGTAAAGTCCTTTCTGCGCCTAAAGCACACGTTCGACAACCGAATTTTGATTTCATGTGAAATGAGTGCATTCGAGCATATTTGACAACAACTTTCTAAGCATGGATTTTCATGTTTTCGAGCTTTGAACACATTTTCATCATATTGGTCATTTTCACTGTATAAGCACGTCTGAAACGAGTTTTCAACAAAGGACTGGGAAAAGCACTTGTTCAGAGTGGGAAAGCCCACTTTCTGTCACCGAGTGCATGAAAACAGCTTTCCGAGCACAGGAGTGCATTCAGACACTCTGTAAAGCCCTTTCTGCGCCTAAAGCACACGTTTGACAACCGAATTTTGATTTCATGTGAAATGAGTGCATTCGAGCATATTTGACAAGTAACAACTTTCTAAGCATGGATTTTCATGTTTTCGAGCTTTGAACACATTTTCATCATATTGGTCATTTTCACTGTATAAGCACGTCTGAAACGAGTTTTCAACAAAGGACTGGGAAAAGCACTTGTTCAGAGTGGGAAAGCCCACTTTCTGTCACCGAGTGCATGAAAACAGCTTTCCGAGCACAGGAGTGCATTCAGACACTCTGTAAAGCCCTTTCTGCGCCTAAAGCACACGTTTGACAACCGAATTTTGATTTCATGTGAAATGAGTGCATTCGAGCATATTTGACAAGTAACAACTTTCTAAGCATGGATTTTCATGTTTTCGAGCTTTGAACACATTTTCATCATATTGGTCATTTTAGCTGTAAAAGCACGTCTGAAACGAGTTTTCAACATAGAACTGTGATACGCACTTGTTCAGAGTGGGAAAACACTTTTTTTCACCAAGTGCATGAAAACAGGCTTTCCGAGCACAGGAGTGCATTCAGTCACTCTGTAAAGTCCTTTCTGCGCCTAAAGCACACGTTCGACAACCGAATTTTGATTTCATGTGAAATGAGTGCATTCGAGCATATTTGACAAGTAACAACTTTCTAAGCATGGATTTTCATGTTTTCGAGCTTTGAACACATTTTCATCATATTGGTCATTTTCACTGTATAAGCACATCTGAAACGAGTTTTCAACAAAGGACTGGGAAAAGCACTTGTTCCGAGTGGGAAAGCCCACTTTCTGTCACCGAGTGCATGAAAACAGCTTTCCGAGCACAGGAGTGCATTCAGACACTCTGTAAAGCCCGTTCTGCGCCTAAAGCACACGTTTGACAACCGAATTTTGATTTCATGTGAAATGAGTGCATTCGAGCATATTTGACAAGTAACAACTTTCTAAGCATGGATTTTCATGTTTTCGAGCTTTGAACACATTTTCATCATATTGGTCATTTTAGCTGTAAAAGCACGTCTGAAACGAGTTTTCAACATAGAACTGTGATACGCACTTGTTCAGAGTGGGAAAACACTTTTTTTCACCAAGTGCATGAAAACAGGCTTTCCGAGCACAGGAGTGCATTCAGTCACTCTGTAAAGTCCTTTCTGCGCCTAAAGCACACGTTCGACAACCGACTTTTGATTTCATGTGAAATGAGTGCATTCGAGCATATTTGACAACAACTTTCTAAGCATGGATTTTCATGTTTTCGAGCTTTGAACACATTTTCATCATATTGGTCATTTTCACTGTATAAGCACGTCTGAAACGAGTTTTCAACAAAGGACTGGGAAAAGCACTTGTTCAGAGTGGGAAAGCCCACTTTCTGTCACCGAGTGCATGAAAACAGCTTTCCGAGCACAGGAGTGCATTCAGACACTCTGTAAAGCCCTTTCTGCGCCTAAAGCACACGTTTGACAACCGAATTTTGATTTCATGTGAAATGAGTGCATTCGAGCATATTTGACAAGTAACAACTTTCTAAGCATGGATTTTCATGTTTTCGAGCTTTGAACACATTTTCATCATATTGGTCATTTTCACTGTATAAGCACATCTGAAACGAGTTTTCAACAAAGGACTGGGAAAAGCACTTGTTCCGAGTGGGAAAGCCCACTTTCTGTCACCGAGTGCATGAAAACAGCTTTCCGAGCACAGGAGTGCATTCAGACACTCTGTAAAGCCCTTTCTGCGCCTAAAGCACACGTTTGACAACCGAATTTTGATTTCATGTGAAATGAGTGCATTTGAGCATATTTGACAAGTAACAACTTTCTAAGCATGGATTTTCATGTTTTCGAGCTTTGAACACATTTTCATCATATTGGTCATTTTAGCTGTAAAAGCACGTCTGAAACGAGTTTTCAACATAGAACTGTGATACGCACTTGTTCAGAGTGGGAAAACACTTTTTTTCACCAAGTGCATGAAAACAGGCTTTCCGAGCACAGGAGTGCATTCAGTCACTCTGTAAAGTCCTTTCTGCGCCTAAAGCACACGTTCGACAACCGAATTTTGATTTCATGTGAAATGAGTGCATTCGAGCATATTTGACAAGTAACAACTTTCTAAGCATGGATTTTCATGTTTTCGAGCTTTGAACACATTTTCATCATATTGGTCATTTTCACTGTATAAGCACGTCTGAAACGAGTTTTCAACAAAGGACTGGGAAAAGCACTTGTTCCGAGTGGGAAAGCCCACTTTCTGTCACCGAGTGCATGAAAACAGCTTTCCGAGCACAGGAGTGCATTCAGACACTCTGTAAAGCCCGTTCTGCGCCTAAAGCACACGTTTGACAACCGAATTTTGATTTCATGTGAAATGAGTGCATTCGAGCATATTTGACAAGTAACAACTTTCTAAGCATGGATTTTCATGTTTTCGAGCTTTGAACACATTTTCATCATATTGGTCATTTTAGCTGTAAAAGCACGTCTGAAACGAGTTTTCAACATAGAACTGTGATACGCACTTGTTCAGAGTGGGAAAACACTTTTTTTCACCAAGTGCATGAAAACAGGCTTTCCGAGCACAGGAGTGCATTCAGTCACTCTGTAAAGTCCTTTCTGCGCCTAAAGCACACGTTCGACAACCGAATTTTGATTTCATGTGAAATGAGTGCATTCGAGCATATTTGACAAGTAACAACTTTCTAAGCATGGATTTTCATGTTTTCGAGCTTTGAACACATTTTCATCATATTGGTCATTTTCACTGTATAAGCACATCTGAAACGAGTTTTCAACAAAGGACTGGGAAAAGCACTTGTTCCGAGTGGGAAAGCCCACTTTCTGTCACCGAGTGCATGAAAACAGCTTTCCGAGCACAGGAGTGCATTCAGACACTCTGTAAAGCCCGTTCTGCGCCTAAAGCACACGTTTGACAACCGAATTTTGATTTCATGTGAAATGAGTGCATTCGAGCATATTTGACAAGTAACAACTTTCTAAGCATGGATTTTCATGTTTTCGAGCTTTGAACACATTTTCATCATATTGGTCATTTTAGCTGTAAAAGCACGTCTGAAACGAGTTTTCAACATAGAACTGTGATACGCACTTGTTCAGAGTGGGAAAACACTTTTTTTCACCAAGTGCATGAAAACAGGCTTTCCGAGCACAGGAGTGCATTCAGTCACTCTGTAAAGTCCTTTCTGCGCCTAAAGCACACGTTCAACAACCGACTTTTGATTTCATGTGAAATGAGTGCATTCGAGCATATTTGACAACAACTTTCTAAGCATGGATTTTCATGTTTTCGAGCTTTGAACACATTTTCATCATATTGGTCATTTTCACTGTATAAGCACGTCTGAAACGAGTTTTCAACAAAGGACTGGGAAAAGCACTTGTTCAGAGTGGGAAAGCCCACTTTCTGTCACCGAGTGCATGAAAACAGCTTTCCGAGCACAGGAGTGCATTCAGTCACTCTGTAAAGTCCTTTCTGCGCCTAAAGCACACGTTCGACAACCGAATTTTGATTTCATGTGAAATGAGTGCATTCGAGCATATTTGACAAGTAACAACTTTCTAAGCATGGATTTTCATGTTTTCGAGCTTTGAACACATTTTCATCATATTGGTCATTTTCACTGTATAAGCACATCTGAAACGAGTTTTCAACAAAGGACTGGGAAAAGCACTTGTTCCGAGTGGGAAAGCCCACTTTCTGTCACCGAGTGCATGAAAACAGCTTTCCGAGCACAGGAGTGCATTCAGACACTCTGTAAAGCCCGTTCTGCGCCTAAAGCACACGTTTGACAACCGAATTTTGATTTCATGTGAAATGAGTGCATTCGAGCATATTTGACAAGTAACAACTTTCTAAGCATGGATTTTCATGTTTTCGAGCTTTGAACACATTTTCATCATATTGGTCATTTTAGCTGTAAAAGCACGTCTGAAACGAGTTTTCAACATAGAACTGTGATACGCACTTGTTCAGAGTGGGAAAACACTTTTTTTCACCAAGTGCATGAAAACAGGCTTTCCGAGCACAGGAGTGCATTCAGTCACTCTGTAAAGTCCTTTCTGCGCCTAAAGCACACGTTCGACAACCGAATTTTGATTTCATGTGAAATGAGTGCATTCGAGCATATTTGACAACAACTTTCTAAGCATGGATTTTCATGTTTTCGAGCTTTGAACACATTTTCATCATATTGGTCATTTTCACTGTATAAGCACATCTGAAACGAGTTTTCAACAAAGGACTGGGAAAAGCACTTGTTCAGAGTGGGAAAGCCCACTTTCTGTCACCGAGTGCATGAAAACAGCTTTCCGAGCACAGGAGTGCATTCAGACACTCTGTAAAGCCCTTTCTGCGCCTAAAGCACACGTTTGACAACCGAATTTTGATTTCATGTGAAATGAGTGCATTCGAGCATATTTGACAAGTAACAACTTTCTAAGCATGGATTTTCATGTTTTCGAGCTTTGAACACATTTTCATCATATTGGTCATTTTCACTGTATAAGCACATCTGAAACGAGTTTTCAACAAAGGACTGGGAAAAGCACTTGTTCCGAGTGGGAAAGCACACTTTCTGTCACCGAGTGCATGAAAACAGCTTTCCGAGCACAGGAGTGCATTCAGACACTCTGTAAAGCCCTTTCTGCGCCTAAAGCACACGTTTGACAACCGAATTTTGATTTCATGTGAAATGAGTGCATTCGAGCATATTTGACAAGTAACAACTTTCTAAGCATGGATTTTCATGTTTTCGAGCTTTGAACACATTTTCATCATATTGGTCATTTTAGCTGTAAAAGCACGTCTAAAACGAGTTTTCAACATAGAACTGTGATACGCACTTGTTCAGAGTGGGAAAACACTTTTTTTCACCAAGTGCATGAAAACAGGCTTTCCGAGCACAGGAGTGCATTCAGTCACTCTGTAAAGTCCTTTCTGCTCCTAAAGCACACGTTTGACAACCGAATTTTGATTTCATGTGAAATGAGTGCATTCGAGCATATTTGACAAGTAACAACTTTCTAAGCATGGATTTTCATGTTTTCGAGCTTTGAACACATTTTCATCATATTGGTCATTTTAGCTGTAAAAGCACGTCTGAAACGAGTTTTCAACATAGAACTGTGATACGCACTTGTTCAGAGTGGGAAAACACTTTTTTTGACCAAGTGCATGAAAACAGGATTTCCGAGCACAGGAGTGCATTCAGTCACTCTGTAAAGTCCTTTCTGCTCCTAAAGCACACGTTTGACAACCGAATTTTGATTTCATGTGAAATGAGTGCATTCGAGCATATTTGACAAGTAACAACTTTCTAAGCATGGATTTTCATGTTTTCGAGCTTTGAACACATTTTCATCATATTGGTCATTTTCACTGTATAAGCACATCTGAAATGAGTTTTCAACAAAGGACTGGGAAAAGCACTTGTTCCGAGTGGGAAAGCCCACTTTCTGTCACCGAGTGCATGAAAACAGCTTTCCGAGCACAGGAGTGCATTCAGACACTCTGTAAAGCCCGTTCTGCGCCTAAAGCACACGTTTGACAACCGAATTTTGATTTCATGTGAAATGAGTGCATTCGAGCATATTTGACAAGTAACAACTTTCTAAGCATGGATTTTCATGTTTTCGAGCTTTGAACACATTTTCATCATATTGGTCATTTTAGCTGTAAAAGCACGTCTGAAACGAGTTTTCAACATAGAACTGTGATACGCACTTGTTCAGAGTGGGAAAACACTTTTTTTCACCAAGTGCATGAAAACAGGCTTTCCGAGCACAGGAGTGCATTCAGTCACTCTGTAAAGTCCTTTCTGCTCCTAAAGCACACGTTTGACAACCGAATTTTGATTTCATGTGAAATGAGTGCATTCGAGCATATTTGACAAGTAACAACTTTCTAAGCATGGATTTTCATGTTTTCGAGCTTTGAACACATTTTCATCATATTGGTCATTTTAGCTGTAAAAGCACGTCTGAAACGAGTTTTCAACATAGAACTGTGATACGCACTTGTTCAGAGTGGGAAAACACTTTTTTTCACCAAGTGCATGAAAACAGGCTTTCCGAGCACAGGAGTGCATTCAGTCACTCTGTAAAGTCCTTTCTGCGCCTAAAGCACACGTTCGACAACCGAATTTTGATTTCATGTGAAATGAGTGCATTCGAGCATATTTGACAAGTAACAACTTTCTAAGCATGGATTTTCATGTTTTCGAGCTTTGAACACATTTTCATCATATTGGTCATTTTCACTGTATAAGCACATCTGAAACGAGTTTTCAACAAAGGACTGGGAAAAGCACTTGTTCCGAGTGGGAAAGCCCACTTTCTGTCACCGAGTGCATGAAAACAGCTTTCCGAGCACAGGAGTGCATTCAGACACTCTGTAAAGCCCGTTCTGCGCCTAAAGCACACGTTTGACAACCGAATTTTGATTTCATGTGAAATGAGTGCATTCGAGCATATTTGACAAGTAACAACTTTCTAAGCATGGATTTTCATGTTTTCGAGCTTTGAACACATTTTCATCATATTGGTCATTTTAGCTGTAAAAGCACGTCTGAAACGAGTTTTCAACATAGAACTGTGATACGCACTTGTTCAGAGTGGGAAAACACTTTTTTTCACCAAGTGCATGAAAACAGGCTTTCCGAGCACAGGAGTGCATTCAGTCACTCTGTAAAGTCCTTTCTGCGCCTAAAGCACACGTTCGACAACCGAATTTTGATTTCATGTGAAATGAGTGCATTCGAGCATATTTGACAACAACTTTCTAAGCATGGATTTTCATGTTTTCGAGCTTTGAACACATTTTCATCATATTGGTCATTTTCACTGTATAAGCACGTCTGAAACGAGTTTTCAACAAAGGACTGGGAAAAGCACTTGTTCAGAGTGGGAAAGCCCACTTTCTGTCACCGAGTGCATGAAAACAGCTTTCCGAGCACAGGAGTGCATTCAGACACTCTGTAAAGCCCTTTCTGCGCCTAAAGCACACGTTTGACAACCGAATTTTGATTTCATGTGAAATGAGTGCATTCGAGCATATTTGACAAGTAACAACTTTCTAAGCATGGATTTTCATGTTTTCGAGCTTTGAACACATTTTCATCATATTGGTCATTTTAGCTGTAAAAGCACGTCTGAAACGAGTTTTCAACATAGAACTGTGATACGCACTTGTTCAGAGTGGGAAAACACTTTTTTTCACCAAGTGCATGAAAACAGGCTTTCCGAGCACAGGAGTGCATTCAGTCACTCTGTAAAGTCCTTTCTGCGCCTAAAGCACACGTTCGACAACCGAATTTTGATTTCATGTGAAATGAGTGCATTCGAGCATATTTGACAACAACTTTCTAAGCATGGATTTTCATGTTTTCGAGCTTTGAACACATTTTCATCATATTGGTCATTTTCACTGTATAAGCACATCTGAAATGAGTTTTCAACAAAGGACTGGGAAAAGCACTTGTTCCGAGTGGGAAAGCCCACTTTCTGTCACCGAGTGCATGAAAACA
Source organism: Neoarius graeffei (assembly GCF_027579695.1). Classification (NCBI taxonomy): domain Eukaryota; kingdom Metazoa; phylum Chordata; class Actinopteri; order Siluriformes; family Ariidae; genus Neoarius; species Neoarius graeffei. The sequence continues at coordinate 19,139,757 of NC_083581.1, read as the reverse complement.
GCTTTCCGAGCACAGGAGTGCATTCAGACACTCTGTAAAGCCCTTTCTGCGCCTAAAGCACACGTTTGACAACCGAATTTTGATTTCATGTGAAATGAGTGCATTCGAGCATATTTGACAAGTAACAACTTTCTAAGCATGGATTTTTATGTTTTCGAGCTTTGAACACATTTTCATCATATTGGTCATTTTCACTGTATAAGCACATCTGAAACGAGTTTTCAACAAAGGACTGGGAAAAGCACTTGTTCAGAGTGGGAAAGCCCACTTTCTGTCACCGAGTGCATGAAAACAGCTTTCCGAGCACAGGAGTGCATTCAGACACTCTGTAAAGCCCTTTCTGCGCCTAAAGCACACGTTTGACAACCGAATTTTGATTTCATGTGAAATGAGTGCATTCGAGCATATTTGACAAGTAACAACTTTCTAAGCATGGATTTTTATGTTTTCGAGCTTTGAACACATTTTCATCATATTGGTCATTTTCACTGTATAAGCACATCTGAAACGAGTTTTCAACAAAGGACTGGGAAAAGCACTTGTTCAGAGTGGGAAAGCCCACTTTCTGTCACCGAGTGCATGAAAACAGCTTTCCGAGCACAGGAGTGCATTCAGACACTCTGTAAAGCCCTTTCTGCGCCTAAAGCAAACGTTTGACAACCGAATTTTGATTTCATGTGAAATGAGTGCATTCGAGCATATTTGACAAGTAACAACTTTCTAAGCATGGATTTTCATGTTTTCGAGCTTTGAACACATTTTCATCATATTGGTCATTTTAGCTGTAAAAGCACGTCTGAAACGAGTTTTCAACATAGAACTGTGATACGCACTTGTTCAGAGCGGGAAAGCCCACTTTCTGTCACCGAGTGCATGAAAACAGGCTTTCCGAGCACAGGAGTGCATTCAGTCACTCTGTAAAGTCCTTTCTGCGCCTAAAGCACACGTTTGACAACCGAATTTTGATTTCATGTGAAATGAGTGCATTCGAGCATATTTGACAAGTAACAACTTTCTAAGCATGGATTTTTATGTTTTCGAGCTTTGAACACATTTTCATCATATTGGTCATTTTCACTGTATAAGCACATCTGAAACGAGTTTTCAACAAAGGACTGGGAAAAGCACTTGTTCAGAGTGGGAAAGCCCACTTTCTGTCACCGAGTGCATGAAAACAGCTTTCCGAGCACAGGAGTGCATTCAGACACTCTGTAAAGCCCTTTCTGCGCCTAAAGCACACGTTTGACAACCGAATTTTGATTTCATGTGAAATGAGTGCATTCGAGCATATTTGACAAGTAACAACTTTCTAAGCATGGATTTTTATGTTTTCGAGCTTTGAACACATTTTCATCATATTGGTCATTTTCACTGTATAAGCACATCTGAAACGAGTTTTCAACAAAGGACTGGGAAAAGCACTTGTTCAGAGTGGGAAAGCCCACTTTCTGTCACCGAGTGCATGAAAACAGCTTTCCGAGCACAGGAGTGCATTCAGACACTCTGTAAAGCCCTTTCTGCGCCTAAAGCAAACGTTTGACAACCGAATTTTGATTTCATGTGAAATGAGTGCATTCGAGCATATTTGACAAGTAACAACTTTCTAAGCATGGATTTTCATGTTTTCGAGCTTTGAACACATTTTCATCATATTGGTCATTTTAGCTGTAAAAGCACGTCTGAAACGAGTTTTCAACATAGAACCGTGATACGCACTTGTTCAGAGCGGGACAGCCCACTTTCTGTCACCGAGTGCATGAAAACAGCTTTCCGAGCACAGGAGTGCATTCAGACACTCTGTAAAGCCCTTTCTGCGCCTAAAGCAAACGTTTGACAACCGAATTTTGATTTCATGTGAAATGAGTGCATTCGAGCATATTTGACAAGTAACAACTTTCTAAGCATGGATTTTTATGTTTTCGAGCTTTGAACACATTTTCATCATATTGGTCATTTTCACTGTATAAGCACATCTGAAACGAGTTTTCAACAAAGGACTGGGAAAAGCACTTGTTCAGAGTGGGAAAGCCCACTTTCTGTCACCGAGTGCATGAAAACAGCTTTCCGAGCACAGGAGTGCATTCAGACACTCTGTAAAGCCCTTTCTGCGCCTAAAGCACACGTTTGACAACCGAATTTTGATTTCATGTGAAATGAGTGCATTCGAGCATATTTGACAAGTAACAACTTTCTAAGCATGGATTTTTATGTTTTCGAGCTTTGAACACATTTTCATCATATTGGTCATTTTCACTGTATAAGCACATCTGAAACGAGTTTTCAACAAAGGACTGGGAAAAGCACTTGTTCAGAGTGGGAAAGCCCACTTTCTGTCACCGAGTGCATGAAAACAGCTTTCCGAGCACAGGAGTGCATTCAGACACTCTGTAAAGCCCTTTCTGCGCCTAAAGCACACGTTTGACAACCGAATTTTGATTTCATGTGAAATGAGTGCATTCGAGCATATTTGACAAGTAACAACTTTCTAAGCATGGATTTTTATGTTTTCGAGCTTTGAACACATTTTCATCATATTGGTCATTTTCACTGTATAAGCACATCTGAAACGAGTTTTCAACAAAGGACTGGGAAAAGCACTTGTTCAGAGTGGGAAAGCCCACTTTCTGTCACCGAGTGCATGAAAACAGCTTTCCGAGCACAGGAGTGCATTCAGACACTCTGTAAAGCCCTTTCTGCGCCTAAAGCACACGTTTGACAACCGAATTTTGATTTCATGTGAAATGAGTGCATTCGAGCATATTTGACAAGTAACAACTTTCTAAGCATGGATTTTTATGTTTTCGAGCTTTGAACACATTTTCATCATATTGGTCATTTTCACTGTATAAGCACATCTGAAACGAGTTTTCAACAAAGGACTGGGAAAAGCACTTGTTCAGAGTGGGAAAGCCCACTTTCTGTCACCGAGTGCATGAAAACAGCTTTCCGAGCACAGGAGTGCATTCAGACACTCTGTAAAGCCCTTTCTGCGCCTAAAGCAAACGTTTGACAACCGAATTTTGATTTCATGTGAAATGAGTGCATTCGAGCATATTTGACAAGTAACAACTTTCTAAGCATGGATTTTCATGTTTTCGAGCTTTGAACACATTTTCATCATATTGGTCATTTTAGCTGTAAAAGCACGTCTGAAACGAGTTTTCAACATAGAACTGTGATACGCACTTGTTCAGAGCGGGAAAGCCCACTTTCTGTCACCGAGTGCATGAAAACAGGCTTTCCGAGCACAGGAGTGCATTCAGTCACTCTGTAAAGTCCTTTCTGCGCCTAAAGCACACGTTTGACAACCGAATTTTGATTTCATGTGAAATGAGTGCATTCGAGCATATTTGACAAGTAACAACTTTCTAAGCATGGATTTTCATGTTTTCGAGCTTTGAACACATTTTCATCATATTGGTCATTTTCACTGTATAAGCACATCTGAAACGAGTTTTCAACAAAGGACTGGGAAAAGCACTTGTTCAGAGTGGGAAAGCCCACTTTCTGTCACCGAGTGCATGAAAACAGCTTTCCGAGCACAGGAGTGCATTCAGACACTCTGTAAAGCCCTTTCTGCGCCTAAAGCACACGTTTGACAACCGAATTTTGATTTCATGTGAAATGAGTGCATTCGAGCATATTTGACAAGTAACAACTTTCTAAGCATGGATTTTCATGTTTTCGAGCTTTGAACACATTTTCATCATATTGGTCATTTTAGCTGTAAAAGCACGTCTGAAACGAGTTTTCAACATAGAACTGTGATACGCACTTGTTCAGAGCGGGAAAGCCCACTTTCTGTCACCGAGTGCATGAAAACAGGCTTTCCGAGCACAGGAGTGCATTCAGTCACTCTGTAAAGTCCTTTCTGCGCCTAAAGCACACGTTTGACAACCGAATTTTGATTTCATGTGAAATGAGTGCATTCGAGCATATTTGACAAGTAACAACTTTCTAAGCATGGATTTTCATGTTTTCGAGCTTTGAACACATTTTCATCATATTGGTCATTTTCACTGTATAAGCACATCTGAAACGAGTTTTCAACAAAGGACTGGGAAAAGCACTTGTTCAGAGTGGGAAAGCCCACTTTCTGTCACCGAGTGCATGAAAACAGCTTTCCGAGCACAGGAGTGCATTCAGACACTCTGTAAAGCCCTTTCTGCGCCTAAAGCACACGTTTGACAACCGAATTTTGATTTCATGTGAAATGAGTGCATTCGAGCATATTTGACAAGTAACAACTTTCTAAGCATGGATTTTTATGTTTTCGAGCTTTGAACACATTTTCATCATATTGGTCATTTTCACTGTATAAGCACATCTGAAACGAGTTTTCAACAAAGGACTGGGAAAAGCACTTGTTCAGAGTGGGAAAGCCCACTTTCTGTCACCGAGTGCATGAAAACAGCTTTCCGAGCACAGGAGTGCATTCAGACACTCTGTAAAGCCCTTTCTGCGCCTAAAGCAAACGTTTGACAACCGAATTTTGATTTCATGTGAAATGAGTGCATTCGAGCATATTTGACAAGTAACAACTTTCTAAGCATGGATTTTCATGTTTTCGAGCTTTGAACACATTTTCATCATATTGGTCATTTTAGCTGTAAAAGCACGTCTGAAACGAGTTTTCAACATAGAACTGTGATACGCACTTGTTCAGAGCGGGAAAGCCCACTTTCTGTCACCGAGTGCATGAAAACAGGCTTTCCGAGCACAGGAGTGCATTCAGTCACTCTGTAAAGTCCTTTCTGCGCCTAAAGCACACGTTTGACAACCGAATTTTGATTTCATGTGAAATGAGTGCATTCGAGCATATTTGACAAGTAACAACTTTCTAAGCATGGATTTTTATGTTTTCGAGCTTTGAACACATTTTCATCATATTGGTCATTTTCACTGTATAAGCACATCTGAAACGAGTTTTCAACAAAGGACTGGGAAAAGCACTTGTTCAGAGTGGGAAAGCCCACTTTCTGTCACCGAGTGCATGAAAACAGCTTTCCGAGCACAGGAGTGCATTCAGACACTCTGTAAAGCCCTTTCTGCGCCTAAAGCACACGTTTGACAACCGAATTTTGATTTCATGTGAAATGAGTGCATTCGAGCATATTTGACAAGTAACAACTTTCTAAGCATGGATTTTCATGTTTTCGAGCTTTGAACACATTTTCATCATATTGGTCATTTTCACTGTATAAGCACATCTGAAACGAGTTTTCAACCAAGGACTGGGAAAAGCACTTGTTCAGAGTGGGAAAGCCCACTTTCTGTCACCGAGTGCATGAAAACAGCTTTCCGAGCACAGGAGTGCATTCAGACACTCTGTAAAGCCCTTTCTGCGCCTAAAGCACACGTTTGACAACCGAATTTTGATTTCATGTGAAATGAGTGCATTCGAGCATATTTGACAAGTAACAACTTTCTAAGCATGGATTTTTATGTTTTCGAGCTTTGAACACATTTTCATCATATTGGTCATTTTCACTGTATAAGCACATCTGAAACGAGTTTTCAACAAAGGACTGGGAAAAGCACTTGTTCAGAGTGGGAAAGCCCACTTTCTGTCACCGAGTGCATGAAAACAGCTTTCCGAGCACAGGAGTGCATTCAGACACTCTGTAAAGCCCTTTCTGCGCCTAAAGCACACGTTTGACAACCGAATTTTGATTTCATGTGAAATGAGTGCATTCGAGCATATTTGACAAGTAACAACTTTCTAAGCATGGATTTTTATGTTTTCGAGCTTTGAACACATTTTCATCATATTGGTCATTTTCACTGTATAAGCACATCTGAAACGAGTTTTCAACAAAGGACTGGGAAAAGCACTTGTTCAGAGTGGGAAAGCCCACTTTCTGTCACCGAGTGCATGAAAACAGCTTTCCGAGCACAGGAGTGCATTCAGACACTCTGTAAAGCCCTTTCTGCGCCTAAAGCACACGTTTGACAACCGAATTTTGATTTCATGTGAAATGAGTGCATTCGAGCATATTTGACAAGTAACAACTTTCTAAGCATGGATTTTTATGTTTTCGAGCTTTGAACACATTTTCATCATATTGGTCATTTTCACTGTATAAGCACATCTGAAACGAGTTTTCAACAAAGGACTGGGAAAAGCACTTGTTCAGAGTGGGAAAGCCCACTTTCTGTCACCGAGTGCATGAAAACAGCTTTCCGAGCACAGGAGTGCATTCAGACACTCTGTAAAGCCCTTTCTGCGCCTAAAGCAAACGTTTGACAACCGAATTTTGATTTCATGTGAAATGAGTGCATTCGAGCATATTTGACAAGTAACAACTTTCTAAGCATGGATTTTCATGTTTTCGAGCTTTGAACACATTTTCATCATATTGGTCATTTTAGCTGTAAAAGCACGTCTGAAACGAGTTTTCAACATAGAACTGTGATACGCACTTGTTCAGAGCGGGAAAGCCCACTTTCTGTCACCGAGTGCATGAAAACAGGCTTTCCGAGCACAGGAGTGCATTCAGTCACTCTGTAAAGTCCTTTCTGCGCCTAAAGCACACGTTTGACAACCGAATTTTGATTTCATGTGAAATGAGTGCATTCGAGCATATTTGACAAGTAACAACTTTCTAAGCATGGATTTTCATGTTTTCGAGCTTTGAACACATTTTCATCATATTGGTCATTTTCACTGTATAAGCACATCTGAAACGAGTTTTCAACAAAGGACTGGGAAAAGCACTTGTTCAGAGTGGGAAAGCCCACTTTCTGTCACCGAGTGCATGAAAACAGCTTTCCGAGCACAGGAGTGCATTCAGACACTCTGTAAAGCCCTTTCTGCGCCTAAAGCACACGTTTGACAACCGAATTTTGATTTCATGTGAAATGAGTGCATTCGAGCATATTTGACAAGTAACAACTTTCTAAGCATGGATTTTTATGTTTTCGAGCTTTGAACACATTTTCATCATATTGGTCATTTTCACTGTATAAGCACATCTGAAACGAGTTTTCAACAAAGGACTGGGAAAAGCACTTGTTCAGAGTGGGAAAGCCCACTTTCTGTCACCGAGTGCATGAAAACAGCTTTCCGAGCACAGGAGTGCATTCAGACACTCTGTAAAGCCCTTTCTGCGCCTAAAGCACACGTTTGACAACCGAATTTTGATTTCATGTGAAATGAGTGCATTCGAGCATATTTGACAAGTAACAACTTTCTAAGCATGGATTTTTATGTTTTCGAGCTTTGAACACATTTTCATCATATTGGTCATTTTCACTGTATAAGCACATCTGAAACGAGTTTTCAACAAAGGACTGGGAAAAGCACTTGTTCAGAGTGGGAAAGCCCACTTTCTGTCACCGAGTGCATGAAAACAGCTTTCCGAGCACAGGAGTGCATTCAGACACTCTGTAAAGCCCTTTCTGCGCCTAAAGCAAACGTTTGACAACCGAATTTTGATTTCATGTGAAATGAGTGCATTCGAGCATATTTGACAAGTAACAACTTTCTAAGCATGGATTTTCATGTTTTCGAGCTTTGAACACATTTTCATCATATTGGTCATTTTAGCTGTAAAAGCACGTCTGAAACGAGTTTTCAACATAGAACTGTGATACGCACTTGTTCAGAGCGGGAAAGCCCACTTTCTGTCACCGAGTGCATGAAAACAGGCTTTCCGAGCACAGGAGTGCATTCAGTCACTCTGTAAAGTCCTTTCTGCGCCTAAAGCACACGTTTGACAACCGAATTTTGATTTCATGTGAAATGAGTGCATTCGAGCATATTTGACAAGTAACAACTTTCTAAGCATGGATTTTCATGTTTTCGAGCTTTGAACACATTTTCATCATATTGGTCATTTTCACTGTATAAGCACATCTGAAACGAGTTTTCAACAAAGGACTGGGAAAAGCACTTGTTCAGAGTGGGAAAGCCCACTTTCTGTCACCGAGTGCATGAAAACAGCTTTCCGAGCACAGGAGTGCATTCAGACACTCTGTAAAGCCCTTTCTGCGCCTAAAGCACACGTTTGACAACCGAATTTTGATTTCATGTGAAATGAGTGCATTCGAGCATATTTGACAAGTAACAACTTTCTAAGCATGGATTTTTATGTTTTCGAGCTTTGAACACATTTTCATCATATTGGTCATTTTCACTGTATGAGCACATCTGAAACGAGTTTTCAACAAAGGACTGGGAAAAGCACTTGTTCAGAGTGGGAAAGCCCACTTTCTGTCACCGAGTGCATGAAAACAGCTTTCCGAGCACAGGAGTGCATTCAGACACTCTGTAAAGCCCTTTCTGCGCCTAAAGCAAACGTTTGACAACCGAATTTTGATTTCATGTGAAATGAGTGCATTCGAGCATATTTGACAAGTAACAACTTTCTAAGCATGGATTTTCATGTTTTCGAGCTTTGAACACATTTTCATCATATTGGTCATTTTAGCTGTAAAAGCACGTCTGAAACGAGTTTTCAACATAGAACCGTGATACGCACTTGTTCAGAGCGGGACAGCCCACTTTCTGTCACCGAGTGCATGAAAACAGCTTTCCGAGCACAGGAGTGCATTCAGACACTCTGTAAAGCCCTTTCTGCGCCTAAAGCAAACGTTTGACAACCGAATTTTGATTTCATGTGAAATGAGTGCATTCGAGCATATTTGACAAGTAACAACTTTCTAAGCATGGATTTTTATGTTTTCGAGCTTTGAACACATTTTCATCATATTGGTCATTTTCACTGTATAAGCACATCTGAAACGAGTTTTCAACAAAGGACTGGGAAAAGCACTTGTTCAGAGTGGGAAAGCCCACTTTCTGTCACCGAGTGCATGAAAACAGCTTTCCGAGCACAGGAGTGCATTCAGACACTCTGTAAAGCCCTTTCTGCGCCTAAAGCACACGTTTGACAACCGAATTTTGATTTCATGTGAAATGAGTGCATTCGAGCATATTTGACAAGTAACAACTTTCTAAGCATGGATTTTTATGTTTTCGAGCTTTGAACACATTTTCATCATATTGGTCATTTTCACTGTATAAGCACATCTGAAACGAGTTTTCAACAAAGGACTGGGAAAAGCACTTGTTCAGAGTGGGAAAGCCCACTTTCTGTCACCGAGTGCATGAAAACAGCTTTCCGAGCACAGGAGTGCATTCAGACACTCTGTAAAGCCCTTTCTGCGCCTAAAGCACACGTTTGACAACCGAATTTTGATTTCATGTGAAATGAGTGCATTCGAGCATATTTGACAAGTAACAACTTTCTAAGCATGGATTTTTATGTTTTCGAGCTTTGAACACATTTTCATCATATTGGTCATTTTCACTGTATAAGCACATCTGAAACGAGTTTTCAACAAAGGACTGGGAAAAGCACTTGTTCAGAGTGGGAAAGCCCACTTTCTGTCACCGAGTGCATGAAAACAGCTTTCCGAGCACAGGAGTGCATTCAGACACTCTGTAAAGCCCTTTCTGCGCCTAAAGCACACGTTTGACAACCGAATTTTGATTTCATGTGAAATGAGTGCATTCGAGCATATTTGACAAGTAACAACTTTCTAAGCATGGATTTTTATGTTTTCGAGCTTTGAACACATTTTCATCATATTGGTCATTTTCACTGTATAAGCACATCTGAAACGAGTTTTCAACAAAGGACTGGGAAAAGCACTTGTTCAGAGTGGGAAAGCCCACTTTCTGTCACCGAGTGCATGAAAACAGCTTTCCGAGCACAGGAGTGCATTCAGACACTCTGTAAAGCCCTTTCTGCGCCTAAAGCACACGTTTGACAACCGAATTTTGATTTCATGTGAAATGAGTGCATTCGAGCATATTTGACAAGTAACAACTTTCTAAGCATGGATTTTTATGTTTTCGAGCTTTGAACACATTTTCATCATATTGGTCATTTTCACTGTATAAGCACATCTGAAACGAGTTTTCAACAAAGGACTGGGAAAAGCACTTGTTCAGAGTGGGAAAGCCCACTTTCTGTCACCGAGTGCATGAAAACAGCTTTCCGAGCACAGGAGTGCATTCAGACACTCTGTAAAGCCCTTTCTGCGCCTAAAGCAAACGTTTGACAACCGAATTTTGATTTCATGTGAAATGAGTGCATTCGAGCATATTTGACAAGTAACAACTTTCTAAGCATGGATTTTCATGTTTTCGAGCTTTGAACACATTTTCATCATATTGGTCATTTTAGCTGTAAAAGCACGTCTGAAACGAGTTTTCAACATAGAACTGTGATACGCACTTGTTCAGAGCGGGAAAGCCCACTTTCTGTCACCGAGTGCATGAAAACAGGCTTTCCGAGCACAGGAGTGCATTCAGTCACTCTGTAAAGTCCTTTCTGCGCCTAAAGCACACGTTTGACAACCGAATTTTGATTTCATGTGAAATGAGTGCATTCGAGCATATTTGACAAGTAACAACTTTCTAAGCATGGATTTTCATGTTTTCGAGCTTTGAACACATTTTCATCATATTGGTCATTTTCACTGTATAAGCACATCTGAAACGAGTTTTCAACAAAGGACTGGGAAAAGCACTTGTTCAGAGTGGGAAAGCCCACTTTCTGTCACCGAGTGCATGAAAACAGCTTTCCGAGCACAGGAGTGCATTCAGACACTCTGTAAAGCCCTTTCTGCGCCTAAAGCACACGTTTGACAACCGAATTTTGATTTCATGTGAAATGAGTGCATTCGAGCATATTTGACAAGTAACAACTTTCTAAGCATGGATTTTCATGTTTTCGAGCTTTGAACACATTTTCATCATATTGGTCATTTTAGCTGTAAAAGCACGTCTGAAACGAGTTTTCAACATAGAACTGTGATACGCACTTGTTCAGAGCGGGAAAGCCCACTTTCTGTCACCGAGTGCATGAAAACAGGCTTTCCGAGCACAGGAGTGCATTCAGTCACTCTGTAAAGTCCTTTCTGCGCCTAAAGCACACGTTTGACAACCGAATTTTGATTTCATGTGAAATGAGTGCATTCGAGCATATTTGACAAGTAACAACTTTCTAAGCATGGATTTTCATGTTTTCGAGCTTTGAACACATTTTCATCATATTGGTCATTTTCACTGTATAAGCACATCTGAAACGAGTTTTCAACAAAGGACTGGGAAAAGCACTTGTTCAGAGTGGGAAAGCCCACTTTCTGTCACCGAGTGCATGAAAACAGCTTTCCGAGCACAGGAGTGCATTCAGACACTCTGTAAAGCCCTTTCTGCGCCTAAAGCACACGTTTGACAACCGAATTTTGATTTCATGTGAAATGAGTGCATTCGAGCATATTTGACAAGTAACAACTTTCTAAGCATGGATTTTCATGTTTTCGAGCTTTGAACACATTTTCATCATATTGGTCATTTTAGCTGTAAAAGCACGTCTAAAACGAGTTTTCAACATAGAACTGTGAAACGCACTTGTTCAGAGTGGGAAAACACTTTTTTTCATCAAGTGCATGAAAACAGGCTTTCCGAGCACAGGAGTGCATTCAGTCACTCTGTAAAGTCCTTTCTGCGCCTAAAGCACACGTTCGACAACCGAATTTTGATTTCATGTGAAATGAGTGCATTCGAGCATATTTGACAACAACTTTCTAAGCATGGATTTTCATGTTTTCGAGCTTTGAACACATTTTCATCATATTGGTCATTTTCACTGTATAAGCACGTCTGAAACGAGTTTTCAACAAAGGACTGGGAAAAGCACTTGTTCAGAGTGGGAAAGCCCACTTTCTGTCACCGAGTGCATGAAAACAGCTTTCCGAGCACAGGAGTGCATTCAGACACTCTGTAAAGCCCTTTCTGCGCCTAAAGCACACGTTTGACAACCGAATTTTGATTTCATGTGAAATGAGTGCATTCGAGCATATTTGACAAGTAACAACTTTCTAAGCATGGATTTTCATGTTTTCGAGCTTTGAACACATTTTCATCATATTGGTCATTTTCACTGTATAAGCACATCTGAAACGAGTTTTCAACAAAGGACTGGGAAAAGCACTTGTTCAGAGTGGGAAAGCACACTTTCTGTCACCGAGTGCATGAAAACAGCTTTCCGAGCACAGGAGTGCATTCAGACACTCTGTAAAGCCCTTTCTGCGCCTAAAGCACACGTTTGACAACCGAATTTTGATTTCATGTGAAATGAGTGCATTCGAGCATATTTGACAAGTAACAACTTTCTAAGCATGGATTTTCATGTTTTCGAGCTTTGAACACATTTTCATCATATTGGTCATTTTAGCTGTAAAAGCACGTCTGAAACGAGTTTTCAACATAGAACTGTGATACGCACTTGTTCAGAGTGGGAAAACACTTTTTTTCACCAAGTGCATGAAAACAGGCTTTCCGAGCACAGGAGTGCATTCAGTCACTCTGTAAAGTCCTTTCTGCGCCTAAAGCACACGTTCGACAACCGAATTTTGATTTCATGTGAAATGAGTGCATTCGAGCATATTTGACAAGTAACAACTTTCTAAGCATGGATTTTCATGTTTTCGAGCTTTGAACACATTTTCATCATTTTGGTCATTTTCACTGTATAAGCACATCTGAAACGAGTTTTCAACAAAGGACTGGGAAAAGCACTTGTTCCGAGTGGGAAAGCCCACTTTCTGTCACCGAGTGCATGAAAACAGCTTTCCGAGCACAGGAGTGCATTCAGACACTCTGTAAAGCCCGTTCTGCGCCTAAAGCACACGTTTGACAACCGAATTTTGATTTCATGTGAAATGAGTGCATTCGAGCATATTTGACAAGTAACAACTTTCTAAGCATGGATTTTCATGTTTTCGAGCTTTGAACACATTTTCATCATATTGGTCATTTTCACTGTATAAGCACATCTGAAACGAGTTTTCAACAAAGGACTGGGAAAAGCACTTGTTCAGAGTGGGAAAGCACACTTTCTGTCACCGAGTGCATGAAAACAGCTTTCCGAGCACAGGAGTGCATTCAGACAGTCTGTAAAGCCCTTTCTGCGCCTAAAGCACACGTTTGACAACCGAATTTTGATTTCATGTGAAATGAGTGCATTCGAGCATATTTGACAAGTAACAACTTTCTAAGCATGGATTTTCATGTTTTCGAGCTTTGAACACATTTTCATCATATTGGTCATTTTAGCTGTAAAAGCACGTCTGAAACGAGTTTTCAACATAGAACTGTGATACGCACTTGTTCAGAGTGGGAAAACACTTTTTTTCACCAAGTGCATGAAAACAGGCTTTCCGAGCACAGGAGTGAATTCAGACACTCTGTAAAGCCCTTTCTGCGCCTAAAGCACACGTTTGACAACCGAATTTTGATTTCATGTGAAATGAGTGCATTCGAGCATATTTGATAAGTAACAACTTTCTAAGCATGGATTTTCATGTTTGCGAGCTTTGAACACATTTTCATCATATTGGTCATTTTCACTGTATGAGCACGTCTGAAACGAGTTTTCAACAAAGGACTGGGAAAAGCACTTGTTCAGAGTGGGAAAGCTCACTTTCTGTCACCGAGTGCATGAAAACAGCTTTCCGAGCACAGGAGTGCATTCAGACACTCTGTAAAGCCCGTTCTGCGCCTAAAGCACACGTTTGACAACCGAATTTTGATTTCATGTGAAATGAGTGCATTCGAGCATATTTGACAAGTAACAACTTTCTAAGCATGGATTTTCATGTTTTCGAGCTTTGAACACATTTTCATCATATTGGTCATTTTCACTGTATAAGCACATCTGAAACGAGTTTTCAACAAAGGACTGGGAAAAGCACTTGTTCCGAGTGGGAAAGCCCACTTTCTGTCACCGAGTGCATGAAAACAGCTTTCCGAGCACAGGAGTGCATTCAGACACTCTGTAAAGCCCGTTCTGCGCCTAAAGCACACGTTTGACAACCGAATTTTGATTTCATGTGAAATGAGTGCATTCGAGCATATTTGACAAGTAACAACTTTCTAAGCATGGATTTTCATGTTTTCGAGCTTTGAACACATTTTCATCATATTGGTCATTTTAGCTGTAAAAGCACGTCTGAAACGAGTTTTCAACATAGAACTGTGATACGCACTTGTTCAGAGTGGGAAAACACTTTTTTTAACCAAGTGCATGAAAACAGGCTTTCCGAGCACAGGAGTGCATTCAGTCAATCTGTAAAGTCCTTTCTGCGCCAAAAGCACACGTTCGACAACCGAATTTTGATTTCATGTGAAATGAGTGCATTCGAGCATATTTGACAAGTAACAACTTTCTAAGCATGGATTTTCATGTTTTCGAGCTTTGAACACATTTTCATCATATTGGTCATTTTCACTGTATAAGCACATCTGAAACGAGTTTTCAACAAAGGACTGGGAAAAGCACTTGTTCCGAGTGGGAAAGCCCACTTTCTGTCACTGAGTGCATGAAAACAGCTTTCCGAGCACAGGAGTGCATTCAGACACTCTGTAAAGCCCGTTCTGCGCCTAAAGCACACGTTTGACAACCGAATTTTGATTTCATGTGAAATGAGTGCATTCGAGCATATTTGACAAGTAACAACTTTCTAAGCATGGATTTTCATGTTTTCGAGCTTTGAACACATTTTCATCATATTGGTCATTTTCACTGTATAAGCACATCTGAAACGAGTTTTCAACAAAGGACTGGGAAAAGCTCTTGTTCAGAGTGGGAAAGCACACTTTCTGTCACCGAGTGCATGAAAACAGCTTTCCGAGCACAGGAGTGCATTCAGACACTCTGTAAAGCCCTTTCTGCGCCTAAAGCAAACGTTTGACAACCGAATTTTGATTTCATGTGAAATGAGTGCATTCGAGCATATTTGACAAGTAACAACTTTCTAAGCATGGATTTTCATGTTTTCGAGCTTTGAACACATTTTCATCATATTGGTCATTTTAGCTGTAAAAGCACGTCTGAAACGAGTTTTCAACATAGAACTGTGATACGCACTTGTTCAGAGTGGGAAAACACTTTTTTTCACCAAGTGCATGAAAACAGGCTTTCCGAGCACAGGAGTGCATTCAGTCACTCTGTAAAGTCCTTTCTGCGCCTAAAGCACACGTTCGACAACCGAATTTTGATTTCATGTGAAATGAGTGCATTCGAGCATATTTGACAAGTAACAACTTTCTAAGCATGGATTTTCATGTTTTCGAGCTTTGAACACATTTTCATCATATTGGTCATTTTCACTGTATAAGCACATCTGAAACGAGTTTTCAACAAAGGACTGGGAAAAGCACTTGTTCCGAGTGGGAAAGCCCACTTTCTGTCACCGAGTGCATGAAAACAGCTTTCCGAGCACAGGAGTGCATTCAGACACTCTGTAAAGCCCGTTCTGCGCCTAAAGCACACGTTTGACAACCGAATTTTGATTTCATGTGAAATGAGTGCATTCGAGCATATTTGACAAGTAACAACTTTCTAAGCATGGATTTTCATGTTTTCGAGCTTTGAACACATTTTCATCATATTGGTCATTTTAGCTGTAAAAGCACGTCTGAAACGAGTTTTCAACATAGAACTGTGATACGCACTTGTTCAGAGTGGGAAAACACTTTTTTTCACCAAGTGCATGAAAACAGGCTTTCCGAGCACAGGAGTGCATTCAGTCACTCTGTAAAGTCCTTTCTGCTCCTAAAGCACACGTTTGACAACCGAATTTTGATTTCATGTGAAATGAGTGCATTCGAGCATATTTGACAAGTAACAACTTTCTAAGCATGGATTTTCATGTTTTCGAGCTTTGAACACATTTTCATCATATTGGTCATTTTCACTGTATAAGCACATCTGAAACGAGTTTTCAACAAAGGACTGGGAAAAGCACTTGTTCCGAGTGGGAAAGCACACTTTCTGTCACCGAGTGCATGAAAACAGCTTTCCGAGCACAGGAGTGCATTCAGACACTCTGTAAAGCCCTTTCTGCGCCTAAAGCACACGTTTGACAACCGAATTTTGATTTCATGTGAAATGAGTGCATTCGAGCATATTTGACAAGTAACAACTTTCTAAGCATGGATTTTCATGTTTTCGAGCTTTGAACACATTTTCATCATATTGGTCATTTTAGTTGTAAAAGCACGTCTGAAACGAGTTTTCAACATAGAACTGTGATACGCACTTGTTCAGAGTGGGAAAACACTTTTTTTCACCAAGTGCATGAAAACAGGCTTTCCGAGCACAGGAGTGCATTCAGTCACTCTGTAAAGTCCTTTCTGCTCCTAAAGCACACGTTTGACAACCGAATTTTGATTTCATGTGAAATGAGTGCATTCGAGCATATTTGACAAGTAACAACTTTCTAAGCATGGATTTTCATGTTTTCGAGCTTTGAACACATTTTCATCATATTGGTCATTTTCACTGTATAAGCACATCTGAAACGAGTTTTCAACAAAGGACTGGGAAAAGCACTTGTTCAGAGTGGGAAAGCACACTTTCTGTCACCGAGTGCATGAAAACAGCTTTCCGAGCACAGGAGTGCATTCAGACACTCTGTAAAGCCCTTTCTGCGCCTAAAGCACACGTTTGACAACCGAATTTTGATTTCATGTGAAATGAGTGCATTCGAGCATATTTGACAAGTAACAACTTTCTAAGCATGGATTTTCATGTTTTCGAGCTTTGAACACATTTTCATCATATTGGTCATTTTCACTGTATAAGCACATCTGAAACGAGTTTTCAACAAAGGACTGGGAAAAGCACTTGTTCAGAGTGGGAAAGCACACTTTCTGTCACCGAGTGCATGAAAACAGCTTTCCGAGCACAGGAGTGCATTCAGACACTCTGTAAAGCCCTTTCTGCGCCTAAAGCACACGTTTGACAACCGAATTTTGATTTCATGTGAAATGAGTGCATTCGAGCATATTTGACAAGTAACAACTTTCTAAGCATGGATTTTCATGTTTTCGAGCTTTGAACACATTTTCATCATATTGGTCATTTTCACTGTATAAGCACATCTGAAACGAGTTTTCAACAAAGGACTGGGAAAAGCACTTGTTCCGAGTGGGAAAGCCCACTTTCTGTCACCGAGTGCATGAAAACAGCTTTCCGAGCACAGGAGTGCATTCAGACACTCTGTAAAGCCCGTTCTGCGCCTAAAGCACACGTTTGACAACCGAATTTTGATTTCATGTGAAATGAGTGCATTCGAGCATATTTGACAAGTAACAACTTTCTAAGCATGGATTTTCATGTTTTCGAGCTTTGAACACATTTTCATCATATTGGTCATTTTAGCTGTAAAAGCACGTCTGAAACGAGTTTTCAACATAGAACTGTGATACGCACTTGTTCAGAGTGGGAAAACACTTTTTTTCACCAAGTGCATGAAAACAGGCTTTCCGAGCACAGGAGTGCATTCAGTCACTCTGTAAAGTCCTTTCTGCGCCTAAAGCACACGTTCGACAACCGAATTTTGATTTCATGTGAAATGAGTGCATTCGAGCATATTTGACAAGTAACAACTTTCTAAGCATGGATTTTCATGTTTTCGAGCTTTGAACACATTTTCATCATATTGGTCATTTTCACTGTATAAGCACATCTGAAACGAGTTTTCAACAAAGGACTGGGAAAAGCACTTGTTCCGAGTGGGAAAGCCCACTTTCTGTCACCGAGTGCATGAAAACAGCTTTCCGAGCACAGGAGTGCATTCAGACACTCTGTAAAGCCCGTTCTGCGCCTAAAGCACACGTTTGACAACCGAATTTTGATTTCATGTGAAATGAGTGCATTCGAGCATATTTGACAAGTAACAACTTTCTAAGCATGGATTTTCATGTTTTCGAGCTTTGAACACATTTTCATCATATTGGTCATTTTAGCTGTAAAAGCACGTCTGAAACGAGTTTTCAACATAGAACTGTGATACGCACTTGTTCAGAGTGGGAAAACACTTTTTTTCACCAAGTGCATGAAAACAGGCTTTCCGAGCACAGGAGTGCATTCAGTCACTCTGTAAAGTCCTTTCTGCTCCTAAAGCACATGTTTGACAACCGAATTTTGATTTCATGTGAAATGAGTGCATTCGAGCATATTTGACAAGTAACAACTTTCTAAGCATGGATTTTCATGTTTTCGAGCTTTGAACACATTTTCATCATATTGGTCATTTTCACTGTATAAGCACATCTGAAACGAGTTTTCAACAAAGGACTGGGAAAAGCACTTGTTCAGAGTGGGAAAGCACACTTTCTGTCACCGAGTGCATGAAAACAGCTTTCCGAGCACAGGAGTGCATTCAGACACTCTGTAAAGCCCTTTCTGCGCCTAAAGCACACGTTTGACAACCGAATTTTGATTTCATGTGAAATGAGTGCATTCGAGCATATTTGACAAGTAACAACTTTCTAAGCATGGATTTTCATGTTTTCGAGCTTTGAACACATTTTCATCATATTGGTCATTTTAGCTGTAAAAGCACGTCTAAAACGAGTTTTCAACATAGAACTGTGATACGCACTTGTTCAGAGTGGGAAAACACTTTTTTTCACCAAGTGCATGAAAACAGCTTTCCGAGCACAGGAGTGCATTCAGTCACTCTGTAAAGTCCTTTCTGTGCCTAAAGCACACGTTTGACAACCGAATTTTGATTTCATGTGAAATGAGTGCATTCGAGCATATTTGACAAGTAACAACTTTCTAAGCATGGATTTTCATGTTTTCGAGCTTTGAACACATTTTCATCATATTGGTCATTTTAGCTGTAAAAGCACGTCTAAAACGAGTTTTCAACATAGAACTGTGATACGCACTTGTTCAGAGTGGGAAAACACTTTTTTTCACCGAGTGCATGAAAACAGCTTTCCGAGCACAGGAGTGCATTCAGTCACTCTGTAAAGCCCTTTCTGTGCCTAAAGCACACGTTTGACAACCGAATTTTGATTTCATGTGAAATGAGTGCATTCGAGCATATTTGACAAGTAACAACTTTCTAAGCATGGATTTTCATGTTTTCGAGCTTTGAACACATTTTCATCATATTGGTCATTTTCACTGTATAAGCACATCTGAAACGAGTTTTCAACAAAGGACTGGGAAAAGCACTTGTTCAGAGTGGGAAAGCACACTTTCTGTCACCGAGTGCATGAAAACAGCTTTCCGAGCACAGGAGTGCATTCAGACACTCTGTAAAGCCCTTTCTGCGCCTAAAGCACACGTTTGACAACCGAATTTTGATTTCATGTGAAATGAGTGCATTCGAGCATATTTGACAAGTAACAACTTTCTAAGCATGGATTTTCATGTTTTCGAGCTTTGAACACATTTTCATCATATTGGTCATTTTAGCTGTAAAAGCACGTCTAAAACGAGTTTTCAACATAGAACTGTGATACGCACTTGTTCAGAGTGGGAAAACACTTTTTTTCATCAAGTGCATGAAAACAGGCTTTCCGAGCACAGGAGTGCATTCAGTCACTCTGTAAAGTCCTTTCTGCGCCTAAAGCACGCGTTCGACAACCGAATTTTGATTTCATGTGAAATGAGTGCATTCGAGCATATTTGACAACAACTTTCTAAGCATGGATTTTCATGTTTTCGAGCTTTGAACACATTTTCATCATATTGGTCATTTTCACTGTATAAGCACGTCTGAAACGAGTTTTCAACAAAGGACTGGGAAAAGCACTTGTTCAGAGTGGGAAAGCCCACTTTCTGTCACCGAGTGCATGAAAACAGCTTTCCGAGCACAGGAGTGCATTCAGACACTCTGTAAAGCCCTTTCTGCGCCTAAAGCACACGTTTGACAACCGAATTTTGATTTCTTGTGAAATGAGTGCATTCGAGCATATTTGACAAGTAACAACTTTCTAAGCATGGATTTTCATGTTTTCGAGCTTTGAACACATTTTCATCATATTGGTCATTTTCACTGTATAAGCACATCTGAAACGAGTTTTCAACAAAGGACTGGGAAAAGCACTTGTTCAGAGTGGGAAAGCACACTTTCTGTCACCGAGTGCATGAAAACAGCTTTCCGAGCACAGGAGTGCATTCAGACACTCTGTAAAGCCCGTTCTGCGCCTAAAGCACACGTTTGACAACCGAATTTTGATTTCATGTGAAATGAGTGCATTCGAGCATATTTGACAAGTAACAACTTTCTAAGCATGGATTTTCATGTTTTCGAGCTTTGAACACATTTTCATCATATTGGTCATTTTAGCTGTAAAAGCACGTCTGAAACGAGTTTTCAACATAGAACTGTGATACGCACTTGTTCAGAGTGGGAAAACACTTTTTTTCACCAAGTGCATGAAAACAGGCTTTCCGAGCACAGGAGTGCATTCAGTCACTCTGTAAAGTCCTTTCTGCGCCTAAAGCACACGTTCGACAACCGAATTTTGATTTCATGTGAAATGAGTGCATTCGAGCATATTTGACAAGTAACAACTTTCTAAGCATGGATTTTCATGTTTTCGAGCTTTGAACACATTTTCATCATATTGGTCATTTTCACTGTATAAGCACATCTGAAACGAGTTTTCAACAAAGGACTGGGAAAAGCACTTGTTCCGAGTGGGAAAGCCCACTTTCTGTCACCGAGTGCATGAAAACAGCTTTCCGAGCACAGGAGTGCATTCAGACACTCTGTAAAGCCCGTTCTGCGCCTAAAGCACACGTTTGACAACCGAATTTTGATTTCATGTGAAATGAGTGCATTCGAGCATATTTGACAAGTAACAACTTTCTAAGCATGGATTTTCATGTTTTCGAGCTTTGAACACATTTTCATCATATTGGTCATTTTCACTGTATAAGCACATCTGAAACGAGTTTTCAACAAAGGACTGGGAAAAGCACTTGTTCAGAGTGGGAAAGCACACTTTCTGTCACCGAGTGCATGAAAACAGCTTTCCGAGCACAGGAGTGCATTCAGACACTCTGTAAAGCCCGTTCTGCGCCTAAAGCACACGTTTGACAACCGAATTTTGATTTCATGTGAAATGAGTGCATTCGAGCATATTTGACAAGTAACAACTTTCTAAGCATGGATTTTCATGTTTTCGAGCTTTGAACACATTTTCATCATATTGGTCATTTTAGCTGTAAAAGCACGTCTGAAACGAGTTTTCAACATAGAACTGTGATACGCACTTGTTCAGAGTGGGAAAACACTTTTTTTCACCAAGTGCATGAAAACAGGCTTTCCGAGCACAGGAGTGCATTCAGTCACTCTGTAAAGTCCTTTCTGCGCCTAAAGCACACGTTCGACAACCGAATTTTGATTTCATGTGAAATGAGTGCATTCGAGCATATTTGACAAGTAACAACTTTCTAAGCATGGATTTTCATGTTTTCGAGCTTTGAACACATTTTCATCATATTGGTCATTTTCACTGTATAAGCACATCTGAAACGAGTTTTCAACAAAGGACTGGGAAAAGCACTTGTTCCGAGTGGGAAAGCCCACTTTCTGTCACCGAGTGCATGAAAACAGCTTTCCGAGCACAGGAGTGCATTCAGACACTCTGTAAAGCCCGTTCTGCGCCTAAAGCACACGTTTGACAACCGAATTTTGATTTCATGTGAAATGAGTGCATTCGAGCATATTTGACAAGTAACAACTTTCTAAGCATGGATTTTCATGTTTTCGAGCTTTGAACACATTTTCATCATATTGGTCATTTTAGCTGTAAAAGCACGTCTGAAACGAGTTTTCAACATAGAACTGTGATACGCACTTGTTCAGAGTGGGAAAACACTTTTTTTCACCAAGTGCATGAAAACAGGCTTTCCGAGCACAGGAGTGCATTCAGTCACTCTGTAAAGTCCTTTCTGCGCCTAAAGCACACGTTCGACAACCGAATTTTGATTTCATGTGAAATGAGTGCATTCGAGCATATTTGACAAGTAACAACTTTCTAAGCATGGATTTTCATGTTTTCGAGCTTTGAACACATTTTCATCATATTGGTCATTTTCACTGTATAAGCACATCTGAAACGAGTTTTCAACAAAGGACTGGGAAAAGCACTTGTTCCGAGTGGGAAAGCCCACTTTCTGTCACCGAGTGCATGAAAACAGCTTTCCGAGCACAGGAGTGCATTCAGACACTCTGTAAAGCCCGTTCTGCGCCTAAAGCACACGTTTGACAACCGAATTTTGATTTCATGTGAAATGAGTGCATTCGAGCATATTTGACAAGTAACAACTTTCTAAGCATGGATTTTCATGTTTTCGAGCTTTGAACACATTTTCATCATATTGGTCATTTTAGCTGTAAAAGTACGTCTAAAACGAGTTTTCAACATAGAACTGTGATACGCACTTGTTCAGAGTGGGAAAACACTTTTTTTCATCAAGTGCATGAAAACAGGCTTTCCGAGCACAGGAGTGCATTCAGTCACTCTGTAAAGTCCTTTCTGCGCCTAAAGCACGCGTTCGACAACCGAATTTTGATTTCATGTGAAATGAGTGCATTCGAGCATATTTGACAACAACTTTCTAAGCATGGATTTTCATGTTTTCGAGCTTTGAACACATTTTCATCATATTGGTCATTTTCACTGTATAAGCACGTCTGAAACGAGTTTTCAACAAAGGACTGGGAAAAGCACTTGTTCAGAGTGGGAAAGCCCACTTTCTGTCACCGAGTGCATGAAAACAGCTTTCCGAGCACAGGAGTGCATTCAGACACTCTGTAAAGCCCTTTCTGCGCCTAAAGCACACGTTTGACAACCGAATTTTGATTTCTTGTGAAATGAGTGCATTCGAGCATATTTGACAAGTAACAACTTTCTAAGCATGGATTTTCATGTTTTCGAGCTTTGAACACATTTTCATCATATTGGTCATTTTCACTGTATAAGCACATCTGAAACGAGTTTTCAACAAAGGACTGGGAAAAGCACTTGTTCAGAGTGGGAAAGCACACTTTCTGTCACCGAGTGCATGAAAACAGCTTTCCGAGCACAGGAGTGCATTCAGACACTCTGTAAAGCCCGTTCTGCGCCTAAAGCACACGTTTGACAACCGAATTTTGATTTCATGTGAAATGAGTGCATTCGAGCATATTTGACAAGTAACAACTTTCTAAGCATGGATTTTCATGTTTTCGAGCTTTGAACACATTTTCATCATATTGGTCATTTTAGCTGTAAAAGCACGTCTGAAACGAGTTTTCAACATAGAACTGTGATACGCACTTGTTCAGAGTGGGAAAACACTTTTTTTCACCAAGTGCATGAAAACAGGCTTTCCGAGCACAGGAGTGCATTCAGTCACTCTGTAAAGTCCTTTCTGCGCCTAAAGCACACGTTCGACAACCGAATTTTGATTTCATGTGAAATGAGTGCATTCGAGCATATTTGACAAGTAACAACTTTCTAAGCATGGATTTTCATGTTTTCGAGCTTTGAACACATTTTCATCATATTGGTCATTTTCACTGTATAAGCACATCTGAAACGAGTTTTCAACAAAGGACTGGGAAAAGCACTTGTTCCGAGTGGGAAAGCCCACTTTCTGTCACCGAGTGCATGAAAACAGCTTTCCGAGCACAGGAGTGCATTCAGACACTCTGTAAAGCCCGTTCTGCGCCTAAAGCACACGTTTGACAACCGAATTTTGATTTCATGTGAAATGAGTGCATTCGAGCATATTTGACAAGTAACAACTTTCTAAGCATGGATTTTCATGTTTTCGAGCTTTGAACACATTTTCATCATATTGGTCATTTTCACTGTATAAGCACATCTGAAACGAATTTTCAACAAAGGACTGGGAAAAGCACTTGTTCAGAGTGGGAAAGCACACTTTCTGTCACCGAGTGCATGAAAACAGCTTTCCGAGCACAGGAGTGCATTCAGACACTCTGTAAAGCCCGTTCTGCGCCTAAAGCACACGTTTGACAACCGAATTTTGATTTCATGTGAAATGAGTGCATTCGAGCATATTTGACAAGTAACAACTTTCTAAGCATGGATTTTCATGTTTTCGAGCTTTGAACACATTTTCATCATATTGGTCATTTTAGCTGTAAAAGCACGTCTGAAACGAGTTTTCAACATAGAACTGTGATACGCACTTGTTCAGAGTGGGAAAACACTTTTTTTCACCAAGTGCATGAAAACAGGCTTTCCGAGCACAGGAGTGCATTCAGTCACTCTGTAAAGTCCTTTCTGCGCCTAAAGCACACGTTCGACAACCGAATTTTGATTTCATGTGAAATGAGTGCATTCGAGCATATTTGACAAGTAACAACTTTCTAAGCATGGATTTTCATGTTTTCGAGCTTTGAACACATTTTCATCATATTGGTCATTTTCACTGTATAAGCACATCTGAAACGAGTTTTCAACAAAGGACTGGGAAAAGCACTTGTTCCGAGTGGGAAAGCCCACTTTCTGTCACCGAGTGCATGAAAACAGCTTTCCGAGCACAGGAGTGCATTCAGACACTCTGTAAAGCCCGTTCTGCGCCTAAAGCACACGTTTGACAACCGAATTTTGATTTCATGTGAAATGAGTGCATTCGAGCATATTTGACAAGTAACAACTTTCTAAGCATGGATTTTCATGTTTTCGAGCTTTGAACACATTTTCATCATATTGGTCATTTTAGCTGTAAAAGCACGTCTGAAACGAGTTTTCAACATAGAACTGTGATACGCACTTGTTCAGAGTGGGAAAACACTTTTTTTCACCAAGTGCATGAAAACAGGCTTTCCGAGCACAGGAGTGCATTCAGTCACTCTGTAAAGTCCTTTCTGCTCCTAAAGCACACGTTTGACAACCGAATTTTGATTTCATGTGAAATGAGTGCATTCGAGCATATTTGACAAGTAACAACTTTCTAAGCATGGATTTTCATGTTTTCGAGCTTTGAACACATTTTCATCATATTGGTCATTTTCACTGTATAAGCACATCTGAAACGAGTTTTCAACAAAGGACTGGGAAAAGCACTTGTTCAGAGTGGGAAAGCACACTTTCTGTCACCGAGTGCATGAAAACAGCTTTCCGAGCACAGGAGTGCATTCAGACACTCTGTAAAGCCCTTTCTGCGCCTAAAGCACACGTTTGACAACCGAATTTTGATTTCATGTGAAATGAGTGCATTCGAGCATATTTGACAAGTAACAACTTTCTAAGCATGGATTTTCATGTTTTCGAGCTTTGAACACATTTTCATCATATTGGTCATTTTCACTGTATAAGCACATCTGAAACGAGTTTTCAACAAAGGACTGGGAAAAGCACTTGTTCCGAGTGGGAAAGCCCACTTTCTGTCACCGAGTGCATGAAAACAGCTTTCCGAGCACAGGAGTGCATTCAGACACTCTGTAAAGCCCGTTCTGCGCCTAAAGCACACGTTTGACAACCGAATTTTGATTTCATGTGAAATGAGTGCATTCGAGCATATTTGACAAGTAACAACTTTCTAAGCATGGATTTTCATGTTTTCGAGCTTTGAACACATTTTCATCATATTGGTCATTTTAGCTGTAAAAGCACGTCTAAAACGAGTTTTCAACATAGAACTGTGATACGCACTTGTTCAGAGTGGGAAAACACTTTTTTTCACCAAGTGCATGAAAACAGGCTTTCCGAGCACAGGAGTGCATTCAGTCACTCTGTAAAGTCCTTTCTGCGCCTAAAGCACACGTTCGACAACCGAATTTTGATTTCATGTGAAATGAGTGCATTCGAGCATATTTGACAACAACTTTCTAAGCATGGATTTTCATGTTTTCGAGCTTTGAACACATTTTCATCATATTGGTCATTTTCACTGTATAAGCACATCTGAAACGAGTTTTCAACAAAGGACTGGGAAAAGCACTTGTTCCGAGTGGGAAAGCCCACTTTCTGTCACCGAGTGCATGAAAACAGCTTTCCGAGCACAGGAGTGCATTCAGACACTCTGTAAAGCCCTTTCTGCGCCTAAAGCACACGTTTGACAACCGAATTTTGATTTCATGTGAAATGAGTGCATTCGAGCATATTTGACAAGTAACAACTTTCTAAGCATGGATTTTCATGTTTTCGAGCTTTGAACACATTTTCATCATATTGGTCATTTTAGCTGTAAAAGCACGTCTGAAACGAGTTTTCAACATAGAACTGTGATACGCACTTGTTCAGAGTGGGAAAACACTTTTTTTCACCAAGTGCATGAAAACAGGCTTTCCGAGCACAGTAGTGCATTCAGTCACTCTGTAAAGTCCTTTCTGCTCCTAAAGCACACGTTTGACAACCGAATTTTGATTTCATGTGAAATGAGTGCATTCGAGCATATTTGACAAGTAACAACTTTCTAAGCATGGATTTTCATGTTTTCGAGCTTTGAACACATTTTCATCATATTGGTCATTTTCACTGTATAAGCACATCTGAAACGAGTTTTCAACAAAGGACTGGGAAAAGCACTTGTTCAGAGTGGGAAAGCACACTTTCTGTCACCGAGTGCATGAAAACAGCTTTCCGAGCACAGGAGTGCATTCAGACACTCTGTAAAGCCCTTTCTGCGCCTAAAGCACACGTTTGACAACCGAATTTTGATTTCATGTGAAATGAGTGCATTCGAGCATATTTGACAAGTAACAACTTTCTAAGCATGGATTTTCATGTTTTCGAGCTTTGAACACATTTTCATCATATTGGTCATTTTAGCTGTAAAAGCACGTCTGAAACAAGTTTTCAACATAGAACTGTGATACGCACTTGTTCAGAGTGGGAAAACACTTTTTTTCACCAAGTGCATGAAAACAGGCTTTCCGAGCACAGGAGTGCATTCAGTCACTCTGTAAAGTCCTTTCTGCGCCTAAAGCACACGTTCGACAACCGAATTTTGATTTCATGTGAAATGAGTGCATTCGAGCATATTTGACAAGTAACAACTTTCTAAGCATGGATTTTCATGTTTTCGAGCTTTGAACACATTTTCATCATATTGGTCATTTTCACTGTATAAGCACATCTGAAACGAGTTTTCAACAAAGGACTGGGAAAAGCACTTGTTCCGAGTGGGAAAGCCCACTTTCTGTCACAGAGTGCATGAAAACAGCTTTCCGAGCACAGGAGTGCATTCAGACACTCTGTAAAGCCCGTTCTGCGCCTAAAGCACACGTTTGACAACCGAATTTTGATTTCATGTGAAATGAGTGCATTCGAGCATATTTGACAAGTAACAACTTTCTAAGCATGGATTTTCATGTTTTCGAGCTTTGAACACATTTTCATCATATTGGTCATTTTAGCTGTAAAAGCACGTCTAAAACGAGTTTTCAACATAGAACTGTGATACGCACTTGTTCAGAGTGGGAAAAAACTTTTTTTCACCAAGTGCATGAAAACAGGCTTTCCGAGCACAGGAGTGCATTCAGTCACTCTGTAAAGTCCTTTCTGCTCCTAAAGCACACGTTTGACAACCGAATTTTGATTTCATGTGAAATGAGTGCATTCGAGCATATTTGACAAGTAACAACTTTCTAAGCATGGATTTTCATGTTTTCGAGCTTTGAACACATTTTCATCATATTGGTCATTTTCACTGTATAAGCACATCTGAAACGAGTTTTCAACAAAGGACTGGGAAAAGCACTTGTTCAGAGTGGGAAAGCACACTTTCTGTCACCGAGTGCATGAAAACAGCTTTCCGAGCACAGGAGTGCATTCAGACACTCTGTAAAGCCCGTTCTGCGCCTAAAGCACACGTTTGACAACCGAATTTTGATTTCATGTGAAATGAGTGCATTCGAGCATATTTGACAAGTAACAACTTTCTAAGCATGGATTTTCATGTTTTCGAGCTTTGAACACATTTTCATCATATTGGTCATTTTAGCTGTAAAAGCACGTCTGAAACGAGTTTTCAACATAGAACTGTGATACGCACTTGTTCAGAGTGGGAAAACACTTTTTTTCACCAAGTGCATGAAAACAGGCTTTCCGAGCACAGGAGTGCATTCAGTCACTCTGTAAAGTCCTTTCTGCGCCTAAAGCACACGTTCGACAACCGAATTTTGATTTCATGTGAAATGAGTGCATTCGAGCATATTTGACAACAACTTTCTAAGCATGGATTTTCATGTTTTCGAGCTTTGAACACATTTTCATCATATTGGTCATTTTCACTGTATAAGCACGTCTGAAACGAGTTTTCAACAAAGGACTGGGAAAAGCACTTGTTCAGAGTGGGAAAGCACACTTTCTGTCACCGAGTGCATGAAAACAGCTTTCCGAGCACAGGAGTGCATTCAGACACTCTGTAAAGCCCTTTCTGCGCCTAAAGCACACGTTTGACAACCGAATTTTGATTTCATGTGAAATGAGTGCATTCGAGCATATTTGACAAGTAACAACTTTCTAAGCATGGATTTTCATGTTTTCGAGCTTTGAACACATTTTCATCATATTGGTCATTTTCACTGTATAAGCACGTCTGAAACGAGTTTTCAACAAAGGACTGGGAAAAGCACTTGTTCAGAGTGGGAAAGCTCACTTTCTGTCACCGAGTGCATGAAAACAGCTTTCCGAGCACAGGAGTGCATTCAGACACTCTGTAAAGCCCGTTCTGCGCCTAAAGCACACGTTTGACAACCGAATTTTGATTTCATGTGAAATGAGTGCATTCGAGCATATTTGACAACAACTTTCTAAGCATGGATTTTCATGTTTTCGAGCTTTGAACACATTTTCATCATATTGGTCATTTTCACTGTATAAGCACGTCTGAAACGAGTTTTCAACAAAGGACTGGGAAAAGCACTTGTTCAGAGTGGGAAAGCCCACTTTCTGTCACCGAGTGCATGAAAACAGCTTTCCGAGCACAGGAGTGCATTCAGACACTCTGTAAAGCCCTTTCTGCGCCTAAAGCACACGTTTGACAACCGAATTTTGATTTCATGTGAAATGAGTGCATTCGAGCATATTTGACAAGTAACAACTTTCTAAGCATGGATTTTCATGTTTTCGAGCTTTGAACACATTTTCATCATATTGGTCATTTTCACTGTATAAGCACATCTGAAACGAGTTTTCAACAAAGGACTGGGAAAAGCACTTGTTCAGAGTGGGAAAGCACACTTTCTGTCACCGAGTGCATGAAAACAGCTTTCCGAGCACAGGAGTGCATTCAGACACTCTGTAAAGCCCTTTCTGCGCCTAAAGCACACGTTTGACAACCGAATTTTGATTTCATGTGAAATGAGTGCATTCGAGCATATTTGACAAGTAACAACTTTCTAAGCATGGATTTTCATGTTTTCGAGCTTTGAACACATTTTCATCATATTGGTCATTTTAGCTGTAAAAGCACGTCTGAAACGAGTTTTCAACATAGAACTGTGATATGCACTTGTTCAGAGTGGGAAAACACTTTTTTTAACCAAGTGCATGAAAACAGGCTTTCCGAGCACAGGAGTGCATTCAGTCACTCTGTAAAGTCCTTTCTGCGCCTAAAGCACACGTTCGACAACCGAATTTTGATTTCATGTGAAATGAGTGCATTCGAGCATATTTGACAAGTAACAACTTTCTAAGCATGGATTTTCATGTTTTCGAGCTTTGAACACATTTTCATCATATTGGTCATTTTCACTGTATAAGCACATCTGAAACGAGTTTTCAACAAAGGACTGGGAAAAGCACTTGTTCCGAGTGGGAAAGCCCACTTTCTGTCACCGAGTGCATGAAAACAGCTTTCCGAGCACAGGAGTGCATTCAGACACTCTGTAAAGCCCGTTCTGCGCCTAAAGCACACGTTTGACAACCGAATTTTGATTTCATGTGAAATGAGTGCATTCGAGCATATTTGACAAGTAACAACTTTCTAAGCATGGATTTTCATGTTTTCGAGCTTTGAACACATTTTCATCATATTGGTCATTTTAGCTGTAAAAGCACGTCTGAAACGAGTTTTCAACATAGAACTGTGATACGCACTTGTTCAGAGTGGGAAAACACTTTTTTTCACCAAGTGCATGAAAACAGGCTTTCCGAGCACAGGAGTGCATTCAGTCACTCTGTAAAGTCCTTTCTGCTCCTAAAGCACACGTTTGACAACCGAATTTTGATTTCATGTGAAATGAGTGCATTCGAGCATATTTGACAAGTAACAACTTTCTAAGCATGGATTTTCATGTTTTCGAGCTTTGAACACATTTTCATCATATTGGTCATTTTCACTGTATAAGCACATCTGAAACGAGTTTTCAACAAAGGACTGGGAAAAGCACTTGTTCAGAGTGGGAAAGCACACTTTCTGTCACCGAGTGCATGAAAACAGCTTTCCGAGCACAGGAGTGCATTCAGACACTCTGTAAAGCCCTTTCTGCGCCTAAAGCACACGTTTGACAACCGAATTTTGATTTCATGTGAAATGAGTGCATTCGAGCATATTTGACAAGTAACAACTTTCTAAGCATGGATTTTCATGTTTTCGAGCTTTGAACACATTTTCATCATATTGGTCATTTTCACTGTATAAGCACGTCTGAAACGAGTTTTCAACAAAGGACTGGGAAAAGCACTTGTTCAGAGTAGGAAAGCTCACTTTCTGTCACCGACTGCATGAAAACATCTTTCCGAGCACAGGAGTGCATTCAGACACTCTGTAAAGCCCGTTCTGCGCCTAAAGCACACGTTTGACAACCGAATTTTGATTTCATGTGAAATGAGTGCATTCGAGCATATTTGACAACAACTTTCTAAGCATGGATTTTCATGTTTTCGAGCTTTGAACACATTTTCATCATATTGGTCATTTTCACTGTATAAGCACGTCTGAAACGAGTTTTCAACAAAGGACTGGGAAAAGCACTTGTTCAGAGTGGGAAAGCCCGCTTTCTGTCACCGAGTGCATGAAAACAGCTTTCCGAGCACAGGAGTGCATTCAGACACTCTGTAAAGCCCTTTCTGCGCCTAAAGCACACGTTTGACAACCGAATTTTGATTTCATGTGAAATGAGTGCATTCGAGCATATTTGACAAGTAACAACTTTCTAAGCATGGATTTTCATGTTTTCGAGCTTTGAACACATTTTCATCATATTGGTCATTTTCACTGTATAAGCACATCTGAAACGAGTTTTCAACAAAGGACTGGGAAAAGCACTTGTTCAGAGTGGGAAAGCACACTTTCTGTCACCGAGTGCATGAAAACAGCTTTCCGAGCACAGGAGTGCATTCAGACACTCTGTAAAGCCCTTTCTGCGCCTAAAGCACACGTTTGACAACCGAATTTTGATTTCATGTGAAATGAGTGCATTCGAGCATATTTGACAAGTAACAACTTTCTAAGCATGGATTTTCATGTTTTCGAGCTTTGAACACATTTTCATCATATTGGTCATTTTAGCTGTAAAAGCACGTCTGAAACGAGTTTTCAACATAGAACTGTGATACGCACTTGTTCAGAGTGGGAAAACACTTTTTTTCACCAAGTGCATGAAAACAGGCTTTCCGAGCACAGGAGTGCATTCAGTCACTCTGTAAAGTCCTTTCTGCGCCTAAAGCACACGTTCGACAACCGAATTTTGATTTCATGTGAAATGAGTGCATTCGAGCATATTTGACAAGTAACAACTTTCTAAGCATGGATTTTCATGTTTTCGAGCTTTGAACACATTTTCATCATATTGGTCATTTTCACTGTATAAGCACATCTGAAACGAGTTTTCAACAAAGGACTGGGAAAAGCACTTGTTCCGAGTGGGAAAGCCCACTTTCTGTCACCGAGTGCATGAAAACAGCTTTCCGAGCACAGGAGTGCATTCAGACACTCTGTAAAGCCCGTTCTGCGCCTAAAGCACACGTTTGACAACCGAATTTTGATTTCATGTGAAATGAGTGCATTCGAGCATATTTGACAAGTAACAACTTTCTAAGCATGGATTTTCATGTTTTCGAGCTTTGAACACATTTTCATCATATTGGTCATTTTAGCTGTAAAAGCACGTCTGAAACGAGTTTTCAACATAGAACTGTGATACGCACTTGTTCAGAGTGGGAAAACACTTTTTTTCACCAAGTGCATGAAAACAGGCTTTCCGAGCACAGGAGTGCATTCAGTCACTCTGTAAAGTCCTTTCTGCTCCTAAAGCACACGTTTGACAACCGAATTTTGATTTCATGTGAAATGAGTGCATTCGAGCATATTTGACAAGTAACAACTTTCTAAGCATGGATTTTCATGTTTTCGAGCTTTGAACACATTTTCATCATATTGGTCATTTTCACTGTATAAGCACATCTGAAACGAGTTTTCAACAAAGGACTGGGAAAAGCACTTGTTCCGAGTGGGAAAGCCCACTTTCTGTCACCGAGTGCATGAAAACAGCTTTCCGAGCACAGGAGTGCATTCAGACACTCTGTAAAGCCCGTTCTGCGCCTAAAGCACACGTTTGACAACCGAATTTTGATTTCATGTGAAATGAGTGCATTCGAGCATATTTGACAAGTAACAACTTTCTAAGCATGGATTTTCATGTTTTCGAGCTTTGAACACATTTTCATCATATTGGTCATTTTAGCTGTAAAAGCACGTCTAAAACGAGTTTTCAACATAGAACTGTGATACGCACTTGTTCAGAGTGGGAAAACACTTTTTTTCACCAAGTGCATGAAAACAGGCTTTCCGAGCACAGGAGTGCATTCAGTCACTCTGTAAAGTCCTTTCTGCGCCTAAAGCACACGTTCGACAACCGAATTTTGATTTCATGTGAAATGAGTGCATTCGAGCATATTTGACAACAACTTTCTAAGCATGGATTTTCATGTTTTCGAGCTTTGAACACATTTTCATCATATTGGTCATTTTCACTGTATAAGCACGTCTGAAACGAGTTTTCAACAAAGGACTGGGAAAAGCACTTGTTCAGAGTGGGAAAGCCCACTTTCTGTCACCGAGTGCATGAAAACAGCTTTCCGAGCACAGGAGTGCATTCAGACACTCTGTAAAGCCCTTTCTGCGCCTAAAGCACACGTTTGACAACCGAATTTTGATTTCATGTGAAATGAGTGCATTCGAGCATATTTGACAAGTAACAACTTTCTAAGCATGGATTTTCATGTTTTCGAGCTTTGAACACATTTTCATCATATTGGTCATTTTCACTGTATAAGCACATCTGAAACGAGTTTTCAACAAAGGACTGGGAAAAGCACTTGTTCAGAGTGGGAAAGCACACTTTCTGTCACCGAGTGCATGAAAACAGCTTTCCGAGCACAGGAGTGCATTCAGACACTCTGTAAAGCCCGTTCTGCGCCTAAAGCACACGTTTGACAACCGAATTTTGATTTCATGTGAAATGAGTGCATTCGAGCATATTTGACAAGTAACAACTTTCTAAGCATGGATTTTCATGTTTTCGAGCTTTGAACACATTTTCATCATATTGGTCATTTTCACTGTATAAGCACGTCTGAAACGAGTTTTCAACAAAGGACTGGGAAAAGCACTTGTTCAGAGTGGGAAAGCTCACTTTCTGTCACCGAGTGCATGAAAACAGCTTTCCGAGCACAGGAGTGCATTCAGACACTCTGTAAAGCCCGTTCTGCGCCTAAAGCACACGTTTGACAACCGAATTTTGATTTCATGTGAAATGAGTGCATTCGAGCATATTTGACAAGTAACAACTTTCTAAGCATGGATTTTCATGTTTTCGAGCTTTGAACACATTTTCATCATATTGGTCATTTTAGCTGTAAAAGCACGTCTGAAACGAGTTTTCAACATAGAACTGTGATACGCACTTGTTCAGAGTGGGAAAACACTTTTTTTCACCAAGTGCATGAAAACAGGCTTTCCGAGCACAGGAGTGCATTCAGTCACTCTGTAAAGTCCTTTCTGCGCCTAAAGCACACGTTCGACAACCGAATTTTGATTTCATGTGAAATGAGTGCATTCGAGCATATTTGACAAGTAACAACTTTCTAAGCATGGATTTTCATGTTTTCGAGCTTTGAACACATTTTCATCATATTGGTCATTTTCACTGTATAAGCACATCTGAAACGAGTTTTCAACAAAGGACTGGGAAAAGCACTTGTTCCGAGTGGGAAAGCCCACTTTCTGTCACCGAGTGCATGAAAACAGCTTTCCGAGCACAGGAGTGCATTCAGACACTCTGTAAAGCCCGTTCTGCGCCTAAAGCACACGTTTGACAACCGAATTTTGATTTCATGTGAAATGAGTGCATTCGAGCATATTTGACAAGTAACAACTTTCTAAGCATGGATTTTCATGTTTTCGAGCTTTGAACACATTTTCATCATATTGGTCATTTTAGCTGTAAAAGCACGTCTGAAACGAGTTTTCAACATAGAACTGTGATACGCACTTGTTCAGAGTGGGAAAACACTTTTTTTCACCAAGTGCATGAAAACAGGCTTTCCGAGCACAGGAGTGCATTCAGTCACTCTGTAAAGTCCTTTCTGCGCCTAAAGCACACTTTCGACAACCGAATTTTGATTTCATGTGAAATGAGTGCATTCGAGCATATTTGACAAGTAACAACTTTCTAAGCATGGATTTTTATGTTTTCGAGCTTTGAACACATTTTCATCATATTGGTCATTTTCACTGTATAAGCACGTCTGAAACGAGTTTTCAACAAAGGACTGGGAAAAGCACTTGTTCAGAGTGGGAAAGCCCACTTTCTGTCACCGAGTGCATGAAAACAGCTTTCCGAGCACAGGAGTGCATTCAGACACTCTGTAAAGCCCTTTCTGCGCCTAAAGCAAACGTTTGACAACCGAATTTTGATTTCATGTGAAATGAGTGCATTCGAGCATATTTGACAACAACTTTCTAAGCATGGATTTTCATGTTTTCGAGCTTTGAACACATTTTCATCATATTGGTCATTTTCACTGTATAAGCACGTCTGAAACGAGTTTTCAACAAAGGACTGGGAAAAGCACTTGTTCAGAGTGGGAAAGCACACTTTCTGTCACCGAGCGCATGAAAACAGCTTTCCGAGCACAGGAGTGCATTCAGACACTCTGTAAAGCCCGTTCTGCGCCTAAAGCACACGTTTGACAACCGAATTTTGATTTCATGTGAAATGAGTGCATTCGAGCATATTTGACAAGTAACAACTTTCTAAGCATGGATTTTCATGTTTTCGAGCTTTGAACACATTTTCATCATATTGGTCATTTTAGCTGTAAAAGCACGTCTAAAACGAGTTTTCAACATAGAACTGTGATACGCACTTGTTCAGAGTGGGAAAACACTTTTTTTCACCAAGTGCATGAAAACAGGCTTTCCGAGCACAGGAGTGCATTCAGTCACTCTGTAAAGTCCTTTCTGCGCCTAAAGCACACGTTCGACAACCGAATTTTGATTTCATGTGAAATGAGTGCATTCGAGCATATTTGACAACAACTTTCTAAGCATGGATTTTCATGTTTTCGAGCTTTGAACACATTTTCATCATATTGGTCATTTTCACTGTATAAGCACGTCTGAAACGAGTTTTCAACAAAGGACTGGGAAAAGCACTTGTTCCGAGTGGGAAAGCCCACTTTCTGTCACCGAGTGCATGAAAACAGCTTTCCGAGCACAGGAGTGCATTCAGACACTCTGTAAAGCCCTTTCTGCGCCTAAAGCACACGTTTGACAACCGA
The DNA here is from genome assembly GCF_027579695.1 of Neoarius graeffei. Classification (NCBI taxonomy): domain Eukaryota; kingdom Metazoa; phylum Chordata; class Actinopteri; order Siluriformes; family Ariidae; genus Neoarius; species Neoarius graeffei. The sequence goes on along the minus strand of NC_083581.1, from coordinate 19,104,173 downwards.
ATTTTGATTTCATGTGAAATGAGTGCATTCGAGCATATTTGACAAGTAACAACTTTCTAAGCATGGATTTTCATGTTTTCGAGCTTTGAACACATTTTCATCATATTGGTCATTTTCACTGTATAAGCACATCTGAAACGAGTTTTCAACAAAGGACTGGGAAAAGCACTTGTTCAGAGTGGGAAAGCACACTTTCTGTCACCGAGTGCATGAAAACAGCTTTCCGAGCACAGGAGTGCATTCAGCCACTCTGTAAAGCCCTTTCTGCGCCTAAAGCACACGTTTGACAACCGAATTTTGATTTCATGTGAAATGAGTGCATTCGAGCATATTTGACAAGTAACAACTTTCTAAGCATGGATTTTCATGTTTTCGAGCTTTGAACACATTTTCATCATATTGGTCATTTTCACTGTATAAGCACATCTGAAACGAGTTTTCAACAAAGGACTGGGAAAAGCACTTGTTCCGAGTGGGAAAGCCCACTTTCTGTCACCGAGTGCATGAAAACAGCTTTCCGAGCACAGGAGTGCATTCAGACACTCTGTAAAGCCCGTTCTGCGCCTAAAGCACACGTTTGACAACCGAATTTTGATTTCATGTGAAATGAGTGCATTCGAGCATATTTGACAAGTAACAACTTTCTAAGCATGGATTTTCATGTTTTCGAGCTTTGAACACATTTTCATCATATTGGTCATTTTAGCTGTAAAAGCACGTCTAAAACGAGTTTTCAACATAGAACTGTGATACGCACTTGTTCAGAGTGGGAAAACACTTCTTTTCACCAAGTGCATGAAAACAGGCTTTCCGAGCACAGGAGTGCATTCAGTCACTCTGTAAAGTCCTTTCTGCGCTTAAAGCACACGTTCGACAACCGAATTTTGATTTCATGTGAAATGAGTGCATTCGAGCATATTTGACAACAACTTTCTAAGCATGGATTTTCATGTTTTCGAGCTTTGAACACATTTTCATCATATTGGTCATTTTCACTGTATAAGCACGTCTGAAACGAGTTTTCAACAAAGGACTGGGAAAAGCACTTGTTCAGAGTGGGAAAGCCCACTTTCTGTCACCGAGTGCATGAAAACAGCTTTCCGAGCACAGGAGTGCATTCAGACACTCTGTAAAGCCCTTTCTGCGCCTAAAGCACACGTTTGACAACCGAATTTTGATTTCATGTGAAATGAGTGCATTCGAGCATATTTGACAAGTAACAACTTTCTAAGCATGGATTTTCATGTTTTCGAGCTTTGAACACATTTTCATCATATTGGTCATTTTCACTGTATAAGCACATCTGAAACGAGTTTTCAACAAAGGACTGGGAAAAGCACTTGTTCAGAGTGGGAAAGCACACTTTCTCTCACCGAGTGCATGAAAATAGCTTTCCGAGCACAGGAGTGCATTCAGACACTCTGTAAAACCCTTTCTGCGCCTAAAGCACACGTTTGGCAACCGAATTTTGATTTCATGTGAAATGAATGCATTCGAGCATATTTGACAAGTAACAACTTTCTAAGCATGGATTTTCATGTTTTCGAGCTTTGAACACATTTTCATCATATTGGTCATTTTCACTGTATAAGCACGTCTGAAACGAGTTTTCAACAAAGGACTGGGAAAAGCACTTGTTCAGAGTGGGAAAGCCCACTTTCTGTCACCGAGTGCATGAAAACAGCTTTCCGAGCACAGGAGTGCATTCAGACACTCTGTAAAGCCCGTTCTGCGCCTAAAGCACACGTTTGACAACCGAATTTTGATTTCATGTGAAATGAGTGCATTCGAGCATATTTGACAAGTAACAACTTTCTAAGCATGGATTTTCATGTTTTCGAGCTTTGAACACATTTTCATCATATTGGTCATTTTCACTGTATAAGCACATCTGAAACGAGTTTTCAACAAAGGACTGGGAAAAGCACTTGTTCCGAGTGGGAAAGCCCACTTTCTGTCACCGAGTGCATGAAAACAGCTTTCCGAGCACAGGAGTGCATTCAGACACTCTGTAAAGCCCGTTCTGCGCCTAAAGCACACGTTTGACAACCGAATTTTGATTTCATGTGAAATGAGTGCATTCGAGCATATTTGACAAGTAACAACTTTCTAAGCATGGATTTTCATGTTTTCGAGCTTTGAACACATTTTCATCATATTGGTCATTTTAGCTGTAAAAGCACGTCTAAAACGAGTTTTCAACATAGAACTGTGATACGCACTTCTTCAGAGTGGGAAAACACTTCTTTTCACCAAGTGCATGAAAACAGGCTTTCCGAGCACAGGAGTGCATTCAGTCACTCTGTAAAGTCCTTTCTGCGCTTAAAGCACACGTTCGACAACCGAATTTTGATTTCATGTGAAATGAGTGCATTCGAGCATATTTGACAACAACTTTCTAAGCATGGATTTTCATGTTTTCGAGCTTTGAACACATTTTCATCATATTGGTCATTTTCACTGTATAAGCACGTCTGAAACGAGTTTTCAACAAAGGACTGGGAAAAGCACTTGTTCAGAGTGGGAAAGCCCACTTTCTGTCACCGAGTGCATGAAAACAGCTTTCCGAGCACAGGAGTGCATTCAGACACTCTGTAAAGCCCTTTCTGCGCCTAAAGCACACGTTTGACAACCGAATTTTGATTTCATGTGAAATGAGTGCATTCGAGCATATTTGACAAGTAACAACTTTCTAAGCATGGATTTTCATGTTTTCGAGCTTTGAACACATTTTCATCATATTGGTCATTTTCACTGTATAAGCACATCTGAAACGAGTTTTCAACAAAGGACTGGGAAAAGCACTTGTTCAGAGTGGGAAAGCACACTTTCTGTCACCGAGTGCATGAAAATAGCTTTCCGAGCACAGGAGTGCATTCAGACACTCTGTAAAACCCTTTCTGCGCCTAAAGCACACGTTTGACAACCGAATTTTGATTTCATGTGAAATGAATGCATTCGAGCATATTTGACAAGTAACAACTTTCTAAGCATGGATTTTCATGTTTTCGAGCTTTGAACACATTTTCATCATATTGGTCATTTTCACTGTATAAGCACGTCTGAAACGAGTTTTCAACAAAGGACTGGGAAAAGCACTTGTTCAGAGTGGGAAAGCTCACTTTCTGTCACCGAGTGCATGAAAACAGCTTTCCGAGCACAGGAGTGCATTCAGACACTCTGTAAAGCCCGTTCTGCGCCTAAAGCACACGTTTGACAACCGAATTTTGATTTCATGTGAAATGAGTGCATTCGAGCATATTTGACAAGTAACAACTTTCTAAGCATGGATTTTCATGTTTTCGAGCTTTGAACACATTTTCATCATATTGGTCATTTTCACTGTATAAGCACGTCTGAAACGAGTTTTCAACAAAGGACTGGGAAAAGCACTTGTTCCGAGTGGGAAAGCCCACTTTCTGTCACCGAGTGCATGAAAACAGCTTTCCGAGCACAGGAGTGCATTCAGACACTCTGTAAAGCCCGTTCTGCGCCTAAAGCACACGTTTGACAACCGAATTTTGATTTCATGTGAAATGAGTGCATTCGAGCATATTTGACAAGTAACAACTTTCTAAGCATGGATTTTCATGTTTTCGAGCTTTGAACACATTTTCATCATATTGGTCATTTTAGCTGTAAAAGCACGTCTGAAACGAGTTTTCAACATAGAACTGTGATACGCACTTGTTCAGAGTGGGAAAACACTTTTTTTCACCAAGTGCATGAAAACAGGCTTTCCGAGCACAGGAGTGCATTCAGTCACTCTGTAAAGTCCTTTCTGCGCCTAAAGCACACGTTCGACAACCGAATTTTGATTTCATGTGAAATGAGTGCATTCGAGCATATTTGACAAGTAACAACTTTCTAAGCATGGATTTTCATGTTTTCGAGCTTTGAACACATTTTCATCATATTGGTCATTTTCACTGTATAAGCACATCTGAAACGAGTTTTCAACAAAGGACTGGGAAAAGCACTTGTTCCGAGTGGGAAAGCCCACTTTCTGTCACCGAGTGCATGAAAACAGCTTTCCGAGCACAGGAGTGCATTCAGACACTCTGTAAAGCCCGTTCTGCGCCTAAAGCACACGTTTGACAACCGAATTTTGATTTCATGTGAAATGAGTGCATTCGAGCATATTTGACAAGTAACAACTTTCTAAGCATGGATTTTCATGTTTTCGAGCTTTGAACACATTTTCATCATATTGGTCATTTTAGCTGTAAAAGCACGTCTGAAACGAGTTTTCAACATAGAACTGTGATACGCACTTGTTCAGAGTGGGAAAACACTTTTTTTCACCAAGTGCATGAAAACAGGCTTTCCGAGCACAGGAGTGCATTCAGACACTCTGTAAAGCCCTTTCTGCGCCTAAAGCACACGTTTGACAACCGAATTTTGATTTCATGTGAAATGAGTGCATTCGAGCATATTTGACAAGTAACAACTTTCTAAGCATGGATTTTCATGTTTTCGAGCTTTGAACACATTTTCATCATATTGGTCATTTTCACTGTATAAGCACGTCTGAAACGAGTTTTCAACAAAGGACTGGGAAAAGCACTTGTTCAGAGTGGGAAAGCTCACTTTCTGTCACCGAGTGCATGAAAACAGCTTTCCGAGCACAGGAGTGCATTCAGACACTCTGTAAAGCCCGTTCTGCGCCTAAAGCACACGTTTGACAACCGAATTTTGATTTCATGTGAAATGAGTGCATTCGAGCATATTTGACAAGTAACAACTTTCTAAGCATGGATTTTCATGTTTTCGAGCTTTGAACACATTTTCATCATATTGGTCATTTTCACTGTATAAGCACATCTGAAACGAGTTTTCAACAAAGGACTGGGAAAAGCACTTGTTCCGAGTGGGAAAGCCCACTTTCTGTCACCGAGTGCATGAAAACAGCTTTCCGAGCACAGGAGTGCATTCAGACACTCTGTAAAGCCCGTTCTGCGCCTAAAGCACACGTTTGACAACCGAATTTTGATTTCATGTGAAATGAGTGCATTCGAGCATATTTGACAAGTAACAACTTTCTAAGCATGGATTTTCATGTTTTCGAGCTTTGAACACATTTTCATCATATTGGTCATTTTAGCTGTAAAAGCACGTCTAAAACGAGTTTTCAACATAGAACTGTGATACGCACTTGTTCAGAGTGGGAAAACACTTTTTTTCACCAAGTGCATGAAAACAGGCTTTCCGAGCACAGGAGTGCATTCAGTCACTCTGTAAAGTCCTTTCTGCGCCTAAAGCACACGTTCGACAACCGAATTTTGATTTCATGTGAAATGAGTGCATTCGAGCATATTTGACAACAACTTTCTAAGCATGGATTTTCATGTTTTCGAGCTTTGAACACATTTTCATCATATTGGTCATTTTCACTGTATAAGCACGTCTGAAACGAGTTTTCAACAAAGGACTGGGAAAAGCACTTGTTCAGAGTGGGAAAGCCCACTTTCTGTCACCGAGTGCATGAAAACAGCTTTCCGAGCACAGGAGTGCATTCAGACACTCTGTAAAGCCCTTTCTGCGCCTAAAGCACACGTTTGACAACCGAATTTTGATTTCATGTGAAATGAGTGCATTCGAGCATATTTGACAAGTAACAACTTTCTAAGCATGGATTTTCATGTTTTCGAGCTTTGAACACATTTTCATCATATTGGTCGTTTTCACTGTATAAGCACATCTGAAACGAGTTTTCAACAAAGGACTGGGAAAAGCACTTGTTCAGAGTGGGAAAGCACACTTTCTGTCACCGAGTGCATGAAAACAGCTTTCCGAGCACAGGAGTGCATTCAGACACTCTGTAAAGCCCGTTCTGCGCCTAAAGCACACGTTTGACAACCGAATTTTGATTTCATGTGAAATGAGTGCATTCGAGCATATTTGACAAGTAACAACTTTCTAAGCATGGATTTTCATGTTTTCGAGCTTTGAACACATTTTCATCATATTGGTCATTTTAGCTGTAAAAGCACGTCTGAAACGAGTTTTCAACATAGAACTGTGATACGCACTTGTTCAGAGTGGGAAAACACTTTTTTTCACCAAGTGCATGAAAACAGGCTTTCCGAGCACAGGAGTGCATTCAGTCACTCTGTAAAGTCCTTTCTGCGCCTAAAGCACACGTTCGACAACCGAATTTTGATTTCATGTGAAATGAGTGCATTCGAGCATATTTGACAAGTAACAACTTTCTAAGCATGGATTTTCATGTTTTCGAGCTTTGAACACATTTTCATCATATTGGTCATTTTAGCTGTAAAAGCACGTCTGAAACGAGTTTTCAACATAGAACTGTGATACGCACTTGTTCAGAGTGGGAAAACACTTTTTTTCACCAAGTGCATGAAAACAGGCTTTCCGAGCACAGGAGTGCATTCAGTCACTCTGTAAAGTCCTTTCTGCACCTAAAGCACAGGTTCGACAACCGAATTTTGATTTCATGTGAAATGAGTGCATTCGAGCATATTTGACAAGTAACAACTTTCTAAGCATGGATTTTTATGTTTTCGAGCTTTGAACACATTTTCATCATGTAACGCTCCCTACGTGTGGGTGGAGCACTAAGGACGGCAGGACAGAGATCAGGTTTGCAAAATGGCTTTATTGCCACACTTTTCAGTGAACAATCTTATGGGCTAGACAGACAGACACACACAGCCAGCGCCTAGTCCGGAGATCAGCTCCTCTGCTCTCACTCTCCCTCCTTAAATAGGGCGCTGTCACTGGGAAGACACACACAAACACAGGTTAATTGTTCTCAGGTGTCGTGATTCTGCCACTTACCTTCCCTGACTCCACCCTCCTGTCACAGACCGGTGCTTGACCACGCCCCCGCTGCCACATACCCCCACCGCCCGACTCAGGCCGGGCGGCCGTCCGGCCTGCAGCCGACTCCCCCCCCCCCCCTTGACGGGAGAGGAAGTCCGCCACGACCATCTGCGCCCCCGGCCTGTGGACCACCTTGAAATTAAAGGGTTGGAGCGCCAGATACCAACGGGTGATCCGCGCGTTGGCATCTTTCATGCGGTGGAGCCACTGGAGGGGCGCGTGGTCCGAACAGAGGGTGAAAGGGCGCCCCAGTAGGTAGTACCGGAGGGCGAGAACCGCCCACTTGATGGCCAGACACTCCTTCTCTATGGTGCTGTAGCGCCCCTCACGCACCGACAGCTTCCTGCTGATATACAGGACAGGGCGGTCCTCCCCCTCCACCTCCTGGGACAAAACCGCCCCCAGCCCCCTGTCCGACGCATCGGTCTGCAACACAAAGGGGAGAGAAAAGTCAGGGGAGTGTAGAAGTGGCCCCCCACACAGTGCAGCCTTTACCTCTGAGAAAGCCCGCTGGCACTGCTCCGTCCACTGGACCGGATCTGGTGCCCCCTTTTTAGTGAGATCAGTCAGCGGGCTGGTGACGTCCGAATAATTAGGTATAAACCTACGATAATAGCCAGCCAGCCCCAGGAACTGTCTCACCCCCTTTTTGGTCTTGGGCCTCGGGCAGGCCGCAATTGCTGCCGTCTTATTAATTTGGGGACGCACCTGCCCGTTGCCCAAGTGGAAGCCCAGGTACCGTACTTCCACCCGCCCAATCGCACACTTCTTTGGGTTGGCTGTGAGCCCCGCTCGCCTCAGCGACCTAAGGACGGCCCTCAGATGTTCAAGGTGCCGCTGCCAGTCATTGCTATAGATGATGATGTCATCTAAATATGCTGCCGCATACGTGGCGTGAGGGCGGAGGACTCTGTCCATCAGCCGCTGAAATGTCGCAGGCGCCCCAAACAGCCCAAACGGAAGGGTGACGAATTGGTGTAAACCAAACGGTGTGGAAAAGGCCGTTTTTTCTCGGGATAGTGGAGTCAAGGGGATCTGCCAATATCCCTTCGTCAAATCCAGTGTCGAATAAAATCGAGCAGTGCCGAGTCGATCGAGCAGCTCATCAATACGAGGCATTGGGTATGCGTCGAATTTAGACACCGCGTTGACTTTTCTATAGTCCACACAGAACCGGACCGACCCGTCGGCCTTGGGTACCAAGACCACCGGGCTGCTCCAGTCACTGTGGGACTCCTCGACGATGCCCATTTCGAGCATGGTCTGAAGTTCTTCCCGAACCACCTTTTTTTTGTGTTCGGGTAGCCTGTAAGGGCGGCTACGCACTACCACCCCCGGGGGTGTCTCTATGTGGTGCTCTATGAGGTTAGTGCGACCGGGCAGGGGCGAGAACACATCCGAAAACTCGGTCTGCAACTGGGCGACCTCCGTGAGTTGGGTCGGGGAGAGGTGGTCTCCACAGGGGACCGGAGAGGTACGTGATGCCAATGTTCCTTTTTGAACCTCCGGCCCCAGCTCCGCCTTCTCCGGAACTACCGACACCAACGCCACGGGGACCTCCTCGTTCCAGAGTTTAAGCAGGTTGAGGTGGTAAATCTGTAGCGCCCCACCCCTGTCCGTTCGCCTCACCTCATAGTCGACATCCCCGACTCGCCGTGTGACCTCAAAGGGTCCTTGCCACTTGGCGATCAATTTGGAGCTCGACGTGGGCAACAGTACGAGTACCTTATCTCCCGGAGTGAACTCTCTAAGGCGCGTACCCTTGTTGTACAGGCGGGCTTGCCGTTCCTGGGCCTGCCGCAAATTCTCCTGAGTTAGGTGGGTGAGCGTGTGGAGTTTTGCGCGCAGGTCCATAACGTACTGAATTTCATTCTTACTTTGTGAAGGTCCCTCCTCCCAATTTTCCCGCAGCACGTCCAGGATGCCGCGCGGCTTACGCCCATATAATAATTCAAACGGGGAGAACCCCGTGGAGGCTTGGGGGACCTCTCGCACTGAGAACAGCAAGGGTTCGAGCCACTTATCCCAATTACGTGCGTCCTCACTTACGAATTTTTTAATAATATTTTTGAGGGTGCGGTTGAATCGTTCTACCAAACCGTCCGTTTGTGGGTGATACACGCTGGTGCGGATCGGCTTAATCCCCAATAACCCATACAGTTCGCGCAGTGTCCGTGACATAAACGTAGTGCCTTGATCAGTCAGAATCTCTTTCGGGATTCCAACTCGGGAGATGACGCGGAAGAGTGCCTCTGCAATACTGCGTGCTGAGATATTGCGCAGAGGCACTGCTTCCGGGTATCGCGTTGCATAGTCCACCAGAACTAATATAAAGCGGTACCCTCGTGCTGACCGATCTAATGGCCCGACGAGATCCATCCCAATTCTCTCAAACGGGGTCTCGATTAACGGTAGAGGGCGCAAAGGCGCTTTTGGAATGGCCGCTGGGTTTACTAACTGGCATTCGCGGCATGCCGTACACCACCTACGAACATCGCCGCGAATCCCCGGCCAATAGAATCGGGCCATTATTCGGGCTAGTGTTTTATCCTGCCCCAAGTGTCCAGCCATGGGATTAAAGTGAGCCGCCTGGAATACCAATTCCCGGCGGCTCTTCGGAATTAAAAGCTGCGTGACTCGCTCTTTAGTTTGAGTGTCCTGCGTCACTCGGTATAATCTATCCTTCATAATCGCGAAGTAGGGGAAGGACGGGGTGGCGTTCGGCGGGAGCGTTTGACCATCGATTACTCTCACTTGGTCAAACGCATGCCGCAGAGTCTCGTCTCGCGACTGCTCTAATGGGAAATCCGCGAGGGATTCCCCAATAGAGAGAGGAGGAGCCGGCGGCTCCTCACTCTGACGCGGAGATGACGTAGACGGCTCTGTGACAGCTGCTCCCGCCAAAGCGACACCGGGACCTCCCCCTGTCAAATGCCAGGACCCACTCTCGACTAGGCGTGTCATTAAACCCCGAAATCCCGGCCAATCAGTCCCCAAAATTAAAGAGTGGGTAAGGCGAGGATTAACCGCCGCCTTCACTATAAATTTTTCCCCTCTGAAAATAATGTGGACCGACACCAAAGGGTAGCTGTGAACATCCCCGTGCACACATAACACCTTCACCCCTTGTGCTCCCCCCAATGCCTCGTTTTGAACCAGGCTTTGGCGAATTGAGGTCTGATTACAACCAGAATCCACCAACGCCTGATATGTAGCCCCTTGGATACTCACCGGTATGCGATACGCTCCGGCCCGATCGAGGGCGGCTTCTGGCGCGTCGGGGATCCGAACCACCGCGCCCACTTCCATTGCTGTGCACTGCTGATGAAGGTGGCCCGGCTCCCCGCAGCGCCAGCAAACCGGCCCGGGCTTTCCCTCTGCACCGGTGATCTGGGGCTCACTCACCTGAGGTGGGGGAGAGACAGACACAGAAGGGAGAAACGGGAGGGCACCGCGGGTGCGGCGGGCCGGCTGGGGTGGAGCCGGCCCCCGCCTCCGCGGTGGGGGAATGGGGCGAGGACGGGACACAGGAGGAGAGGGAGAGAGAGAGAGAGAAGAGGAGAGAAGAGACGATGCCATCTGCTGTCCTGCCGCCGGGACAGCCGCCAGATGATCCTCCGCCAGCTCGACTGCCTGATCCAGCGACGCCGGGCGGTGGCACTGGACCCACTCCGCGGTTCCGGCTGGTAAGCGGGCGACGAACTGTTCCAGTACCACCTGGTCGACGATTCCCTCGGCGTCGCGATTGTTGGCCCTCAGCCACTGCCAGCAGGCGTCCCGGAGCTGCTGGCCAAACGCGAACGGCCGGCCAACTTCCTCCAGTCGCAGCGCGCGGAAGCGCTGGCGCTGTTGCTCTGGGGTGCGCCCCACGCGCTGGAGGACGGCCCGGCGGAGGTCCGCGTAGGCCAGCCGGCGGTCGGCGGGGAGCTGTAGCGCGGCCAGCTGTGCCTCTCCCGTGAGCAGGGGGAGGAGGCGCGCCGCGCGCTGCTCCATCGGCCACCCCGAGGCTTCGGCGACCTGTTCGAACAACGTGATGAACGCCTCGGGGTCGTCCTGCGGGCCCATCTTGGTGACGATGAGGGGAGACGGGCCCGCGGCCGGAGCGCTGGTGGACCCCGCCGACGCGAGGAGATGCCGGAACGCCTCGCGGTCTTCCTGCTGGGCCAGCACCAGGGCTTCGAAGCGCTGCTCCTGCTCCTTTCGGAGCGTGACGAGTGCCTGGTGCTGGCTTTGCTGAGCCGTGGCGAGGGCGTGGACCAGATCGGCGAACGGGGAGGATTCCATGGGGCTGCTGATTTGGTGCTCCACGTCCCGGGTTTCGGCACCACTGTAACGCTCCCTACGTGTGGGTGGAGCACTAAGGACGGCAGGACAGAGATCAGGTTTGCAAAATGGCTTTATTGCCACACTTTTCAGTGAACAATCTTATGGGCTAGACAGACAGACACACACAGCCAGCGCCTAGTCCGGAGATCAGCTCCTCTGCTCTCACTCTCCCTCCTTAAATAGGGCGCTGTCACTGGGAAGACACACACAAACACAGGTTAATTGTTCTCAGGTGTCGTGATTCTGCCACTTACCTTCCCTGACTCCACCCTCCTGTCACAGACCGGTGCTTGACCACGCCCCCGCTGCCACACATCATATTGGTCATTTTCACTGTATAAGCACGTCTGAAACGAGTTTTCAACAAAGGACTGGGAAAAGCACTTGTTCAGAGTGGGAAAGCCCACTTTCTGTCACCGAGTGCATGAAAACAGCTTTCCGAGCACAGGAGTGCATTCAGACACTCTGTAAAGCCCTTTCTGCGCCTAAAGCACACGTTTGACAACCGAATTTTGATTTCATGTGAAATGAGTGCATTCGAGCATATTTGACAAGTAACAACTTTCTAAGCATGGATTTTCATGTTTTCGAGCTTTGAACACATTTTCATCATATTGGTCATTTTCACTGTATAAGCACATCTGAAACGAGTTTTCAACAAAGGACTGGGAAAAGCACTTGTTCAGAGTGGGAAAGCACACTTTCTGTCACCGAGTGCATGAAAACAGCTTTCCGAGCACAGGAGTGCATTCAGACACTCTGTAAAGCCCTTTCTGCGCCTAAAGCAAACGTTTGACAACCGAATTTTGATTTCATGTGAAATGAGTGCATTCGAGCATATTTGACAACAACTTTCTAAGCATGGATTTTCATGTTTTCGAGCTTTGAACACATTTTCATCATATTGGTCATTTTCACTGTATAAGCACGTCTGAAACGAGTTTTCAACAAAGGACTGGGAAAAGCACTTGTTCAGAGTGGGAAAGCACACTTTCTGTCACCGAGTGCATGAAAACAGCTTTCCGAGCACAGGAGTGCATTCAGACACTCTGTAAAGCCCGTTCTGCGCCTAAAGCACACGTTTGACAACCGAATTTTGATTTCATGTGAAATGAGTGCATTCGAGCATATTTGACAAGTAACAACTTTCTAAGCATGGATTTTCATGTTTTCGAGCTTTGAACACATTTTCATCATATTGGTCATTTTAGCTGTAAAAGCACGTCTAAAACGAGTTTTCAACATAGAACTGTGATACGCACTTGTTCAGAGTGGGAAAACACTTTTTTTCACCAAGTGCATGAAAACAGGCTTTCCGAGCACAGGAGTGCATTCAGTCACTCTGTAAAGTCCTTTCTGCGCCTAAAGCACACGTTCGACAACCGAATTTTGATTTCATGTGAAATGAGTGCATTCGAGCATATTTGACAACAACTTTCTAAGCATGGATTTTCATGTTTTCGAGCTTTGAACACATTTTCATCATATTGGTCATTTTCACTGTATAAGCACGTCTGAAACGAGTTTTCAACAAAGGACTGGGAAAAGCACGTGTTCCGAGTGGGAAAGCCCACTTTCTGTCACCGAGTGCATGAAAACAGCTTTCCGAGCACAGGAGTGCATTCAGACACTCTGTAAAGCCCTTTCTGCGCCTAAAGCACACGTTTGACAACCGAATTTTGATTTCATGTGAAATGAGTGCATTCGAGCATATTTGACAAGTAACAACTTTCTAAGCATGGATTTTCATGTTTTCGAGCTTTGAACACATTTTCATCATATTGGTCATTTTCACTGTATAAGCACATCTGAAACGAGTTTTCAACAAAGGACTGGGAAAAGCACTTGTTCAGAGTGGGAAAGCACACTTTCTGTCACCGAGTGCATGAAAACAGCTTTCCGAGCACAGGAGTGCATTCAGACACTCTGTAAAGCCCTTTCTGCGCCTAAAGCACACGTTTGACAACCGAATTTTGATTTCATGTGAAATGAGTGCATTCGAGCATATTTGACAAGTAACAACTTTCTAAGCATGGATTTTCATGTTTTCGAGCTTTGAACACATTTTCATCATATTGGTCATTTTAGCTGTAAAAGCACGTCTGAAACGAGTTTTCAACATAGAACTGTGATACGCACTTGTTCAGAGTGGGAAAACACTTTTTTTCACCAAGTGCATGAAAACAGGCTTTCCGAGCACAGGAGTGCATTCAGTCACTCTGTAAAGTCCTTTCTGCGCCTAAAGCACACGTTCGACAACCGAATTTTGATTTCATGTGAAATGAGTGCATTCGAGCATATTTGACAAGTAACAACTTTCTAAGCATGGATTTTCATGTTTTCGAGCTTTGAACACATTTTCATCATATTGGTCATTTTCACTGTATAAGCACATCTGAAACGAGTTTTCAACAAAGGACTGGGAAAAGCACTTGTTCAGAGTGGGAAAGCCCACTTTCTGTCACCGAGTGCATGAAAACAGCTTTCCGAGCACAGGAGTGCATTCAGACACTCTGTAAAGCCCTTTCTGCGCCGAAAGCACACGTTTGACAACCGAATTTTGATTTCATGTGAAATGAGTGCATTCGAGCATATTTGACAAGTAACAACTTTCTAAGCATGGATTTTCATGTTTTCGAGCTTTGAACACATTTTCATCATATTGGTCATTTTAGCTGTAAAAGCACGTCTAAAACGAGTTTTCAACATAGAACTGTGATACGCACTTGTTCAGAGTGGGAAAACACTTTTTTTCACCAAGTGCATGAAAACAGGCTTTCCGAGCACAGGAGTGCATTCAGTCACTCTGTAAAGTCCTTTCTGCGCCTAAAGCACACGTTCGACAACCGAATTTTGATTTCATGTGAAATGAGTGCATTCGAGCATATTTGACAAGTAACAACTTTCTAAGCATGGATTTTCATGTTTTCGAGCTTTGAACACATTTTCATCATATTGGTCATTTTCACTGTATAAGCACATCTGAAACGAGTTTTCAACAAAGGACTGGGAAAAGCACTTGTTCAGAGTGGGAAAGCCCACTTTCTGTCACCGAGTGCATGAAAACAGCTTTCCGAGCACAGGAGTGCATTCAGACACTCTGTAAAGCCCTTTCTGCGCCTAAAGCACACGTTTGACAACCGAATTTTGATTTAATGTGAAATGAGTGCATTCGAGCATATTTGACAAGTAACAACTTTCTAAGCATGGATTTTCATGTTTTCGAGCTTTGAACACATTTTCATCATATTGGTCATTTTAGCTGTAAAAGCACGTCTAAAACGAGTTTTCAACATAGAACTGTGATACGCACTTGTTCAGAGTGGGAAAACACTTTTTTTCACCAAGTGCATGAAAACAGGCTTTCCGAGCACAGGAGTGCATTCAGTCACTCTGTAAAGTCCTTTCTGTGCCTAAAGCACACGTTCGACAACCGAATTTTGATTTCATGTGAAATGAGTGCATTCGAGCATATTTGACAAGTAACAACTTTCTAAGCATGGATTTTCATGTTTTCGAGCTTTGAACACATTTTCATCATATTGGTCATTTTCACTGTATAAGCACATCTGAAACGAGTTTTCAACAAAGGACTGGGAAAAGCACTTGTTCCGAGTGGGAAAGCCCACTTTCTGTCACCGAGTGCATGAAAACAGCTTTCCGAGCACAGGAGTGCATTCAGACACTCTGTAAAGCCCGTTCTGCGCCTAAAGCACACGTTTGACAACCGAATTTTGATTTCATGTGAAATGAGTGCATTCGAGCATATTTGACAAGTAACAACTTTCTAAGCATGGATTTTCATGTTTTCGAGCTTTGAACACATTTTCATCATATTGGTCATTTTAGCTGTAAAAGCACGTCTGAAACGAGTTTTCAACATAGAACTGTGATACGCACTTGTTCAGAGTGGGAAAACACTTTTTTTCACCAAGTGCATGAAAACAGGCTTTCCGAGCACAGGAGTGCATTCAGTCACTCTGTAAAGTCCTTTCTGCTCCTAAAGCACACGTTTGACAACCGAATTTTGATTTCATGTGAAATGAGTGCATTCGAGCATATTTGACAAGTAACAACTTTCTAAGCATGGATTTTCATGTTTTCGAGCTTTGAACACATTTTCATCATATTGGTCATTTTCACTGTATAAGCACATCTGAAACGAGTTTTCAACAAAGGACTGGGAAAAGCACTTGTTCCGAGTGGGAAAGCCCACTTTCTGTCACCGAGTGCATGAAAACAGCTTTCCGAGCACAGGAGTGCATTCAGACACTCTGTAAAGCCCGTTCTGCGCCTAAAGCACACGTTTGACAACCGAATTTTGATTTCATGTGAAATGAGTGCATTCGAGCATATTTGACAAGTAACAACTTTCTAAGCATGGATTTTCATGTTTTCGAGCTTTGAACACATTTTCATCATATTGGTCATTTTCACTGTATAAGCACATCTGAAACGAGTTTTCAACAAAGGACTGGGAAAAGCACTTGTTCCGAGTGGGAAAGCCCACTTTCTGTCACCGAGTGCATGAAAACAGCTTTCCGAGCACAGGAGTGCATTCAGACACTCTGTAAAGCCCGTTCTGCGCCTAAAGCACACGTTTGACAACCGAATTTTGATTTCATGTGAAATGAGTGCATTCGAGCATATTTGACAAGTAACAACTTTCTAAGCATGGATTTTCATGTTTTCGAGCTTTGAACACATTTTCATCATATTGGTCATTTTAGCTGTAAAAGCACGTCTAAAACGAGTTTTCAACATAGAACTGTGATACGCACTTGTTCAGAGTCGGAAAACACTTTTTTTCACCAAGTGCATGAAAACAGGCTTTCCGAGCACAGGAGTGCATTCAGTCACTCTGTAAAGTCCTTTCTGCGCCTAAAGCACACGTTCGACAACCGAATTTTGATTTCATGTGAAATGAGTGCATTCGAGCATATTTGACAACAACTTTCTAAGCATGGATTTTCATGTTTTCGAGCTTTGAACACATTTTCATCATATTGGTCATTTTCACTGTATAAGCACGTCTGAAACGAGTTTTCAACAAAGGACTGGGAAAAGCACTTGTTCAGAGTGGGAAAGCCCACTTTCTGTCACCGAGTGCATGAAAACAGCTTTCCGAGCACAGGTGTGCATTCAGACACTCTGTAAAGCCCTTTCTGCGCCTAAAGCACACGTTTGACAACCGAATTTTGATTTCATGTGAAATGAGTGCATTGGAGCATATTTGACAAGTAACAACTTTCTAAGCATGGATTTTCATGTTTTCGAGCTTTGAACACATTTTCATCATATTGGTCATTTTCACTGTATAAGCACATCTGAAACGAGTTTTCAACAAAGGACTGGGAAAAGCACTTGTTCAGAGTGGGAAAGCACACTTTCTGTCACCGAGTGCATGAAAACAGCTTTCCGAGCACAGGAGTGCATTCAGACACTCTGTAAAGCCCTTTCTGCGCCTAAAGCACACGTTTGACAACCGAATTTTGATTTCATGTGAAATGAGTGCATTCGAGCATATTTGACAAGTAACAACTTTCTAAGCATGGATTTTCATGTTTTCGAGCTTTGAACACATTTTCATCATATTGGTCATTTTCACTGTATAAGCACGTCTGAAACGAGTTTTCAACAAAGGACTGGGAAAAGCACTTGTTCAGAGTGGGAAAGCTCACTTTCTGTCACCGAGTGCATGAAAACAGCTTTCCGAGCACAGGAGTGCATTCAGACACTCTGTAAAGCCCGTTCTGCGCCTAAAGCACACGTTTGACAACCGAATTTTGATTTCATGTGAAATGAGTGCATTCGAGCATATTTGACAAGTAACAACTTTCTAAGCATGGATTTTCATGTTTTCGAGCTTTGAACACATTTTCATCATATTGGTCATTTTCACTGTATAAGCACATCTGAAACGAGTTTTCAACAAAGGACTGGGAAAAGCACTTGTTCCGAGTGGGAAAGCCCACTTTCTGTCACCGAGTGCATGAAAACAGCTTTCCGAGCACAGGAGTGCATTCAGACACTCTGTAAAGCCCGTTCTGCGCCTAAAGCACACGTTTGACAACCGAATTTTGATTTCATGTGAAATGAGTGCATTCGAGCATATTTGACAAGTAACAACTTTCTAAGCATGGATTTTCATGTTTTCGAGCTTTGAACACATTTTCATCATATTGGTCATTTTAGCTGTAAAAGCACGTCTGAAACGAGTTTTCAACATAGAACTGTGATACGCACTTGTTCAGAGTGGGAAAACACTTTTTTTCACCAAGTGCATGAAAACAGGCTTTCCGAGCACAGGAGTGCATTCAGTCACTCTGTAAAGTCCTTTCTGCGCCTAAAGCACACGTTCGACAACCGAATTTTGATTTCATGTGAAATGAGTGCATTCGAGCATATTTGACAAGTAACAACTTTCTAAGCATGGATTTTCATGTTTTCGAGCTTTGAACACATTTTCATCATATTGGTCATTTTCACTGTATAAGCACATCTGAAACGAGTTTTCAACAAAGGACTGGGAAAAGCACTTGTTCCGAGTGGGAAAGCCCACTTTCTGTCACCGAGTGCATGAAAACAGCTTTCCGAGCACAGGAGTGCATTCAGACACTCTGTAAAGCCCGTTCTGCGCCTAAAGCACACGTTTGACAACCGAATTTTGATTTCATGTGAAATGAGTGCATTCGAGCATATTTGACAAGTAACAACTTTCTAAGCATGGATTTTCATGTTTTCGAGCTTTGAACACATTTTCATCATATTGGTCATTTTAGCTGTAAAAGCACGTCTGAAACGAGTTTTCAACATAGAACTGTGATACGCACTTGTTCAGAGTGGGAAAACACTTTTTTTCACCAAGTGCATGAAAACAGGCTTTCCGAGCACAGGAGTGCATTCAGTCACTCTGTAAAGTCCTTTCTGCTCCTAAAGCACACGTTTGACAACCGAATTTTGATTTCATGTGAAATGAGTGCATTCGAGCATATTTGACAAGTAACAACTTTCTAAGCATGGATTTTCATGTTTTCGAGCTTTGAACACATTTTCATCATATTGGTCATTTTCACTGTATAAGCACATCTGAAACGAGTTTTCAACAAAGGACTGGGAAAAGCACTTGTTCAGAGTGGGAAAGCACACTTTCTGTCACCGAGTGCATGAAAACAGCTTTCCGAGCACAGGAGTGCATTCAGACACTCTGTAAAGCCCGTTCTGCGCCTAAAGCACACGTTTGACAACAGAATTTTGATTTCATGTGAAATGAGTGCATTCGAGCATATTTGACAAGTAACAACTTTCTAAGCATGGATTTTCATGTTTTCGAGCTTTGAACACATTTTCATCATATTGGTCATTTTAGCTGTAAAAGCACGTCTAAAACGAGTTTTCAACATAGAACTGTGATACGCACTTGTTCAGAGTGGGAAAACACTTTTTTTCACCAAGTGCATGAAAACAGGCTTTCCGAGCACAGGAGTGCATTCAGTCACTCTGTAAAGTCCTTTCTGCGCCTAAAGCACACGTTCGACAACCGAATTTTGATTTCATGTGAAATGAGTGCATTCGAGCATATTTGACAACAACTTTCTAAGCATGGATTTTCATGTTTTCGAGCTTTGAACACATTTTCATCATATTGGTCATTTTCACTGTATAAGCACGTCTGAAACGAGTTTTCAACAAAGGACTGGGAAAAGCACTTGTTCAGAGTGGGAAAGCCCACTTTCTGTCACCGAGTGCATGAAAACAGCTTTCCGAGCACAGGAGTGCATTCAGACACTCTGTAAAGCCCTTTCTGCGCCTAAAGCACACGTTTGACAACCGAATTTTGATTTCATGTGAAATGAGTGCATTCGAGCATATTTGACAAGTAACAACTTTCTAAGCATGGATTTTCATGTTTTCGAGCTTTGAACACATTTTCATCATATTGGTCATTTTCACTGTATAAGCACATCTGAAACGAGTTTTCAACAAAGGACTGGGAAAAGCACTTGTTCAGAGTGGGAAAGCACACTTTCTGTCACCGAGTGCATGAAAACAGCTTTCCGAGCACAGGAGTGCATTCAGACACTCTGTAAAGCCCGTTCTGCGCCTAAAGCACACGTTTGACAACCGAATTTTGATTTCATGTGAAATGAGTGCATTCGAGCATATTTGACAAGTAACAACTTTCTAAGCATGGATTTTCATGTTTTCGAGCTTTGAACACATTTTCATCATATTGGTCATTTTAGCTGTAAAAGCACGTCTGAAACGAGTTTTCAACATAGAACTGTGATACGCACTTGTTCAGAGTGGGAAAACACTTTTTTTCACCAAGTGCATGAAAACAGGCTTTCCGAGCACAGGAGTGCATTCAGTCACTCTGTAAAGTCCTTTCTGCGCCTAAAGCACACGTTCGACAACCGAATTTTGATTTCATGTGAAATGAGTGCATTCGAGCATATTTGACAAGTAACAACTTTCTAAGCATGGATTTTTATGTTTTCGAGCTTTGAACACATTTTCATCATATTGGTCATTTTCACTGTATAAGCACGTCTGAAACGAGTTTTCAACAAAGGACTGGGAAAAGCACTTGTTCAGAGTGGGAAAGCACACTTTCTGTCACCGAGTGCATGAAAACAGCTTTCCGAGCACAGGAGTGCATTCAGACACTCTGTAAAGCCCGTTCTGCGCCTAAAGCACACGTTTGACAACCGAATTTTGATTTCATGTGAAATGAGTGCATTCGAGCATATTTGACAAGTAACAACTTTCTAAGCATGGATTTTCATGTTTTCGAGCTTTGAACACATTTTCATCATATTGGTCATTTTCACTGTATAAGCACATCTGAAACGAGTTTTCAACAAAGGACTGGGAAAAGCACTTGTTCAGAGTGGGTAAGCTCACTTTCTGTCACCGAGTGCATGAAAACAGCTTTCCGAGCACAGGAGTGCATTCAGACACTCTGTAAAGCCCGTTCTGCGCCTAAAGCACACGTTTGACAACCGAATTTTGATTTCATGTGAAATGAGTGCATTCGAGCATATTTGACAAGTAACAACTTTCTAAGCATGGATTTTCATGTTTTCGAGCTTTGAACACATTTTCATCATATTGGTCATTTTCACTGTATAAGCACATCTGAAACGAGTTTTCAACAAAGGACTGGGAAAAGCACTTGTTCCGAGTGGGAAAGCCCACTTTCTGTCACCGAGTGCATGAAAACAGCTTTCCGAGCACAGGAGTGCATTCAGACACTCTGTAAAGCCCGTTCTGCGCCTAAAGCACACGTTTGACAACCGAATTTTGATTTCATGTGAAATGAGTGCATTCGAGCATATTTGACAAGTAACAACTTTCTAAGCATGGATTTTCATGTTTTCGAGCTTTGAACACATTTTCATCATATTGGTCATTTTAGCTGTAAAAGCACGTCTAAAACGAGTTTTCAACATAGAACTGTGATACGCACTTGTTCAGAGTGGGAAAACACTTTTTTTCACCAAGTGCATGAAAACAGGCTTTCCGAGCACAGGAGTGCATTCAGTCACTCTGTAAAGTCCTTTCTGCGCCTAAAGCACACGTTCGACAACCGAATTTTGATTTCATGTGAAATGAGTGCATTCGAGCATATTTGACAACAACTTTCTAAGCATGGATTTTCATGTTTTCGAGCTTTGAACACATTTTCATCATATTGGTCATTTTCACTGTATAAGCACGTCTGAAACGAGTTTTCAACAAAGGACTGGGAAAAGCACTTGTTCAGAGTGGGAAAGCTCACTTTCTGTCACCGAGTGCATGAAAACAGCTTTCCGAGCACAGGAGTGCATTCAGACACTCTGTAAAGCCCGTTCTGCGCCTAAAGCACACGTTTGACAACCGAATTTTGATTTCATGTGAAATGAGTGCATTCGAGCATATTTGACAAGTAACAACTTTCTAAGCATGGATTTTCATGTTTTCGAGCTTTGAACACATTTTCATCATATTGGTCATTTTAGCTGTAAAAGCACGTCTGAAACGAGTTTTCAACATAGAACTGTGATACGCACTTGTTCAGAGTGGGAAAACACTTTTTTTCACCAAGTGCATGAAAACAGGCTTTCCGAGCACAGGAGTGCATTCAGTCACTCTGTAAAGTCCTTTCTGCGCCTAAAGCACACGTTCGACAACCGAATTTTGATTTCATGTGAAATGAGTGCATTCGAGCATATTTGACAAGTAACAACTTTCTAAGCATGGATTTTCATGTTTTCGAGCTTTGAACACATTTTCATCATATTGGTCATTTTCACTGTATAAGCACGTCTGAAACGAGTTTTCAACAAAGGACTGGGAAAAGCACTTGTTCAGAGTGGGAAAGCTCACTTTCTGTCACCGAGTGCATGAAAACAGCTTTCCGAGCACAGGAGTGCATTCAGACACTCTGTAAAGCCCGTTCTGCGCCTAAAGCACACGTTTGACAACCGAATTTTGATTTCATGTGAAATGAGTGCATTCGAGCATATTTGACAAGTAACAACTTTCTAAGCATGGATTTTCATGTTTTCGAGCTTTGAACACATTTTCATCATATTGGTCATTTTAGCTGTAAAAGCACGTCTGAAACGAGTTTTCAACATAGAACTGTGATACGCACTTGTTCAGAGTGGGAAAACACTTTTTTTCACCAAGTGCATGAAAACAGGCTTTCCGAGCACAGGAGTGCATTCAGTCACTCTGTAAAGTCCTTTCTGCGCCTAAAGCACACGTTCGACAACCGAATTTTGATTTCATGTGAAATGAGTGCATTCGAGCATATTTGACAAGTAACAACTTTCTAAGCATGGATTTTTATGTTTTCGAGCTTTGAACACATTTTCATCATGTAACGCTCCCTACGTGTGGGTGGAGCACTAAGGACGGCAGGACAGAGATCAGGTTTGCAAAATGGCTTTATTGCCACACTTTTCAGTGAACAATCTTATGGGCTAGACAGACAGACACACACAGCCAGCGCCTAGTCCGGAGATCAGCTCCTCTGCTCTCACTCTCCCTCCTTAAATAGGGCGCTGTCACTGGGAAGACACACACAAACACAGGTTAATTGTTCTCAGGTGTCGTGATTCTGCCACTTACCTTCCCTGACTCCACCCTCCTGTCACAGACCGGTGCTTGACCACGCCCCCGCTGCCACATACCCCCACCGCCCGACTCAGGCCGGGCGGCCGTCCGGCCTGCAGCCGACTCCCCCCCCCCTTGACGGGAGAGGAAGTCCGCCACGACCATCTGCGCCCCCGGCCTGTGGACCACCTTGAAATTAAAGGGTTGGAGCGCCAGATACCAACGGGTGATCCGCGCGTTGGCATCTTTCATGCGGTGGAGCCACTGGAGGGGCGCGTGGTCCGAACAGAGGGTGAAAGGGCGCCCCAGTAGGTAGTACCGGAGGGCGAGAACCGCCCACTTGATGGCCAGACACTCCTTCTCTATGGTGCTGTAGCGCCCCTCACGCACCGACAGCTTCCTGCTGATATACAGGACAGGGCGGTCCTCCCCCTCCACCTCCTGGGACAAAACCGCCCCCAGCCCCCTGTCCGACGCATCGGTCTGCAACACAAAGGGGAGAGAAAAGTCAGGGGAGTGTAGAAGTGGCCCCCCACACAGTGCAGCCTTTACCTCTGAGAAAGCCCGCTGGCACTGCTCCGTCCACTGGACCGGATCTGGTGCCCCCTTTTTAGTGAGATCAGTCAGCGGGCTGGTGACGTCCGAATAATTAGGTATAAACCTACGATAATAGCCAGCCAGCCCCAGGAACTGTCTCACCCCCTTTTTGGTCTTGGGCCTCGGGCAGGCCGCAATTGCTGCCGTCTTATTAATTTGGGGACGCACCTGCCCGTTGCCCAAGTGGAAGCCCAGGTACCGTACTTCCACCCGCCCAATCGCACACTTCTTTGGGTTGGCTGTGAGCCCCGCTCGCCTCAGCGACCTAAGGACGGCCCTCAGATGTTCAAGGTGCCGCTGCCAGTCATTGCTATAGATGATGATGTCATCTAAATATGCTGCCGCATACGTGGCGTGAGGGCGGAGGACTCTGTCCATCAGCCGCTGAAATGTCGCAGGCGCCCCAAACAGCCCAAACGGAAGGGTGACGAATTGGTGTAAACCAAACGGTGTGGAAAAGGCCGTTTTTTCTCGGGATAGTGGAGTCAAGGGGATCTGCCAATATCCCTTCGTCAAATCCAGTGTCGAATAAAATCGAGCAGTGCCGAGTCGATCGAGCAGCTCATCAATACGAGGCATTGGGTATGCGTCGAATTTAGACACCGCGTTGACTTTTCTATAGTCCACACAGAACCGGACCGACCCGTCGGCCTTGGGTACCAAGACCACCGGGCTGCTCCAGTCACTGTGGGACTCCTCGACGATGCCCATTGCGAGCATGGTCTGAAGTTCTTCCCGAACCACCTTTTTTTTGTGTTCGGGTAGCCTGTAAGGGCGGCTACGCACTACCACCCCCGGGGGTGTCTCTATGTGGTGCTCTATGAGGTTAGTGCGACCGGGCAGGGGCGAGAACACATCCGAAAACTCGGTCTGCAACTGGGCGACCTCCGTGAGTTGGGTCGGGGAGAGGTGGTCTCCACAGGGGACCGGAGAGGTACGTGATGCCAATGTTCCTTTTTGAACCTCCGGCCCCAGCTCCGCCTTCTCCGGAACTACCGACACCAACGCCACGGGGACCTCCTCGTTCCAGAGTTTAAGCAGGTTGAGGTGGTAAATCTGTAGCGCCCCACCCCTGTCCGTTCGCCTCACCTCATAGTCGACATCCCCGACTCGCCGTGTGACCTCAAAGGGTCCTTGCCACTTGGCGATCAATTTGGAGCTCGACGTGGGCAACAGTACGAGTACCTTATCTCCCGGAGTGAACTCTCTAAGGCGCGTACCCTTGTTGTACAGGCGGGCTTGCCGTTCCTGGGCCTGCCGCAAATTCTCCTGAGTTAGGTGGGTGAGCGTGTGGAGTTTTGCGCGCAGGTCCATAACGTACTGAATTTCATTCTTACTTTGTGAAGGTCCCTCCTCCCAATTTTCCCGCAGCACGTCCAGGATGCCGCGCGGCTTACGCCCATATAATAATTCAAACGGGGAGATCCCCGTGGAGGCTTGGGGGACCTCTCGCACTGAGAACAGCAAGGGTTCGAGCCACTTATCCCAATTACGTGCGTCCTCACTTACGAATTTTTTAATAATATTTTTGAGGGTGCGGTTGAATCGTTCTACCAAACCGTCCGTTTGTGGGTGATACACGCTGGTGCGGATCGGCTTAATCCCCAATAACCCATACAGTTCGCGCAGTGTCCGTGACATAAACGTAGTGCCTTGATCAGTCAGAATCTCTTTCGGGATTCCAACTCGGGAGATGACGCGGAAGAGTGCCTCTGCAATACTGCGTGCTGAGATATTGCGCAGAGGCACTGCTTCCGGGTATCGCGTTGCATAGTCCACCAGAACTAATATAAAGCGGTACCCTCGTGCTGACCGATCTAATGGCCCGACGAGATCCATCCCAATTCTCTCAAACGGGGTCTCGATTAACGGTAGAGGGCGCAAAGGCGCTTTTGGAATGGCCGCTGGGTTTACTAACTGGCATTCGCGGCATGCCGTACACCACCTACGAACATCGCCGCGAATCCCCGGCCAATAGAATCGGGCCATTATTCGGGCTAGTGTTTTATCCTGCCCCAAGTGTCCAGCCATGGGATTAAAGTGAGCCGCCTGGAATACCAATTCCCGGCGGCTCTTCGGAATTAAAAGCTGCGTGACTCGCTCTTTAGTTTGAGTGTCCTGCGTCACTCGGTATAATCTATCCTTCATAATCGCGAAGTAGGGGAAGGACGGGGTGGCGTTCGGCGGGAGCGTTTGACCATCGATTACTCTCACTTGGTCAAACGCATGCCGCAGAGTCTCGTCTCGCGACTGCTCTAATGGGAAATCCGCGAGGGATTCCCCAATAGAGAGAGGAGGAGCCGGCGGCTCCTCACTCTGACGCGGAGATGACGTAGACGGCTCTGTGACAGCTGCTCCCGCCAAAGCGACACCGGGACCTCCCCCTGTCAAATGCCAGGACCCACTCTCGACTAGGCGTGTCATTAAACCCCGAAATCCCGGCCAATCAGTCCCCAAAATTAAAGAGTGGGTAAGGCGAGGATTAACCGCCGCCTTCACTATAAATTTTTCCCCTCTGAAAATAATGTGGACCGACACCAAAGGGTAGCTGTGAACATCCCCGTGCACACATAACACCTTCACCCCTTGTGCTCCCCCCAATGCCTCGTTTTGAACCAGGCTTTGGCGAATTGAGGTCTGATTACAACCAGAATCCACCAACGCCTGATATGTAGCCCCTTGGATACTCACCGGTATGCGATACGCTCCGGCCCGATCGAGGGCGGCTTCTGGCGCGTCGGGGATCCGAACCACCGCGCCCACTTCCATTGCTGTGCACTGCTGATGAAGGTGGCCCGGCTCCCCGCAGCGCCAGCAAACCGGCCCGGGCTTTCCCTCTGCACCGGTGATCTGGGGCTCACTCACCTGAGGTGGGGGAGAGACAGACACAGAAGGGAGAAACGGGAGGGCACCGCGGGTGCGGCGGGCCGGCTGGGGTGGAGCCGGCCCCCGCCTCCGCGGTGGGGGAATGGGGCGAGGACGGGACACAGGAGGAGAGGGAGAGAGAGAGAGAGAAGAGGAGAGAAGAGACGATGCCATCTGCTGTCCTGCCGCCGGGACAGCCGCCAGATGATCCTCCGCCAGCTCGACTGCCTGATCCAGCGACGCCGGGCGGTGGCACTGGACCCACTCCGCGGTTCCGGCTGGTAAGCGGGCGACGAACTGTTCCAGTACCACCTGGTCGACGATTCCCTCGGCGTCGCGATTGTTGGCCCTCAGCCACTGCCAGCAGGCGTCCCGGAGCTGCTGGCCAAACGCGAACGGCCGGCCAACTTCCTCCAGTCGCAGCGCGCGGAAGCGCTGGCGCTGTTGCTCTGGGGTGCGCCCCACGCGCTGGAGGACGGCCCGGCGGAGGTCCGCGTAGGCCAGCCGGCGGTCGGCGGGGAGCTGTAGCGCGGCCAGCTGTGCCTCTCCCGTGAGCAGGGGGAGGAGGCGCGCCGCGCGCTGCTCCATCGGCCACCCCGAGGCTTCGGCGACCTGTTCGAACAACGTGATGAACGCCTCGGGGTCGTCCTGCGGGCCCATCTTGGTGACGATGAGGGGAGACGGGCCCGCGGCCGGAGCGCTGGTGGACCCCGCCGACGCGAGGAGATGCCGGAACGCCTCGCGGTCTTCCTGCTGGGCCAGCACCAGGGCTTCGAAGCGCTGCTCCTGCTCCTTTCGGAGCGTGACGAGTGCCTGGTGCTGGCTTTGCTGAGCCGTGGCGAGGGCGTGGACCAGATCGGCGAACGGGGAGGATTCCATGGGGCTGCTGATTTGGTGCTCCACGTCCCGGGTTTCGGCACCACTGTAACGCTCCCTACGTGTGGGTGGAGCACTAAGGACGGCAGGACAGAGATCAGGTTTGCAAAATGGCTTTATTGCCACACTTTTCAGTGAACAATCTTATGGGCTAGACAGACAGACACACACAGCCAGCGCCTAGTCCGGAGATCAGCTCCTCTGCTCTCACTCTCCCTCCTTAAATAGGGCGCTGTCACTGGGAAGACACACACAAACACAGGTTAATTGTTCTCAGGTGTCGTGATTCTGCCACTTACCTTCCCTGACTCCACCCTCCTGTCACAGACCGGTGCTTGACCACGCCCCCGCTGCCACACATCATATTGGTCATTTTCACTGTATAAGCACGTCTGAAACGAGTTTTCAACAAAGGACTGGGAAAAGCACTTGTTCAGAGTGGGAAAGCCCACTTTCTGTCACCGAGTGCATGAAAACAGCTTTCCGAGCACAGGAGTGCATTCAGACACTCTGTAAAGCCCTTTCTGCGCCTAAAGCACACGTTTGACAACCGAATTTTGATTTCATGTGAAATGAGTGCATTCGAGCATATTTGACAAGTAACAACTTTCTAAGCATGGATTTTCATGTTTTCGAGCTTTGAACACATTTTCATCATATTGGTCATTTTCACTGTATAAGCACATCTGAAACGAGTTTTCAACAAAGGACTGGGAAAAGCACTTGTTCAGAGTGGGAAAGCACACTTTCTGTCACCGAGTGCATGAAAACAGCTTTCCGAGCACAGGAGTGCATTCAGACACTCTGTAAAGCCCTTTCTGCGCCTAAAGCAAACGTTTGACAACCGAATTTTGATTTCATGTGAAATGAGTGCATTCGAGCATATTTGACAACAACTTTCTAAGCATGGATTTTCATGTTTTCGAGCTTTGAACACATTTTCATCATATTGGTCATTTTCACTGTATAAGCACGTCTGAAACGAGTTTTCAACAAAGGACTGGGAAAAGCACTTGTTCAGAGTGGGAAAGCACACTTTCTGTCACCGAGTGCATGAAAACAGCTTTCCGAGCACAGGAGTGCATTCAGACACTCTGTAAAGCCCGTTCTGCGCCTAAAGCACACGTTTGACAACCGAATTTTGATTTCATGTGAAATGAGTGCATTCGAGCATATTTGACAAGTAACAACTTTCTAAGCATGGATTTTCATGTTTTCGAGCTTTGAACACATTTTCATCATATTGGTCATTTTAGCTGTAAAAGCACGTCTAAAACGAGTTTTCAACATAGAACTGTGATACGCACTTGTTCAGAGTGGGAAAACACTTTTTTTCACCAAGTGCATGAAAACAGGCTTTCCGAGCACAGGAGTGCATTCAGTCACTCTGTAAAGTCCTTTCTGCGCCTAAAGCACACGTTCGACAACCGAATTTTGATTTCATGTGAAATGAGTGCATTCGAGCATATTTGACAACAACTTTCTAAGCATGGATTTTCATGTTTTCGAGCTTTGAACACATTTTCATCATATTGGTCATTTTCACTGTATAAGCACGTCTGAAACGAGTTTTCAACAAAGGACTGGGAAAAGCACGTGTTCCGAGTGGGAAAGCCCACTTTCTGTCACCGAGTGCATGAAAACAGCTTTCCGAGCACAGGAGTGCATTCAGACACTCTGTAAAGCCCTTTCTGCGCCTAAAGCACACGTTTGACAACCGAATTTTGATTTCATGTGAAATGAGTGCATTCGAGCATATTTGACAAGTAACAACTTTCTAAGCATGGATTTTCATGTTTTCGAGCTTTGAACACATTTTCATCATATTGGTCATTTTCACTGTATAAGCACATCTGAAACGAGTTTTCAACAAAGGACTGGGAAAAGCACTTGTTCAGAGTGGGAAAGCACACTTTCTGTCACCGAGTGCATGAAAACAGCTTTCCGAGCACAGGAGTGCATTCAGACACTCTGTAAAGCCCTTTCTGCGCCTAAAGCACACGTTTGACAACCGAATTTTGATTTCATGTGAAATGAGTGCATTCGAGCATATTTGACAAGTAACAACTTTCTAAGCATGGATTTTCATGTTTTCGAGCTTTGAACACATTTTCATCATATTGGTCATTTTAGCTGTAAAAGCACGTCTGAAACGAGTTTTCAACATAGAACTGTGATACGCACTTGTTCAGAGTGGGAAAACACTTTTTTTCACCAAGTGCATGAAAACAGGCTTTCCGAGCACAGGAGTGCATTCAGTCACTCTGTAAAGTCCTTTCTGCGCCTAAAGCACACGTTCGACAACCGAATTTTGATTTCATGTGAAATGAGTGCATTCGAGCATATTTGACAAGTAACAACTTTCTAAGCATGGATTTTCATGTTTTCGAGCTTTGAACACATTTTCATCATATTGGTCATTTTCACTGTATAAGCACATCTGAAACGAGTTTTCAACAAAGGACTGGGAAAAGCACTTGTTCAGAGTGGGAAAGCCCACTTTCTGTCACCGAGTGCATGAAAACAGCTTTCCGAGCACAGGAGTGCATTCAGACACTCTGTAAAGCCCTTTCTGCGCCGAAAGCACACGTTTGACAACCGAATTTTGATTTCATGTGAAATGAGTGCATTCGAGCATATTTGACAAGTAACAACTTTCTAAGCATGGATTTTCATGTTTTCGAGCTTTGAACACATTTTCATCATATTGGTCATTTTAGCTGTAAAAGCACGTCTAAAACGAGTTTTCAACATAGAACTGTGATACGCACTTGTTCAGAGTGGGAAAACACTTTTTTTCACCAAGTGCATGAAAACAGGCTTTCCGAGCACAGGAGTGCATTCAGTCACTCTGTAAAGTCCTTTCTGCGCCTAAAGCACACGTTCGACAACCGAATTTTGATTTCATGTGAAATGAGTGCATTCGAGCATATTTGACAAGTAACAACTTTCTAAGCATGGATTTTCATGTTTTCGAGCTTTGAACACATTTTCATCATATTGGTCATTTTCACTGTATAAGCACATCTGAAACGAGTTTTCAACAAAGGACTGGGAAAAGCACTTGTTCAGAGTGGGAAAGCCCACTTTCTGTCACCGAGTGCATGAAAACAGCTTTCCGAGCACAGGAGTGCATTCAGACACTCTGTAAAGCCCTTTCTGCGCCTAAAGCACACGTTTGACAACCGAATTTTGATTTAATGTGAAATGAGTGCATTCGAGCATATTTGACAAGTAACAACTTTCTAAGCATGGATTTTCATGTTTTCGAGCTTTGAACACATTTTCATCATATTGGTCAGTTTAGCTGTAAAAGCACGTCTGAAACGAGTTTTCAACATAGAACTGTGATACGCACTTGTTCAGAGTGGGAAAACACTTTTTTTCACCAAGTGCATGAAAACAGGCTTTCCGAGCACAGGAGTGCATTCAGTCACTCTGTAAAGTCCTTTCTGCGCCTAAAGCACACGTTCGACAACCGAATTTTGATTTCATGTGAAATGAGTGCATTCGAGCATATTTGACAAGTAACAACTTTCTAAGCATGGATTTTCATGTTTTTCGAGCTTTGAACACATTTTCATCATATTGGTCATTTTCACTGTATAAGCACATCTGAAACGAGTTTTCAACAAAGGACTGGGAAAAGCACTTGTTCAGAGTGGGAAAGCCCACTTTCTGTCACCGAGTGCATGAAAACAGCTTTCCGAGCACAGGAGTGCATTCAGACACTCTGTAAAGCCCTTTCTGCGCCTAAAGCACACGTTTGACAACCGAATTTTGATTTCATGTGAAATGAGTGCATTCGAGCATATTTGACAAGTAACAACTTTCTAAGCATGGATTTTCATGTTTTCGAGCTTTGAACACATTTTCATCATATTGGTAATTTTAGCTGTAAAAGCACGTCTGAAACGAGTTTTCAACATAGAACTGTGATACGCACTTGTTCAGAGTGGGAAAACACTTTTTTTCACCAAGTGCATTAAAACAGGCTTTCCGAGCACAGGAGTGCATTCAGTCACTCTGTAAAGTCCTTTCTGCGCCTAAAGCACACGTTCGACAACCGAATTTTGATTTCATGTGAAATGAGTGCATTCGAGCATATTTGACAAGGAACAACTTTCTAAGCATGGATTTTCATGTTTTCGAGCTTTGAACACATTTTCATCATATTGGTCATTTTCACTGTATAAGCACATCTGAAACGAGTTTTCAACAAAGGACTGGGAAAAGCACTTGTTCCGAGTGGGAAAGCCCACTTTCTGTCACCGAGTGCATGAAAACAGCTTTCCGAGCACAGGAGTGCATTCAGACACTCTGTAAAGCCCGTTCTGCGCCTAAAGCACACGTTTGACAACCGAATTTTGATTTCATGTGAAATGAGTGCATTCGAGCATATTTGACAAGTAACAACTTTCTAAGCATGGATTTTCATGTTTTCGAGCTTTGAACACATTTTCATCATATTGGTCATTTTCACTGTATAAGCACATCTGAAACGAGTTTTCAACAAAGGACTGGGAAAAGCACTTGTTCAGAGTGGGAAAGCACACTTTCTGTCACCGAGTGCATGAAAACAGCTTTCCGAGCACAGGAGTGCATTCAGACACTCTGTAAAGCCCTTTCTGCGCCTAAAGCACACGTTTGACAACCGAATTTTGATTTCATGTGAAATGAGTGCATTCGAGCATATTTGACAAGTAACAACTTTCTAAGCATGGATTTTCATGTTTTCGAGCTTTGAACACATTTTCATCATATTGGTCATTTTAGCTGTAAAAGCACGTCTAAAACGAGTTTTCAACATAGAACTGTGATACGCACTTGTTCAGAGTGGGAAAACACTTTTTTTCACCAAGTGCATGAAAACAGGCTTTCCGAGCACAGGAGTGCATTCAGTCACTCTGTAAAGTCCTTTCTGCGCCTAAAGCACACGTTCGACAACCGAATTTTGATTTCATGTGAAATGAGTGCATTCGAGCATATTTGACAACAACTTTCTAAGCATGGATTTTCATGTTTTCGAGCTTTGAACACATTTTCATCATATTGGTCATTTTCACTGTATAAGCACGTCTGAAACGAGTTTTCAACAAAGGACTGGGAAAAGCACGTGTTCCGAGTGGGAAAGCCCACTTTCTGTCACCGAGTGCATGAAAACAGCTTTCCGAGCACAGGAGTGCATTCAGACACTCTGTAAAGCCCTTTCTGCGCCTAAAGCACATGTTTGACAACCGAATTTTGATTTCATGTGAAATGAGTGCATTCGAGCATATTTGACAAGTAACAACTTTCTAAGCATGGATTTTCATGTTTTCGAGCTTTGAACACATTTTCATCATATTGGTCATTTTCACTGTATAAGCACATCTGAAACGAGTTTTCAACAAAGGACTGGGAAAAGCACTTGTTCAGAGTGGGAAAGCCCACTTTCTGTCACCGAGTGCATGAAAACAGCTTTCCGAGCACAGGAGTGCATTCAGACACTCTGTAAAGCCCTTTCTGCGCCTAAAGCACACGTTTGACAACCGAATTTTGATTTCATGTGAAATGAGTGCATTCGAGCATATTTGACAAGTAACAACTTTCTAAGCATGGATTTTCATGTTTTCGAGCTTTGAACACATTTTCATCATATTGGTCATTTTAGCTGTAAAAGCACGTCTGAAACGAGTTTTCAACATAGAACTGTGATACGCACTTGTTCAGAGTGGGAAAACACTTTTTTTCACCAAGTGCATGAAAACAGGCTTTCCGAGCACAGGAGTGCATTCAGTCACTCTGTAAAGTCCTTTCTGCGCCTAAAGCACACGTTCGACAACCGAATTTTGATTTCATGTGAAATGAGTGCATTCGAGCATATTTGACAAGTAACAACTTTCTAAGCATGGATTTTCATGTTTTCGAGCTTTGAACACATTTTCATCATATTGGTCATTTTCACTGTATAAGCACATCTGAAACGAGTTTTCAACAAAGGACTGGGAAAAGCACTTGTTCCGAGTGGGAAAGCCCACTTTCTGTCACCGAGTGCATGAAAACAGCTTTCCGAGCACAGGAGTGCATTCAGACACTCTGTAAAGCCCGTTCTGCGCCTAAAGCACACGTTTGACAACCGAATTTTGATTTCATGTGAAATGAGTGCATTCGAGCATATTTGACAAGTAACAACTTTCTAAGCATGGATTTTCATGTTTTCGAGCTTTGAACACATTTTCATCATATTGGTCATTTTCACTGTATAAGCACATCTGAAACGAGTTTTCAACAAAGGACTGGGAAAAGCACTTGTTCAGAGTGGGAAAGCACACTTTCTGTCACCGAGTGCATGAAAACAGCTTTCCGAGCACAGGAGTGCATTCAGACACTCTGTAAAGCCCTTTCTGCGCCTAAAGCAAACGTTTGACAACCGAATTTTGATTTCATGTGAAATGAGTGCATTCGAGCATATTTGACAACAACTTTCTAAGCATGGATTTTCATGTTTTCGAGCTTTGAACACATTTTCATCATATTGGTCATTTTCACTGTATAAGCACGTCTGAAACGAGTTTTCAACAAAGGACTGGGAAAAGCACTTGTTCAGAGTGGGAAAGCACACTTTCTGTCACCGAGTGCATGAAAACAGCTTTCCGCGCACAGGAGTGCATTCAGACACTCTGTAAAGCCCGTTCTGCGCCTAAAGCACACGTTTGACAACCGAATTTTGATTTCATGTGAAATGAGTGCATTCGAGCATATTTGACAACAACTTTCTAAGCATGGATTTTCATGTTTTCGAGCTTTGAACACATTTTCATCATATTGGTCATTTTAGCTGTAAAAGCACGTCTGAAACGAGTTTTCAACATAGAACTGTGATACGCACTTGTTCAGAGTGGGAAAACACTTTTTTTCACCAAGTGCATGAAAACAGGCTTTCCGAGCACAGGAGTGCATTCAGTCACTCTGTAAAGTCCTTTCTGCGCCTAAAGCACACGTTCGACAACCGAATTTTGATTTCATGTGAAATGAGTGCATTCGAGCATATTTGACAAGTAACAACTTTCTAAGCATGGATTTTCATGTTTTCGAGCTTTGAACACATTTTCATCATATTGGTCATTTTCACTGTATAAGCACATCTGAAACGAGTTTTCAACAAAGGACTGGGAAAAGCACTTGTTCAGAGTGGGAAAGCACACTTTCTGTCACCGAGTGCATGAAAACAGCTTTCCGAGCACAGGAGTGCATTCAGACACTCTGTAAAGCCCTTTCTGCGCCTAAAGCACACGTTTGACAACCGAATTTTGATTTCATGTGAAATGAGTGCATTCGAGCATATTTGACAAGTAACAACTTTCTAAGCATGGATTTTCATGTTTTCGAGCTTTGAACACATTTTCATCATATTGGTCATTTTCACTGTATAAGCACATCTGAAACGAGTTTTCAACAAAGGACTGGGAAAAGCACTTGTTCCGAGTGGGAAAGCCCACTTTCTGTCACCGAGTGCATGAAAACAGCTTTCCGAGCACAGGAGTGCATTCAGACACTCTGTAAAGCCCGTTCTGCGCCTAAAGCACACGTTTGACAACCGAATTTTGATTTCATGTGAAATGAGTGCATTCGAGCATATTTGACAAGTAACAACTTTCTAAGCATGGATTTTCATGTTTTCGAGCTTTGAACACATTTTCATCATATTGGTCATTTTAGCTGTAAAAGCACGTCTGAAACGAGTTTTCAACATAGAACTGTGATACGCACTTGTTCAGAGTGGGAAAACACTTTTTTTCACCAAGTGCATGAAAACAGGCTTTCCGAGCACAGGAGTGCATTCAGTCACTCTGTAAAGTCCTTTCTGCGCCTAAAGCACACGTTCGACAACCGAATTTTGATTTCATGTGAAATGAGTGCATTCGAGCATATTTGACAAGTAACAACTTTCTAAGCATGGATTTTCATGTTTTCGAGCTTTGAACACATTTTCATCATATTGGTCATTTTCACTGTATAAGCACATCTGAAACGAGTTTTCAACAAAGGACTGGGAAAAGCACTTGTTCAGAGTGGGAAAGCACACTTTCTGTCACCGAGTGCATGAAAACAGCTTTCCGAGCACAGGAGTGCATTCAGACACTCTGTAAAGCCCTTTCTGCGCCTAAAGCACACGTTTGACAACCGAATTTTGATTTCATGTGAAATGAGTGCATTCGAGCATATTTGACAAGTAACAACTTTCTAAGCATGGATTTTCATGTTTTCGAGCTTTGAACACATTTTCATCATATTGGTCATTTTCACTGTATAAGCACGTCTGAAACGAGTTTTCAACAAAGGACTGGGAAAAGCACTTGTTCAGAGTGGGAAAGCACACTTTCTGTCACCGAGTGCATGAAAACAGCTTTCCGAGCACAGGAGTGCATTCAGACACTCTGTAAAGCCCGTTCTGCGCCTAAAGCACACGTTTGACAACCGAATTTTGATTTCATGTGAAATGAGTGCATTCGAGCATATTTGACAAGTAACAACTTTCTAAGCATGGATTTTCATGTTTTCGAGCTTTGAACACATTTTCATCATATTGGTCATTTTAGCTGTAAAAGCACGTCTAAAACGAGTTTTCAACATAGAACTGTGATACGCACTTGTTCAGAGTGGGAAAACACTTTTTTTCACCAAGTGCATGAAAACAGGCTTTCCGAGCACAGGAGTGCATTCAGTCACTCTGTAAAGTCCTTTCTGCGCCTAAAGCACACGTTCGACAACCGAATTTTGATTTCATGTGAAATGAGTGCATTCGAGCATATTTGACAACAACTTTCTAAGCATGGATTTTCATGTTTTCGAGCTTTGAACACATTTTCATCATATTGGTCATTTTCACTGTATAAGCACATCTGAAACGAGTTTTCAACAAAGGACTGGGAAAAGCACGTGTTCCGAGTGGGAAAGCCCACTTTCTGTCACCGAGTGCATGAAAACAGCTTTCCGAGCACAGGAGTGCATTCAGACACTCTGTAAAGCCCTTTCTGCGCCTAAAGCACACGTTTGACAACCGAATTTTGATTTCATGTGAAATGAGTGCATTCGAGCATATTTGACAAGTAACAACTTTCTAAGCATGGATTTTCATGTTTTCGAGCTTTGAACACATTTTCATCATATTGGTCATTTTCACTGTATAAGCACATCTGAAACGAGTTTTCAACAAAGGACTGGGAAAAGCACTTGTTCAGAGTGGGAAAGCACACTTTCTGTCACCGAGTGCATGAAAACAGCTTTCCGAGCACAGGAGTGCATTCAGACACTCTGTAAAGCCCTTTCTGCGCCTAAAGCACACGTTTGACAACCGAATTTTGATTTCATGTGAAATGAGTGCATTCGAGCATATTTGACAAGTAACAACTTTCTAAGCATGGATTTTCATGTTTTCGAGCTTTGAACACATTTTCATCATATTGGTCATTTTAGCTGTAAAAGCACGTCTGAAACGAGTTTTCAACATAGAACTGTGATACGCACTTGTTCAGAGTGGGAAAACACTTTTTTTCACCAAGTGCATGAAAACAGGCTTTCCGAGCACAGGAGTGCATTCAGTCACTCTGTAAAGTCCTTTCTGCGCCTAAAGCACACGTTCGACAACCGAATTTTGATTTCATGTGAAATGAGTGCATTCGAGCATATTTGACAAGTAACAACTTTCTAAGCATGGATTTTCATGTTTTCGAGCTTTGAACACATTTTCATCATATTGGTCATTTTCACTGTATAAGCACATCTGAAACGAGTTTTCAACAAAGGACTGGGAAAAGCACTTGTTCAGAGTGGGAAAGCCCACTTTCTGTCACCGAGTGCATGAAAACAGCTTTCCGAGCACAGGAGTGCATTCAGACACTCTGTAAAGCCCTTTCTGCACCTAAAGCACACGTTTGACAACCGAATTTTGATTTCATGTGAAATGAGTGCATTCGAGCATATTTGACAAGTAACAACTTTCTAAGCATGGATTTTCATGTTTTCGAGCTTTGAACACATTTTCATCATATTGGTCATTTTCACTGTAAAAGCACGTCTGAAACGAGTTTTCAACATAGAACTGTGATACGCACTTGTTCAGAGTGGGAAAACACTTTTTTTCACCAAGTGCATGAAAACAGGCTTTCCGAGCACAGGAGTGCATTCAGTCACTCTGTAAAGTCCTTTCTGCGCCTAAAGCACACGTTCGACAACCGAATTTTGATTTCATGTGAAATGAGTGCATTCGAGCATATTTGACAAGTAACAACTTTCTAAGCATGGATTTTC
Source organism: Neoarius graeffei (assembly GCF_027579695.1). NCBI lineage: Eukaryota > Metazoa > Chordata > Actinopteri > Siluriformes > Ariidae > Neoarius > Neoarius graeffei. The sequence continues at coordinate 19,067,261 of NC_083581.1, read as the reverse complement.
ATGTTTTCGAGCTTTGAACACATTTTCATCATATTGGTCATTTTCACTGTATAAGCACATCTGAAACGAGTTTTCAACAAAGGACTGGGAAAAGCACTTGTTCCGAGTGGGAAAGCCCACTTTCTGTCACCGAGTGCATGAAAACAGCTTTCCGAGCACAGGAGTGCATTCAGACACTCTGTAAAGCCCGTTCTGCGCCTAAAGCACACGTTTGACAACCGAATTTTGATTTCATGTGAAATGAGTGCATTCGAGCATATTTGACAAGTAACAACTTTCTAAGCATGGATTTTCATGTTTTCGAGCTTTGAACACATTTTCATCATATTGGTCATTTTAGCTGTAAAAGCACGTCTGAAATGAGTTTTCAACATAGAACTGTGATACGCACTTGTTCAGAGTGGGAAAACACTTTTTTTCACCAAGTGCATGAAAACAGGCTTTCCGAGCACAGGAGTGCATTCAGTCACTCTGTAAAGTCCTTTCTGCGCCTAAAGCACACGTTCGACAACCGAATTTTGATTTCATGTGAAATGAGTGCATTCGAGCATATTTGACAAGTAACAACTTTCTAAGCATGGATTTTCATGTTTTCGAGCTTTGAACACATTTTCATCATATTGGTCATTTTCACTGTATAAGCACATCTGAAACGAGTTTTCAACAAAGGACTGGGAAAAGCACTTGTTCCGAGTGGGAAAGCACACTTTCTGTCACCGAGTGCATGAAAACAGCTTTCCGAGCACAGGAGTGCATTCAGACACTCTGTAAAGCCCTTTCTGCGCCTAAAGCACACGTTTGACAACCGAATTTTGATTTCATGTGAAATGAGTGCATTCGAGCATATTTGACAAGTAACAACTTTCTAAGCATGGATTTTCATGTTTTCGAGCTTTGAACACATTTTCATCATATTGGTCATTTTAGCTGTAAAAGCACGTCTGAAACGAGTTTTCAACATAGAACTGTGATACGCACTTGTTCAGAGTGGGAAAACACTTTTTTTCACCAAGTGCATGAAAACAGGCTTTCCGAGCACAGGAGTGCATTCAGTCACTCTGTAAAGTCCTTTCTGCGCCTAAAGCACACGTTCGACAACCGAATTTTGATTTCATGTGAAATGAGTGCATTCGAGCATATTTTTTTTTTTTTAAAGATATTTTTTTGGGCTTTTTGCACCTTTATTGGATAGGACAGTGTAGAGACAGGAAATGAGCGGGAGAGAGAGAGACAGGAAGGGATCGGGAAATGACCTCGAGCCGGAATCGAACCCGGGTCGCCCGCATTCATGGTATGGCGCCTTAACCACCTGAGCCACGACGCCCCCGCATTCGAGCATATTTGACAAGTAACAACTTTCTAAGCATGGATTTTCATGTTTTCGAGCTTTGAACACATTTTCATCATATTGGTCATTTTAGCTGTAAAAGCACGTCTGAAACGAGTTTTCAACATAGAACTGTGATACGCACTTGTTCAGAGTGGGAAAACACTTTTTTTCACCAAGTGCATGAAAACAGGCTTTCCGAGCACAGGAGTGCATTCAGTCACTCTGTAAAGTCCTTTCTGCGCCTAAAGCACACGTTCGACAACCGAATTTTGATTTCATGTGAAATGAGTGCATTCGAGCATATTTGACAAGTAACAACTTTCTAAGCATGGATTTTCATGTTTTCGAGCTTTGAACACATTTTCATCATATTGGTCATTTTCACTGTATAAGCACATCTGAAACGAGTTTTCAAGAAAGGACTGGGAAAAGCACTTGTTCAGAGTGGGAAAGCCCACTTTCTGTCACCGAGTGCATGAAAACAGCTTTCCGAGCACAGGAGTGCATTCAGACACTCTGTAAAGCCCTTTCTGCGCCTAAAGCACACGTTTGACAACCGAATTTTGATTTCATGTGAAATGAGTGCATTCAAGCATATTTGACAAGTAACAACTTTCTAAGCATGGATTTTCATGTTTTCGAGCTTTGAACACATTTTCATCATATTGGTCATTTTAGCTGTAAAAGCACGTCTGAAACGAGTTTTCAACATAGAACTGTGATACGCACTTGTTCAGAGTGGGAAAACACTTTTTTTCACCAAGTGCATGAAAACAGGCTTTCCGAGCACAGGAGTGCATTCAGTCACTCTGTAAAGTCCTTTCTGCGCCTAAAGCACACGTTCGACAACCGAATTTTGATTTCATGTGAAATGAGTGCATTCGAGCATATTTGACAAGTAACAACTTTCTAAGCATGGATTTTCATGTTTTCGAGCTTTGAACACATTTTCATCATATTGGTCATTTTCACTGTATAAGCACATCTGAAACGAGTTTTCAACAAAGGACTGGGAAAAGCACTTGTTCCGAGTGGGAAAGCCCACTTTCTGTCACCGAGTGCATGAAAACAGCTTTCCGAGCACAGGAGTGCATTCAGACACTCTGTAAAGCCCTTTCTGCGCCTAAAGCACACGTTTGACAACCGAATTTTGATTTCATGTGAAATGAGTGCATTCGAGCATATTTGACAACAACTTTCTAAGCATGGATTTTCATGTTTTCGAGCTTTGAACACATTTTCATCATATTGGTCATTTTCACTGTATAAGCACGTCTGAAACGAGTTTTCAACAAAGGACTGGGAAAAGCACGTGTTCCGAGTGGGAAAGCCCACTTTCTGTCACCGAGTGCATGAAAACAGCTTTCCGAGCACAGGAGTGCATTCAGACACTCTGTAAAGCCCTTTCTGCGCCTAAAGCACACGTTTGACAACCGAATTTTGATTTCATGTGAAATGAGTGCATTCGAGCATATTTGACAAGTAACAACTTTCTAAGCATGGATTTTCATGTTTTCGAGCTTTGAACACATTTTCATCATATTGGTCATTTTCACTGTATAAGCACATCTGAAACGAGTTTTCAACAAAGGACTGGGAAAAGCACTTGTTCAGAGTGGGAAAGCACACTTTCTGTCACCGAGTGCATGAAAACAGCTTTCCGAGCACAGGAGTGCATTCAGACACTCTGTAAAGCCCTTTCTGCGCCTAAAGCACACGTTTGACAACCGAATTTTGATTTCATGTGAAATGAGTGCATTCGAGCATATTTGACAAGTAACAACTTTCTAAGCATGGATTTTCATGTTTTCGAGCTTTGAACACATTTTCATCATATTGGTCATTTTAGCTGTAAAAGCACGTCTGAAACGAGTTTTCAACATAGAACTGTGATACGCACTTGTTCAGAGTGGGAAAACACTTTCTGTCACCGAGTGCATGAAAACAGGCTTTCCGAGCACAGGAGTGCATTCAGTCACTCTGTAAAGTCCTTTCTGCGCCTAAAGCACACGTTCGACAACCGAATTTTGATTTCATGTGAAATGAGTGCATTCGAGCATATTTGACAAGTAACAACTTTCTAAGCATGGATTTTCATGTTTTCGAGCTTTGAACACATTTTCATCATATTGGTCATTTTCACTGTATAAGCACATCTGAAACGAGTTTTCAACAAAGGACTGGGAAAAGCACTTGTTCAGAGTGGGAAAGCCCACTTTCTGTCACCGAGTGCATGAAAACAGCTTTCCGAGCACAGGAGTGCATTCAGACACTCTGTAAAGCCCGTTCTGCGCCTAAAGCACACGTTTGACAACCGAATTTTGATTTCATGTGAAATGAGTGCATTCGAGCATATTTGACAAGTAACAACTTTCTAAGCATGGATTTTCATGTTTTCGAGCTTTGAACACATTTTCATCATATTGGTCATTTTCACTGTATAAGCACATCTGAAACGAGTTTTCAACAAAGGACTGGGAAAAGCACTTGTTCCGAGTGGGAAAGCCCACTTTCTGTCACCGAGTGCATGAAAACAGCTTTCCGAGCACAGGAGTGCATTCAGACACTCTGTAAAGCCCTTTCTGCGCCTAAAGCACACGTTTGACAACCGAATTTTGATTTCATGTGAAATGAGTGCATTCGAGCATATTTGACAAGTAACAACTTTCTAAGCATGGATTTTCATGTTTTCGAGCTTTGAACACATTTTCATCATATTGGTCATTTTCACTGTATAAGCACGTCTGAAACGAGTTTTCAACAATGGACTGGGAAAAGCACTTGTTCAGAGTGGGAAAGCCCACTTTCTGTCACCGAGTGCATGAAAACAGCTTTCCGAGCACAGGAGTGCATTCAGACACTCTGTAAAGCCCTTTCTGCGCCTAAAGCACACGTTTGACAACCGAATTTTGATTTCATGTGAAATGAGTGCATTCGAGCATATTTGACAAGTAACAACTTTCTAAGCATGGATTTTCATGTTTTCGAGCTTTGAACACATTTTCATCATATTGGTCATTTTCACTGTATAAGCACGTCTGAAACGAGTTTTCAACAATGGACTGGGAAAAGCACTTGTTCAGAGTGGGAAAGCCCACTTTCTGTCACCGAGTGCATGAAAACAGCTTTCCGAGCACAGGAGTGCATTCAGACACTCTGTAAAGCCCGTTCTGCGCCTAAAGCACACGTTTGACAACCGAATTTTGATTTCATGTGAAATGAGTGCATTCGAGCATATTTGACAACAACTTTCTAAGCATGGATTTTCATGTTTTCGAGCTTTGAACACATTTTCATCATATTGGTCATTTTCACTGTATAAGCACGTCTGAAACGAGTTTTCAACAAAGGACTGGGAAAAGCACTTGTTCAGAGTGGGAAAGCACACTTTCTGTCACCGAGTGCATGAAAACAGCTTTCCGAGCACAGGAGTGCATTCAGACACTCTGTAAAGCCCGTTCTGCGCCTAAAGCACACGTTTGACAACCGAATTTTGATTTCATGTGAAATGAGTGCATTCGAGCATATTTGACAAGTAACAACTTTCTAAGCATGGATTTTCATGTTTTCAAGCTTTGAACACATTTTCATCATATTGGTCATTTTAGCTGTAAAAGCACGTCTAAAACGAGTTTTCAACATAGAACTGTGATACGCACTTGTTCAGAGTGGGAAAACACTTTTTTTCACCAAGTGCATGAAAACAGGCTTTCCGAGCACAGGAGTGCATTCAGTCACTCTGTAAAGTCCTTTCTGCGCCTAAAGCACACGTTCGACAACCGAATTTTGATTTCATGTGAAATGAGTGCATTCGAGCATATTTGACAACAACTTTCTAAGCATGGATTTTCATGTTTTCGAGCTTTGAACACATTTTCATCATATTGGTCATTTTCACTGTATAAGCACGTCTGAAACGAGTTTTCAACAAAGGACTGGGAAAAGCACTTGTTCAGAGTGGGAAAGCACACTTTCTGTCACCGAGTGCATGAAAACAGCTTTCCGAGCACAGGAGTGCATTCAGACACTCTGTAAAGCCCGTTCTGCGCCTAAAGCACACGTTTGACAACCGAATTTTGATTTCATGTGAAATGAGTGCATTCGAGCATATTTGACAAGTAACAACTTTCTAAGCATGGATTTTCATGTTTTCGAGCTTTGAACACATTTTCATCATATTGGTCATTTTCACTGTATAAGCACATCTGAAACGAGTTTTCAACAAAGGACTGGGAAAAGCACTTGTTCCGAGTGGGAAAGCCCACTTTCTGTCACCGAGTGCATGAAAACAGCTTTCCGAGCACAGGAGTGCATTCAGACACTCTGTAAAGCCCGTTCTGCGCCTAAAGCACACGTTTGACAACCGAATTTTGATTTCATGTGAAATGAGTGCATTCGAGCATATTTGACAAGTAACAACTTTCTAAGCATGGATTTTCATGTTTTCGAGCTTTGAACACATTTTCATCATATTGGTCATTTTAGCTGTAAAAGCACGTCTAAAACGAGTTTTCAACATAGAACTGTGATACGCACTTGTTCAGAGTGGGAAAACACTTTTTTTCACCAAGTGCATGAAAACAGGCTTTCCGAGCACAGGAGTGCATTCAGTCACTCTGTAAAGTCCTTTCTGCGCCTAAAGCACACGTTCGACAACCGAATTTTGATTTCATGTGAAATGAGTGCATTCGAGCATATTTGACAACAACTTTCTAAGCATGGATTTTCATGTTTTCGAGCTTTGAACACATTTTCATCATATTGGTCATTTTCACTGTATAAGCACGTCTGAAACGAGTTTTCAACAAAGGACTGGGAAAAGCACTTGTTCAGAGTGGGAAAGCACACTTTCTGTCACCGAGTGCATGAAAACAGCTTTCCGAGCACAGGAGTGCATTCAGACACTCTGTAAAGCCCTTTCTGCGCCTAAAGCACACGTTTGACAACCGAATTTTGATTTCATGTGAAATGAGTGCATTCGAGCATATTTGACAAGTAACAACTTTCTAAGCATGGATTTTCATGTTTTCGAGCTTTGAACACATTTTCATCATATTGGTCATTTTCACTGTATAAGCACGTCTGAAACGAGTTTTCAACAAAGGACTGGGAAAAGCACTTGTTCAGAGTGGGAAAGCTCACTTTCTGTCACCGAGTGCATGAAAACAGCTTTCCGAGCACAGGAGTGCATTCAGACACTCTGTAAAGCCCGTTCTGCGCCTAAAGCACACGTTTGACAACCGAATTTTGATTTCATGTGAAATGAGTGCATTCGAGCATATTTGACAAGTAACAACTTTCTAAGCATGGATTTTCATGTTTTCGAGCTTTGAACACATTTTCATCATATTGGTCATTTTAGCTGTAAAAGCACGTCTGAAACGAGTTTTCAACATAGAACTGTGATACGCACTTGTTCAGAGTGGGAAAACACTTTTTTTCACCAAGTGCATGAAAACAGGCTTTCCGAGCACAGGAGTGCATTCAGTCACTCTGTAAAGTCCTTTCTGCGCCTAAAGCACACGTTCGACAACCGAATTTTGATTTCATGTGAAATGAGTGCATTCGAGCATATTTGACAAGTAACAACTTTCTAAGCATGGATTTTCATGTTTTCGAGCTTTGAACACATTTTCATCATATTGGTCATTTTCACTGTATAAGCACATCTGAAACGAGTTTTCAACAAAGGACTGGGAAAAGCACTTGTTCCGAGTGGGAAAGCCCACTTTCTGTCACCGAGTGCATGAAAACAGCTTTCCGAGCACAGGAGTGCATTCAGACACTCTGTAAAGCCCGTTCTGCGCCTAAAGCACACGTTTGACAACCGAATTTTGATTTCATGTGAAATGAGTGCATTCGAGCATATTTGACAAGTAACAACTTTCTAAGCATGGATTTTCATGTTTTCGAGCTTTGAACACATTTTCATCATATTGGTCATTTTAGCTGTAAAAGCACGTCTAAAACGAGTTTTCAACATAGAACTGTGATACGCACTTGTTCAGAGTGGGAAAACACTTTTTTTCACCAAGTGCATGAAAACAGGCTTTCCGAGCACAGGAGTGCATTCAGTCACTCTGTAAAGTCCTTTCTGCGCCTAAAGCACACGTTCGACAACCGAATTTTGATTTCATGTGAAATGAGTGCATTCGAGCATATTTGACAACAACTTTCTAAGCATGGATTTTCATGTTTTCGAGCTTTGAACACATTTTCATCATATTGGTCATTTTCACTGTATAAGCACGTCTGAAACGAGTTTTCAACAAAGGACTGGGAAAAGCACTTGTTCAGAGTGGGAAAGCCCACTTTCTGTCACCGAGTGCATGAAAACAGCTTTCCGAGCACAGGAGTGCATTCAGACACTCTGTAAAGCCCTTTCTGCGCCTAAAGCACACGTTTGACAACCGAATTTTGATTTCATGTGAAATGAGTGCATTCGAGCATATTTGACAAGTAACAACTTTCTAAGCATGGATTTTCATGTTTTCGAGCTTTGAACACATTTTCATCATATTGGTCATTTTCACTGTATAAGCACATCTGAAACGAGTTTTCAACAAAGGACTGGGAAAAGCACTTGTTCAGAGTGGGAAAGCACACTTTCTGTCACCGAGTGCATGAAAACAGCTTTCCGAGCACAGGAGTGCATTCAGACACTCTGTAAAGCCCTTTCTGCGCCTAAAGCACACGTTTGACAACCGAATTTTGATTTCATGTGAAATGAGTGCATTCGAGCATATTTGACAAGTAACAACTTTCTAAGCATGGATTTTCATGTTTTCGAGCTTTGAACACATTTTCATCATATTGGTCATTTTCACTGTATAAGCACGTCTGAAACGAGTTTTCAACAAAGGACTGGGAAAAGCACTTGTTCAGAGTGGGAAAGCTCACTTTCTGTCACCGAGTGCATGAAAACAGCTTTCCGAGCACAGGAGTGCATTCAGACACTCTGTAAAGCCCGTTCTGCGCCTAAAGCACACGTTTGACAACCGAATTTTGATTTCATGTGAAATGAGTGCATTCGAGCATATTTGACAAGTAACAACTTTCTAAGCATGGATTTTCATGTTTTCGAGCTTTGAACACATTTTCATCATATTGGTCATTTTAGCTGTAAAAGCACGTCTGAAACGAGTTTTCAACATAGAACTGTGATACGCACTTGTTCAGAGTGGGAAAACACTTTTTTTCACCAAGTGCATGAAAACAGGCTTTCCGAGCACAGGAGTGCATTCAGTCACTCTGTAAAGTCCTTTCTGCGCCTAAAGCACACGTTCGACAACCGAATTTTGATGTCATGTGAAATGAGTGCATTCGAGCATATTTGACAAGTAACAACTTTCTAAGCATGGATTTTTATGTTTTCGAGCTTTGAACACATTTTCATCATATTGGTCATTTTCACTGTATAAGCACGTCTGAAACGAGTTTTCAACAAAGGACTGGGAAAAGCACTTGTTCAGAGTGGGAAAGCCCACTTTCTGTCACCGAGTGCATGAAAACAGCTTTCCGAGCACAGGAGTGCATTCAGACACTCTGTAAAGCCCTTTCTGCGCCTAAAGCACACGTTTGACAACCGAATTTTGATTTCATGTGAAATGAGTGCATTCGAGCATATTTGACAAGTAACAACTTTCTAAGCATGGATTTTCATGTTTTCGAGCTTTGAACACATTTTCATCATATTGGTCATTTTCACTGTATAAGCACATCTGAAACGAGTTTTCAACAAAGGACTGGGAAAAGCACTTGTTCAGAGTGGGAAAGCACACTTTCTGTCACCGAGTGCATGAAAACAGCTTTCCGAGCACAGGAGTGCATTCAGACACTCTGTAAAGCCCGTTCTGCGCCTAAAGCAAACGTTTGACAACCGAATTTTGATTTCATGTGAAATGAGTGCATTCGAGCATATTTGACAACAACTTTCTAAGCATGGATTTTCATGTTTTCGAGCTTTGAACACATTTTCATCATATTGGTCATTTTCACTGTATAAGCACGTCTGAAACGAGTTTTCAACAAAGGACTGGGAAAAGCACTTGTTCAGAGTGGGAAAGCACACTTTCTGTCACCGAGTGCATGAAAACAGCTTTCCGAGCACAGGAGTGCATTCAGACACTCTGTAAAGCCCGTTCTGCGCCTAAAGCACACGTTTGACAACCGAATTTTGATTTCATGTGAAATGAGTGCATTCGAGCATATTTGACAAGTAACAACTTTCTAAGCATGGATTTTCATGTTTTCGAGCTTTGAACACATTTTCATCATATTGGTCATTTTAGCTGTAAAAGCACGTCTAAAACGAGTTTTCAACATAGAACTGTGATACGCACTTGTTCAGAGTGGGAAAACACTTTTTTTCACCAAGTGCATGAAAACAGGCTTTCCGAGCACAGGAGTGCATTCAGTCACTCTGTAAAGTCCTTTCTGCGCCTAAAGCACACGTTCGACAACCGAATTTTGATTTCATGTGAAATGAGTGCATTCGAGCATATTTGACAACAACTTTCTAAGCATGGATTTTCATGTTTTCGAGCTTTGAACACATTTTCATCATATTGGTCATTTTCACTGTATAAGCACGTCTGAAACGAGTTTTCAACAAAGGACTGGGAAAAGCACTTGTTCAGAGTGGGAAAGCCCACTTTCTGTCACCGAGTGCATGAAAACAGCTTTCCGAGCACAGGAGTGCATTCAGACACTCTGTAAAGCCCTTTCTGCGCCTAAAGCACACGTTTGACAACCGAATTTTGATTTCATGTGAAATGAGTGCATTCGAGCATATTTGACAAGTAACAACTTTCTAAGCATGGATTTTCATGTTTTCGAGCTTTGAACACATTTTCATCATATTGGTCATTTTCACTGTATAAGCACATCTGAAACGAGTTTTCAACAAAGGACTGGGAAAAGCACTTGTTCAGAGTGGGAAAGCACACTTTCTGTCACCGAGTGCATGAAAACAGCTTTCCGAGCACAGGAGTGCATTCAGACACTCTGTAAAGCCCTTTCTGCGCCTAAAGCACACGTTTGACAACCGAATTTTGATTTCATGTGAAATGAGTGCATTCGAGCATATTTGACAAGTAACAACTTTCTAAGCATGGATTTTCATGTTTTCGAGCTTTGAACACATTTTCATCATATTGGTCATTTTCACTGTATAAGCACGTCTGAAACGAGTTTTCAACAAAGGACTGGGAAAAGCACTTGTTCAGAGTGGGAAAGCTCACTTTCTGTCACCGAGTGCATGAAAACAGCTTTCCGAGCACAGGAGTGCATTCAGACACTCTGTAAAGCCCGTTCTGCGCCTAAAGCACACGTTTGACAACCGAATTTTGATTTCATGTGAAATGAGTGCATTCGAGCATATTTGACAAGTAACAACTTTCTAAGCATGGATTTTCATGTTTTCGAGCTTTGAACACATTTTCATCATATTGGTCATTTTCACTGTATAAGCACATCTGAAACGAGTTTTCAACAAAGGACTGGGAAAAGCACTTGTTCCGAGTGGGAAAGCCCACTTTCTGTCACCGAGTGCATGAAAACAGCTTTCCGAGCACAGGAGTGCATTCAGACACTCTGTAAAGCCCGTTCTGCGCCTAAAGCACACGTTTGACAACCGAATTTTGATTTCATGTGAAATGAGTGCATTCGAGCATATTTGACAAGTAACAACTTTCTAAGCATGGATTTTCATGTTTTCGAGCTTTGAACACATTTTCATCATATTGGTCATTTTAGCTGTAAAAGCACGTCTAAAACGAGTTTTCAATATAGAACTGTGATACGCATTTGTTCAGAGTGGGAAAACACTTTTTTTCACCAAGTGCATGAAAACAGGCTTTCCGAGCACAGGAGTGCATTCAGTCACTCTGTAAAGTCCTTTCTGCGCCTAAAGCACACGTTCGACAACCGAATTTTGATTTCATGTGAAATGAGTGCATTCGAGCATATTTGACAACAACTTTCTAAGCATGGATTTTCATGTTTTCGAGCTTTGAACACATTTTCATCATATTGGTCATTTTCACTGTATAAGCACGTCTGAAACGAGTTTTCAACAAAGGACTGGGAAAAGCACTTGTTCAGAGTGGGAAAGCCCACTTTCTGTCACCGAGTGCATGAAAACAGCTTTCCGAGCACAGGAGTGCATTCAGACACTCTGTAAAGCCCTTTCTGCGCCTAAAGCACACGTTTGACAACCGAATTTTGATTTCATGTGAAATGAGTGCATTCGAGCATATTTGACAAGTAACAACTTTCTAAGCATGGATTTTCATGTTTTCGAGCTTTGAACACATTTTCATCATATTGGTCATTTTCACTGTATAAGCACATCTGAAACGAGTTTTCAACAAAGGACTGGGAAAAGCACTTGTTCAGAGTGGGAAAGCACACTTTCTGTCACCGAGTGCATGAAAACAGCTTTCCGAGCACAGGAGTGCATTCAGACACTCTGTAAAGCCCTTTCTGCGCCTAAAGCACACGTTTGACAACCGAATTTTGATTTCATGTGAAATGAGTGCATTCGAGCATATTTGACAAGTAACAACTTTCTAAGCATGGATTTTCATGTTTTCGAGCTTTGAACACATTTTCATCATATTGGTCATTTTCACTGTATAAGCACGTCTGAAACGAGTTTTCAACAAAGGACTGGGAAAAGCACTTGTTCAGAGTGGGAAAGCTCACTTTCTGTCACCGAGTGCATGAAAACAGCTTTCCGAGCACAGGAGTGCATTCAGACACTCTGTAAAGCCCGTTCTGCGCCTAAAGCACACGTTTGACAACCGAATTTTGATTTCATGTGAAATGAGTGCATTCGAGCATATTTGACAAGTAACAACTTTCTAAGCATGGATTTTCATGTTTTCGAGCTTTGAACACATTTTCATCATATTGGTCATTTTCACTGTATAAGCACATCTGAAACGAGTTTTCAACAAAGGACTGGGAAAAGCACTTGTTCCGAGTGGGAAAGCCCACTTTCTGTCACCGAGTGCATGAAAACAGCTTTCCGAGCACAGGAGTGCATTCAGACACTCTGTAAAGCCCGTTCTGCGCCTAAAGCACACGTTTGACAACCGAATTTTGATTTCATGTGAAATGAGTGCATTCGAGCATATTTGACAAGTAACAACTTTCTAAGCATGGATTTTCATGTTTTCGAGCTTTGAACACATTTTCATCATATTGGTCATTTTAGCTGTAAAAGCACGTCTGAAACGAGTTTTCAACATAGAACTGTGATACGCACTTGTTCAGAGTGGGAAAACACTTTTTTTCACCAAGTGCATGAAAACAGGCTTTCCGAGCACAGGAGTGCATTCAGTCACTCTGTAAAGTCCTTTCTGCGCCTAAAGCACACGTTCGACAACCGAATTTTGATGTCATGTGAAATGAGTGCATTCGAGCATATTTGACAAGTAACAACTTTCTAAGCATGGATTTTTATGTTTTCGAGCTTTGAACACATTTTCATCATATTGGTCATTTTCACTGTATAAGCACGTCTGAAACGAGTTTTCAACAAAGGACTGGGAAAAGCACTTGTTCAGAGTGGGAAAGCTCACTTTCTGTCACCGAGTGCATGAAAACAGCTTTCCGAGCACAGGAGTGCATTCAGACACTCTGTAAAGCCCGTTCTGCGCCTAAAGCACACGTTTGACAACCGAATTTTGATTTCATGTGAAATGAGTGCATTCGAGCATATTTGACAAGTAACAACTTTCTAAGCATGGATTTTTATGTTTTCGAGCTTTGAACACATTTTCATCATATTGGTCATTTTCACTGTATAAGCACGTCTGAAACGAGTTTTCAACAAAGGACTGGGAAAAGCACTTGTTCCGAGTGGGAAAGCCCACTTTCTGTCACCGAGTGCATGAAAACAGCTTTCCGAGCACAGGAGTGCATTCAGACACTCTGTAAAGCCCTTTCTGCGCCTAAAGCAAACGTTTGACAACCGAATTTTGATTTCATGTGAAATGAGTGCATTCGAGCATATTTGACAACAACTTTCTAAGCATGGATTTTCATGTTTTCGAGCTTTGAACACATTTTCATCATATTGGTCATTTTCACTGTATAAGCACGTCTGAAACGAGTTTTCAACAAAGGACTGGGAAAAGCACTTGTTCAGAGTGGGAAAGCACACTTTCTGTCACCGAGTGCATGAAAACAGCTTTCCGAGCACAGGAGTGCATTCAGACACTCTGTAAAGCCCGTTCTGCGCCTAAAGCACACGTTTGACAACCGAATTTTGATTTCATGTGAAATGAGTGCATTCGAGCATATTTGACAAGTAACAACTTTCTAAGCATGGATTTTCATGTTTTCGAGCTTTGAACACATTTTCATCATATTGGTCATTTTAGCTGTAAAAGCACGTCTAAAACGAGTTTTCAACATAGAACTGTGATACGCACTTGTTCAGAGTGGGAAAACACTTTTTTTCACCAATTGCATGAAAACAGGCTTTCCGAGCACAGGAGTGCATTCAGTCACTCTGTAAAGTCCTTTCTGCGCCTAAAGCACACGTTCGACAACCGAATTTTGATTTCATGTGAAATGAGTGCATTCGAGCATATTTGACAACAACTTTCTAAGCATGGATTTTCATGTTTTCGAGCTTTGAACACATTTTCATCATATTGGTCATTTTCACTGTATAAGCACGTCTGAAACGAGTTTTCAACAAAGGACTGGGAAAAGCACTTGTTCAGAGTGGGAAAGCCCACTTTCTGTCACCGAGTGCATGAAAACAGCTTTCCGAGCACAGGAGTGCATTCAGACACTCTGTAAAGCCCTTTCTGCGCCTAAAGCACACGTTTGACAACCGAATTTTGATTTCATGTGAAATGAGTGCATTCGAGCATATTTGACAAGTAACAACTTTCTAAGCATGGATTTTCATGTTTTCGAGCTTTGAACACATTTTCATCATATTGGTCATTTTCACTGTATAAGCACATCTGAAACGAGTTTTCAACAAAGGACTGGGAAAAGCACTTGTTCAGAGTGGGAAAGCACACTTTCTGTCACCGAGTGCATGAAAACAGCTTTCCGAGCACAGGAGTGCATTCAGACACTCTGTAAAGCCCTTTCTGCGCCTAAAGCACACGTTTGACAACCGAATTTTGATTTCATGTGAAATGAGTGCATTCGAGCATATTTGACAAGTAACAACTTTCTAAGCATGGATTTTCATGTTTTCGAGCTTTGAACACATTTTCATCATATTGGTCATTTTCACTGTATAAGCACGTCTGAAACGAGTTTTCAACAAAGGACTGGGAAAAGCACTTGTTCAGAGTGGGAAAGCTCACTTTCTGTCACCGAGTGCATGAAAACAGCTTTCCGAGCACAGGAGTGCATTCAGACACTCTGTAAAGCCCGTTCTGCGCCTAAAGCACACGTTTGACAACCGAATTTTGATTTCATGTGAAATGAGTGCATTCGAGCATATTTGACAAGTAACAACTTTCTAAGCATGGATTTTCATGTTTTCGAGCTTTGAACACATTTTCATCATATTGGTCATTTTCACTGTATAAGCACATCTGAAACGAGTTTTCAACAAAGGACTGGGAAAAGCACTTGTTCCGAGTGGGAAAGCCCACTTTCTGTCACCGAGTGCATGAAAACAGCTTTCCGAGCACAGGAGTGCATTCAGACACTCTGTAAAGCCCGTTCTGCGCCTAAAGCACACGTTTGACAACCGAATTTTGATTTCATGTGAAATGAGTGCATTCGAGCATATTTGACAAGTAACAACTTTCTAAGCATGGATTTTCATGTTTTCGAGCTTTGAACACATTTTCATCATATTGGTCATTTTCACTGTATAAGCACATCTGAAACGAGTTTTCAACAAAGGACTGGGAAAAGCACTTGTTCCGAGTGGGAAAGCCCACTTTCTGTCACCGAGTGCATGAAAACAGCTTTCCGAGCACAGGAGTGCATTCAGACACTCTGTAAAGCCCGTTCTGCGCCTAAAGCACACGTTTGACAACCGAATTTTGATTTCATGTGAAATGAGTGCATTCGAGCATATTTGACAAGTAACAACTTTCTAAGCATGGATTTTCATGTTTTCGAGCTTTGAACACATTTTCATCATATTGGTCATTTTAGCTGTAAAAGCACGTCTGAAACGAGTTTTCAACATAGAACTGTGATACGCACTTGTTCAGAGTGGGAAAACACTTTTTTTCACCAAGTGCATGAAAACAGGCTTTCCGAGCACAGGAGTGCATTCAGTCACTCTGTAAAGTCCTTTCTGCGCCTAAAGCACACGTTTGACAACCGAATTTTGATTTCATGTGAAATGAGTGCATTCGAGCATATTTGACAAGTAACAACTTTCTAAGCATGGATTTTCATGTTTTCGAGCTTTGAACACATTTTCATCATATTGGTCATTTTCACTGTATAAGCACATCTGAAACGAGTTTTCAACAAAGGACTGGGAAAAGCACTTGTTCAGAGTGGGAAAGCACACTTTCTGTCACCGAGTGCATGAAAACAGCTTTCCGAGCACAGGAGTGCATTCAGACACTCTGTAAAGCCCTTTCTGCGCCTAAAGCACACGTTTGACAACCGAATTTTGATTTCATGTGAAATGAGTGCATTCGAGCATATTTGACAAGTAACAACTTTCTAAGCATGGATTTTCATGTTTTCGAGCTTTGAACACATTTTCATCATATTGGTCATTTTCACTGTATAAGCACATCTGAAACGAGTTTTCAACAAAGGACTGGGAAAAGCACTTGTTCCGAGTGGGAAAGCCCACTTTCTGTCACCGAGTGCATGAAAACAGCTTTCCGAGCACAGGAGTGCATTCAGACACTCTGTAAAGCCCGTTCTGCGCCTAAAGCACACGTTTGACAACCGAATTTTGATTTCATGTGAAATGAGTGCATTCGAGCATATTTGACAAGTAACAACTTTCTAAGCATGGATTTTCATGTTTTCGAGCTTTGAACACATTTTCATCATATTGGTCATTTTAGCTGTAAAAGCACGTCTGAAACGAGTTTTCAACATAGAACTGTGATACGCACTTGTTCAGAGTGGGAAAACACTTTTTTTCACCAAGTGCATGAAAACAGGCTTTCCGAGCACAGGAGTGCATTCAGTCACTCTGTAAAGTCCTTTCTGCGCCTAAAGCACACGTTTGACAACCGAATTTTGATTTCATGTGAAATGAGTGCATTCGAGCATATTTGACAAGTAACAACTTTCTAAGCATGGATTTTCATGTTTTCGAGCTTTGAACACATTTTCATCATATTGGTCATTTTCACTGTATAAGCACATCTGAAACGAGTTTTCAACAAAGGACTGGGAAAAGCACTTGTTCAGAGTGGGAAAGCACACTTTCTGTCACCGAGTGCATGAAAACAGCTTTCCGAGCACAGGAGTGCATTCAGACACTCTGTAAAGCCCTTTCTGCGCCTAAAGCACACGTTTGACAACCGAATTTTGATTTCATGTGAAATGAGTGCATTCGAGCATATTTGACAAGTAACAACTTTCTAAGCATGGATTTTCATGTTTTCGAGCTTTGAACACATTTTCATCATATTGGTCATTTTCACTGTATAAGCACGTCTGAAACGAGTTTTCAACAAAGGACTGGGAAAAGCACTTGTTCAGAGTGGGAAAGCTCACTTTCTGTCACCGAGTGCATGAAAACAGCTTTCCGAGCACAGGAGTGCATTCAGACACTCTGTAAAGCCCGTTCTGCGCCTAAAGCACACGTTTGACAACCGAATTTTGATTTCATGTGAAATGAGTGCATTCGAGCATATTTGACAAGTAACAACTTTCTAAGCATGGATTTTCATGTTTTCGAGCTTTGAACACATTTTCATCATATTGGTCATTTTCACTGTATAAGCACATCTGAAACGAGTTTTCAACAAAGGACTGGGAAAAGCACTTGTTCCGAGTGGGAAAGCCCACTTTCTGTCACCGAGTGCATGAAAACAGCTTTCCGAGCACAGGAGTGCATTCAGACACTCTGTAAAGCCCGTTCTGCGCCTAAAGCACACGTTTGACAACCGAATTTTGATTTCATGTGAAATGAGTGCATTCGAGCATATTTGACAAGTAACAACTTTCTAAGCATGGATTTTCATGTTTTCGAGCTTTGAACACATTTTCATCATATTGGTCATTTTAGCTGTAAAAGCACGTCTGAAACGAGTTTTCAACATAGAACTGTGATACGCACTTGTTCAGAGTGGGAAAACACTTTTTTTCACCAAGTGCATGAAAACAGGCTTTCCGAGCACAGGAGTGCATTCAGTCACTCTGTAAAGTCCTTTCTGCGCCTAAAGCACACGTTCGACAACCGAATTTTGATGTCATGTGAAATGAGTGCATTCGAGCATATTTGACAAGTAACAACTTTCTAAGCATGGATTTTTATGTTTTCGAGCTTTGAACACATTTTCATCATATTGGTCATTTTCACTGTATAAGCACGTCTGAAACGAGTTTTCAACAAAGGACTGGGAAAAGCACTTGTTCAGAGTGGGAAAGCACACTTTCTGTCACCGAGTGCATGAAAACAGCTTTCCGAGCACAGGAGTGCATTCAGACACTCTGTAAAGCCCTTTCTGCGCCTAAAGCAAACGTTTGACAACCGAATTTTGATTTCATGTGAAATGAGTGCATTCGAGCATATTTGACAACAACTTTCTAAGCATGGATTTTCATGTTTTCGAGCTTTGAACACATTTTCATCATATTGGTCATTTTCACTGTATAAGCACGTCTGAAACGAGTTTTCAACAAAGGACTGGGAAAAGCACTTGTTCAGAGTGGGAAAGCACACTTTCTGTCACCGAGTGCATGAAAACAGCTTTCCGAGCACAGGAGTGCATTCAGACACTCTGTAAAGCCCGTTCTGCGCCTAAAGCACACGTTTGACAACCGAATTTTGATTTCATGTGAAATGAGTGCATTCGAGCATATTTGACAAGTAACAACTTTCTAAGCATGGATTTTCATGTTTTCGAGCTTTGAACACATTTTCATCATATTGGTCATTTTCACTGTATAAGCACATCTGAAACGAGTTTTCAACAAAGGACTGGGAAAAGCACTTCTTCCGAGTGGGAAAGCCCACTTTCTGTCACCGAGTGCATGAAAACAGCTTTCCGAGCACAGGAGTGCATTCAGACACTCTGTAAAGCCCGTTCTGCGCCTAAAGCACACGTTTGACAACCGAATTTTGATTTCATGTGAAATGAGTGCATTCGAGCATATTTGACAAGTAACAACTTTCTAAGCATGGATTTTCATGTTTTCGAGCTTTGAACACATTTTCATCATATTGGTCATTTTCACTGTATAAGCACATCTGAAACGAGTTTTCAACAAAGGACTGGGAAAAGCACTTGTTCAGAGTGGGAAAGCACACTTTCTGTCACCGAGTGCATGAAAACAGCTTTCCGAGCACAGGAGTGCATTCAGACACTCTGTAAAGCCCTTTCTGCGCCTAAAGCACACGTTTGACAACCGAATTTTGATTTCATGTGAAATGAGTGCATTCGAGCATATTTGACAAGTAACAACTTTCTAAGCATGGATTTTCATGTTTTCGAGATTTGAACACATTTTCATCATATTGGTCATTTTCACTGTATAAGCACGTCTGAAACGAGTTTTCAACAAAGGACTGGGAAAAGCACTTGTTCAGAGTGGGAAAGCTCACTTTCTGTCACCGAGTGCATGAAAACAGCTTTCCGAGCACAGGAGTGCATTCAGACACTCTGTAAAGCCCGTTCTGCGCCTAAAGCACACGTTTGACAACCGAATTTTGATTTCATGTGAAATGAGTGCATTCGAGCATATTTGACAAGTAACAACTTTCTAAGCATGGATTTTCATGTTTTCGAGCTTTGAACACATTTTCATCATATTGGTCATTTTCACTGTATAAGCACATCTGAAACGAGTTTTCAACAAAGGACTGGGAAAAGCACTTGTTCCGAGTGGGAAAGCCCACTTTCTGTCACCGAGTGCATGAAAACAGCTTTCCGAGCACAGGAGTGCATTCAGACACTCTGTAAAGCCCGTTCTGCGCCTAAAGCACACGTTTGACAACCGAATTTTGATTTCATGTGAAATGAGTGCATTCGAGCATATTTGACAAGTAACAACTTTCTAAGCATGGATTTTCATGTTTTCGAGCTTTGAACACATTTTCATCATATTGGTCATTTTAGCTGTAAAAGCACGTCTGAAACGAGTTTTCAACATAGAACTGTGATACGCACTTGTTCAGAGTGGGAAAACACTTTTTTTCACCAAGTGCATGAAAACAGGCTTTCCGAGCACAGGAGTGCATTCAGTCACTCTGTAAAGTCCTTTCTGCGCCTAAAGCACACGTTCGACAACCGAATTTTGATTTCATGTGAAATGAGTGCATTCGAGCATATTTGACAAGTAACAACTTTCTAAGCATGGATTTTCATGTTTTCGAGCTTTGAACACATTTTCATCATATTGGTCATTTTCACTGTATAAGCACATCTGAAACGAGTTTTCAACAAAGGACTGGGAAAAGCACTTGTTCCGAGTGGGAAAGCCCACTTTCTGTCACCGAGTGCATGAAAACAGCTTTCCGAGCACAGGAGTGCATTCAGACACTCTGTAAAGCCCTTTCTGCGCCTAAAGCACACGTTTGACAACCGAATTTTGATTTCATGTGAAATGAGTGCATTCGAGCATATTTGACAAGTAACAACTTTCTAAGCATGGATTTTCATGTTTTCGAGCTTTGAACACATTTTCATCATATTGGTCATTTTAGCTGTAAAAGCACGTCTGAAACGAGTTTTCAACATAGAACTGTGATACGCACTTGTTCAGAGTGGGAAAACACTTTTTTTCACCAAGTGCATGAAAACAGGCTTTCCGAGCACAGGAGTGCATTCAGTCACTCTGTAAAGTCCTTTCTGCGCCTAAAGCACACGTTCGACAACCGAATTTTGATTTCATGTGAAATGAGTGCATTCGAGCATATTTGACAAGTAACAACTTTCTAAGCATGGATTTTCATGTTTTCGAGCTTTGAACACATTTTCATCATATTGGTCATTTTCACTGTATAAGCACATCTGAAACGAGTTTTCAACAAAGGACTGGGAAAAGCACTTGTTCCGAGTGGGAAAGCCCACTTTCTGTCACCGAGTGCATGAAAACAGCTTTCCGAGCACAGGAGTGCATTCAGACACTCTGTAAAGCCCGTTCTGCGCCTAAAGCACACGTTTGACAACCGAATTTTGATTTCATGTGAAATGAGTGCATTCGAGCATATTTGACAAGTAACAACTTTCTAAGCATGGATTTTCATGTTTTCGAGCTTTGAACACATTTTCATCATATTGGTCATTTTAGCTGTAAAAGCACGTCTAAAACGAGTTTTCAACATAGAACTGTGATACGCACTTGTTCAGAGTGGGAAAACACTTTTTTTCACCAAGTGCATGAAAACAGGCTTTCCGAGCACAGGAGTGCATTCAGTCACTCTGTAAAGTCCTTTCTGCGCCTAAAGCACACGTTCGACAACCGAATTTTGATTTCATGTGAAATGAGTGCATTCGAGCATATTTGACAACAACTTTCTAAGCATGGATTTTCATGTTTTCGAGCTTTGAACACATTTTCATCATATTGGTCATTTTCACTGTATAAGCACGTCTGAAACGAGTTTTCAACAAAGGACTGGGAAAAGCACTTGTTCAGAGTGGGAAAGCCCACTTTCTGTCACCGAGTGCATGAAAACAGCTTTCCGAGCACAGGAGTGCATTCAGACACTCTGTAAAGCCCTTTCTGCGCCTAAAGCACACGTTTGACAACCGAATTTTGATTTCATGTGAAATGAGTGCATTCGAGCATATTTGACAAGTAACAACTTTCTAAGCATGGATTTTCATGTTTTCGAGCTTTGAACACATTTTCATCATATTGGTCATTTTCACTGTATAAGCACGTCTGAAACGAGTTTTCAACAAAGGACTGGGAAAAGCACTTGTTCAGAGTGGGAAAGCTCACTTTCTGTCACCGAGTGCATGAAAACAGCTTTCCGAGCACAGGAGTGCATTCAGACACTCTGTAAAGCCCGTTCTGCGCCTAAAGCACACGTTTGACAACCGAATTTTGATTTCATGTGAAATGAGTGCATTCGAGCATATTTGACAAGTAACAACTTTCTAAGCATGGATTTTCATGTTTTCGAGCTTTGAACACATTTTCATCATATTGGTCATTTTCACTGTATAAGCACATCTGAAACGAGTTTTCAACAAAGGACTGGGAAAAGCACTTGTTCCGAGTGGGAAAGCCCACTTTCTGTCACCGAGTGCATGAAAACAGCTTTCCGAGCACAGGAGTGCATTCAGACACTCTGTAAAGCCCGTTCTGCGCCTAAAGCACACGTTTGACAACCGAATTTTGATTTCATGTGAAATGAGTGCATTCGAGCATATTTGACAAGTAACAACTTTCTAAGCATGGATTTTCATGTTTTCGAGCTTTGAACACATTTTCATCATATTGGTCATTTTAGCTGTAAAAGCACGTCTGAAACGAGTTTTCAACATAGAACTGTGATACGCACTTGTTCAGAGTGGGAAAACACTTTTTTTCACCAAGTGCATGAAAACAGGCTTTCCGAGCACAGGAGTGCATTCAGTCACTCTGTAAAGTCCTTTCTGCGCCTAAAGCACACGTTCGACAACCGAATTTTGATGTCATGTGAAATGAGTGCATTCGAGCATATTTGACAAGTAACAACTTTCTAAGCATGGATTTTTATGTTTTCGAGCTTTGAACACATTTTCATCATATTGGTCATTTTCACTGTATAAGCACGTCTGAAACGAGTTTTCAACAAAGGACTGGGAAAAGCACTTGTTCAGAGTGGGAAAGCCCACTTTCTGTCACCGAGTGCATGAAAACAGCTTTCCGAGCACAGGAGTGCATTCAGACACTCTGTAAAGCCCTTTCTGCGCCTAAAGCACACGTTTGACAACCGAATTTTGATTTCATGTGAAATGAGTGCATTCGAGCATATTTGACAAGTAACAACTTTCTAAGCATGGATTTTCATGTTTTCGAGCTTTGAACACATTTTCATCATATTGGTCATTTTCACTGTATAAGCACATCTGAAACGAGTTTTCAACAAAGGACTGGGAAAAGCACTTGTTCAGAGTGGGAAAGCACACTTTCTGTCACCGAGTGCATGAAAACAGCTTTCCGAGCACAGGAGTGCATTCAGACACTCTGTAAAGCCCTTTCTGCGCCTAAAGCAAACGTTTGACAACCGAATTTTGATTTCATGTGAAATGAGTGCATTCGAGCATATTTGACAAGTAACAACTTTCTAAGCATGGATTTTCATGTTTTCGAGCTTTGAACACATTTTCATCATATTGGTCATTTTCACTGTATAAGCACGTCTGAAACGAGTTTTCAACAAAGGACTGGGAAAAGCACTTGTTCAGAGTGGGAAAGCACACTTTCTGTCACCGAGTGCATGAAAACAGCTTTCCGAGCACAGGAGTGCATTCAGACACTCTGTAAAGCCCGTTCTGCGCCTAAAGCACACGTTTGACAACCGAATTTTGATTTCATGTGAAATGAGTGCATTCGAGCATATTTGACAAGTAACAACTTTCTAAGCATGGATTTTCATGTTTTCGAGCTTTGAACACATTTTCATCATATTGGTCATTTTAGCTGTAAAAGCACGTCTAAAACGAGTTTTCAACATAGAACTGTGATACGCACTTGTTCAGAGTGGGAAAACACTTTTTTTCACCAAGTGCATGAAAACAGGCTTTCCGAGCACAGGAGTGCATTCAGTCACTCTGTAAAGTCCTTTCTGCGCCTAAAGCACACGTTCGACAACCGAATTTTGATTTCATGTGAAATGAGTGCATTCGAGCATATTTGACAACAACTTTCTAAGCATGGATTTTCATGTTTTCGAGCTTTGAACACATTTTCATCATATTGGTCATTTTCACTGTATAAGCACGTCTGAAACGAGTTTTCAACAAAGGACTGGGAAAAGCACTTGTTCAGAGTGGGAAAGCCCACTTTCTGTCACCGAGTGCATGAAAACAGCTTTCCGAGCACAGGAGTGCATTCAGACATCTGTA
The DNA here is from genome assembly GCF_027579695.1 of Neoarius graeffei. Lineage (NCBI taxonomy): Eukaryota > Metazoa > Chordata > Actinopteri > Siluriformes > Ariidae > Neoarius > Neoarius graeffei. Next base: position 19,043,726 of record NC_083581.1, on the reverse strand, counting down.
AAGCCCTTTCTGCGCCTAAAGCACACGTTTGACAACCGAATTTTGATTTCATGTGAAATGAGTGCATTCAAGCATATTTGACAAGTAACAACTTTCTAAGCATGGATTTTCATGTTTTCGAGCTTTGAACACATTTTCATCATATTGGTCATTTTCACTGTATAAGCACGTCTGAAACGAGTTTTCAACAAAGGACTGGGAAAAGCACTTGTTCAGAGTGGGAAAGCACACTTTCTGTCACCGAGTGCATGAAAACAGCTTTCCGAGCACAGGAGTGCATTCAGACACTCTGTAAAGCCCGTTCTGCGCCTAAAGCACACGTTTGACAACCGAATTTTGATTTCATGTGAAATGAGTGCATTCGAGCATATTTGACAAGTAACAACTTTCTAAGCATGGATTTTCATGTTTTCGAGCTTTGAACACATTTTCATCATATTGGTCATTTTCACTGTATAAGCACATCTGAAACGAGTTTTCAACAAAGGACTGGGAAAAGCACTTGTTCCGAGTGGGAAAGCCCACTTTCTGTCACCGAGTGCATGAAAACAGCTTTCCGAGCACAGGAGTGCATTCAGACACTCTGTAAAGCCCGTTCTGCGCCTAAAGCACACGTTTGACAACCGAATTTTGATTTCATGTGAAATGAGTGCATTCGAGCATATTTGACAAGTAACAACTTTCTAAGCATGGATTTTCATGTTTTCGAGCTTTGAACACATTTTCATCATATTGGTCATTTTAGCTGTAAAAGCACGTCTGAAACGAGTTTTCAACATAGAACTGTGATACGCACTTGTTCAGAGTGGGAAAACACTTTTTTTCACCAAGTGCATGAAAACAGGCTTTCCGAGCACAGGAGTGCATTCAGTCACTCTGTAAAGTCCTTTCTGCTCCTAAAGCACACGTTTGACAACCGAATTTTGATTTCATGTGAAATGAGTGCATTCGAGCATATTTGACAAGTAACAACTTTCTAAGCATGGATTTTCATGTTTTCGAGCTTTGAACACATTTTCATCATATTGGTCATTTTCACTGTATAAGCACATCTGAAACGAGTTTTCAACAAAGGACTGGGAAAAGCACTTGTTCAGAGTGGGAAAGCACACTTTCTGTCACCGAGTGCATGAAAACAGCTTTCCGAGCACAGGAGTGCATTCAGACACTCTGTAAAGCCCTTTCTGCGCCTAAAGCACACGTTTGACAACCGAATTTTGATTTCATGTGAAATGAGTGCATTCGAGCATATTTGACAAGTAACAACTTTCTAAGCATGGATTTTCATGTTTTCGAGCTTTGAACACATTTTCATCATATTGGTCATTTTCACTGTATAAGCACATCTGAAACGAGTTTTCAACAAAGGACTGGGAAAAGCACTTGTTCAGAGTGGGAAAGCACACTTTCTGTCACCGAGTGCATGAAAACAGCTTTCCGAGCACAGGAGTGCATTCAGACACTCTGTAAAGCCCTTTCTGCGCCTAAAGCACACGTTTGACAACCGAATTTTGATTTCATGTGAAATGAGTGCATTCGAGCATATTTGACAAGTAACAACTTTCTAAGCATGGATTTTTATGTTTTCGAGCTTTGAACACATTTTCATCATATTGGTCATTTTCACTGTATAAGCACGTCTGAAACGAGTTTTCAACAAAGGACTGGGAAAAGCACTTGTTCAGAGTGGGAAAGCCCACTTTCTGTCACCGAGTGCATGAAAACAGCTTTCCGAGCACAGGAGTGCATTCAGACACTCTGTAAAGCCCTTTCTGCGCCTAAAGCACACGTTTGACAACCGAATTTTGATTTCATGTGAAATGAGTGCATTCGAGCATATTTGACAAGTAACAACTTTCTAAGCATGGATTTTCATGTTTTCGAGCTTTGAACACATTTTCATCATATTGGTCATTTTCACTGTATAAGCACATCTGAAACGAGTTTTCAACAAAGGACTGGGAAAAGCACTTGTTCAGAGTGGGAAAGCACACTTTCTGTCACCGAGTGCATGAAAACAGCTTTCCGAGCACAGGAGTGCATTCAGACACTCTGTAAAGCCCTTTCTGCGCCTAAAGCAAACGTTTGACAACCGAATTTTGATTTCATGTGAAATGAGTGCATTCGAGCATATTTGACAAGTAACAACTTTCTAAGCATGGATTTTCATGTTTTCGAGCTTTGAACACATTTTCATCATATTGGTCATTTTCACTGTATAAGCACGTCTGAAACGAGTTTTCAACAAAGGACTGGGAAAAGCACTTGTTCAGAGTGGGAAAGCACACTTTCTGTCACCGAGTGCATGAAAACAGCTTTCCGAGCACAGGAGTGCATTCAGACACTCTGTAAAGCCCGTTCTGCGCCTAAAGCACACGTTTGACAACCGAATTTTGATTTCATGTGAAATGAGTGCATTCGAGCATATTTGACAAGTAACAACTTTCTAAGCATGGATTTTCATGTTTTCGAGCTTTGAACACATTTTCATCATATTGGTCATTTTAGCTGTAAAAGCACGTCTAAAACGAGTTTTCAACATAGAACTGTGATACGCACTTGTTCAGAGTGGGAAAACACTTTTTTTCACCAAGTGCATGAAAACAGGCTTTCCGAGCACAGGAGTGCATTCAGTCACTCTGTAAAGTCCTTTCTGCGCCTAAAGCACACGTTCGACAACCGAATTTTGATTTCATGTGAAATGAGTGCATTCGAGCATATTTGACAACAACTTTCTAAGCATGGATTTTCATGTTTTCGAGCTTTGAACACATTTTCATCATATTGGTCATTTTCACTGTATAAGCACGTCTGAAACGAGTTTTCAACAAAGGACTGGGAAAAGCACTTGTTCAGAGTGGGAAAGCCCACTTTCTGTCACCGAGTGCATGAAAACAGCTTTCCGAGCACAGGAGTGCATTCAGACATCTGTAAAGCCCTTTCTGCGCCTAAAGCACACGTTTGACAACCGAATTTTGATTTCATGTGAAATGAGTGCATTCAAGCATATTTGACAAGTAACAACTTTCTAAGCATGGATTTTCATGTTTTCGAGCTTTGAACACATTTTCATCATATTGGTCATTTTCACTGTATAAGCACGTCTGAAACGAGTTTTCAACAAAGGACTGGGAAAAGCACTTGTTCAGAGTGGGAAAGCACACTTTCTGTCACCGAGTGCATGAAAACAGCTTTCCGAGCACAGGAGTGCATTCAGACACTCTGTAAAGCCCGTTCTGCGCCTAAAGCACACGTTTGACAACCGAATTTTGATTTCATGTGAAATGAGTGCATTCGAGCATATTTGACAAGTAACAACTTTCTAAGCATGGATTTTCATGTTTTCGAGCTTTGAACACATTTTCATCATATTGGTCATTTTCACTGTATAAGCACATCTGAAACGAGTTTTCAACAAAGGACTGGGAAAAGCACTTGTTCCGAGTGGGAAAGCCCACTTTCTGTCACCGAGTGCATGAAAACAGCTTTCCGAGCACAGGAGTGCATTCAGACACTCTGTAAAGCCCGTTCTGCGCCTAAAGCACACGTTTGACAACCGAATTTTGATTTCATGTGAAATGAGTGCATTCGAGCATATTTGACAAGTAACAACTTTCTAAGCATGGATTTTCATGTTTTCGAGCTTTGAACACATTTTCATCATATTGGTCATTTTAGCTGTAAAAGCACGTCTGAAACGAGTTTTCAACATAGAACTGTGATACGCACTTGTTCAGAGTGGGAAAACACTTTTTTTCACCAAGTGCATGAAAACAGGCTTTCCGAGCACAGGAGTGCATTCAGTCACTCTGTAAAGTCCTTTCTGCTCCTAAAGCACACGTTTGACAACCGAATTTTGATTTCATGTGAAATGAGTGCATTCGAGCATATTTGACAAGTAACAACTTTCTAAGCATGGATTTTCATGTTTTCGAGCTTTGAACACATTTTCATCATATTGGTCATTTTCACTGTATAAGCACATCTGAAACGAGTTTTCAACAAAGGACTGGGAAAAGCACTTGTTCAGAGTGGGAAAGCACACTTTCTGTCACCGAGTGCATGAAAACAGCTTTCCGAGCACAGGAGTGCATTCAGACACTCTGTAAAGCCCTTTCTGCGCCTAAAGCACACGTTTGACAACCGAATTTTGATTTCATGTGAAATGAGTGCATTCGAGCATATTTGACAAGTAACAACTTTCTAAGCATGGATTTTCATGTTTTCGAGCTTTGAACACATTTTCATCATATTGGTCATTTTCACTGTATAAGCACGTCTGAAACGAGTTTTCAACAAAGGACTGGGAAAAGCACTTGTTCAGAGTGGGAAAGCTCACTTTCTGTCACCGAGTGCATGAAAACAGCTTTCCGAGCACAGGAGTGCATTCAGACACTCTGTAAAGCCCGTTCTGCGCCTAAAGCACACGTTTGACAACCGAATTTTGATTTCATGTGAAATGAGTGCATTCGAGCATATTTGACAAGTAACAACTTTCTAAGCATGGATTTTCATGTTTTCGAGCTTTGAACACATTTTCATCATATTGGTCATTTTAGCTGTAAAAGCACGTCTGAAACAAGTTTTCAACATAGAACTGTGATACGCACTTGTTCAGAGTGGGAAAACACTTTTTTTCACCAAGTGCATGAAAACAGGCTTTCCGAGCACAGGAGTGCATTCAGTCACTCTGTAAAGTCCTTTATGCGCCTAAAGCACACGTTCGACAACCGAATTTTGATTTCATGTGAAATGAGTGCATTCGAGCATATTTGACAAGTAACAACTTTCTAAGCATGGATTTTCATGTTTTCGAGCTTTGAACACATTTTCATCATATTGGTCATTTTCACTGTATAAGCACATCTGAAACGAGTTTTCAACAAAGGACTGGGAAAAGCACTTGTTCCGAGTGGGAAAGCCCACTTTCTGTCACCGAGTGCATGAAAACAGCTTTCCGAGCACAGGAGTGCATTCAGACACTCTGTAAAGCCCGTTCTGCGCCTAAAGCACACGTTTGACAACCGAATTTTGATTTCATGTGAAATGAGTGCATTCGAGCATATTTGACAAGTAACAACTTTCTAAGCATGGATTTTCATGTTTTCGAGCTTTGAACACATTTTCATCATATTGGTCATTTTCACTGTATAAGCACGTCTGAAACGAGTTTTCAACAAAGGACTGGGAAAAGCACTTGTTCAGAGTGGGAAAGCTCACTTTCTGTCACCGAGTGCATGAAAACAGCTTTCCGAGCACAGGAGTGCATTCAGACACTCTGTAAAGCCCGTTCTGCGCCTAAAGCACACGTTTGACAACCGAATTTTGATTTCATGTGAAATGAGTGCATTCGAGCATATTTGACAAGTAACAACTTTCTAAGCATGGATTTTCATGTTTTCGAGCTTTGAACACATTTTCATCATATTGGTCATTTTCACTGTATAAGCACATCTGAAACGAGTTTTCAACAAAGGACTGGGAAAAGCACTTGTTCCGAGTGGGAAAGCCCACTTTCTGTCACCGAGTGCATGAAAACAGCTTTCCGAGCACAGGAGTGCATTCAGACACTCTGTAAAGCCCGTTCTGCGCCTAAAGCACACGTTTGACAACCGAATTTTGATTTCATGTGAAATGAGTGCATTCGAGCATATTTGACAAGTAACAACTTTCTAAGCATGGATTTTCATGTTTTCGAGCTTTGAACACATTTTCATCATATTGGTCATTTTAGCTGTAAAAGCACGTCTAAAACGAGTTCTCAACATAGAACTGTGATACGCACTTGTTCAGAGTGTTGAAAACACTTTTTTTCACCAAGTGCATGAAAACAGGCTTTCCGAGCACAGGAGTGCATTCAGTCACTCTGTAAAGTCCTTTCTGCTCCTAAAGCACACGTTTGACAACCGAATTTTGATTTCATGTGAAATGAGTGCATTCGAGCATATTTGACAAGTAACAACTTTCTAAGCATGGATTTTCATGTTTTCGAGCTTTGAACACATTTTCATCATATTGGTCATTTTCACTGTATAAGCACATCTGAAACGAGTTTTCAACAAAGGACTGGGAAAAGCACTTGTTCAGAGTGGGAAAGCACACTTTCTGTCACCGAGTGCATGAAAACAGCTTTCCGAGCACAGGAGTGCATTCAGACACTCTGTAAAGCCCTTTCTGCGCCTAAAGCACACGTTTGACAACCGAATTTTGATTTCATGTGAAATGAGTGCATTCGAGCATATTTGACAAGTAACAACTTTCTAAGCATGGATTTTCATGTTTTCGAGCTTTGAACACATTTTCATCATATTGGTCATTTTCACTGTATAAGCACGTCTGAAACGAGTTTTCAACAAAGGACTGGGAAAAGCACTTGTTCAGAGTGGGAAAACACTTTTTTTCACCAAGTGCATGAAAACAGGCTTTCCGAGCACAGGAGTGCATTCAGTCACTCTGTAAAGTCCTTTCTGCGCCTAAAGCACACGTTCGACAACCGAATTTTGATTTCATGTGAAATGAGTGCATTCGAGCATATTTGACAACAACTTTCTAAGCATGGATTTTCATGTTTTCGAGCTTTGAACACATTTTCATCATATTGGTCATTTTCACTGTATAAGCACGTCTGAAACGAGTTTTCAACAAAGGACTGGGAAAAGCACTTGTTCAGATTGGGAAAGCCCACTTTCTGTCACCGAGTGCATGAAAACAGCTTTCCGAGCACAGGAGTGCATTCAGACACTCTGTAAAGCCCTTTCTGCGCCTAAAGCACACGTTTGACAACCGAATTTTGATTTCATGTGAAATGAGTGCATTCGAGCATATTTGACAAGTAACAACTTTCTAAGCATGGATTTTCATGTTTTCGAGCTTTGAACACATTTTCATCATATTGGTCATTTTCACTGTATAAGCACATCTGAAACGAGTTTTCAACAAAGGACTGGGAAAAGCACTTGTTCCGAGTGGGAAAGCCCACTTTCTGTCACCGAGTGCATGAAAACAGCTTTCCGAGCACAGGAGTGCATTCAGACACTCTGTAAAGCCCGTTCTGCGCCTAAAGCACACGTTTGACAACCGAATTTTGATTTCATGTGAAATGAGTGCATTCGAGCATATTTGACAAGTAACAACTTTCTAAGCATGGATTTTCATGTTTTCGAGCTTTGAACACATTTTCATCATATTGGTCATTTTAGCTGTAAAAGCACGTCTGAAACGAGTTTTCAACATAGAACTGTGATACGCACTTGTTCAGAGTGGGAAAACACTTTTTTTCACCAAGTGCATGAAAACAGGCTTTCCGAGCACAGGAGTGCATTCAGTCACTCTGTAAAGTCCTTTCTGCGCCTAAAGCACACGTTCGACAACCGAATTTTGATTTCATGTGAAATGAGTGCATTCGAGCATATTTGACAAGTAACAACTTTCTAAGCATGGATTTTCATGTTTTCGAGCTTTGAACACATTTTCATCATATTGGTCATTTTCACTGTATAAGCACGTCTGAAACGAGTTTTCAACAAAGGACTGGGAAAAGCACTTGTTCAGAGTGGGAAAGCTCACTTTCTGTCACCGAGTGCATGAAAACAGCTTTCCGAGCACAGGAGTGCATTCAGACACTCTGTAAAGCCCGTTCTGCGCCTAAAGCACACGTTTGACAACCGAATTTTGATTTCATGTGAAATGAGTGCATTCGAGCATATTTGACAAGTAACAACTTTCTAAGCATGGATTTTCATGTTTTCGAGCTTTGAACACATTTTCATCATATTGGTCATTTTCACTGTATAAGCACATCTGAAACGAGTTTTCAACAAAGGACTGGGAAAAGCACTTGTTCCGAGTGGGAAAGCCCACTTTCTGTCACCGAGTGCATGAAAACAGCTTTCCGAGCACAGGAGTGCATTCAGACACTCTGTAAAGCCCGTTCTGCGCCTAAAGCACACGTTTGACAACCGAATTTTGATTTCATGTGAAATGAGTGCATTCGAGCATATTTGACAAGTAACAACTTTCTAAGCATGGATTTTCATGTTTTCGAGCTTTGAACACATTTTCATCATATTGGTCATTTTAGCTGTAAAAGCACGTCTGAAACGAGTTTTCAACATAGAACTGTGATACGCACTTGTTCAGAGTGGGAAAACACTTTTTTTCACCAAGTGCATGAAAACAGGCTTTCCGAGCACAGGAGTGCATTCAGTCACTCTGTAAAGTCCTTTCTGCGCCTAAAGCACACGTTCGACAACCGAATTTTGATTTCATGTGAAATGAGTGCATTCGAGCATATTTGACAAGTAACAACTTTCTAAGCATGGATTTTCATGTTTTCGAGCTTTGAACACATTTTCATCATATTGGTCATTTTCACTGTATAAGCACATCTGAAACGAGTTTTCAACAAAGGACTGGGAAAAGCACTTGTTCCGAGTGGGAAAGCCCACTTTCTGTCACCGAGTGCATGAAAACAGCTTTCCGAGCACAGGAGTGCATTCAGACACTCTGTAAAGCCCGTTCTGCGCCTAAAGCACACGTTTGACAACCGAATTTTGATTTCATGTGAAATGAGTGCATTCGAGCATATTTGACAAGTAACAACTTTCTAAGCATGGATTTTCATGTTTTCGAGCTTTGAACACATTTTCATCATATTGGTCATTTTAGCTGTAAAAGCACGTCTGAAACGAGTTTTCAACATAGAACTGTGATACGCACTTGTTCAGAGTGGGAAAACACTTTTTTTCACCAAGTGCATGAAAACAGGCTTTCCGAGCACAGGAGTGCATTCAGTCACTCTGTAAAGTCCTTTCTGCTCCTAAAGCACACGTTTGACAACCGAATTTTGATTTCATGTGAAATGAGTGCATTCGAGCATATTTGACAAGTAACAACTTTCTAAGCATGGATTTTCATGTTTTCGAGCTTTGAACACATTTTCATCATATTGGTCATTTTCACTGTATAAGCACATCTGAAACGAGTTTTCAACAAAGGACTGGGAAAAGCACTTGTTCAGAGTGGGAAAGCACACTTTCTGTCACCGAGTGCATGAAAACAGCTTTCCGAGCACAGGAGTGCATTCAGACACTCTGTAAAGCCCTTTCTGCGCCTAAAGCACACGTTTGACAACCGAATTTTGATTTCATGTGAAATGAGTGCATTCGAGCATATTTGACAAGTAACAACTTTCTAAGCATGGATTTTCATGTTTTCGAGCTTTGAACACATTTTCATCATATTGGTCATTTTCACTGTATAAGCACGTCTGAAACGAGTTTTCAACAAAGGACTGGGAAAAGCACTTGTTCAGAGTGGGAAAGCTCACTTTCTGTCACCGAGTGCATGAAAACAGCTTTCCGAGCACAGGAGTGCATTCAGACACTCTGTAAAGCCCGTTCTGCGCCTAAAGCACACGTTTGACAACCGAATTTTGATTTCATGTGAAATGAGTGCATTCGAGCATATTTGACAAGTAACAACTTTCTAAGCATGGATTTTCATGTTTTCGAGCTTTGAACACATTTTCATCATATTGGTCATTTTCACTGTATAAGCACATCTGAAACGAGTTTTCAACAAAGGACTGGGAAAAGCACTTGTTCCGAGTGGGAAAGCCCACTTTCTGTCACCGAGTGCATGAAAACAGCTTTCCGAGCACAGGAGTGCATTCAGACACTCTGTAAAGCCCGTTCTGCGCCTAAAGCACACGTTTGACAACCGAATTTTGATTTCATGTGAAATGAGTGCATTCGAGCATATTTGACAAGTAACAACTTTCTAAGCATGGATTTTCATGTTTTCGAGCTTTGAACACATTTTCATCATATTGGTCATTTTCACTGTATAAGCACGTCTGAAACGAGTTTTCAACAAAGGACTGGGAAAAGCACTTGTTCAGAGTGGGAAAGCTCACTTTCTGTCACCGAGTGCATGAAAACAGCTTTCCGAGCACAGGAGTGCATTCAGACACTCTGTAAAGCCCGTTCTGCGCCTAAAGCACACGTTTGACAACCGAATTTTGATTTCATGTGAAATGAGTGCATTCGAGCATATTTGACAACAACTTTCTAAGCATGGATTTTCATGTTTTCGAGCTTTGAACACATTTTCATCATATTGGTCATTTTCACTGTATAAGCACGTCTGAAACGAGTTTTCAACAAAGGACTGGGAAAAGCACTTGTTCAGAGTGGGAAAGCACACTTTCTGTCACCGAGTGCATGAAAACAGCTTTCCGAGCACAGGAGTGCATTCAGACACTCTGTAAAGCCCGTTCTGCGCCTAAAGCACACGTTTGACAACCGAATTTTGATTTCATGTGAAATGAGTGCATTCGAGCATATTTGACAAGTAACAACTTTCTAAGCATGGATTTTCATGTTTTCGAGCTTTGAACACATTTTCATCATATTGGTCATTTTCACTGTATAAGCACATCTGAAACGAGTTTTCAACATAGAACTGTGATACGCACTTGTTCAGAGTGGGAAAACACTTTTTTTCACCAAGTGCATGAAAACAGGCTTTCCGAGCACAGGAGTGCATTCAGTCACTCTGTAAAGTCCTTTCTGCTCCTAAAGCACACGTTTGACAACCGAATTTTGATTTCATGTGAAATGAGTGCATTCGAGCATATTTGACAAGTAACAACTTTCTAAGCATGGATTTTCATGTTTTCGAGCTTTGAACACATTTTCATCATATTGGTCATTTTCACTGTATAAGCACATCTGAAACGGGTTTTCAACAAAGGACTGGGAAAAGCACTTGTTCAGAGTGGGAAAGCACACTTTCTGTCACCGAGTGCATGAAAACAGCTTTCCGAGCACAGGAGTGCATTCAGACACTCTGTAAAGCCCTTTCTGCGCCTAAAGCACACGTTTGACAACCGAATTTTGATTTCATGTGAAATGAGTGCATTCGAGCATATTTGACAAGTAACAACTTTCTAAGCATGGATTTTCATGTTTTCGAGCTTTGAACACATTTTCATCATATTGGTCATTTTCACTGTATAAGCACGTCTGAAACGAGTTTTCAACAAAGGACTGGGAAAAGCACTTGTTCAGAGTGGGAAAGCCCACTTTCTGTCACCGAGTGCATGAAAACAGCTTTCCGAGCACAGGAGTGCATTCAGACACTCTGTAAAGCCCGTTCTGCGCCTAAAGCACACGTTTGACAACCGAATTTTGATTTCATGTGAAATGAGTGCATTCGAGCATATTTGACAAGTAACAACTATCTAAGCATGGATTTTCATGTTTTCGAGCTTTGAACACATTTTCATCATATTGGTCATTTTCACTGTATAAGCACATCTGAAACGAGTTTTCAACAAAGGACTGGGAAAAGCACTTGTTCCGAGTGGGAAAGCCCACTTTCTGTCACCGAGTGCATGAAAACAGCTTTCCGAGCACAGGAGTGCATTCAGACACTCTGTAAAGCCCGTTCTGCGCCTAAAGCACACGTTTGACAACCGAATTTTGATTTCATGTGAAATGAGTGCATTCGAGCATATTTGACAAGTAACAACTTTCTAAGCATGGATTTTCATGTTTTCGAGCTTTGAACACATTTTCATCATATTGGTCATTTTAGCTGTAAAAGCACGTCTAAAACGAGTTTTCAACATAGAACTGTGATACGCACTTGTTCAGAGTGGGAAAACACTTTTTTTCACCAAGTGCATGAAAACAGGCTTTCCGAGCACAGGAGTGCATTCAGTCACTCTGTAAAGTCCTTTCTGCGCCTAAAGCACACGTTCGACAACCGAATTTTGATTTCATGTGAAATGAGTGCATTCGAGCATATTTGACAACAACTTTCTAAGCATGGATTTTCATGTTTTCGAGCTTTGAACACATTTTCATCATATTGGTCATTTTCACTGTATAAGCACGTCTGAAACGAGTTTTCAACAAAGGACTGGGAAAAGCACTTGTTCAGAGTGGGAAAGCCCACTTTCTGTCACCGAGTGCATGAAAACAGCTTTCCGAGCACAGGAGTGCATTCAGACACTCTGTAAAGCCCTTTCTGCGCCTAAAGCACACGTTTGACAACCGAATTTTGATTTCATGTGAAATGAGTGCATTCGAGCATATTTGACAAGTAACAACTTTCTAAGCATGGATTTTCATGTTTTCGAGCTTTGAACACATTTTCATCATATTGGTCATTTTCACTGTATAAGCACATCTGAAACGAGTTTTCAACAAAGGACTGGGAAAAGCACTTGTTCAGAGTGGGAAAGCCCACTTTCTGTCACCGAGTGCATGAAAACAGCTTTCCGAGCACAGGAGTGCATTCAGACACTCTGTAAAGCCCTTTCTGCGCCTAAAGCACACGTTTGACAACCGAATTTTGATTTCATGTGAAATGAGTGCATTCGAGCATATTTGACAAGTAACAACTTTCTAAGCATGGATTTTCATGTTTTCGAGCTTTGAACACATTTTCATCATATTGGTCATTTTAGCTGTAAAAGCACGTCTGAAACGAGTTTTCAACATAGAACTGTGATACGCACTTGTTCAGAGTGGGAAAACACTTTTTTTCACCAAGTGCATGAAAACAGGCTTTCCGAGCACAGGAGTGCATTCAGTCACTCTGTAAAGTCCTTTCTGCGCCTAAAGCACACGTTCGACAACCGAATTTTGATTTCATGTGAAATGAGTGCATTCGAGCATATTTGACAAGTAACAACTTTCTAAGCATGGATTTTCATGTTTTCGAGCTTTGAACACATTTTCATCATATTGGTCATTTTCACTGTATAAGCACATCTGAAACGAGTTTTCAACAAAGGACTGGGAAAAGCACTTGTTCCGAGTGGGAAAGCCCACTTTCTGTCACCGAGTGCATGAAAACAGCTTTCCGAGCACAGGAGTGCATTCAGACACTCTGTAAAGCCCGTTCTGCGCCTAAAGCACACGTTTGACAACCGAATTTTGATTTCATGTGAAATGAGTGCATTCGAGCATATTTGACAAGTAACAACTTTCTAAGCATGGATTTTCATGTTTTCGAGCTTTGAACACATTTTCATCATATTGGTCATTTTCACTGTATAAGCACATCTGAAACGAGTTTTCAACAAAGGACTGGGAAAAGCACTTGTTCAGAGTGGGAAAGCACACTTTCTGTCACCGAGTGCATGAAAACAGCTTTCCGAGCACAGGAGTGCATTCAGACACTCTGTAAAGCCCTTTCTGCGCCTAAAGCACACGTTTGACAACCGAATTTTGATTTCATGTGAAATGAGTGCATTCGAGCATATTTGACAAGTAACAACTTTCTAAGCATGGATTTTCATGTTTTCGAGCTTTGAACACATTTTCATCATATTGGTCATTTTCACTGTATAAGCACATCTGAAACGAGTTTTCAACAAAGGACTGGGAAAAGCACTTGTTCAGAGTGGGAAAGCACACTTTCTGTCACCGAGTGCATGAAAACAGCTTTCCGAGCACAGGAGTGCATTCAGACACTCTGTAAAGCCCTTTCTGCGCCTAAAGCACACGTTTGACAACCGAATTTTGATTTCATGTGAAATGAGTGCATTCGAGCATATTTGACAAGTAACAACTTTCTAAGCATGGATTTTCATGTTTTCGAGCTTTGAACACATTTTCATCATATTGGTCATTTTCACTGTATAAGCACATCTGAAACGAGTTTTCAACAAAGTTCTGGGAAAAGCACTTGTTCCGAGTGGGAAAGCCCACTTTCTGTCACCGAGTGCATGAAAACAGCTTTCCGAGCACAGGAGTGCATTCAGACACTCTGTAAAGCCCGTTCTGCGCCTAAAGCACACGTTTGACAACCGAATTTTGATTTCATGTGAAATGAGTGCATTCGAGCATATTTGACAAGTAACAACTTTCTAAGCATGGATTTTCATGTTTTCGAGCTTTGAACACATTTTCATCATATTGGTCATTTTAGCTGTAAAAGCACGTCTAAAACGAGTTTTCAACATTGAACTGTGATACGCACTTGTTCAGAGTGGGAAAACACTTTTTTTCACCAAGTGCATGAAAACAGGCTTTCCGAGCACAGGAGTGCATTCAGTCACTCTGTAAAGTCCTTTCTGCGCCTAAAGCACAGGTTCGACAACCGAATTTTGATTTCATGTGAAATGAGTGCATTCGAGCATATTTGACAACAACTTTCTAAGCATGGATTTTCATGTTTTCGAGCTTTGAACACATTTTCATCATATTGGTCATTTTCACTGTATAAGCACGTCTGAAACGAGTTTTCAACAAAGGACTGGGAAAAGCACTTGTTCAGAGTGGGAAAGCTCACTTTCTGTCACCGAGTGCATGAAAACAGCTTTCCGAGCACAGGAGTGCATTCAGACACTCTGTAAAGCCCTTTCTGCGCCTAAAGCACACGTTTGACAACCGAATTTTGATTTCATGTGAAATGAGTGCATTCGAGCATATTTGACAAGTAACAACTTTCTAAGCATGGATTTTCATGTTTTCGAGCTTTGAACACATTTTCATCATATTGGTCATTTTCACTGTATAAGCACATCTGAAACGAGTTTTCAACAAAGGACTGGGAAAAGCACTTGTTCAGAGTGGGAAAGCACACTTTCTGTCACCGAGTGCATGAAAACAGCTTTCCGAGCACAGGAGTGCATTCAGACACTCTGTAAAGCCCTTTCTGCGCCTAAAGCACACGTTTGACAACCGAATTTTGATTTCATGTGAAATGAGTGCATTCGAGCATATTTGACAAGTAACAACTTTCTAAGCATGGATTTTCATGTTTTCGAGCTTTGAACACATTTTCATCATATTGGTCATTTTAGCTGTAAAAGCACGTCTGAAACGAGTTTTCAACATAGAACTGTGATACGCACTTGTTCAGAGTGGGAAAACACTTTTTTTCACCAAGTGCATGAAAACAGGCTTTCCGAGCACAGGAGTGCATTCAGACACTCTGTAAAGTCCTTTCTGCGCCTAAAGCACACGTTCGACAACCGAATTTTGATTTCATGTGAAATGAGTGCATTCGAGCATATTTGACAAGTAACAACTTTCTAAGCATGGATTTTCATGTTTTCGAGCTTTGAACACATTTTCATCATATTGGTCATTTTCACTGTATAAGCACATCTGAAACGAGTTTTCAACAACGGACTGGGAAAAGCACTTGTTCCGAGTGGGAAAGCCCACTTTCTGTCACCGAGTGCATGAAAACAGCTTTCCGAGCACAGGAGTGCATTCAGACACTCTGTAAAGCCCGTTCTGCGCCTAAAGCACACGTTTGACAACCGAATTTTGATTTCATGTGAAATGAGTGCATTCGAGCATATTTGACAAGTAACAACTTTCTAAGCATGGATTTTCATGTTTTCGAGCTTTGAACACATTTTCATCATATTGGTCATTTTAGCTGTAAAAGCACGTCTAAAACGAGTTTTCAACATAGAACTGTGATACGCACTTGTTCAGAGTGGGAAAACACTTTTTTTCACCAAGTGCATGAAAACAGGCTTTCCGAGCACAGGAGTGCATTCAGTCACTCTGTAAAGTCCTTTCTGCGCCTAAAGCACACGTTCGACAACCGAATTTTGATTTCATGTGAAATGAGTGCATTCGAGCATATTTGACAAGTAACAACTTTCTAAGCATGGATTTTCATGTTTTCGAGCTTTGAACACATTTTCATCATATTGGTCATTTTAGCTGTAAAAGCACGTCTGAAACGAGTTTTCAACATAGAACTGTGATACGCACTTGTTCAGAGTGGGAAAACACTTTTTTTCACCAAGTGCATGAAAACAGGCTTTCCGAGCACAGGAGTGCATTCAGTCACTCTGTAAAGTCCTTTCTGCTCCTAAAGCACACGTTTGACAACCGAATTTTGATTTCATGTGAAATGAGTGCATTCGAGCATATTTGACAAGTAACAACTTTCTAAGCATGGATTTTCATGTTTTCGAGCTTTGAACACATTTTCATCATATTGGTCATTTTCACTGTATAAGCACATCTGAAACGAGTTTTCAACAAAGGACTGGGAAAAGCACTTGTTCAGAGTGGGAAAGCACACTTTCTGTCACCGAGTGCATGAAAACAGCTTTCCGAGCACAGGAGTGCATTCAGACACTCTGTAAAGCCCTTTCTGCGCCTAAAGCACACGTTTGACAACCGAATTTTGATTTCATGTGAAATGAGTGCATTCGAGCATATTTGACAAGTAACAACTTTCTAAGCATGGATTTTCATGTTTTCGAGCTTTGAACACATTTTCATCATATTGGTCATTTTCACTGTATAAGCACGTCTGAAACGAGTTTTCAACAAAGGACTGGGAAAAGCACTTGTTCAGAGTGGGAAAGCTCACTTTCTGTCACCGAGTGCATGAAAACAGCTTTCCGAGCACAGGAGTGCATTCAGACACTCTGTAAAGCCCGTTCTGCGCCTAAAGCACACGTTTGACAACCGAATTTTGATTTCATGTGAAATGAGTGCATTCGAGCATATTTGACAAGTAACAACTTTCTAAGCATGGATTTTCATGTTTTCGAGCTTTGAACACATTTTCATCATATTGGTCATTTTAGCTGTAAAAGCACGTCTGAAACGAGTTTTCAACATAGAACTGTGATACGCACTTGTTCAGAGTGGGAAAACACTTTTTTTCACCAAGTGCATGAAAACAGGCTTTCCGAGCACAGGAGTGCATTCAGTCACTCTGTAAAGTCCTTTCTGCGCCTAAAGCACACGTTCGACAACTGAATTTTGATTTCATGTGAAATGAGTGCATTCGAGCATATTTGACAAGTAACAACTTTCTAAGCATGGATTTTCATGTTTTCGAGCTTTGAACACATTTTCATCATATTGGTCATTTTCACTGTATAAGCACATCTGAAACGAGTTTTCAACAAAGGACTGGGAAAAGCACTTGTTCCGAGTGGGAAAGCCCACTTTCTGTCACCGAGTGCATGAAAACAGCTTTCCGAGCACAGGAGTGCATTCAGACACTCTGTAAAGCCCGTTCTGCGCCTAAAGCACACGTTTGACAACCGAATTTTGATTTCATGTGAAATGAGTGCATTCGAGCATATTTGACAAGTAACAACTTTCTAAGCATGGATTTTCATGTTTTCGAGCTTTGAACACATTTTCATCATATTGGTCATTTTCACTGTATAAGCACATCTGAAACGAGTTTTCAACAAAGGACTGGGAAAAGCACTTGTTCAGAGTGGGAAAGCACACTTTCTGTCACCGAGTGCATGAAAACAGCTTTCCGAGCACAGGAGTGCATTCAGACACTCTGTAAAGCCCTTTCTGCGCCTAAAGCACACGTTTGACAACCGAATTTTGATTTCATGTGAAATGAGTGCATTCGAGCATATTTGACAAGTAACAACTTTCTAAGCATGGATTTTCATGTTTTCGAGCTTTGAACACATTTTCATCATATTGGTCATTTTCACTGTATAAGCACATCTGAAACGAGTTTTCAACAAAGGACTGGGAAAAGCACTTGTTCAGAGTGGGAAAGCACACTTTCTGTCACCGAGTGCATGAAAACAGCTTTCCGAGCACAGGAGTGCATTCAGACACTCTGTAAAGCCCGTTCTGCGCCTAAAGCACACGTTTGACAACCGAATTTTGATTTCATGTGAAATGAGTGCATTCGAGCATATTTGACAAGTAACAACTTTCTAAGCATGGATTTTCATGTTTTCGAGCTTTGAACACATTTTCATCATATTGGTCATTTTCACTGTATAAGCACATCTGAAATGAGTTTTCAACAAAGGACTGGGAAAAGCACTTGTTCAGAGTGGGAAAGCACACTTTCTGTCACCGAGTGCATGAAAACAGCTTTCCGAGCACAGGAGTGCATTCAGACACTCTGTAAAGCCCTTTCTGCGCCTAAAGCACACGTTCGACAACCGAATTTTGATTTCATGTGAAATGAGTGCATTCGAGCATATTTGACAAGTAACAACTTTCTAAGCATGGATTTTCATGTTTTCGAGCTTTGAACACATTTTCATCATATTGGTCATTTTCACTGTATAAGCACATCTGAAACGAGTTTTCAACAAAGGACTGGGAAAAGCACTTGTTCCGAGTGGGAAAGCCCACTTTCTGTCACCGAGTGCATGAAAACAGCTTTCCGAGCACAGGAGTGCATTCAGACACTCTGTAAAGCCCGTTCTGCGCCTAAAGCACACGTTTGACAACCGAATTTTGATTTCATGTGAAATGAGTGCATTCGAGCATATTTGACAAGTAACAACTTTCTAAGCATGGATTTTCATGTTTTCGAGCTTTGAACACATTTTCATCATATTGGTCATTTTAGCTGTAAAAGCACGTCTAAAACGAGTTTTCAACATAGAACTGTGATACGCACTTGTTCAGAGTGGGAAAACACTTTTTTTCACCAAGTGCATGAAAACAGGCTTTCCGAGCACAGGAGTGCATTCAGTCACTCTGTAAAGTCCTTTCTGCGCCTAAAGCACACGTTCGACAACCGAATTTTGATTTCATGTGAAATGAGTGCATTCGAGCATATTTGACAACAACTTTCTAAGCATGGATTTTCATGTTTTCGAGCTTTGAACACATTTTCATCATATTGGTCATTTTCACTGTATAAGCACGTCTGAAACGAGTTTTCAACAAAGGACTGGGAAAAGCACTTGTTCAGAGTGGGAAAGCCCACTTTCTGTCACCGAGTGCATGAAAACAGCTTTCCGAGCACAGGAGTGCATTCAGACACTCTGTAAAGCCCTTTCTGCGCCTAAAGCACACGTTTGACAACCGAATTTTGATTTCATGTGAAATGAGTGCATTCGAGCATATTTGACAAGTAACAACTTTCTAAGCATGGATTTTCATGTTTTCGAGCTTTGAACACATTTTCATCATATTGGTCATTTTCACTGTATAAGCACATCTGAAACGAGTTTTCAACAAAGGACTGGGAAAAGCACTTGTTCAGAGTGGGAAAGCCCACTTTCTGTCACCGAGTGCATGAAAACAGCTTTCCGAGCACAGGAGTGCATTCAGACACTCTGTAAAGCCCGTTCTGCGCCTAAAGCACACGTTTAACAACCGAATTTTGATTTCATGTGAAATGAGTGCATTCGAGCATATTTGACAAGTAACAACTTTCTAAGCATGGATTTTCATGTTTTCGAGCTTTGAACACATTTTCATCATATTGGTCATTTTAGCTGTAAAAGCACGTCTGAAACGAGTTTTCAACATAGAACTGTGATACGCACTTGTTCAGAGTGGGAAAACACTTTTTTTCACCAAGTGCATGAAAACAGGCTTTCCGAGCACAGGAGTGCATTCAGTCACTCTGTAAAGTCCTTTCTGCGCCTAAAGCACACGTTCGACAACCGAATTTTGATTTCATGTGAAATGAGTGCATTCGAGCATATTTGACAAGTAACAACTTTCTAAGCATGGATTTTCATGTTTTCGAGCTTTGAACACATTTTCATCATATTGGTCATTTTCACTGTATAAGCACATCTGAAACGAGTTTTCAACAAAGGACTGGGAAAAGCACTTGTTCCGAGTGGGAAAGCCCACTTTCTGTCACCGAGTGCATGAAAACAGCTTTCCGAGCACAGGAGTGCATTCAGACACTCTGTAAAGCCCTTTCTGCGCCTAAAGGAAACGTTTGACAACCGAATTTTGATTTCATGTGAAATGAGTGCATTCGAGCATATTTGACAACAACTTTCTAAACATGGATTTTCATGTTTTCGAGCTTTGAACACATTTTCATCATATTGGTCATTTTCACTGTATAAGCACGTCTGAAACGAGTTTTCAACAAAGGACTGGGAAAAGCACTTGTTCAGAGTGGGAAAGCACACTTTCTGTCACCGAGTGCATGAAAACAGCTTTCCGAGCACAGGAGTGCATTCAGACACTCTGTAAAGCCCGTTCTGCGCCTAAAGCACACGTTTGACAACCGAATTTTGATTTCATGTGAAATGAGTGCATTCGAGCATATTTGACAAGTAACAACTTTCTAAGCATGGATTTTCATGTTTTCGAGCTTTGAACACATTTTCATCATATTGGTCATTTTAGCTGTAAAAGCACGTCTAAAACGAGTTTTCAACATAGAACTGTGATACGCACTTGTTCAGAGTGGGAAAACACTTTTTTTCACCAAGTGCATGAAAACAGGCTTTCCGAGCACAGGAGTGCATTCAGTCACTCTGTAAAGCCCTTTCTGCGCCTAAAGCACACGTTCGACAACCGAATTTTGATTTCATGTGAAATGAGTGCATTCGAGCATATTTGACAAGTAACAACTTTCTAAGCATGGATTTTCATGTTTTCGAGCTTTGAACACATTTTCATCATATTGGTCATTTTCACTGTATAAGCACGTCTGAAACGAGTTTTCAACAAAGGACTGGGAAAAGCACTTGTTCAGAGTGGGAAAGCACACTTTCTGTCACCGAGTGCATGAAAACAGCTTTCCGAGCACAGGAGTGCATTCAGACACTCTGTAAAGCCCGTTCTGCGCCTAAAGCACACGTTTGACAACCGAATTTTGATTTCATGTGAAATGAGTGCATTCGAGCATATTTGACAAGTAACAACTTTCTAAGCATGGATTTTCATGTTTTCGAGCTTTGAACACATTTTCATCATATTGGTCATTTTCACTGTATAAGCACATCTGAAACGAGTTTTCAACAAAGGACTGGGAAAAGCACTTGTTCAGAGTGGGAAAGCACACTTTCTGTCACCGAGTGCATGAAAACAGCTTTCCGAGCACAGGAGTGCATTCAGACACTCTGTAAAGCCCTTTCTGCGCCTAAAGCACACGTTTGACAACCGAATTTTGATTTCATGTGAAATGAGTGCATTCGAGCATATTTGACAAGTAACAACTTTCTAAGCATGGATTTTCATGTTTTCGAGCTTTGAACACATTTTCATCATATTGGTCATTTTCACTGTATAAGCACGTCTGAAACGAGTTTTCAACAAAGGACTGGGAAAAGCACTTGTTCAGAGTGGGAAAGCTCACTTTCTGTCACCGAGTGCATGAAAACAGCTTTCCGAGCACAGGAGTGCATTCAGACACTCTGTAAAGCCCGTTCTGCACCTAAAGCACACGTTTGACAACCGAATTTTGATTTCATGTGAAATGAGTGCATTCGAGCATATTTGACAAGTAACAACTTTCTAAGCATGGATTTTCATGTTTTCGAGCTTTGAACACATTTTCATCATATTGGTCATTTTCACTGTATAAGCACATCTGAAACGAGTTTTCAACAAAGGACTGGGAAAAGCACTTGTTCCGAGTGGGAAAGCCCACTTTCTGTCACAGAGTGCATGAAAACAGCTTTCCGAGCACAGGAGTGCATTCAGACACTCTGTAAAGCCCGTTCTGCGCCTAAAGCACACGTTTGACAACCGAATTTTGATTTCATGTGAAATGAGTGCATTCGAGCATATTTGACAAGTAACAACTTTCTAAGCATGGATTTTCATGTTTTCGAGCTTTGAACACATTTTCATCATATTGGTCATTTTAGCTGTAAAAGCACGTCTAAAACGAGTTTTCAACATAGAACTGTGATACGCACTTGTTCAGAGTGGGAAAACACTTTTTTTCACCAAGTGCATGAAAACAGGCTTTCCGAGCACAGGAGTGCATTCAGTCACTCTGTAAAGTCCTTTCTGCGCCTAAAGCACACGTTCGACAACCGAATTTTGATTTCATGTGAAATGAGTGCATTCGAGCATATTTGACAACAACTTTCTAAGCATGGATTTTCATGTTTTCGAGCTTTGAACACATTTTCATCATATTGGTCATTTTCACTGTATAAGCACGTCTGAAACGAGTTTTCAACAAAGGACTGGGAAAAGCACTTGTTCAGAGTGGGAAAGCCCACTTTCTGTCACCGAGTGCATGAAAACAGCTTTCCGAGCACAGGAGTGCATTCAGACACTCTGTAAAGCCCTTTCTGCGCCTAAAGCACACGTTTGACAACCGAATTTTGATTTCATGTGAAATGAGTGCATTCGAGCATATTTGACAAGTAACAACTTTCTAAGCATGGATTTTCATGTTTTCGAGCTTTGAACACATTTTCATCATATTGGTCATTTTCACTGTATAAGCACATCTGAAACGAGTTTTCAACAAAGGACTGGGAAAAGCACTTGTTCAGAGTGGGAAAGCACACTTTCTGTCACCGAGTGCATGAAAACAGCTTTCCGAGCACAGGAGTGCATTCAGACACTCTGTAAAGCCCTTTCTGCGCCTAAAGCACACGTTTGACAACCGAATTTTGATTTCATGTGAAATGAGTGCATTCGAGCATATTTGACAAGTAACAACTTTCTAAGCATGGATTTTCATGTTTTCGAGCTTTGAACACATTTTCATCATATTGGTCATTTTAGCTGTAAAAGCACGTCTGAAACGAGTTTTCAACATAGAACTGTGATACGCACTTGTTCAGAGTGGGAAAACACTTTTTTTCACAAAGTGCATGAAAACAGCTTTCCGAGCACAGGAGTGCATTCAGACACTCTGTAAAGCCCGTTCTGCGCCTAAAGCACACGTTTGACAACCGAATTTTGATTTCATGTGAAATGAGTGCATTCGAGCATATTTGACAAGTAACAACTTTCTAAGCATGGATTTTCATGTTTTCGAGCTTTGAACACATTTTCATCATATTGGTCATTTTAGCTGTAAAAGCACGTCTAAAACGAGTTTTCAACATAGAACTGTGATACGCACTTGTTCAGAGTGGGAAAACACTTTTTTTCACCAAGTGCATGAAAACAGGCTTTCCGAGCACAGGAGTGCATTCAGTCACTCTGTAAAGTCCTTTCTGCTCCTAAAGCACACGTTTGACAACCGAATTTTGATTTCATGTGAAATGAGTGCATTCGAGCATATTTGACAAGTAACAACTTTCTAAGCATGGATTTTCATGTTTTCGAGCTTTGAACACATTTTCATCATATTGGTCATTTTAGCTGTAAAAGCACGTCTGAAACGAGTTTTCAACATAGAACTGTGATACGCACTTGTTCAGAGTGGGAAAACACTTTTTTTCACCAAGTGCATGAAAACAGGCTTTCCGAGCACAGGAGTGCATTCAGTCACTCTGTAAAGCCCTTTCTGCGCCTAAAGCACACGTTCGACAACCGAATTTTGATTTCATGTGAAATGAGTGCATTCGAGCATATTTGACAAGTAACAACTTTCTAAGCATGGATTTTCATGTTTTCGAGCTTTGAACACATTTTCATCATATTGGTCATTTTCACTGTATAAGCACGTCTGAAACGAGTTTTCAACAAAGGACTGGGAAAAGCACTTGTTCAGAGTGGGAAAGCACACTTTCTGTCACCGAGTGCATGAAAACAGCTTTCCGAGCACAGGAGTGCATTCAGACACTCTGTAAAGCCCGTTCTGCGCCTAAAGCACACGTTTGACAACCGAATTTTGATTTCATGTGAAATGAGTGCATTCGAGCATATTTGACAAGTAACAACTTTCTAAGCATGGATTTTCATGTTTTCGAGCTTTGAACACATTTTCATCATATTGGTCATTTTCACTGTATAAGCACATCTGAAACGAGTTTTCAACAAAGGACTGGGAAAAGCACTTGTTCAGAGTGGGAAAGCACACTTTCTGTCACCGAGTGCATGAAAACAGCTTTCCGAGCACAGGAGTGCATTCAGACACTCTGTAAAGCCCTTTCTGCGCCTAAAGCACACGTTTGACAACCGAATTTTGATTTCATGTGAAATGAGTGCATTCGAGCATATTTGACAAGTAACAACTTTCTAAGCATGGATTTTCATGTTTTCGAGCTTTGAACACATTTTCATCATATTGGTCATTTTCACTGTATAAGCACGTCTGAAACGAGTTTTCAACAAAGGACTGGGAAAAGCACTTGTTCAGAGTGGGAAAGCTCACTTTCTGTCACCGAGTGCATGAAAACAGCTTTCCGAGCACAGGAGTGCATTCAGACACTCTGTAAAGCCCGTTCTGCACCTAAAGCACACGTTTGACAACCGAATTTTGATTTCATGTGAAATGAGTGCATTCGAGCATATTTGACAAGTAACAACTTTCTAAGCATGGATTTTCATGTTTTCGAGCTTTGAACACATTTTCATCATATTGGTCATTTTCACTGTATAAGCACATCTGAAACGAGTTTTCAACAAAGGACTGGGAAAAGCACTTGTTCCGAGTGGGAAAGCCCACTTTCTGTCACAGAGTGCATGAAAACAGCTTTCCGAGCACAGGAGTGCATTCAGACACTCTGTAAAGCCCGTTCTGCGCCTAAAGCACACGTTTGACAACCGAATTTTGATTTCATGTGAAATGAGTGCATTCGAGCATATTTGACAAGTAACAACTTTCTAAGCATGGATTTTCATGTTTTCGAGCTTTGAACACATTTTCATCATATTGGTCATTTTAGCTGTAAAAGCACGTCTAAAACGAGTTTTCAACATAGAACTGTGATACGCACTTGTTCAGAGTGGGAAAACACTTTTTTTCACCAAGTGCATGAAAACAGGCTTTCCGAGCACAGGAGTGCATTCAGTCACTCTGTAAAGTCCTTTCTGCGCCTAAAGCACACGTTCGACAACCGAATTTTGATTTCATGTGAAATGAGTGCATTCGAGCATATTTGACAACAACTTTCTAAGCATGGATTTTCATGTTTTCGAGCTTTGAACACATTTTCATCATATTGGTCATTTTCACTGTATAAGCACGTCTGAAACGAGTTTTCAACAAAGGACTGGGAAAAGCACTTGTTCAGAGTGGGAAAGCCCACTTTCTGTCACCGAGTGCATGAAAACAGCTTTCCGAGCACAGGAGTGCATTCAGACACTCTGTAAAGCCCTTTCTGCGCCTAAAGCACACGTTTGACAACCGAATTTTGATTTCATGTGAAATGAGTGCATTCGAGCATATTTGACAAGTAACAACTTTCTAAGCATGGATTTTCATGTTTTCGAGCTTTGAACACATTTTCATCATATTGGTCATTTTCACTGTATAAGCACATCTGAAACGAGTTTTCAACAAAGGACTGGGAAAAGCACTTGTTCAGAGTGGGAAAGCACACTTTCTGTCACCGAGTGCATGAAAACAGCTTTCCGAGCACAGGAGTGCATTCAGACACTCTGTAAAGCCCTTTCTGCGCCTAAAGCACACGTTTGACAACCGAATTTTGATTTCATGTGAAATGAGTGCATTCGAGCATATTTGACAAGTAACAACTTTCTAAGCATGGATTTTCATGTTTTCGAGCTTTGAACACATTTTCATCATATTGGTCATTTTAGCTGTAAAAGCACGTCTGAAACGAGTTTTCAACATAGAACTGTGATACGCACTTGTTCAGAGTGGGAAAACACTTTTTTTCACAAAGTGCATGAAAACAGCTTTCCGAGCACAGGAGTGCATTCAGACACTCTGTAAAGCCCGTTCTGCGCCTAAAGCACACGTTTGACAACCGAATTTTGATTTCATGTGAAATGAGTGCATTCGAGCATATTTGACAAGTAACAACTTTCTAAGCATGGATTTTCATGTTTTCGAGCTTTGAACACATTTTCATCATATTGGTCATTTTAGCTGTAAAAGCACGTCTAAAACGAGTTTTCAACATAGAACTGTGATACGCACTTGTTCAGAGTGGGAAAACACTTTTTTTCACCAAGTGCATGAAAACAGGCTTTCCGAGCACAGGAGTGCATTCAGTCACTCTGTAAAGTCCTTTCTGCTCCTAAAGCACACGTTTGACAACCGAATTTTGATTTCATGTGAAATGAGTGCATTCGAGCATATTTGACAAGTAACAACTTTCTAAGCATGGATTTTCATGTTTTCGAGCTTTGAACACATTTTCATCATATTGGTCATTTTAGCTGTAAAAGCACGTCTGAAACGAGTTTTCAACATAGAACTGTGATACGCACTTGTTCAGAGTGGGAAAACACTTTTTTTCACCAAGTGCATGAAAACAGGCTTTCCGAGCACAGGAGTGCATTCAGTCACTCTGTAAAGTCCTTTCTGCTCCTAAAGCACACGTTTGACAACCGAATTTTGATTTCATGTGAAATGAGTGCATTCGAGCATATTTGACAAGTAACAACTTTCTAAGCATGGATTTTCATGTTTTCGAGCTTTGAACACATGTTCATCATATTGGTCATTTTCACTGTATAAGCACATCTGAAACGAGTTTTCAACAAAGGACTGGGAAAAGCACTTGTTCAGAGTGGGAAAGCCCACTTTCTGTCACCGAGTGCATGAAAACAGCTTTCCGAGCACAGGAGTGCATTCAGACACTCTGTAAAGCCCTTTCTGCGCCTAAAGCACACGTTTGACAACCGAATTTTGATTTCATGTGAAATGAGTGCATTCGAGCATATTTGACAAGTAACAACTTTCTAAGCATGGATTTTCATGTTTTCGAGCTTTGAACACATTTTCATCATATTGGTCATTTTCACTGTATAAGCACATCTGAAACGAGTTTTCAACAAAGGACTGGGAAAAGCACTTGTTCAGAGTGGGAAAGCACACTTTCTGTCACCGAGTGCATGAAAACAGCTTTCCGAGCACAGGAGTGCATTCAGACACTCTGTAAAGCCCTTTCTGCGCCTAAAGCACACGTTTGACAACCGAATTTTGATTTCATGTGAAATGAGTGCATTCAAGCATATTTGACAAGTAACAACTTTCTAAGCATGGATTTTCATGTTTTCGAGCTTTGAACACATTTTCATCATATTGGTCATTTTAGCTGTAAAAGCACGTCTGAAACGAGTTTTCAACATAGAACTGTGATACGCACTTGTTCAGAGTGGGAAAACACTTTTTTTCACCAAGTGCATGAAAACAGGCTTTCCGAGCACAGGAGTGCATTCAGTCACTCTGTAAAGTCCTTTCTGCTCCTAAAGCACACGTTTGACAACCGAATTTTGATTTCATGTGAAATGAGTGCATTCGAGCATATTTGACAAGTAACAACTTTCTAAGCATGGATTTTCATGTTTTCGAGCTTTGAACACATTTTCATCATATTGGTCATTTTCACTGTATAAGCACATCTGAAACGAGTTTTCAACAAAGGACTGGGAAAAGCACTTGTTCAGAGTGGGAAAGCACACTTTCTGTCACCGAGTGCATGAAAACAGCTTTCCGAGCACAGGAGTGCATTCAGACACTCTGTAAAGCCCTTTCTGCGCCTAAAGCACACGTTTGACAACCGAATTTTGATTTCATGTGAAATGAGTGCATTCGAGCATATTTGACAAGTAACAACTTTCTAAGCATGGATTTTCATGTTTTCGAGCTTTGAACACATTTTCATCATATTGGTCATTTTAGCTGTAAAAGCACGTCTGAAACGAGTTTTCAACATAGAACTGTGATACGCACTTGTTCAGAGTGGGAAAACACTTTTTTTCACCAAGTGCATGAAAACAGGCTTTCCGAGCACAGGAGTGCATTCAGTCACTCTGTAAAGTCCTTTCTGCGCCTAAAGCACACGTTCGACAACCGAATTTTGATTTCATGTGAAATGAGTGCATTCGAGCATATTTGACAAGTAACAACTTTCTAAGCATGGATTTTCATGTTTTCGAGCTTTGAACACATTTTCATCATATTGGTCATTTTCACTGTATAAGCACATCTGAAACGAGTTTTCAACAAAGGACTGGGAAAAGCACTTGTTCCGAGTGGGAAAGCCCACTTTCTGTCACAGAGTGCATGAAAACAGCTTTCCGAGCACAGGAGTGCATTCAGACACTCTGTAAAGCCCGTTCTGCGCCTAAAGCACACGTTTGACAACCGAATTTTGATTTCATGTGAAATGAGTGCATTCGAGCATATTTGACAAGTAACAACTTTCTAAGCATGGATTTTCATGTTTTCGAGCTTTGAACACATTTTCATCATATTGGTCATTTTAGCTGTAAAAGCACGTCTGAAACGAGTTTTCAACATAGAACTGTGATACGCACTTGTTCAGAGTGGGAAAACACTTTTTTTCACCAAGTGCATGAAAACAGGCTTTCCGAGCACAGGAGTGCATTCAGTCACTCTGTAAAGTCCTTTCTGCGCCTAAAGCACACGTTCGACAACCGAATTTTGATTTCATGTGAAATGAGTGCATTCGAGCATATTTGACAAGTAACAACTTTCTAAGCATGGATTTTCATGTTTTCGAGCTTTGAACACATTTTCATCATATTGGTCATTTTCACTGTATAAGCACATCTGAAACGAGTTTTCAACAAAGGACTGGGAAAAGCACTTGTTCCGAGTGGGAAAGCCCACTTTCTGTCACAGAGTGCATGAAAACAGCTTTCCGAGCACAGGAGTGCATTCAGACACTCTGTAAAGCCCGTTCTGCGCCTAAAGCACACGTTTGACAACCGAATTTTGATTTCATGTGAAATGAGTGCATTCGAGCATATTTGACAAGTAACAACTTTCTAAGCATGGATTTTCATGTTTTCGAGCTTTGAACACATTTTCATCATATTGGTCATTTTAGCTGTAAAAGCACGTCTAAAACGAGTTTTCAACATAGAACTGTGATACGCACTTGTTCAGAGTGGGAAAACACTTTTTTTCACCAAGTGCATGAAAACAGGCTTTCCGAGCACAGGAGTGCATTCAGTCACTCTGTAAAGTCCTTTCTGCTCCTAAAGCACACGTTTGACAACCGAATTTTGATTTCATGTGAAATGAGTGCATTCGAGCATATTTGACAAGTAACAACTTTCTAAGCATGGATTTTCATGTTTTCGAGCTTTGAACACATTTTCATCATATTGGTCATTTTCACTGTATAAGCACGTCTGAAACGAGTTTTCAACAAAGGACTGGGAAAAGCACTTGTTCAGAGTGGGAAAGCTCACTTTCTGTCACCGAGTGCATGAAAACAGCTTTCCGAGCACAGGAGTGCATTCAGACACTCTGTAAAGCCCTTTCTGCGCCTAAAGCACACGTTCGACAACCGAATTTTGATTTCATGTGAAATGAGTGCATTCGAGCATATTTGACAAGTAACAACTTTCTAAGCATGGATTTTCATGTTTTCGAGCTTTGAACACATTTTCATCATATTGGTCATTTTCACTGTATAAGCACATCTGAAACGAGTTTTCAACAAAGGACAGGGAAAAGCACTTGTTCCGAGTGGGAAAGCCCACTTTCTGTCACCGAGTGCATGAAAACAGCTTTCCGAGCACAGGAGTGCATTCAGACACTCTGTAAAGCCCTTTCTGCGCCTAAAGCACACGTTTGACAACCGAATTTTGATTTCATGTGAAATGAGTGCATTCGAGCATATTTGACAAGTAACAACTTTCTAAGCATGGATTTTCATGTTTTCGAGCTTTGAACACATTTTCATCATATTGGTCATTTTCACTGTATAAGCACATCTGAAACGAGTTTTCAACAAAGGACTGGGAAAAGCACTTGTTCAGAGTGGGAAAGCACACTTTCTGTCACCGAGTGCATGAAAACAGCTTTCCGAGCACAGGAGTGCATTCAGACACTCTGTAAAGCCCTTTCTGCGCCTAAAGCACACGTTTGACAACCGAATTTTGATTTCATGTGAAATGAGTGCATTCGAGCATATTTGACAAGTAACAACTTTCTAAGCATGGATTTTCATGTTTTCGAGCTTTGAACACATTTTCATCATATTGGTCATTTTCACTGTATAAGCACATCTGAAACGAGTTTTCAACAAAGGACTGGGAAAAGCACTTGTTCAGAGTGGGAAAGCACACTTTCTGTCACCGAGTGCATGAAAACAGCTTTCCGAGCACAGGAGTGCATTCAGACACTCTGTAAAGCCCTTTCTGCGCCTAAAGCACACGTTTGACAACCGAATTTTGATTTCATGTGAAATGAGTGCATTCGAGCATATTTGACAAGTAACAACTTTCTAAGCATGGATTTTCATGTTTTCGAGCTTTGAACACATTTTCATCATATTGGTCATTTTAGCTGTAAAAGCACGTCTGAAACGAGTTTTCAACATAGAACTGTGATACGCACTTGTTCAGAGTGGGAAAACACTTT
This sequence comes from Neoarius graeffei, assembly GCF_027579695.1. Taxonomy (NCBI): domain Eukaryota; kingdom Metazoa; phylum Chordata; class Actinopteri; order Siluriformes; family Ariidae; genus Neoarius; species Neoarius graeffei. The sequence continues at coordinate 19,013,576 of NC_083581.1, read as the reverse complement.
TTTTCACCAAGTGCATGAAAACAGGCTTTCCGAGCACAGGAGTGCATTCAGTCACTCTGTAAAGTCCTTTCTGCGCCTAAAGCACACGTTCGACAACCGAATTTTGATTTCATGTGAAATGAGTGCATTCGAGCATATTTGACAAGTAACAACTTTCTAAGCATGGATTTTCATGTTTTCGAGCTTTGAACACATTTTCATCATATTGGTCATTTTCACTGTATAAGCACATCTGAAACGAGTTTTCAACAAAGGACTGGGAAAAGCACTTGTTCCGAGTGGGAAAGCCCACTTTCTGTCACAGAGTGCATGAAAACAGCTTTCCGAGCACAGGAGTGCATTCAGACACTCTGTAAAGCCCGTTCTGCGCCTAAAGCACACGTTTGACAACCGAATTTTGATTTCATGTGAAATGAGTGCATTCGAGCATATTTGACAAGTAACAACTTTCTAAGCATGGATTTTCATGTTTTCGAGCTTTGAACACATTTTCATCATATTGGTCATTTTAGCTGTAAAAGCACGTCTAAAACGAGTTTTCAACATAGAACTGTGATACGCACTTGTTCAGAGTGGGAAAACACTTTTTTTCACCAAGTGCATGAAAACAGGCTTTCCGAGCACAGGAGTGCATTCAGTCACTCTGTAAAGTCCTTTCTGCTCCTAAAGCACACGTTTGACAACCGAATTTTGATTTCATGTGAAATGAGTGCATTCGAGCATATTTGACAAGTAACAACTTTCTAAGCATGGATTTTCATGTTTTCGAGCTTTGAACACATTTTCATCATATTGGTCATTTTAGCTGTAAAAGCACGTCTGAAACGAGTTTTCAACATAGAACTGTGATACGCACTTGTTCAGAGTGGGAAAACACTTTTTTTCACCAAGTGCATGAAAACAGGCTTTCCGAGCACAGGAGTGCATTCAGTCACTCTGTAAAGTCCTTTCTGCTCCTAAAGCACACGTTTGACAACCGAATTTTGATTTCATGTGAAATGAGTGCATTCGAGCATATTTGACAAGTAACAACTTTCTAAGCATGGATTTTCATGTTTTCGAGCTTTGAACACATGTTCATCATATTGGTCATTTTCACTGTATAAGCACATCTGAAACGAGTTTTCAACAAAGGACTGGGAAAAGCACTTGTTCAGAGTGGGAAAGCACACTTTCTGTCACCGAGTGCATGAAAACAGCTTTCCGAGCACAGGAGTGCATTCAGACACTCTGTAAAGCCCTTTCTGCGCCTAAAGCACACGTTTGACAACCGAATTTTGATTTCATGTGAAATGAGTGCATTCGAGCATATTTGACAAGTAACAACTTTCTAAGCATGGATTTTCATGTTTTCGAGCTTTGAACACATTTTCATCATATTGGTCATTTTCACTGTATAAGCACGTCTGAAACGAGTTTTCAACAAAGGACTGGGAAAAGCACTTGTTCAGATTGGGAAAGCCCACTTTCTGTCACCGAGTGCATGAAAACAGCTTTCCGAGCACAGGAGTGCATTCAGACACTCTGTAAAGCCCTTTCTGCGCCTAAAGCACACGTTTGACAACCGAATTTTGATTTCATGTGAAATGAGTGCATTCGAGCATATTTGACAAGTAACAACTTTCTAAGCATGGATTTTCATGTTTTCGAGCTTTGAACACATTTTCATCATATTGGTCATTTTCACTGTATAAGCACATCTGAAACGAGTTTTCAACAAAGGACTGGGAAAAGCACTTGTTCAGAGTGGGAAAGCACACTTTCTGTCACCGAGTGCATGAAAACAGCTTTCCGAGCACAGGAGTGCATTCAGACACTCTGTAAAGCCCTTTCTGCGCCTAAAGCACACGTTTGACAACCGAATTTTGATTTCATGTGAAATGAGTGCATTCGAGCATATTTGACAAGTAACAACTTTCTAAGCATGGATTTTCATGTTTTCGAGCTTTGAACACATTTTCATCATATTGGTCATTTTAGCTGTAAAAGCACGTCTGAAACGAGTTTTCAACATAGAACTGTGATACGCACTTGTTCAGAGTGGGAAAACACTTTTTTTCACCAAGTGCATGAAAACAGGCTTTCCGAGCACAGGAGTGCATTCAGTCACTCTGTAAAGTCCTTTCTGCGCCTAAAGCACACGTTCGACAACCGAATTTTGATTTCATGTGAAATGAGTGCATTCGAGCATATTTGACAAGTAACAACTTTCTAAGCATGGATTTTCATGTTTTCGAGCTTTGAACACATTTTCATCATATTGGTCATTTTCACTGTATAAGCACATCTGAAACGAGTTTTCAACAAAGGACTGGGAAAAGCACTTGTTCCGAGTGGGAAAGCCCACTTTCTGTCACAGAGTGCATGAAAACAGCTTTCCGAGCACAGGAGTGCATTCAGACACTCTGTAAAGCCCGTTCTGCGCCTAAAGCACACGTTTGACAACCGAATTTTGATTTCATGTGAAATGAGTGCATTCGAGCATATTTGACAAGTAACAACTTTCTAAGCATGGATTTTCATGTTTTCGAGCTTTGAACACATTTTCATCATATTGGTCATTTTAGCTGTAAAAGCACGTCTAAAACGAGTTTTCAACATAGAACTGTGATACGCACTTGTTCAGAGTGGGAAAACACTTTTTTTCACCAAGTGCATGAAAACAGGCTTTCCGAGCACAGGAGTGCATTCAGTCACTCTGTAAAGTCCTTTCTGCTCCTAAAGCACACGTTTGACAACCGAATTTTGATTTCATGTGAAATGAGTGCATTCGAGCATATTTGACAAGTAACAACTTTCTAAGCATGGATTTTCATGTTTTCGAGCTTTGAACACATTTTCATCATATTGGTCATTTTAGCTGTAAAAGCACGTCTGAAACGAGTTTTCAACATAGAACTGTGATACGCACTTGTTCAGAGTGGGAAAACACTTTTTTTCACCAAGTGCATGAAAACAGGCTTTCCGAGCACAGGAGTGCATTCAGTCACTCTGTAAAGTCCTTTCTGCTCCTAAAGCACACGTTTGACAACCGAATTTTGATTTCATGTGAAATGAGTGCATTCGAGCATATTTGACAAGTAACAACTTTCTAAGCATGGATTTTCATGTTTTCGAGCTTTGAACACATTTTCATCATATTGGTCATTTTCACTGTATAAGCACGTCTGAAACGAGTTTTCAACAAAGGACTGGGAAAAGCACTTGTTCAGAGTGGGAAAGCTCACTTTCTGTCACCGAGTGCATGAAAACAGCTTTCCGAGCACAGGAGTGCATTCAGACACTCTGTAAAGCCCTTTCTGCGCCTAAAGCACACGTTCGACAACCGAATTTTGATTTCATGTGAAATGAGTGCATTCGAGCATATTTGACAAGTAACAACTTTCTAAGCATGGATTTTCATGTTTTCGAGCTTTGAACACATTTTCATCATATTGGTCATTTTCACTGTATAAGCACATCTGAAACGAGTTTTCAACAAAGGACAGGGAAAAGCACTTGTTCCGAGTGGGAAAGCCCACTTTCTGTCACCGAGTGCATGAAAACAGCTTTCCGAGCACAGGAGTGCATTCAGACACTCTGTAAAGCCCTTTCTGCGCCTAAAGCACACGTTTGACAACCGAATTTTGATTTCATGTGAAATGAGTGCATTCGAGCATATTTGACAAGTAACAACTTTCTAAGCATGGATTTTCATGTTTTCGAGCTTTGAACACATTTTCATCATATTGGTCATTTTCACTGTATAAGCACATCTGAAACGAGTTTTCAACAAAGGACTGGGAAAAGCACTTGTTCAGAGTGGGAAAGCACACTTTCTGTCACCGAGTGCATGAAAACAGCTTTCCGAGCACAGGAGTGCATTCAGACACTCTGTAAAGCCCTTTCTGCGCCTAAAGCACACGTTTGACAACCGAATTTTGATTTCATGTGAAATGAGTGCATTCGAGCATATTTGACAAGTAACAACTTTCTAAGCATGGATTTTCATGTTTTCGAGCTTTGAACACATTTTCATCATATTGGTCATTTTCACTGTATAAGCACGTCTGAAACGAGTTTTCAACAAAGGACTGGGAAAAGCACTTGTTCAGAGTGGGAAAGCCCACTTTCTGTCACCAAGTGCATGAAAACAGGCTTTCCGAGCACAGGAGTGCATTCAGTCACTCTGTAAAGTCCTTTCTGCGCCTAAAGCACACGTTCGACAACCGAATTTTGATTTCATGTGAAATGAGTGCATTCGAGCATATTTGACAAGTAACAACTTTCTAAGCATGGATTTTCATGTTTTCGAGCTTTGAACACATTTTCATCATATTGGTCATTTTCACTGTATAAGCACATCTGAAACGAGTTTTCAACAAAGGACTGGGAAAAGCACTTGTTCCGAGTGGGAAAGCCCACTTTCTGTCACAGAGTGCATGAAAACAGCTTTCCGAGCACAGGAGTGCATTCAGACACTCTGTAAAGCCCGTTCTGCGCCTAAAGCACACGTTTGACAACCGAATTTTGATTTCATGTGAAATGAGTGCATTCGAGCATATTTGACAAGTAACAACTTTCTAAGCATGGATTTTCATGTTTTCGAGCTTTGAACACATTTTCATCATATTGGTCATTTTAGCTGTAAAAGCACGTCTGAAACGAGTTTTCAACATAGAACTGTGATACGCACTTGTTCAGAGTGGGAAAACACTTTTTTTCACCAAGTGCATGAAAACAGGCTTTCCGAGCACAGGAGTGCATTCAGTCACTCTGTAAAGTCCTTTCTGCTCCTAAAGCACACGTTTGACAACCGAATTTTGATTTCATGTGAAATGAGTGCATTCGAGCATATTTGACAAGTAACAACTTTCTAAGCATGGATTTTCATGTTTTCGAGCTTTGAACACATGTTCATCATATTGGTCATTTTCACTGTATAAGCACATCTGAAACGAGTTTTCAACAAAGGACTGGGAAAAGCACTTGTTCAGAGTGGGAAAGCACACTTTCTGTCACCGAGTGCATGAAAACAGCTTTCCGAGCACAGGAGTGCATTCAGACACTCTGTAAAGCCCTTTCTGCGCCTAAAGCACACGTTTGACAACCGAATTTTGATTTCATGTGAAATGAGTGCATTCGAGCATATTTGACAAGTAACAACTTTCTAAGCATGGATTTTCATGTTTTCGAGCTTTGAACACATTTTCATCATATTGGTCATTTTCACTGTATAAGCACGTCTGAAACGAGTTTTCAACAAAGGACTGGGAAAAGCACTTGTTCAGAGTGGGAAAGCCCACTTTCTGTCACCGAGTGCATGAAAACAGCTTTCCGAGCACAGGAGTGCATTCAGACACTCTGTAAAGCCCGTTCTGCGCCTAAAGCACACGTTTGACAACCGAATTTTGATTTCATGTGAAATGAGTGCATTCGAGCATATTTGACAAGTAACAACTTTCTAAGCATGGATTTTCATGTTTTCGAGCTTTGAACACATTTTCATCATATTGGTCATTTTAGCTGTAAAAGCACGTCTGAAACAAGTTTTCAACATAGAACTGTGATACGCACTTGTTCAGAGTGGGAAAACACTTTTTTTCACCAAGTGCATGAAAACAGGCTTTCCGAGCACAGGAGTGCATTCAGTCACTCTGTAAAGTCCTTTCTGCTCCTAAAGCACACGTTTGACAACCGAATTTTGATTTCATGTGAAATGAGTGCATTCGAGCATATTTGACAAGTAACAACTTTCTAAGCATGGATTTTCATGTTTTCGAGCTTTGAACACATTTTCATCATATTGGTCATTTTCACTGTATAAGCACGTCTGAAACGAGTTTTCAACAAAGGACTGGGAAAAGCACTTGTTCAGAGTGGGAAAGCACACTTTCTGTCACCGAGTGCATGAAAACAGCTTTCCGAGCACAGGAGTGCATTCAGACACTCTGTAAAGCCCGTTCTGCGCCTAAAGCACACGTTTGACAACCGAATTTTGATTTCATGTGAAATGAGTGCATTCGAGCATATTTGACAAGTAACAACTTTCTAAGCATGGATTTTCATGTTTTCGAGCTTTGAACACATTTTCATCATATTGGTCATTTTAGCTGTAAAAGCACGTCTAAAACGAGTTTTCAACATAGAACTGTGATACGCACTTGTTCAGAGTGGGAAAACACTTTTTTTCACCAAGTGCATGAAAACAGGCTTTCCGAGCACAGGAGTGCATTCAGTCACTCTGTAAAGTCCTTTCTGCGCCTAAAGCACACGTTCGACAACCGAATTTTGATTTCATGTGAAATGAGTGCATTCGAGCATATTTGACAACAACTTTCTAAGCATGGATTTTCATGTTTTCGAGCTTTGAACACATTTTCATCATATTGGTCATTTTCACTGTATAAGCACGTCTGAAACGAGTTTTCAACAAAGGACTGGGAAAAGCACTTGTTCAGAGTGGGAAAGCCCACTTTCTGTCACCGAGTGCATGAAAACAGCTTTCCGAGCACAGGAGTGCATTCAGACACTCTGTAAAGCCCTTTCTGCGCCTAAAGCACACGTTTGACAACCGAATTTTGATTTCATGTGAAATGAGTGCATTCGAGCATATTTGACAAGTAACAACTTTCTAAGCATGGATTTTCATGTTTTCGAGCTTTGAACACATTTTCATCATATTGGTCATTTTCACTGTATAAGCACATCTGAAACGAGTTTTCAACAAAGGACTGGGAAAAGCACTTGTTCAGAGTGGGAAAGCCCACTTTCTGTCACCGAGTGCATGAAAACAGCTTTCCGAGCACAGGAGTGCATTCAGACACTCTGTAAAGCCCGTTCTGCGCCTAAAGCACACGTTTAACAACCGAATTTTGATTTCATGTGAAATGAGTGCATTCGAGCATATTTGACAAGTAACAACTTTCTAAGCATGGATTTTCATGTTTTCGAGCTTTGAACACATTTTCATCATATTGGTCATTTTAGCTGTAAAAGCACGTCTGAAACGAGTTTTCAACATAGAACTGTGATACGCACTTGTTCAGAGTGGGAAAACACTTTTTTTCACCAAGTGCATGAAAACAGGCTTTCCGAGCACAGGAGTGCATTCAGTCACTCTGTAAAGTCCTTTCTGCGCCTAAAGCACACGTTCGACAACCGAATTTTGATTTCATGTGAAATGAGTGCATTCGAGCATATTTGACAAGTAACAACTTTCTAAGCATGGATTTTCATGTTTTCGAGCTTTGAACACATTTTCATCATATTGGTCATTTTCACTGTATAAGCACATCTGAAACGAGTTTTCAACAAAGGACTGGGAAAAGCACTTGTTCCGAGTGGGAAAGCCCACTTTCTGTCACCGAGTGCATGAAAACAGCTTTCCGAGCACAGGAGTGCATTCAGACACTCTGTAAAGCCCTTTCTGCGCCTAAAGGAAACGTTTGACAACCGAATTTTGATTTCATGTGAAATGAGTGCATTCGAGCATATTTGACAACAACTTTCTAAACATGGATTTTCATGTTTTCGAGCTTTGAACACATTTTCATCATATTGGTCATTTTCACTGTATAAGCACGTCTGAAACGAGTTTTCAACAAAGGACTGGGAAAAGCACTTGTTCAGAGTGGGAAAGCACACTTTCTGTCACCGAGTGCATGAAAACAGCTTTCCGAGCACAGGAGTGCATTCAGACACTCTGTAAAGCCCGTTCTGCGCCTAAAGCACACGTTTGACAACCGAATTTTGATTTCATGTGAAATGAGTGCATTCGAGCATATTTGACAAGTAACAACTTTCTAAGCATGGATTTTCATGTTTTCGAGCTTTGAACACATTTTCATCATATTGGTCATTTTAGCTGTAAAAGCACGTCTAAAACGAGTTTTCAACATAGAACTGTGATACGCACTTGTTCAGAGTGGGAAAACACTTTTTTTCACCAAGTGCATGAAAACAGGCTTTCCGAGCACAGGAGTGCATTCAGTCACTCTGTAAAGCCCTTTCTGCGCCTAAAGCACACGTTCGACAACCGAATTTTGATTTCATGTGAAATGAGTGCATTCGAGCATATTTGACAAGTAACAACTTTCTAAGCATGGATTTTCATGTTTTCGAGCTTTGAACACATTTTCATCATATTGGTCATTTTCACTGTATAAGCACGTCTGAAACGAGTTTTCAACAAAGGACTGGGAAAAGCACTTGTTCAGAGTGGGAAAGCACACTTTCTGTCACCGAGTGCATGAAAACAGCTTTCCGAGCACAGGAGTGCATTCAGACACTCTGTAAAGCCCGTTCTGCGCCTAAAGCACACGTTTGACAACCGAATTTTGATTTCATGTGAAATGAGTGCATTCGAGCATATTTGACAAGTAACAACTTTCTAAGCATGGATTTTCATGTTTTCGAGCTTTGAACACATTTTCATCATATTGGTCATTTTCACTGTATAAGCACATCTGAAACGAGTTTTCAACAAAGGACTGGGAAAAGCACTTGTTCAGAGTGGGAAAGCACACTTTCTGTCACCGAGTGCATGAAAACAGCTTTCCGAGCACAGGAGTGCATTCAGACACTCTGTAAAGCCCTTTCTGCGCCTAAAGCACACGTTTGACAACCGAATTTTGATTTCATGTGAAATGAGTGCATTCGAGCATATTTGACAAGTAACAACTTTCTAAGCATGGATTTTCATGTTTTCGAGCTTTGAACACATTTTCATCATATTGGTCATTTTCACTGTATAAGCACGTCTGAAACGAGTTTTCAACAAAGGACTGGGAAAAGCACTTGTTCAGAGTGGGAAAGCTCACTTTCTGTCACCGAGTGCATGAAAACAGCTTTCCGAGCACAGGAGTGCATTCAGACACTCTGTAAAGCCCGTTCTGCACCTAAAGCACACGTTTGACAACCGAATTTTGATTTCATGTGAAATGAGTGCATTCGAGCATATTTGACAAGTAACAACTTTCTAAGCATGGATTTTCATGTTTTCGAGCTTTGAACACATTTTCATCATATTGGTCATTTTCACTGTATAAGCACATCTGAAACGAGTTTTCAACAAAGGACTGGGAAAAGCACTTGTTCCGAGTGGGAAAGCCCACTTTCTGTCACAGAGTGCATGAAAACAGCTTTCCGAGCACAGGAGTGCATTCAGACACTCTGTAAAGCCCGTTCTGCGCCTAAAGCACACGTTTGACAACCGAATTTTGATTTCATGTGAAATGAGTGCATTCGAGCATATTTGACAAGTAACAACTTTCTAAGCATGGATTTTCATGTTTTCGAGCTTTGAACACATTTTCATCATATTGGTCATTTTAGCTGTAAAAGCACGTCTAAAACGAGTTTTCAACATAGAACTGTGATACGCACTTGTTCAGAGTGGGAAAACACTTTTTTTCACCAAGTGCATGAAAACAGGCTTTCCGAGCACAGGAGTGCATTCAGTCACTCTGTAAAGTCCTTTCTGCGCCTAAAGCACACGTTCGACAACCGAATTTTGATTTCATGTGAAATGAGTGCATTCGAGCATATTTGACAACAACTTTCTAAGCATGGATTTTCATGTTTTCGAGCTTTGAACACATTTTCATCATATTGGTCATTTTCACTGTATAAGCACGTCTGAAACGAGTTTTCAACAAAGGACTGGGAAAAGCACTTGTTCAGAGTGGGAAAGCCCACTTTCTGTCACCGAGTGCATGAAAACAGCTTTCCGAGCACAGGAGTGCATTCAGACACTCTGTAAAGCCCTTTCTGCGCCTAAAGCACACGTTTGACAACCGAATTTTGATTTCATGTGAAATGAGTGCATTCGAGCATATTTGACAAGTAACAACTTTCTAAGCATGGATTTTCATGTTTTCGAGCTTTGAACACATTTTCATCATATTGGTCATTTTCACTGTATAAGCACATCTGAAACGAGTTTTCAACAAAGGACTGGGAAAAGCACTTGTTCAGAGTGGGAAAGCACACTTTCTGTCACCGAGTGCATGAAAACAGCTTTCCGAGCACAGGAGTGCATTCAGACACTCTGTAAAGCCCTTTCTGCGCCTAAAGCACACGTTTGACAACCGAATTTTGATTTCATGTGAAATGAGTGCATTCGAGCATATTTGACAAGTAACAACTTTCTAAGCATGGATTTTCATGTTTTCGAGCTTTGAACACATTTTCATCATATTGGTCATTTTAGCTGTAAAAGCACGTCTGAAACGAGTTTTCAACATAGAACTGTGATACGCACTTGTTCAGAGTGGGAAAGCACTTTTTTTCACAAAGTGCATGAAAACAGCTTTCCGAGCACAGGAGTGCATTCAGACACTCTGTAAAGCCCGTTCTGCGCCTAAAGCACACGTTTGACAACCGAATTTTGATTTCATGTGAAATGAGTGCATTCGAGCATATTTGACAAGTAACAACTTTCTAAGCATGGATTTTCATGTTTTCGAGCTTTGAACACATTTTCATCATATTGGTCATTTTAGCTGTAAAAGCACGTCTAAAACGAGTTTTCAACATAGAACTGTGATACGCACTTGTTCAGAGTGGGAAAACACTTTTTTTCACCAAGTGCATGAAAACAGGCTTTCCGAGCACAGGAGTGCATTCAGTCACTCTGTAAAGTCCTTTCTGCTCCTAAAGCACACGTTTGACAACCGAATTTTGATTTCATGTGAAATGAGTGCATTCGAGCATATTTGACAAGTAACAACTTTCTAAGCATGGATTTTCATGTTTTCGAGCTTTGAACACATGTTCATCATATTGGTCATTTTCACTGTATAAGCACATCTGAAACGAGTTTTCAACAAAGGACTGGGAAAAGCACTTGTTCAGAGTGGGAAAGCCCACTTTCTGTCACCGAGTGCATGAAAACAGCTTTCCGAGCACAGGAGTGCATTCAGACACTCTGTAAAGCCCTTTCTGCGCCTAAAGCACACGTTTGACAACCGAATTTTGATTTCATGTGAAATGAGTGCATTCGAGCATATTTGACAAGTAACAACTTTCTAAGCATGGATTTTCATGTTTTCGAGCTTTGAACACATTTTCATCATATTGGTCATTTTCACTGTATAAGCACATCTGAAACGAGTTTTCAACAAAGGACTGGGAAAAGCACTTGTTCAGAGTGGGAAAGCACACTTTCTGTCACCGAGTGCATGAAAACAGCTTTCCGAGCACAGGAGTGCATTCAGACACTCTGTAAAGCCCTTTCTGCGCCTAAAGCACACGTTTGACAACCGAATTTTGATTTCATGTGAAATGAGTGCATTCGAGCATATTTGACAAGTAACAACTTTCTAAGCATGGATTTTCATGTTTTCGAGCTTTGAACACATTTTCATCATATTGGTCATTTTAGCTGTAAAAGCACGTCTGAAACGAGTTTTCAACATAGAACTGTGATACGCACTTGTTCAGAGTGGGAAAACACTTTTTTTCACCAAGTGCATGAAAACAGGCTTTCCGAGCACAGGAGTGCATTCAGTCACTCTGTAAAGTCCTTTCTGCTCCTAAAGCACACGTTTGACAACCGAATTTTGATTTCATGTGAAATGAGTGCATTCGAGCATATTTGACAAGTAACAACTTTCTAAGCATGGATTTTCATGTTTTCGAGCTTTGAACACATTTTCATCATATTGGTCATTTTCACTGTATAAGCACATCTGAAACGAGTTTTCAACAAAGGACTGGGAAAAGCACTTGTTCAGAGTGGGAAAGCACACTTTCTGTCACCGAGTGCATGAAAACAGCTTTCCGAGCACAGGAGTGCATTCAGACACTCTGTAAAGCCCTTTCTGCGCCTAAAGCACACGTTTGACAACCGAATTTTGATTTCATGTGAAATGAGTGCATTCGAGCATATTTGACAAGTAACAACTTTCTAAGCATGGATTTTCATGTTTTCGAGCTTTGAACACATTTTCATCATATTGGTCATTTTAGCTGTAAAAGCACGTCTGAAACGAGTTTTCAACATAGAACTGTGATACGCACTTGTTCAGAGTGGGAAAACACTTTTTTTCACCAAGTGCATGAAAACAGGCTTTCCGAGCACAGGAGTGCATTCAGTCACTCTGTAAAGTCCTTTCTGCGCCTAAAGCACACGTTCGACAACCGAATTTTGATTTCATGTGAAATGAGTGCATTCGAGCATATTTGACAAGTAACAACTTTCTAAGCATGGATTTTCATGTTTTCGAGCTTTGAACACATTTTCATCATATTGGTCATTTTCACTGTATAAGCACATCTGAAACGAGTTTTCAACAAAGGACTGGGAAAAGCACTTGTTCCGAGTGGGAAAGCCCACTTTCTGTCACAGAGTGCATGAAAACAGCTTTCCGAGCACAGGAGTGCATTCAGACACTCTGTAAAGCCCGTTCTGCGCCTAAAGCACACGTTTGACAACCGAATTTTGATTTCATGTGAAATGAGTGCATTCGAGCATATTTGACAAGTAACAACTTTCTAAGCATGGATTTTCATGTTTTCGAGCTTTGAACACATTTTCATCATATTGGTCATTTTAGCTGTAAAAGCACGTCTGAAACGAGTTTTCAACATAGAACTGTGATACGCACTTGTTCAGAGTGGGAAAACACTTTTTTTCACCAAGTGCATGAAAACAGGCTTTCCGAGCACAGGAGTGCATTCAGTCACTCTGTAAAGTCCTTTCTGCGCCTAAAGCACACGTTCGACAACCGAATTTTGATTTCATGTGAAATGAGTGCATTCGAGCATATTTGACAAGTAACAACTTTCTAAGCATGGATTTTCATGTTTTCGAGCTTTGAACACATTTTCATCATATTGGTCATTTTCACTGTATAAGCACATCTGAAACGAGTTTTCAACAAAGGACTGGGAAAAGCACTTGTTCCGAGTGGGAAAGCCCACTTTCTGTCACAGAGTGCATGAAAACAGCTTTCCGAGCACAGGAGTGCATTCAGACACTCTGTAAAGCCCGTTCTGCGCCTAAAGCACACGTTTGACAACCGAATTTTGATTTCATGTGAAATGAGTGCATTCGAGCATATTTGACAAGTAACAACTTTCTAAGCATGGATTTTCATGTTTTCGAGCTTTGAACACATTTTCATCATATTGGTCATTTTAGCTGTAAAAGCACGTCTAAAACGAGTTTTCAACATAGAACTGTGATACGCACTTGTTCAGAGTGGGAAAACACTTTTTTTCACCAAGTGCATGAAAACAGGCTTTCCGAGCACAGGAGTGCATTCAGTCACTCTGTAAAGTCCTTTCTGCTCCTAAAGCACACGTTTGACAACCGAATTTTGATTTCATGTGAAATGAGTGCATTCGAGCATATTTGACAAGTAACAACTTTCTAAGCATGGATTTTCATGTTTTCGAGCTTTGAACACATTTTCATCATATTGGTCATTTTCACTGTATAAGCACGTCTGAAACGAGTTTTCAACAAAGGACTGGGAAAAGCACTTGTTCAGAGTGGGAAAGCTCACTTTCTGTCACCGAGTGCATGAAAACAGCTTTCCGAGCACAGGAGTGCATTCAGACACTCTGTAAAGCCCTTTCTGCGCCTAAAGCACACGTTCGACAACCGAATTTTGATTTCATGTGAAATGAGTGCATTCGAGCATATTTGACAAGTAACAACTTTCTAAGCATGGATTTTCATGTTTTCGAGCTTTGAACACATTTTCATCATATTGGTCATTTTCACTGTATAAGCACATCTGAAACGAGTTTTCAACAAAGGACAGGGAAAAGCACTTGTTCCGAGTGGGAAAGCCCACTTTCTGTCACCGAGTGCATGAAAACAGCTTTCCGAGCACAGGAGTGCATTCAGACACTCTGTAAAGCCCTTTCTGCGCCTAAAGCACACGTTTGACAACCGAATTTTGATTTCATGTGAAATGAGTGCATTCGAGCATATTTGACAAGTAACAACTTTCTAAGCATGGATTTTCATGTTTTCGAGCTTTGAACACATTTTCATCATATTGGTCATTTTCACTGTATAAGCACATCTGAAACGAGTTTTCAACAAAGGACTGGGAAAAGCACTTGTTCAGAGTGGGAAAGCACACTTTCTGTCACCGAGTGCATGAAAACAGCTTCCCGAGCACAGGAGTGCATTCAGACACTCTGTAAAGCCCTTTCTGCGCCTAAAGCACACGTTTGACAACCGAATTTTGATTTCATGTGAAATGAGTGCATTCGAGCATATTTGACAAGTAACAACTTTCTAAGCATGGATTTTCATGTTTTCGAGCTTTGAACACATTTTCATCATATTGGTCATTTTCACTGTATAAGCACATCTGAAACGAGTTTTCAACAAAGGACTGGGAAAAGCACTTGTTCAGAGTGGGAAAGCACACTTTCTGTCACCGAGTGCATGAAAACAGCTTTCCGAGCACAGGAGTGCATTCAGACACTCTGTAAAGCCCTTTCTGCGCCTAAAGCACACGTTTGACAACCGAATTTTGATTTCATGTGAAATGAGTGCATTCGAGCATATTTGACAAGTAACAACTTTCTAAGCATGGATTTTCATGTTTTCGAGCTTTGAACACATTTTCATCATATTGGTCATTTTAGCTGTAAAAGCACGTCTGAAACGAGTTTTCAACATAGAACTGTGATACGCACTTGTTCAGAGTGGGAAAACACTTTTTTTCACCAAGTGCATGAAAACAGGCTTTCCGAGCACAGGAGTGCATTCAGTCACTCTGTAAAGTCCTTTCTGCGCCTAAAGCACACGTTCGACAACCGAATTTTGATTTCATGTGAAATGAGTGCATTCGAGCATATTTGACAAGTAACAACTTTCTAAGCATGGATTTTCATGTTTTCGAGCTTTGAACACATTTTCATCATATTGGTCATTTTCACTGTATAAGCACATCTGAAACGAGTTTTCAACAAAGGACTGGGAAAAGCACTTGTTCCGAGTGGGAAAGCCCACTTTCTGTCACAGAGTGCATGAAAACAGCTTTCCGAGCACAGGAGTGCATTCAGACACTCTGTAAAGCCCGTTCTGCGCCTAAAGCACACGTTTGACAACCGAATTTTGATTTCATGTGAAATGAGTGCATTCGAGCATATTTGACAAGTAACAACTTTCTAAGCATGGATTTTCATGTTTTCGAGCTTTGAACACATTTTCATCATATTGGTCATTTTAGCTGTAAAAGCACGTCTAAAACGAGTTTTCAACATAGAACTGTGATACGCACTTGTTCAGAGTGGGAAAACACTTTTTTTCACCAAGTGCATGAAAACAGGCTTTCCGAGCACAGGAGTGCATTCAGTCACTCTGTAAAGTCCTTTCTGCTCCTAAAGCACACGTTTGACAACCGAATTTTGATTTCATGTGAAATGAGTGCATTCGAGCATATTTGACAAGTAACAACTTTCTAAGCATGGATTTTCATGTTTTCGAGCTTTGAACACATTTTCATCATATTGGTCATTTTAGCTGTAAAAGCACGTCTGAAACGAGTTTTCAACATAGAACTGTGATACGCACTTGTTCAGAGTGGGAAAACACTTTTTTTCACCAAGTGCATGAAAACAGGCTTTCCGAGCACAGGAGTGCATTCAGTCACTCTGTAAAGTCCTTTCTGCTCCTAAAGCACACGTTTGACAACCGAATTTTGATTTCATGTGAAATGAGTGCATTCGAGCATATTTGACAAGTAACAACTTTCTAAGCATGGATTTTCATGTTTTCGAGCTTTGAACACATGTTCATCATATTGGTCATTTTCACTGTATAAGCACATCTGAAACGAGTTTTCAACAAAGGACTGGGAAAAGCACTTGTTCAGAGTGGGAAAGCACACTTTCTGTCACCGAGTGCATGAAAACAGCTTTCCGAGCACAGGAGTGCATTCAGACACTCTGTAAAGCCCTTTCTGCGCCTAAAGCACACGTTTGACAACCGAATTTTGATTTCATGTGAAATGAGTGCATTCGAGCATATTTGACAAGTAACAACTTTCTAAGCATGGATTTTCATGTTTTCGAGCTTTGAACACATTTTCATCATATTGGTCATTTTCACTGTATAAGCACGTCTGAAACGAGTTTTCAACAAAGGACTGGGAAAAGCACTTGTTCAGAGTGGGAAAGCCCACTTTCTGTCACCGAGTGCATGAAAACAGCTTTCCGAGCACAGGAGTGCATTCAGACACTCTGTAAAGCCCTTTCTGCGCCTAAAGCACACGTTTGACAACCGAATTTTGATTTCATGTGAAATGAGTGCATTCGAGCATATTTGACAAGTAACAACTTTCTAAGCATGGATTTTCATGTTTTCGAGCTTTGAACACATTTTCATCATATTGGTCATTTTAGCTGTAAAAGCACGTCTGAAACGAGTTTTCAACATAGAACTGTGATACGCACTTGTTCAGAGTGGGAAAACACTTTTTTTCACCAAGTGCATGAAAACAGGCTTTCCGAGCACAGGAGTGCATTCAGTCACTCTGTAAAGTCCTTTCTGCGCCTAAAGCACACGTTCGACAACCGAATTTTGATTTCATGTGAAATGAGTGCATTCGAGCATATTTGACAAGTAACAACTTTCTAAGCATGGATTTTCATGTTTTCGAGCTTTGAACACATTTTCATCATATTGGTCATTTTCACTGTATAAGCACATCTGAAACGAGTTTTCAACAAAGGACTGGGAAAAGCACTTGTTCCGAGTGGGAAAGCCCACTTTCTGTCACAGAGTGCATGAAAACAGCTTTCCGAGCACAGGAGTGCATTCAGACACTCTGTAAAGCCCGTTCTGCGCCTAAAGCACACGTTTGACAACCGAATTTTGATTTCATGTGAAATGAGTGCATTCGAGCATATTTGACAAGTAACAACTTTCTAAGCATGGATTTTCATGTTTTCGAGCTTTGAACACATTTTCATCATATTGGTCATTTTAGCTGTAAAAGCACGTCTAAAACGAGTTTTCAACATAGAACTGTGATACGCACTTGTTCAGAGTGGGAAAACACTTTTTTTCACCAAGTGCATGAAAACAGGCTTTCCGAGCACAGGAGTGCATTCAGTCACTCTGTAAAGTCCTTTCTGCTCCTAAAGCACACGTTTGACAACCGAATTTTGATTTCATGTGAAATGAGTGCATTCGAGCATATTTGACAAGTAACAACTTTCTAAGCATGGATTTTCATGTTTTCGAGCTTTGAACACATTTTCATCATATTGGTCATTTTAGCTGTAAAAGCACGTCTGAAACGAGTTTTCAACATAGAACTGTGATACGCACTTGTTCAGAGTGGGAAAACACTTTTTTTCACCAAGTGCATGAAAACAGGCTTTCCGAGCACAGGAGTGCATTCAGTCACTCTGTAAAGTCCTTTCTGCTCCTAAAGCACACGTTTGACAACCGAATTTTGATTTCATGTGAAATGAGTGCATTCGAGCATATTTGACAAGTAACAACTTTCTAAGCATGGATTTTCATGTTTTCGAGCTTTGAACACATTTTCATCATATTGGTCATTTTCACTGTATAAGCACGTCTGAAACGAGTTTTCAACAAAGGACTGGGAAAAGCACTTGTTCAGAGTGGGAAAGCTCACTTTCTGTCACCGAGTGCATGAAAACAGCTTTCCGAGCACAGGAGTGCATTCAGACACTCTGTAAAGCCCTTTCTGCGCCTAAAGCACACGTTCGACAACCGAATTTTGATTTCATGTGAAATGAGTGCATTCGAGCATATTTGACAAGTAACAACTTTCTAAGCATGGATTTTCATGTTTTCGAGCTTTGAACACATTTTCATCATATTGGTCATTTTCACTGTATAAGCACATCTGAAACGAGTTTTCAACAAAGGACAGGGAAAAGCACTTGTTCCGAGTGGGAAAGCCCACTTTCTGTCACCGAGTGCATGAAAACAGCTTTCCGAGCACAGGAGTGCATTCAGACACTCTGTAAAGCCCTTTCTGCGCCTAAAGCACACGTTTGACAACCGAATTTTGATTTCATGTGAAATGAGTGCATTCGAGCATATTTGACAAGTAACAACTTTCTAAGCATGGATTTTCATGTTTTCGAGCTTTGAACACATTTTCATCATATTGGTCATTTTCACTGTATAAGCACATCTGAAACGAGTTTTCAACAAAGGACTGGGAAAAGCACTTGTTCAGAGTGGGAAAGCACACTTTCTGTCACCGAGTGCATGAAAACAGCTTTCCGAGCACAGGAGTGCATTCAGACACTCTGTAAAGCCCTTTCTGCGCCTAAAGCACACGTTTGACAACCGAATTTTGATTTCATGTGAAATGAGTGCATTCGAGCATATTTGACAAGTAACAACTTTCTAAGCATGGATTTTCATGTTTTCGAGCTTTGAACACATTTTCATCATATTGGTCATTTTCACTGTATAAGCACGTCTGAAACGAGTTTTCAACAAAGGACTGGGAAAAGCACTTGTTCAGAGTGGGAAAGCCCACTTTCTGTCACCAAGTGCATGAAAACAGGCTTTCCGAGCACAGGAGTGCATTCAGTCACTCTGTAAAGTCCTTTCTGCGCCTAAAGCACACGTTCGACAACCGAATTTTGATTTCATGTGAAATGAGTGCATTCGAGCATATTTGACAAGTAACAACTTTCTAAGCATGGATTTTCATGTTTTCGAGCTTTGAACACATTTTCATCATATTGGTCATTTTCACTGTATAAGCACATCTGAAACGAGTTTTCAACAAAGGACTGGGAAAAGCACTTGTTCCGAGTGGGAAAGCCCACTTTCTGTCACAGAGTGCATGAAAACAGCTTTCCGAGCACAGGAGTGCATTCAGACACTCTGTAAAGCCCGTTCTGCGCCTAAAGCACACGTTTGACAACCGAATTTTGATTTCATGTGAAATGAGTGCATTCGAGCATATTTGACAAGTAACAACTTTCTAAGCATGGATTTTCATGTTTTCGAGCTTTGAACACATTTTCATCATATTGGTCATTTTAGCTGTAAAAGCACGTCTGAAACGAGTTTTCAACAAAGGACTGGGAAAAGCACTTGTTCAGAGTGGGAAAGCACACTTTCTGTCACCGAGTGCATGAAAACAGCTTTCCGAGCACAGGAGTGCATTCAGACACTCTGTAAAGCCCTTTCTGCGCCTAAAGCACACGTTTGACAACCGAATTTTGATTTCATGTGAAATGAGTGCATTCGAGCATATTTGACAAGTAACAACTTTCTAAGCATGGATTTTCATGTTTTCGAGCTTTGAACACATTTTCATCATATTGGTCATTTTCACTGTATAAGCACGTCTGAAACGAGTTTTCAACAAAGGACTGGGAAAAGCACTTGTTCAGAGTGGGAAAGCCCACTTTCTGTCACCGAGTGCATGAAAACAGCTTTCCGAGCACAGGAGTGCATTCAGACACTCTGTAAAGCCCTTTCTGCGCCTAAAGCACACGTTTGACAACCGAATTTTGATTTCATGTGAAATGAGTGCATTCGAGCATATTTGACAAGTAACAACTTTCTAAGCATGGATTTTCATGTTTTCGAGCTTTGAACACATTTTCATCATATTGGTCATTTTCACTGTATAAGCACATCTGAAACGAGTTTTCAACAAAGGACTGGGAAAAGCACTTGTTCAGAGTGGGAAAGCACACTTTCTGTCACCGAGTGCATGAAAACAGCTTTCCGAGCACAGGAGTGCATTCAGACACTCTGTAAAGCCCTTTCTGCGCCTAAAGCACACGTTTGACAACCGAATTTTGATTTCATGTGAAATGAGTGCATTCGAGCATATTTGACAAGTAACAACTTTCTAAGCATGGATTTTCATGTTTTCGAGCTTTGAACACATTTTCATCATATTGGTCATTTTAGCTGTAAAAGCACGTCTGAAACGAGTTTTCAACATAGAACTGTGATACGCACTTGTTCAGAGTGGGAAAACACTTTTTTTCACCAAGTGCATGAAAACAGGCTTTCCGAGCACAGGAGTGCATTCAGTCACTCTGTAAAGTCCTTTCTGCGCCTAAAGCACACGTTCGACAACCGAATTTTGATTTCATGTGAAATGAGTGCATTCGAGCATATTTGACAAGTAACAACTTTCTAAGCATGGATTTTCATGTTTTCGAGCTTTGAACACATTTTCATCATATTGGTCATTTTCACTGTATAAGCACATCTGAAACGAGTTTTCAACAAAGGACTGGGAAAAGCACTTGTTCCGAGTGGGAAAGCCCACTTTCTGTCACAGAGTGCATGAAAACAGCTTTCCGAGCACAGGAGTGCATTCAGACACTCTGTAAAGCCCGTTCTGCGCCTAAAGCACACGTTTGACAACCGAATTTTGATTTCATGTGAAATGAGTGCATTCGAGCATATTTGACAAGTAACAACTTTCTAAGCATGGATTTTCATGTTTTCGAGCTTTGAACACATTTTCATCATATTGGTCATTTTAGCTGTAAAAGCACGTCTAAAACGAGTTTTCAACATAGAACTGTGATACGCACTTGTTCAGAGTGGGAAAACACTTTTTTTCACCAAGTGCATGAAAACAGGCTTTCCGAGCACAGGAGTGCATTCAGTCACTCTGTAAAGTCCTTTCTGCTCCTAAAGCACACGTTTGACAACCGAATTTTGATTTCATGTGAAATGAGTGCATTCGAGCATATTTGACAAGTAACAACTTTCTAAGCATGGATTTTCATGTTTTCGAGCTTTGAACACATTTTCATCATATTGGTCATTTTAGCTGTAAAAGCACGTCTGAAACGAGTTTTCAACATAGAACTGTGATACGCACTTGTTCAGAGTGGGAAAACACTTTTTTTCACCAAGTGCATGAAAACAGGCTTTCCGAGCACAGGAGTGCATTCAGTCACTCTGTAAAGTCCTTTCTGCTCCTAAAGCACACGTTTGACAACCGAATTTTGATTTCATGTGAAATGAGTGCATTCGAGCATATTTGACAAGTAACAACTTTCTAAGCATGGATTTTCATGTTTTCGAGCTTTGAACACATTTTCATCATATTGGTCATTTTCACTGTATAAGCACGTCTGAAACGAGTTTTCAACAAAGGACTGGGAAAAGCACTTGTTCAGAGTGGGAAAGCTCACTTTCTGTCACCGAGTGCATGAAAACAGCTTTCCGAGCACAGGAGTGCATTCAGACACTCTGTAAAGCCCTTTCTGCGCCTAAAGCACACGTTCGACAACCGAATTTTGATTTCATGTGAAATGAGTGCATTCGAGCATATTTGACAAGTAACAACTTTCTAAGCATGGATTTTCATGTTTTCGAGCTTTGAACACATTTTCATCATATTGGTCATTTTCACTGTATAAGCACATCTGAAACGAGTTTTCAACAAAGGACAGGGAAAAGCACTTGTTCCGAGTGGGAAAGCCCACTTTCTGTCACCGAGTGCATGAAAACAGCTTTCCGAGCACAGGAGTGCATTCAGACACTCTGTAAAGCCCTTTCTGCGCCTAAAGCACACGTTTGACAACCGAATTTTGATTTCATGTGAAATGAGTGCATTCGAGCATATTTGACAAGTAACAACTTTCTAAGCATGGATTTTCATGTTTTCGAGCTTTGAACACATTTTCATCATATTGGTCATTTTCACTGTATAAGCACATCTGAAACGAGTTTTCAACAAAGGACTGGGAAAAGCACTTGTTCAGAGTGGGAAAGCCCACTTTCTGTCACCGAGTGCATGAAAACAGCTTTCCGAGCACAGGAGTGCATTCAGACACTCTGTAAAGCCCTTTCTGCGCCTAAAGCACACGTTTGACAACCGAATTTTGATTTCATGTGAAATGAGTGCATTCGAGCATATTTGACAAGTAACAACTTTCTAAGCATGGATTTTCATGTTTTCGAGCTTTGAACACATTTTCATCATATTGGTCATTTTCACTGTATAAGCACGTCTGAAACGAGTTTTCAACAAAGGACTGGGAAAAGCACTTGTTCAGAGTGGGAAAGCCCACTTTCTGTCACCAAGTGCATGAAAACAGGCTTTCCGAGCACAGGAGTGCATTCAGTCACTCTGTAAAGTCCTTTCTGCGCCTAAAGCACACGTTCGACAACCGAATTTTGATTTCATGTGAAATGAGTGCATTCGAGCATATTTGACAAGTAACAACTTTCTAAGCATGGATTTTCATGTTTTCGAGCTTTGAACACATTTTCATCATATTGGTCATTTTCACTGTATAAGCACATCTGAAACGAGTTTTCAACAAAGGACTGGGAAAAGCACTTGTTCCGAGTGGGAAAGCCCACTTTCTGTCACAGAGTGCATGAAAACAGCTTTCCGAGCACAGGAGTGCATTCAGACACTCTGTAAAGCCCGTTCTGCGCCTAAAGCACACGTTTGACAACCGAATTTTGATTTCATGTGAAATGAGTGCATTCGAGCATATTTGACAAGTAACAACTTTCTAAGCATGGATTTTCATGTTTTCGAGCTTTGAACACATTTTCATCATATTGGTCATTTTAGCTGTAAAAGCACGTCTAAAACGAGTTTTCAACATAGAACTGTGATACGCACTTGTTCAGAGTGGGAAAACACTTTTTTTCACCAAGTGCATGAAAACAGGCTTTCCGAGCACAGGAGTGCATTCAGTCACTCTGTAAAGTCCTTTCTGCTCCTAAAGCACACGTTTGACAACCGAATTTTGATTTCATGTGAAATGAGTGCATTCGAGCATATTTGACAAGTAACAACTTTCTAAGCATGGATTTTCATGTTTTCGAGCTTTGAACACATTTTCATCATATTGGTCATTTTAGCTGTAAAAGCACGTCTGAAACGAGTTTTCAACATAGAACTGTGATACGCACTTGTTCAGAGTGGGAAAACACTTTTTTTCACCAAGTGCATGAAAACAGGCTTTCCGAGCACAGGAGTGCATTCAGTCACTCTGTAAAGTCCTTTCTGCTCCTAAAGCACACGTTTGACAACCGAATTTTGATTTCATGTGAAATGAGTGCATTCGAGCATATTTGACAAGTAACAACTTTCTAAGCATGGATTTTCATGTTTTCGAGCTTTGAACACATTTTCATCATATTGGTCATTTTAGCTGTAAAAGCACGTCTGAAACGAGTTTTCAACATAGAACTGTGATACGCACTTGTTCAGAGTGGGAAAACACTTTTTTTCACCAAGTGCATGAAAACAGGCTTTCCGAGCACAGGAGTGCATTCAGTCACTCTGTAAAGTCCTTTCTGCTCCTAAAGCACACGTTTGACAACCGAATTTTGATTTCATGTGAAATGAGTGCATTCGAGCATATTTGACAAGTAACAACTTTCTAAGCATGGATTTTCATGTTTTCGAGCTTTGAACACATTTTCATCATATTGGTCATTTTCACTGTATAAGCACGTCTGAAACGAGTTTTCAACAAAGGACTGGGAAAAGCACTTGTTCAGAGTGGGAAAGCTCACTTTCTGTCACCGAGTGCATGAAAACAGCTTTCCGAGCACAGGAGTGCATTCAGACACTCTGTAAAGCCCGTTCTGCACCTAAAGCACACGTTTGACAACCGAATTTTGATTTCATGTGAAATGAGTGCATTCGAGCATATTTGACAAGTAACAACTTTCTAAGCATGGATTTTCATGTTTTCGAGCTTTGAACACATTTTCATCATATTGGTCATTTTCACTGTATAAGCACATCTGAAACGAGTTTTCAACAAAGGACAGGGAAAAGCACTTGTTCCGAGTGGGAAAGCCCACTTTCTGTCACAGAGTGCATGAAAACAGCTTTCCGAGCACAGGAGTGCATTCAGACACTCTGTAAAGCCCGTTCTGCGCCTAAAGCACACGTTTGACAACCGAATTTTGATTTCATGTGAAATGAGTGCATTCGAGCATATTTGACAAGTAACAACTTTCTAAGCATGGATTTTCATGTTTTCGAGCTTTGAACACATTTTCATCATATTGGTCATTTTAGCTGTAAAAGCACGTCTAAAACGAGTTTTCAACATAGAACTGTGATACGCACTTGTTCAGAGTGGGAAAACACTTTTTTTCACCAAGTGCATGAAAACAGGCTTTCCGAGCACAGGAGTGCATTCAGTCACTCTGTAAAGTCCTTTCTGCGCCTAAAGCACACGTTCGACAACCGAATTTTGATTTCATGTGAAATGAGTGCATTCGAGCATATTTGACAACAACTTTCTAAGCATGGATTTTCATGTTTTCGAGCTTTGAACACATTTTCATCATATTGGTCATTTTCACTGTATAAGCACGTCTGAAACGAGTTTTCAACAAAGGACTGGGAAAAGCACTTGTTCAGAGTGGGAAAGCCCACTTTCTGTCACCGAGTGCATGAAAACAGCTTTCCGAGCACAGGAGTGCATTCAGACACTCTGTAAAGCCCTTTCTGCGCCTAAAGCACACGTTTGACAACCGAATTTTGATTTCATGTGAAATGAGTGCATTCGAGCATATTTGACAAGTAACAACTTTCTAAGCATGGATTTTCATGTTTTCGAGCTTTGAACACATTTTCATCATATTGGTCATTTTCACTGTATAAGCACGTCTGAAACGAGTTTTCAACAAAGGACTGGGAAAAGCACTTGTTCAGAGTGGGAAAGCCCACTTTCTGTCACCGAGTGCATGAAAACAGCTTTCCGAGCACAGGAGTGCATTCAGACACTCTGTAAAGCCCTTTCTGCGCCTAAAGCACACGTTTGACAACCGAATTTTGATTTCATGTGAAATGAGTGCATTCGAGCATATTTGACAAGTAACAACTTTCTAAGCATGGATTTTCATGTTTTCGAGCTTTGAACACATTTTCATCATATTGGTCATTTTAGCTGTAAAAGCACGTCTGAAACGAGTTTTCAACATAGAACTGTGATACGCACTTGTTCAGAGTGGGAAAACACTTTTTTTCACCAAGTGCATGAAAACAGGCTTTCCGAGCACAGGAGTGCATTCAGTCACTCTGTAAAGTCCTTTCTGCGCCTAAAGCACACGTTCGACAACCGAATTTTGATTTCATGTGAAATGAGTGCATTCGAGCATATTTGACAAGTAACAACTTTCTAAGCATGGATTTTCATGTTTTCGAGCTTTGAACACATTTTCATCATATTGGTCATTTTCACTGTATAAGCACATCTGAAACGAGTTTTCAACAAAGGACTGGGAAAAGCACTTGTTCCGAGTGGGAAAGCCCACTTTCTGTCACAGAGTGCATGAAAACAGCTTTCCGAGCACAGGAGTGCATTCAGACACTCTGTAAAGCCCTTTCTGCGCCTAAAGCACACGTTTGACAACCGAATTTTGATTTCATGTGAAATGAGTGCATTCGAGCATATTTGACAAGTAACAACTTTCTAAGCATGGATTTTCATGTTTTCGAGCTTTGAACACATTTTCATCATATTGGTCATTTTAGCTGTAAAAGCACGTCTAAAACGAGTTTTCAACATAGAACTGTGATACGCACTTGTTCAGAGTGGGAAAACACTTTTTTTCACCAAGTGCATGAAAACAGGCTTTCCGAGCACAGGAGTGCATTCAGTCACTCTGTAAAGTCCTTTCTGCTCCTAAAGCACACGTTCGACAACCGAATTTTGATTTCATGTGAAATGAGTGCATTCGAGCATATTTGACAAGTAACAACTTTCTAAGCATGGATTTTCATGTTTTCGAGCTTTGAACACATTTTCATCATATTGGTCATTTTAGCTGTAAAAGCACGTCTGAAACGAGTTTTCAACATAGAACTGTGATACGCACTTGTTCAGAGTGGGAAAACACTTTTTTTCACCAAGTGCATGAAAACAGGCTTTCCGAGCACAGGAGTGCATTCAGTCACTCTGTAAAGTCCTTTCTGCTCCTAAAGCACACGTTTGACAACCGAATTTTGATTTCATGTGAAATGAGTGCATTCGAGCATATTTGACAAGTAACAACTTTCTAAGCATGGATTTTCATGTTTTCGAGCTTTGAACACATTTTCATCATATTGGTCATTTTCACTGTATAAGCACATCTGAAACGAGTTTTCAACAAAGGACTGGGAAAAGCACTTGTTCAGAGTGGGAAAGCACACTTTCTGTCACCGAGTGCATGAAAACAGCTTTCCGAGCACAGGAGTGCATTCAGACACTCTGTAAAGCCCTTTCTGCGCCTAAAGCACACGTTTGACAACCGAATTTTGATTTCATGTGAAATGAGTGCATTCGAGCATATTTGACAAGTAACAACTTTCTAAGCATGGATTTTCATGTTTTCGAGCTTTGAACACATTTTCATCATATTGGTCATTTTCACTGTATAAGCACGTCTGAAACGAGTTTTCAACAAAGGACTGGGAAAAGCACTTGTTCAGAGTGGGAAAGCTCACTTTCTGTCACCGAGTGCATGAAAACAGCTTTCCGAGCACAGGAGTGCATTCAGACACTCTGTAAAGCCCGTTCTGCACCTAAAGCACACGTTTGACAACCGAATTTTGATTTCATGTGAAATGAGTGCATTCGAGCATATTTGACAAGTAACAACTTTCTAAGCATGGATTTTCATGTTTTCGAGCTTTGAACACATTTTCATCATATTGGTCATTTTCACTGTATAAGCACATCTGAAACGAGTTTTCAACAAAGGACAGGGAAAAGCACTTGTTCCGAGTGGGAAAGCCCACTTTCTGTCACAGAGTGCATGAAAACAGCTTTCCGAGCACAGGAGTGCATTCAGACACTCTGTAAAGCCCGTTCTGCGCCTAAAGCACACGTTTGACAACCGAATTTTGATTTCATGTGAAATGAGTGCACTCGAGCATATTTGACAAGTAACAACTTTCTAAGCATGGATTTTCATGTTTTCGAGCTTTGAACACATTTTCATCATATTGGTCATTTTAGCTGTAAAAGCACGTCTAAAACGAGTTTTCAACATAGAACTGTGATACGCACTTGTTCAGAGTGGGAAAACACTTTTTTTCACCAAGTGCATGAAAACAGGCTTTCCGAGCACAGGAGTGCATTCAGTCACTCTGTAAAGTCCTTTCTGCGCCTAAAGCACACGTTCGACAACCGAATTTTGATTTCATGTGAAATGAGTGCATTCGAGCATATTTGACAACAACTTTCTAAGCATGGATTTTCATGTTTTTGAGCTTTGAACACATTTTCATCATATTGGTCATTTTCACTGTATAAGCACGTCTGAAACGAGTTTTCAACAAAGGACTGGGAAAAGCACTTGTTCAGAGTGGGAAAGCCCACTTTCTGTCACCGAGTGCATGAAAACAGCTTTCCGAGCACAGGAGTGCATTCAGACACTCTGTAAAGCCCTTTCTGCGCCTAAAGCACACGTTTGACAACCGAATTTTGATTTCATGTGAAATGAGTGCATTCGAGCATATTTGACAAGTAACAACTTTCTAAGCATGGATTTTCATGTTTTCGAGCTTTGAACACATTTTCATCATATTGGTCATTTTCACTGTATAAGCACGTCTGAAACGAGTTTTCAACAAAGGACTGGGAAAAGCACTTGTTCAGAGTGGGAAAGCCCACTTTCTGTCACCGAGTGCATGAAAACAGCTTTCCGAGCACAGGAGTGCATTCAGACACTCTGTAAAGCCCTTTCTGCGCCTAAAGCACACGTTTGACAACCGAATTTTGATTTCATGTGAAATGAGTGCATTCGAGCATATTTGACAAGTAACAACTTTCTAAGCATGGATTTTCATGTTTTCGAGCTTTGAACACATTTTCATCATATTGGTCATTTTCACTGTATAAGCACATCTGAAACGAGTTTTCAACAAAGGACTGGGAAAAGCACTTGTTCAGAGTGGGAAAGCACACTTTCTGTCACCGAGTGCATGAAAACAGCTTTCCGAGCACAGGAGTGCATTCAGACACTCTGTAAAGCCCTTTCTGCGCCTAAAGCACACGTTTGACAACCGAATTTTGATTTCATGTGAAATGAGTGCATTCGAGCATATTTGACAAGTAACAACTTTCTAAGCATGGATTTTCATGTTTTCGAGCTTTGAACACATTTTCATCATATTGGTCATTTTAGCTGTAAAAGCACGTCTGAAACGAGTTTTCAACATAGAACTGTGATACGCACTTGTTCAGAGTGGGAAAACACTTTTTTTCACCAAGTGCATGAAAACAGGCTTTCCGAGCACAGGAGTGCATTCAGTCACTCTGTAAAGTCCTTTCTGCGCCTAAAGCACACGTTCGACAACCGAATTTTGATTTCATGTGAAATGAGTGCATTCGAGCATATTTGACAAGTAACAACTTTCTAAGCATGGATTTTCATGTTTTCGAGCTTTGAACACATTTTCATCATATTGGTCATTTTCACTGTATAAGCACATCTGAAACGAGTTTTCAACAAAGGACTGGGAAAAGCACTTGTTCCGAGTGGGAAAGCCCACTTTCTGTCACAGAGTGCATGAAAACAGCTTTCCGAGCACAGGAGTGCATTCAGACACTCTGTAAAGCCCGTTCTGCGCCTAAAGCACACGTTTGACAACCGAATTTTGATTTCATGTGAAATGAGTGCATTCGAGCATATTTGACAAGTAACAACTTTCTAAGCATGGATTTTCATGTTTTCGAGCTTTGAACACATTTTCATCATATTGGTCATTTTAGCTGTAAAAGCACGTCTAAAACGAGTTTTCAACATAGAACTGTGATACGCACTTGTTCAGAGTGGGAAAACACTTTTTTTCACCAAGTGCATGAAAACAGGCTTTCCGAGCACAGGAGTGCATTCAGTCACTCTGTAAAGTCCTTTCTGCTCCTAAAGCACACGTTTGACAACCGAATTTTGATTTCATGTGAAATGAGTGCATTCGAGCATATTTGACAAGTAACAACTTTCTAAGCATGGATTTTCATGTTTTCGAGCTTTGAACACATTTTCATCATATTGGTCATTTTCACTGTATAAGCACATCTGAAACGAGTTTTCAACAAAGGACTGGGAAAAGCACTTGTTCAGAGTGGGAAAGCTCACTTTCTGTCACCGAGTGCATGAAAACAGCTTTCCGAGCACAGGAGTGCATTCAGACACTCTGTAAAGCCCGTTCTGCACCTAAAGCACACGTTTGACAACCGAATTTTGATTTCATGTGAAATGAGTGCATTCGAGCATATTTGACAAGTAACAACTTTCTAAGCATGGATTTTCATGTTTTCGAGCTTTGAACACATTTTCATCATATTGGTCATTTTCACTGTATAAGCACATCTGAAACGAGTTTTCAACAAAGGACTGGGAAAAGCACTTGTTCCGAGTGGGAAAGCCCACTTTCTGTCACAGAGTGCATGAAAACAGCTTTCCGAGCACAGGAGTGCATTCAGACACTCTGTAAAGCCCGTTCTGCGCCTAAAGCACACGTTTGACAACCGAATTTTGATTTCATGTGAAATGAGTGCATTCGAGCATATTTGACAAGTAACAACTTTCTAAGCATGGATTTTCATGTTTTCGAGCTTTGAACACATTTTCATCATATTGGTCATTTTAGCTGTAAAAGCACGTCTAAAACGAGTTTTCAACATAGAACTGTGATACGCACTTGTTCAGAGTGGGAAAACACTTTTTTTCACCAAGTGCATGAAAACAGGCTTTCCGAGCACAGGAGTGCATTCAGTCACTCTGTAAAGTCCTTTCTGCGCCTAAAGCACACGTTCGACAACCGAATTTTGATTTCATGTGAAATGAGTGCATTCGAGCATATTTGACAACAACTTTCTAAGCATGGATTTTCATGTTTTCGAGCTTTGAACACATTTTCATCATATTGGTCATTTTCACTGTATAAGCACGTCTGAAACGAGTTTTCAACAAAGGACTGGGAAAAGCACTTGTTCAGAGTGGGAAAGCCCACTTTCTGTCACCGAGTGCATGAAAACAGCTTTCCGAGCACAGGAGTGCATTCAGACACTCTGTAAAGCCCTTTCTGCGCCTAAAGCACACGTTTGACAACCGAATTTTGATTTCATGTGAAATGAGTGCATTCGAGCATATTTGACAAGTAACAACTTTCTAAGCATGGATTTTCATGTTTTCGAGCTTTGAACACATTTTCATCATATTGGTCATTTTCACTGTATAAGCACATCTGAAACGAGTTTTCAACAAAGGACTGGGAAAAGCACTTGTTCAGAGTGGGAAAGCACACTTTCTGTCACCGAGTGCATGAAAACAGCTTTCCGAGCACAGGAGTGCATTCAGACACTCTGTAAAGCCCTTTCTGCGCCTAAAGCACACGTTTGACAACCGAATTTTGATTTCATGTGAAATGAGTGCATTCGAGCATATTTGACAAGTAACAACTTTCTAAGCATGGATTTTCATGTTTTCGAGCTTTGAACACATTTTCATCATATTGGTCATTTTAGCTGTAAAAGCACGTCTGAAACGAGTTTTCAACATAGAACTGTGATACGCACTTGTTCAGAGTGGGAAAACACTTTTTTTCACCAAGTGCATGAAAACAGGCTTTCCGAGCACAGGAGTGCATTCAGTCACTCTGTAAAGTCCTTTCTGCTCCTAAAGCACACGTTTGACAACCGAATTTTGATTTCATGTGAAATGAGTGCATTCGAGCATATTTGACAAGTAACAACTTTCTAAGCATGGATTTTCATGTTTTCGAGCTTTGAACACATTTTCATCATATTGGTCATTTTAGCTGTAAAAGCACGTCTGAAACGAGTTTTCAACATAGAACTGTGATACGCACTTGTTCAGAGTGGGAAAACACTTTTTTTCACCAAGTGCATGAAAACAGGCTTTCCGAGCACAGGAGTGCATTCAGTCACTCTGTAAAGTCCTTTCTGCTCCTAAAGCACACGTTTGACAACCGAATTTTGATTTCATGTGAAATGAGTGCATTTGAGCATATTTGACAAGTAACAACTTTCTAAGCATGGATTTTCATGTTTTCGAGCTTTGAACACATTTTCATCATATTGGTCATTTTCACTGTATAAGCACATCTGAAACGAGTTTTCAACAAAGGACTGGGAAAAGCACTTGTTCAGAGTGGGAAAGCACACTTTCTGTCACCGAGTGCATGAAAACAGCTTTCCGAGCACAGGAGTGCATTCAGACACTCTGTAAAGCCCTTTCTGCGCCTAAAGCACACGTTTGACAACCGAATTTTGATTTCATGTGAAATGAGTGCATTCGAGCATATTTGACAAGTAACAACTTTCTAAGCATGGATTTTCATGTTTTCGAGCTTTGAACACATTTTCATCATATTGGTCATTTTCACTGTATAAGCACGTCTGAAACGAGTTTTCAACAAAGGACTGGGAAAAGCACTTGTTCAGAGTGGGAAAGCCCACTTTCTGTCACCGAGTGCATGAAAACAGCTTTCCGAGCACAGGAGTGCATTCAGACACTCTGTAAAGCCCTTTCTGCGCCTAAAGCACACGTTTGACAACCGAATTTTGATTTCATGTGAAATGAGTGCATTCGAGCATATTTGACAAGTAACAACTTTCTAAGCATGGATTTTCATGTTTTCGAGCTTTGAACACATTTTCATCATATTGGTCATTTTCACTGTATAAGCACATCTGAAACGAGTTTTCAACAAAGGACTGGGAAAAGCACTTGTTCAGAGTGGGAAAGCACACTTTCTGTCACCGAGTGCATGAAAACAGCTTTCCGAGCACAGGAGTGCATTCAGACACTCTGTAAAGCCCTTTCTGCGCCTAAAGCACACGTTTGACAACCGAATTTTGATTTCATGTGAAATGAGTGCATTCGAGCATATTTGACAAGTAACAACTTTCTAAGCATGGATTTTCATGTTTTCGAGCTTTGAACACATTTTCATCATATTGGTCATTTTAGCTGTAAAAGCACGTCTGAAACGAGTTTTCAACATAGAACTGTGATACACACTTGTTCAGAGTGGGAAAACACTTTTTTTCACCAAGTGCATGAAAACAGGCTTTCCGAGCACAGGAGTGCATTCAGTCACTCTGTAAAGTCCTTTCTGCGCCTAAAGCACACGTTCGACAACCGAATTTTGATTTCATGTGAAATGAGTGCATTCGAGCATATTTGACAAGTAACAACTTTCTAAGCATGGATTTTCATGTTTTCGAGCTTTGAACACATTTTCATCATATTGGTCATTTTCACTGTATAAGCACATCTGAAACGAGTTTTCAACAAAGGACTGGGAAAAGCACTTGTTCCGAGTGGGAAAGCACACTTTCTGTCACAGAGTGCATGAAAACAGCTTTCCGAGCACAGGAGTGCATTCAGACACTCTGTAAAGCCCGTTCTGCGCCTAAAGCACACGTTTGACAACCGAATTTTGATTTCATGTGAAATGAGTGCATTCGAGCATATTTGACAAGTAACAACTTTCTAAGCATGGATTTTCATGTTTTCGAGCTTTGAACACATTTTCATCATATTGGTCATTTTAGCTGTAAAAGCACGTCTAAAATGAGTTTTCAACATAGAACTGTGATACGCACTTGTTCAGAGTGGGAAAACACTTTTTTTCACCAAGTGCATGAAAACAGGCTTTCCGAGCACAGGAGTGCATTCAGTCACTCTGTAAAGTCCTTTCTGCTCCTAAAGCACACGTTTGACAACCGAATTTTGATTTCATGTGAAATGAGTGCATTCGAGCATATTTGACAAGTAACAACTTTCTAAGCATGGATTTTCATGTTTTCGAGCTTTGAACACATTTTCATCATATTGGTCATTTTAGCTGTAAAAGCACGTCTGAAACGAGTTTTCAACATAGAACTGTGATACGCACTTGTTCAGAGTGGGAAAACACTTTTTTTCACCAAGTGCATGAAAACAGGCTTTCCGAGCACAGGAGTGCATTCAGTCACTCTGTAAAGTCCTTTCTGCTCCTAAAGCACACGTTTGACAACCGAATTTTGATTTCATGTGAAATGAGTGCATTTGAGCATATTTGACAAGTAACAACTTTCTAAGCATGGATTTTCATGTTTTCGAGCTTTGAACACATTTTCATCATATTGGTCATTTTCACTGTATAAGCACATCTGAAACGAGTTTTCAACAAAGGACTGGGAAAAGCACTTGTTCAGAGTGGGAAAGCACACTTTCTGTCACCGAGTGCATGAAAACAGCTTTCCGAGCACAGGAGTGCATTCAGACACTCTGTAAAGCCCTTTCTGCGCCTAAAGCACACGTTTGACAACCGAATTTTGATTTCATGTGAAATGAGTGCATTCGAGCATATTTGACAAGTAACAACTTTCTAAGCATGGATTTTCATGTTTTCGAGCTTTGAACACATTTTCATCATATTGGTCATTTTCACTGTATAAGCACGTCTGAAACGAGTTTTCAACAAAGGACTGGGAAAAGCACTTGTTCAGAGTGGGAAAGCTCACTTTCTGTCACCGAGTGCATGAAAACAGCTTTCCGAGCACAGGAGTGCATTCAGACACTCTGTAAAGCCCGTTCTGCACCTAAAGCACACGTTTGACAACCGAATTTTGATTTCATGTGAAATGAGTGCATTCGAGCATATTTGACAAGTAACAACTTTCTAAGCATGGATTTTCATGTTTTCGAGCTTTGAACACATTTTCATCATATTGGTCATTTTCACTGTATAAGCACATCTGAAACGAGTTTTCAACAAAGGACTGGGAAAAGCACTTGTTCCGAGTGGGAAAGCCCACTTTCTGTCACAGAGTGCATGAAAACAGCTTTCCGAGCACAGGAGTGCATTCAGACACTCTGTAAAGCCCGTTCTGCGCCTAAAGCACACGTTTGACAACCGAATTTTGATTTCATGTGAAATGAGTGCATTCGAGCATATTTGACAAGTAACAACTTTCTAAGCATGGATTTTCATGTTTTCGAGCTTTGAACACATTTTCATCATATTGGTCATTTTAGCTGTAAAAGCACGTCTAAAACGAGTTTTCAACATAGAACTGTGATACGCACTTGTTCAGAGTGGGAAAACACTTTTTTTCACCAAGTGCATGAAAACAGGCTTTCCGAGCACAGGAGTGCATTCAGTCACTCTGTAAAGTCCTTTCTGCGCCTAAAGCACACGTTCGACAACCGAATTTTGATTTCATGTGAAATGAGTGCATTCGAGCATATTTGACAAGTAACAACTTTCTAAGCATGGATTTTCATGTTTTCGAGCTTTGAACACATTTTCATCATATTGGTCATTTTCACTGTATAAGCACGTCTGAAACGAGTTTTCAACAAAGGACTGGGAAAAGCACTTGTTCAGAGTGGGAAAGCCCACTTTCTGTCACCGAGTGCATGAAAACAGCTTTCCGAGCACAGGAGTGCATTCAGACACTCTGTAAAGCCCTTTCTGCGCCTAAAGCACACGTTTGACAACCGAATTTTGATTTCATGTGAAATGAGTGCATTCGAGCATATTTGACAAGTAACAACTTTCTAAGCATGGATTTTCATGTTTTCGAGCTTTGAACACATTTTCATCATATTGGTCATTTTAGCTGTAAAAGCACGTCTAAAACGAGTTTTCAACATAGAACTGTGATACGCACTTGTTCAGAGTGGGAAAACACTTTTTTTCACCAAGTGCATGAAAACAGGCTTTCCGAGCACAGGAGTGCATTCAGTCACTCTGTAAAGTCCTTTCTGCGCCTAAAGCACACGTTCGACAACCGAATTTTGATTTCATGTGAAATGAGTGCATTCGAGCATATTTGACAACAACTTTCTAAGCATGGATTTTCATGTTTTTGAGCTTTGAACACATTTTCATCATATTGGTCATTTTCACTGTATAAGCACGTCTGAAACGAGTTTTCAACAAAGGACTGGGAAAAGCACTTGTTCAGAGTGGGAAAGCCCACTTTCTGTCACCGAGTGCATGAAAACAGCTTTCCGAGCACAGGAGTGCATTCAGACACTCTGTAAAGCCCTTTCTGCGCCTAAAGCACACGTTTGACAACCGAATTTTGATTTCATGTGAAATGAGTGCATTCGAGCATATTTGACAAGTAACAACTTTCTAAGCATGGATTTTCATGTTTTCGAGCTTTGAACACATTTTCATCATATTGGTCATTTTAGCTGTAAAAGCACGTCTAAAACGAGTTTTCAACATAGAACTGTGATACGCACTTGTTCAGAGTGGGAAAACACTTTTTTTCACCAAGTGCATGAAAACAGGCTTTCCGAGCACAGGAGTGCATTCAGTCACTCTGTAAAGTCCTTTCTGCTCCTAAAGCACACGTTTGACAACCGAATTTTGATTTCATGTGAAATGAGTGCATTCGAGCATATTTGACAAGTAACAACTTTCTAAGCATGGATTTTCATGTTTTCGAGCTTTGAACACATTTTCATCATATTGGTCATTTTAGCTGTAAAAGCACGTCTGAAACGAGTTTTCAACATAGAACTGTGATACGCACTTGTTCAGAGTGGGAAAACACTTTTTTTCACCAAGTGCATGAAAACAGGCTTTCCGAGCACAGGAGTGCATTCAGTCACTCTGTAAAGTCCTTTCTGCTCCTAAAGCACACGTTTGACAACCGAATTTTGATTTCATGTGAAATGAGTGCATTTGAGCATATTTGACAAGTAACAACTTTCTAAGCATGGATTTTCATGTTTTCGAGCTTTGAACACATTTTCATCATATTGGTCATTTTCACTGTATAAGCACATCTGAAACGAGTTTTCAACAAAGGACTGGGAAAAGCACTTGTTCAGAGTGGGAAAGCACACTTTCTGTCACCGAGTGCATGAAAACAGGCTTTCCGAGCACAGGAGTGCATTCAGTCACTCTGTAAAGTCCTTTCTGCTCCTAAAGCACACGTTTGACAACCGAATTTTGATTTCATGTGAAATGAGTGCATTCGAGCATATTTGACAAGTAACAACTTTCTAAGCATGGATTTTCATGTTTTCGAGCTTTGAACACATTTTCATCATATTGGTCATTTTCACTGTATAAGCACATCTGAAACGAGTTTTCAACAAAGGACTGGGAAAAGCACTTGTTCCGAGTGGGAAAGCCCACTTTCTGTCACAGAGTGCATGAAAACAGCTTTCCGAGCACAGGAGTGCATTCAGACACTCTGTAAAGCCCGTTCTGCGCCTAAAGCACACGTTTGACAACCGAATTTTGATTTCATGTGAAATGAGTGCATTCGAGCATATTTGACAAGTAACAACTTTCTAAGCATGGATTTTCATGTTTTCGAGCTTTGAACACATTTTCATCATATTGGTCATTTTAGCTGTAAAAGCACGTCTAAAACGAGTTTTCAACATAGAACTGTGATACGCACTTGTTCAGAGTGGGAAAACACTTTTTTTCACCAAGTGCATGAAAACAGGCTTTCCGAGCACAGGAGTGCATTCAGTCACTCTGTAAAGTCCTTTCTGCGCCTAAAGCACACGTTCGACAACCGAATTTTGATTTCATGTGAAATGAGTGCATTCGAGCATATTTGACAAGTAACAACTTTCTAAGCATGGATTTTCATGTTTTCGAGCTTTGAACACATTTTCATCATATTGGTCATTTTCACTGTATAAGCACGTCTGAAACGAGTTTTCAACAAAGGACTGGGAAAAGCACTTGTTCAGAGTGGGAAAGCCCACTTTCTGTCACCGAGTGCATGAAAACAGCTTTCCGAGCACAGGAGTGCATTCAGACACTCTGTAAAGCCCGTTCTGCGCCTAAAGCACACGTTTGACAACCGAATTTTGATTTCATGTGAAATGAGTGCATTCGAGCATATTTGACAAGTAACAACTTTCTAAGCATGAATTTTCATGTTTTCGAGCTTTGAACACATTTTCATCATATTGGTCATTTTAGCTGTAAAAGCACATCTAAAACGAGTTTTCAACATAGAACTGTGATACGCACTTGTTCAGAGTGGGAAAACACTTTTTTTCACCAAGTGCATGAAGACAGGCTTTCCGAGCACAGGAGTGCATTCAGTCACTCTGTAAAGTCCTTTCTGCGCCTAAAGCACACGTTCGACAACCGAATTTTGATTTCATGTGAAATGAGTGCATTCGAGCATATTTGACAACAACTTTCTAAGCATGGATTTTCATGTTTTTGAGCTTTGAACACATTTTCATCATATTGGTCATTTTCACTGTATAAGCACGTCTGAAACGAGTTTTCAACAAAGGACTGGGAAAAGCACTTGTTCAGAGTGGGAAAGCCCACTTTCTGTCACCGAGTGCATGAAAACAGCTTTCCGAGCACAGGAGTGCATTCAGACACTCTGTAAAGCCCTTTCTGCGCCTAAAGCACACGTTTGACAACCGAATTTTGATTTCATGTGAAATGAGTGCATTCGAGCATATTTGACAAGTAACAACTTTCTAAGCATGGATTTTCATGTTTTCGAGCTTTGAACACATTTTCATCATATTGGTCATTTTAGCTGTAAAAGCACGTCTGAAACGAGTTTTCAACATAGAACTGTGATACGCACTTGTTCAGAGTGGGAAAACACTTTTTTTCACCAAGTGCATGAAAACAGGCTTTCCGAGCACAGGAGTGCATTCAGTCACTCTGTAAAGTCCTTTCTGCTCCTAAAGCACACGTTTGACAACCGAATTTTGATTTCATGTGAAATGAGTGCATTTGAGCATATTTGACAAGTAACAACTTTCTAAGCATGGATTTTCATGTTTTCGAGCTTTGAACACATTTTCATCATATTGGTCATTTTCACTGTATAAGCACATCTGAAACGAGTTTTCAACAAAGGACTGGGAAAAGCACTTGTTCAGAGTGGGAAAGCACACTTTCTGTCACCGAGTGCATGAAAACAGCTTTCCGAGCACAGGAGTGCATTCAGACACTCTGTAAAGCCCTTTCTGCGCCTAAAGCACACGTTTGACAACCGAATTTTGATTTCATGTGAAATGAGTGCATTCGAGCATATTTGACAAGTAACAACTTTCTAAGCATGGATTTTCATGTTTTCGAGCTTTGAACACATTTTCATCATATTGGTCATTTTCACTGTATAAGCACGTCTGAAACGAGTTTTCAACAAAGGACTGGGAAAAGCACTTGTTCAGAGTGGGAAAGCTCACTTTCTGTCACCGAGTGCATGAAAACAGCTTTCCGAGCACAGGAGTGCATTCAGACACTCTGTAAAGCCCGTTCTGCACCTAAAGCACACGTTTGACAACCGAATTTTGATTTCATGTGAAATGAGTGCATTCGAGCATATTTGACAAGTAACAACTTTCTAAGCATGGATTTTCATGTTTTCGAGCTTTGAACACATTTTCATCATATTGGTCATTTTCACTGTATAAGCACATCTGAAACGAGTTTTCAACAAAGGACTGGGAAAAGCACTTGTTCCGAGTGGGAAAGCCCACTTTCTGTCACAGAGTGCATGAAAACAGCTTTCCGAGCACAGGAGTGCATTCAGACACTCTGTAAAGCCCGTTCTGCGCCTAAAGCACACGTTTGACAACCGAATTTTGATTTCATGTGAAATGAGTGCATTCGAGCATATTTGACA
Source organism: Neoarius graeffei (assembly GCF_027579695.1). Classification (NCBI taxonomy): domain Eukaryota; kingdom Metazoa; phylum Chordata; class Actinopteri; order Siluriformes; family Ariidae; genus Neoarius; species Neoarius graeffei. Next base: position 18,974,996 of record NC_083581.1, on the reverse strand, counting down.
AGTAACAACTTTCTAAGCATGGATTTTCATGTTTTCGAGCTTTGAACACATTTTCATCATATTGGTCATTTTAGCTGTAAAAGCACGTCTAAAACGAGTTTTCAACATAGAACTGTGATACGCACTTGTTCAGAGTGGGAAAACACTTTTTTTCACCAAGTGCATGAAAACAGGCTTTCCGAGCACAGGAGTGCATTCAGTCACTCTGTAAAGTCCTTTCTGCGCCTAAAGCACACGTTCGACAACCGAATTTTGATTTCATGTGAAATGAGTGCATTCGAGCATATTTGACAAGTAACAACTTTCTAAGCATGGATTTTCATGTTTTCGAGCTTTGAACACATTTTCATCATATTGGTCATTTTCACTGTATAAGCACGTCTGAAACGAGTTTTCAACAAAGGACTGGGAAAAGCACTTGTTCAGAGTGGGAAAGCCCACTTTCTGTCACCGAGTGCATGAAAACAGCTTTCCGAGCACAGGAGTGCATTCAGACACTCTGTAAAGCCCTTTCTGCGCCTAAAGCACACGTTTGACAACCGAATTTTGATTTCATGTGAAATGAGTGCATTCGAGCATATTTGACAAGTAACAACTTTCTAAGCATGGATTTTCATGTTTTCGAGCTTTGAACACATTTTCATCATATTGGTCATTTTAGCTGTAAAAGCACGTCTAAAACGAGTTTTCAACATAGAACTGTGATACGCACTTGTTCAGAGTGGGAAAACACTTTTTTTCACCAAGTGCATGAAAACAGGCTTTCCGAGCACAGGAGTGCATTCAGTCACTCTGTAAAGTCCTTTCTGCGCCTAAAGCACACGTTCGACAACCGAATTTTGATTTCATGTGAAATGAGTGCATTCGAGCATATTTGACAACAACTTTCTAAGCATGGATTTTCATGTTTTTGAGCTTTGAACACATTTTCATCATATTGGTCATTTTCACTGTATAAGCACGTCTGAAACGAGTTTTCAACAAAGGACTGGGAAAAGCACTTGTTCAGAGTGGGAAAGCCCACTTTCTGTCACCGAGTGCATGAAAACAGCTTTCCGAGCACAGGAGTGCATTCAGACACTCTGTAAAGCCCTTTCTGCGCCTAAAGCACACGTTTGACAACCGAATTTTGATTTCATGTGAAATGAGTGCATTCGAGCATATTTGACAAGTAACAACTTTCTAAGCATGGATTTTCATGTTTTCGAGCTTTGAACACATTTTCATCATATTGGTCATTTTCACTGTATAAGCACATCTGAAACGAGTTTTCAACAAAGGACTGGGAAAAGCACTTGTTCAGAGTGGGAAAGCCCACTTTCTGTCACCGAGTGCATGAAAACAGCTTTCCGAGCACAGGAGTGCATTCAGACACTCTGTAAAGCCCTTTCTGCGCCTAAAGCACACGTTTGACAACCGAATTTTGATTTCATGTGAAATGAGTGCATTCGAGCATATTTGACAAGTAACAACTTTCTAAGCATGGATTTTCATGTTTTCGAGCTTTGAACACATTTTCATCATATTGGTCATTTTCACTGTATAAGCACATCTGAAACGAGTTTTCAACAAAGGACTGGGAAAAGCACTTGTTCCGAGTGGGAAAGCCCACTTTCTGTCACCGAGTGCATGAAAACAGCTTTCCGAGCACAGGAGTGCATTCAGACACTCTGTAAAGCCCGTTCTGCGCCTAAAGCACACGTTTGACAACCGAATTTTGATTTCATGTGAAATGAGTGCATTCGAGCATATTTGACAAGTAACAACTTTCTAAGCATGGATTTTCATGTTTTCGAGCTTTGAACACATTTTCATCATATTGGTCATTTTAGCTGTAAAAGCACGTCTGAAACGAGTTTTCAACATAGAACTGTGATACGCACTTGTTCAGAGTGGGAAAACACTTTTTTTCACCAAGTGCATGAAAACAGGCTTTCCGAGCACAGGAGTGCATTCAGTCACTCTGTAAAGTCCTTTCTGCTCCTAAAGCACACGTTTGACAACCGAATTTTGATTTCATGTGAAATGAGTGCATTCGAGCATATTTGACAAGTAACAACTTTCTAAGCATGGATTTTCATGTTTTCGAGCTTTGAACACATTTTCATCATATTGGTCATTTTCACTGTATAAGCACATCTGAAACGAGTTTTCAACAAAGGACTGGGAAAAGCACTTGTTCCGAGTGGGAAAGCCCACTTTCTGTCACCGAGTGCATGAAAACAGCTTTCCGAGCACAGGAGTGTATTCAGACACTCTGTAAAGCCCGTTCTGCGCCTAAAGCACACGTTTGACAACCGAATTTTGATTTCATGTGAAATGAGTGCATTCGAGCATATTTGACAAGTAACAACTTTCTAAGCATGGATTTTCATGTTTTCGAGCTTTGAACACATTTTCATCATATTGGTCATTTTAGCTGTAAAAGCACGTCTGAAACGAGTTTTCAACATAGAACTGTGATACGCACTTGTTCAGAGTGGGAAAACACTTTTTTTCACCAAGTGCATGAAAACAGGCTTTCCGAGCACAGGAGTGCATTCAGTCACTCTGTAAAGGCCTTTCTGCTCCTAAAGCACACGTTTGACAACCGAATTTTGATTTCATGTGAAATGAGTGCATTCGAGCATATTTGACAAGTAACAACTTTCTAAGCATGGATTTTCATGTTTTCGAGCTTTGAACACATTTTCATCATATTGGTCATTTTAGCTGTAAAAGCACGTCTAAAACGAGTTTTCAACATAGAACTGTGATACGCACTTGTTCAGAGTGGGAAAACACTTTTTTTCACCAAGTGCATGAAAACAGGCTTTCCGAGCACAGGAGTGCATTCAGTCACTCTGTAAAGTCCTTTCTGCGCCTAAAGCACACGTTCGACAACCGAATTTTGATTTCATGTGAAATGAGTGCATTCGAGCATATTTGACAACAACTTTCTAAGCATGGATTTTCATGTTTTCGAGCTTTGAACACATTTTCATCATATTGGTCATTTTCACTGTATAAGCACGTCTGAAACGAGTTTTCAACAAAGGACTGGGAAAAGCACTTGTTCAGAGTGGGAAAGCCCACTTTCTGTCACCGAGTGCATGAAAACAGCTTTCCGAGCACAGGAGTGCATTCAGACACTCTGTAAAGCCCTTTCTGCGCCTAAAGCACACGTTTGACAACCGAATTTTGATTTCATGTGAAATGAGTGCATTCGAGCATATTTGACAAGTAACAACTTTCTAAGCATGGATTTTCATGTTTTCGAGCTTTGAACACATTTTCATCATATTGGTCATTTTAGCTGTAAAAGCACGTCTGAAACGAGTTTTCAACATAGAACTGTGATACGCACTTGTTCAGAGTGGGAAAACACTTTTTTTCACCAAGTGCATGAAAACAGGCTTTCCGAGCACAGGAGTGCATTCAGTCACTCTGTAAAGTCCTTTCTGCGCCTAAAGCACACGTTCGACAACCGAATTTTGTTTTCATGTGAAATGAGTGCATTCGAGCATATTTGACAAGTAACAACTTTCTAAGCATGGATTTTCATGTTTTCGAGCTTTGAACACATTTTCATCATATTGGTCATTTTCACTGTATAAGCACATCTGAAACGAGTTTTCAACAAAGGACTGGGAAAAGCACTTGTTCAGAGTGGGAAAGCCCACTTTCTGTCACCGAGTGCATGAAAACAGCTTTCCGAGCACAGGAGTGCATTCAGACACTCTGTAAAGCCCGTTCTGCGCCTAAAGCACACGTTTGACAACCGAATTTTGATTTCATGTGAAATGAGTGCATTCGAGCATATTTGACAAGTAACAACTTTCTAAGCATGGATTTTCATGTTTTCGAGCTTTGAACACATTTTCATCATATTGGTCATTTTCACTGTATAAGCACATCTGAAACGAGTTTTCAACAAAGGACTGGGAAAAGCACTTGTTCAAAGTGGGAAAGCACACTTTCTGTCACCGAGTGCATGAAAACAGCTTTCCGAGCACAGGAGTGCATTCAGACACTCTGTAAAGCCCTTTCTGCGCCTAAAGCACACGTTTGACAACCGAATTTTGATTTCATGTGAAATGAGTGCATTCGAGCATATTTGACAAGTAACAACTTTCTAAGCATGGATTTTCATGTTTTCGAGCTTTGAACACATTTTCATCATATTGGTCATTTTCACTGTATAAGCACGTCTGAAACGAGTTTTCAACAAAGGACTGGGAAAAGCACTTGTTCAGTGTGGGAAAGCTCACTTTCTGTCACCGAGTGCATGAAAACAGCTTTCCGAGCCCAGGAGTGCATTCAGACACTCTGTAAAGCCCGTTCTGCGCCTAAAGCACACGTTTGACAACCGAATTTTGATTTCATGTGAAATGAGTGCATTCGAGCATATTTGACAAGTAACAACTTTCTAAGCATGGATTTTCATGTTTTCGAGCTTTGAACACATTTTCATCATATTGGTCATTTTAGCTGTAAAAGCACGTCTGAAACGAGTTTTCAACATAGAACTGTGATACGCACTTGTTCAGAGTGGGAAAACACTTTTTTTCACCAAGTGCATGAAAACAGGCTTTCCGAGCACAGGAGTGCATTCAGTCACTCTGTAAAGTCCTTTCTGCGCCTAAAGCACACGTTCGACAACCGAATTTTGATTTCATGTGAAATGAGTGCATTCGAGCTTATTTGACAACAACTTTCTAAGCATGGATTTTCATGTTTTCGAGCTTTGAACACATTTTCATCATATTGGTCATTTTCACTGTATAAGCACGTCTGAAACGAGTTTTCAACAAAGGACTGGGAAAAGCACTTGTTCAGAGTGGGAAAGCCCACTTTCTGTCACCGAGTGCATGAAAACAGCTTTCCGAGCACAGGAGTGCATTCAGACACTCTGTAAAGCCCTTTCTGCGCCTAAAGCACACGTTTGACAACCGAATTTTGATTTCATGTGAAATGAGTGCATTCGAGCATATTTGACAAGTAACAACTTTCTAAGCATGGATTTTCATGTTTTCGAGCTTTGAACACATTTTCATCATATTGGTCATTTTAGCTGTAAAAGCACGTCTAAAACGAGTTTTCAACATAGAACTGTGATACGCACTTGTTCAGAGTGGGAAAACACTTTTTTTCACCAAGTGCATGAAAACAGGCTTTCCGAGCACAGGAGTGCATTCAGTCACTCTGTAAAGTCCTTTCTGCGCCTAAAGCACACGTTCGACAACCGAATTTTGATTTCATGTGAAATGAGTGCATTCGAGCATATTTGACAACAACTTTCTAAGCATGGATTTTCATGTTTTTGAGCTTTGAACACATTTTCATCATATTGGTCATTTTCACTGTATAAGCACGTCTGAAACGAGTTTTCAACAAAGGACTGGGAAAAGCACTTGTTCAGAGTGGGAAAGCCCACTTTCTGTCACCGAGTGCATGAAAACAGCTTTCCGAGCACAGGAGTGCATTCAGACACTCTGTAAAGCCCTTTCTGCGCCTAAAGCACACGTTTGACAACCGAATTTTGATTTCATGTGAAATGAGTGCATTCGAGCATATTTGACAAGTAACAACTTTCTAAGCATGGATTTTCATGTTTTCGAGCTTTGAACACATTTTCATCATATTGGTCATTTTCACTGTATAAGCACATCTGAAACGAGTTTTCAACAAAGGACTGGGAAAAGCACTTGTTCAGAGTGGGAAAGCCCACTTTCTGTCACCGAGTGCATGAAAACAGCTTTCCGAGCACAGGAGTGCATTCAGACACTCTGTAAAGCCCTTTCTGCGCCTAAAGCACACGTTTGACAACCGAATTTTGATTTCATGTGAAATGAGTGCATTCGAGCATATTTGACAAGTAACAACTTTCTAAGCATGGATTTTCATGTTTTCGAGCTTTGAACACATTTTCATCATATTGGTCATTTTCACTGTATAAGCACATCTGAAACGAGTTTTCAACAAAGGACTGGGAAAAGCACTTGTTCCGAGTGGGAAAGCCCACTTTCTGTCACCGAGTGCATGAAAACAGCTTTCCGAGCACAGGAGTGCATTCAGACACTCTGTAAAGCCCGTTCTGCGCCTAAAGCACACGTTTGACAACCGAATTTTGATTTCATGTGAAATGAGTGCATTCGAGCATATTTGACAAGTAACAACTTTCTAAGCATGGATTTTCATGTTTTCGAGCTTTGAACACATTTTCATCATATTGGTCATTTTAGCTGTAAAAGCACGTCTAAAACGAGTTTTCAACATAGAACTGTGATACGCACTTGTTCAGAGTGGGAAAACACTTTTTTTCACCAAGTGCATGAAAACAGGCTTTCCGAGCACAGGAGTGCATTCAGTCACTCTGTAAAGTCCTTTCTGCTCCTAAAGCACACGTTTGACAACCGAATTTTGATTTCATGTGAAATGAGTGCATTCGAGCATATTTGACAAGTAACAACTTTCTAAGCATGGATTTTCATGTTTTCGAGCTTTGAACACATTTTCATCATATTGGTCATTTTAGCTGTAAAAGCACGTCTGAAACGAGTTTTCAACATAGAACTGTGATACGCACTTGTTCAGAGTGGGAAAACACTTTTTTTCACCAAGTGCATGAAAACAGGCTTTCCGAGCACAGGAGTGCATTCAGTCACTCTGTAAAGTCCTTTCTGCTCCTAAAGCACACGTTTGACAACCGAATTTTGATTTCATGTGAAATGAGTGCATTCGAGCATATTTGACAAGTAACAACTTTCTAAGCATGGATTTTCATGTTTTCGAGCTTTGAACACATTTTCATCATATTGGTCATTTTCACTGTATAAGCACATCTGAAACGAGTTTTCAACAAAGGACTGGGAAAAGCACTTGTTCAGAGTGGGAAAGCACACTTTCTGTCACCGAGTGCATGAAAACAGCTTTCCGAGCACAGGAGTGCATTCAGACACTCTGTAAAGCCCTTTCTGCGCCTAAAGCACACGTTTGACAACCGAATTTTGATTTCATGTGAAATGAGTGCATTCGAGCATATTTGACAAGTAACAACTTTCTAAGCATGGATTTTCATGTTTTCGAGCTTTGAACACATTTTCATCATATTGGTCATTTTCACTGTATAAGCACGTCTGAAACGAGTTTTCAACAAAGGACTGGGAAAAGCACTTGTTCAGAGTGGGAAAGCTCACTTTCTGTCACCGAGTGCATGAAAACAGCTTTCCGAGCACAGGAGTGCATTCAGACACTCTGTAAAGCCCGTTCTGCACCTAAAGCACACGTTTGACAACCGAATTTTGATTTCATGTGAAATGAGTGCATTCGAGCATATTTGACAAGTAACAACTTTCTAAGCATGGATTTTCATGTTTTCGAGCTTTGAACACATTTTCATCATATTGGTCATTTTCACTGTATAAGCACATCTGAAACGAGTTTTCAACAAAGGACTGGGAAAAGCACTTGTTCAGAGTGGGAAAGCACACTTTCTGTCACCGAGTGCATGAAAACAGCTTTCCGAGCACAGGAGTGCATTCAGACACTCTGTAAAGCCCTTTCTGCGCCTAAAGCACACGTTTGACAACCGAATTTTGATTTCATGTGAAATGAGTGCATTCGAGCATATTTGACAAGTAACAACTTTCTAAGCATGGATTTTCATGTTTTCGAGCTTTGAACACATTTTCATCATATTGGTCATTTTCACTGTATAAGCACATCTGAAACGAGTTTTCAACAAAGGACTGGGAAAAGCACTTGTTCCGAGTGGGAAAGCCCACTTTCTGTCACAGAGTGCATGAAAACAGCTTTCCGAGCACAGGAGTGCATTCAGACACTCTGTAAAGCCCGTTCTGCGCCTAAAGCACACGTTTGACAACCGAATTTTGATTTCATGTGAAATGAGTGCATTCGAGCATATTTGACAAGTAACAACTTTCTAAGCATGGATTTTCATGTTTTCGAGCTTTGAACACATTTTCATCATATTGGTCATTTTAGCTGTAAAAGCACGTCTAAAACGAGTTTTCAACATAGAACTGTGATACGCACTTGTTCAGAGTGGGAAAACACTTTTTTTCACCAAGTGCATGAAAACAGGCTTTCCGAGCACAGGAGTGCATTCAGTCACTCTGTAAAGTCCTTTCTGCGCCTAAAGCACACGTTCGACAACCGAATTTTGATTTCATGTGAAATGAGTGCATTCGAGCTTATTTGACAACAACTTTCTAAGCATGGATTTTCATGTTTTCGAGCTTTGAACACATTTTCATCATATTGGTCATTTTCACTGTATAAGCACGTCTGAAACGAGTTTTCAACAAAGGACTGGGAAAAGCACTTGTTCAGAGTGGGAAAGCCCACTTTCTGTCACCGAGTGCATGAAAACAGCTTTCCGAGCACAGGAGTGCATTCAGACACTCTGTAAAGCCCTTTCTGCGCCTAAAGCACACGTTTGACAACCGAATTTTGATTTCATGTGAAATGAGTGCATTCGAGCATATTTGACAAGTAACAACTTTCTAAGCATGGATTTTCATGTTTTCGAGCTTTGAACACATTTTCATCATATTGGTCATTTTAGCTGTAAAAGCACGTCTAAAACGAGTTTTCAACATAGAACTGTGATACGCACTTGTTCAGAGTGGGAAAACACTTTTTTTCACCAAGTGCATGAAAACAGGCTTTCCGAGCACAGGAGTGCATTCAGTCACTCTGTAAAGTCCTTTCTGCGCCTAAAGCACACGTTCGACAACCGAATTTTGATTTCATGTGAAATGAGTGCATTCGAGCATATTTGACAACAACTTTCTAAGCATGGATTTTCATGTTTTTGAGCTTTGAACACATTTTCATCATATTGGTCATTTTCACTGTATAAGCACGTCTGAAACGAGTTTTCAACAAAGGACTGGGAAAAGCACTTGTTCAGAGTGGGAAAGCCCACTTTCTGTCACCGAGTGCATGAAAACAGCTTTCCGAGCACAGGAGTGCATTCAGACACTCTGTAAAGCCCGTTCTGCGCCTAAAGCACACGTTTGACAACCGAATTTTGATTTCATGTGAAATGAGTGCATTCGAGCATATTTGACAAGTAACAACTTTCTAAGCATGGATTTTCATGTTTTCGAGCTTTGAACACATTTTCATCATATTGGTCATTTTCACTGTATAAGCACATCTGAAACGAGTTTTCAACAAAGGACTGGGAAAAGCACTTGTTCCGAGTGGGAAAGCCCACTTTCTGTCACCGAGTGCATGAAAACAGCTTTCCGAGCACAGGAGTGCATTCAGACACTCTGTAAAGCCCGTTCTGCGCCTAAAGCACACGTTTGACAACTGAATTTTGATTTCATGTGAAATGAGTGCATTCGAGCATATTTGACAAGTAACAACTTTCTAAGCATGGATTTTCATGTTTTCGAGCTTTGAACACATTTTCATCATATTGGTCATTTTAGCTGTAAAAGCACGTCTGAAACGAGTTTTCAACATAGAACTGTGATACGCACTTGTTCAGAGTGGGAAAACACTTTTTTTCACCAAGTGCATGAAAACAGGCTTTCCGAGCACAGGAGTGCATTCAGTCACTCTGTAAAGTCCTTTCTGCGCCTAAAGCACACGTTCGACAACCGAATTTTGATTTCATGTGAAATGAGTGCATTCGAGCATATTTGACAAGTAACAACTTTCTAAGCATGGATTTTCATGTTTTCGAGCTTTGAACACATTTTCATCATATTGGTCATTTTCACTGTATAAGCACGTCTGAAACGAGTTTTCAACAAAGGACTGGGAAAAGCACTTGTTCAGAGTGGGAAAGCCCACTTTCTGTCACCGAGTGCATGAAAACAGCTTTCCGAGCACAGGAGTGCATTCAGACACTCTGTAAAGCCCTTTCTGCGCCTAAAGCACACGTTTGACAACCGAATTTTGATTTCATGTGAAATGAGTGCATTCGAGCATATTTGACAAGTAACAACTTTCTAAGCATGGATTTTCATGTTTTCGAGCTTTGAACACATTTTCATCATATTGGTCATTTTCACTGTATAAGCACATCTGAAACGAGTTTTCAACAAAGGACTGGGAAAAGCACTTGTTCCGAGTGGGAAAGCCCACTTTCTGTCACAGAGTGCATGAAAACAGCTTTCCGAGCACAGGAGTGCATTCAGACACTCTGTAAAGCCCGTTCTGCGCCTAAAGCACACGTTTGACAACCGAATTTTGATTTCATGTGAAATGAGTGCATTCGAGCATATTTGACAAGTAACAACTTTCTAAGCATGGATTTTCATGTTTTCGAGCTTTGAACACATTTTCATCATATTGGTCATTTTAGCTGTAAAAGCACGTCTAAAACGAGTTTTCAACATAGAACTGTGATACGCACTTGTTCAGAGTGGGAAAACACTTTTTTTCACCAAGTGCATGAAAACAGGCTTTCCGAGCACAGGAGTGCATTCAGTCACTCTGTAAAGTCCTTTCTGCGCCTAAAGCACACGTTCGACAACCGAATTTTGATTTCATGTGAAATGAGTGCATTCGAGCTTATTTGACAACAACTTTCTAAGCATGGATTTTCATGTTTTCGAGCTTTGAACACATTTTCATCATATTGGTCATTTTCACTGTATAAGCACGTCTGAAACGAGTTTTCAACAAAGGACTGGGAAAAGCACTTGTTCAGAGTGGGAAAGCCCACTTTCTGTCACCGAGTGCATGAAAACAGCTTTCCGAGCACAGGAGTGCATTCAGACACTCTGTAAAGCCCTTTCTGCGCCTAAAGCACACGTTTGACAACCGAATTTTGATTTCATGTGAAATGAGTGCATTCGAGCATATTTGACAAGTAACAACTTTCTAAGCATGGATTTTCATGTTTTCGAGCTTTGAACACATTTTCATCATATTGGTCATTTTAGCTGTAAAAGCACGTCTAAAACGAGTTTTCAACATAGAACTGTGATACGCACTTGTTCAGAGTGGGAAAACACTTTTTTTCACCAAGTGCATGAAAACAGGCTTTCCGAGCACAGGAGTGCATTCAGTCACTCTGTAAAGTCCTTTCTGCGCCTAAAGCACACGTTCGACAACCGAATTTTGATTTCATGTGAAATGAGTGCATTCGAGCATATTTGACAACAACTTTCTAAGCATGGATTTTCATGTTTTTGAGCTTTGAACACATTTTCATCATATTGGTCATTTTCACTGTATAAGCACGTCTGAAACGAGTTTTCAACAAAGGACTGGGAAAAGCACTTGTTCAGAGTGGGAAAGCCCACTTTCTGTCACCGAGTGCATGAAAACAGCTTTCCGAGCACAGGAGTGCATTCAGACACTCTGTAAAGCCCGTTCTGCGCCTAAAGCACACGTTTGACAACCGAATTTTGATTTCATGTGAAATGAGTGCATTCGAGCATATTTGACAAGTAACAACTTTCTAAGCATGGATTTTCATGTTTTCGAGCTTTGAACACATTTTCATCATATTGGTCATTTTCACTGTATAAGCACATCTGAAACGAGTTTTCAACAAAGGACTGGGAAAAGCACTTGTTCCGAGTGGGAAAGCCCACTTTCTGTCACCGAGTGCATGAAAACAGCTTTCCGAGCACAGGAGTGCATTCAGACACTCTGTAAAGCCCGTTCTGCGCCTAAAGCACACGTTTGACAACCGAATTTTGATTTCATGTGAAATGAGTGCATTCGAGCATATTTGACAAGTAACAACTTTCTAAGCATGGATTTTCATGTTTTCGAGCTTTGAACACATTTTCATCATATTGGTCATTTTAGCTGTAAAAGCACGTCTGAAACGAGTTTTCAACATAGAACTGTGATACGCACTTGTTCAGAGTGGGAAAACACTTTTTTTCACCAAGTGCATGAAAACAGGCTTTCCGAGCACAGGAGTGCATTCAGTCACTCTGTAAAGTCCTTTCTGCGCCTAAAGCACACGTTCGACAACCGAATTTTGATTTCATGTGAAATGAGTGCATTCGAGCATATTTGACAAGTAACAACTTTCTAAGCATGGATTTTCATGTTTTCGAGCTTTGAACACATTTTCATCATATTGGTCATTTTCACTGTATAAGCACATCTGAAACGAGTTTTCAACAAAGGACTGGGAAAAGCACTTGTTCCGAGTGGGAAAGCCCACTTTCTGTCACAGAGTGCATGAAAACAGCTTTCCGAGCACAGGAGTGCATTCAGACACTCTGTAAAGCCCGTTCTGCGCCTAAAGCACACGTTTGACAACCGAATTTTGATTTCATGTGAAATGAGTGCATTCGAGCATATTTGACAAGTAACAACTTTCTAAGCATGGATTTTCATGTTTTCGAGCTTTGAACACATTTTCATCATATTGGTCATTTTAGCTGTAAAAGCACGTCTAAAACGAGTTTTCAACATAGAACTGTGATACGCACTTGTTCAGAGTGGGAAAACACTTTTTTTCACCAAGTGCATGAAAACAGGCTTTCCGAGCACAGGAGTGCATTCAGTCACTCTGTAAAGTCCTTTCTGCGCCTAAAGCACACGTTCGACAACCGAATTTTGATTTCATGTGAAATGAGTGCATTCGAGCTTATTTGACAACAACTTTCTAAGCATGGATTTTCATGTTTTCGAGCTTTGAACACATTTTCATCATATTGGTCATTTTCACTGTATAAGCACGTCTGAAACGAGTTTTCAACAAAGGACTGGGAAAAGCACTTGTTCAGAGTGGGAAAGCCCACTTTCTGTCACCGAGTGCATGAAAACAGCTTTCCGAGCACAGGAGTGCATTCAGACACTCTGTAAAGCCCTTTCTGCGCCTAAAGCACACGTTTGACAACCGAATTTTGATTTCATGTGAAATGAGTGCATTCGAGCATATTTGACAAGTAACAACTTTCTAAGCATGGATTTTCATGTTTTCGAGCTTTGAACACATTTTCATCATATTGGTCATTTTAGCTGTAAAAGCACGTCTAAAACGAGTTTTCAACATAGAACTGTGATACGCACTTGTTCAGAGTGGGAAAACACTTTTTTTCACCAAGTGCATGAAAACAGGCTTTCCGAGCACAGGAGTGCATTCAGTCACTCTGTAAAGTCCTTTCTGCGCCTAAAGCACACGTTCGACAACCGAATTTTGATTTCATGTGAAATGAGTGCATTCGAGCATATTTGACAACAACTTTCTAAGCATGGATTTTCATGTTTTTGAGCTTTGAACACATTTTCATCATATTGGTCATTTTCACTGTATAAGCACGTCTGAAACGAGTTTTCAACAAAGGACTGGGAAAAGCACTTGTTCAGAGTGGGAAAGCCCACTTTCTGTCACCGAGTGCATGAAAACAGCTTTCCGAGCACAGGAGTGCATTCAGACACTCTGTAAAGCCCGTTCTGCGCCTAAAGCACACGTTTGACAACCGAATTTTGATTTCATGTGAAATGAGTGCATTCGAGCATATTTGACAAGTAACAACTTTCTAAGCATGGATTTTCATGTTTTCGAGCTTTGAACACATTTTCATCATATTGGTCATTTTCACTGTATAAGCACATCTGAAACGAGTTTTCAACAAAGGACTGGGAAAAGCACTTGTTCCGAGTGGGAAAGCCCACTTTCTGTCACCGAGTGCATGAAAACAGCTTTCCGAGCACAGGAGTGCATTCAGACACTCTGTAAAGCCCGTTCTGCGCCTAAAGCACACGTTTGACAACCGAATTTTGATTTCATGTGAAATGAGTGCATTCGAGCATATTTGACAAGTAACAACTTTCTAAGCATGGATTTTCATGTTTTCGAGCTTTGAACACATTTTCATCATATTGGTCATTTTAGCTGTAAAAGCACGTCTGAAACGAGTTTTCAACATAGAACTGTGATACGCACTTGTTCAGAGTGGGAAAACACTTTTTTTCACCAAGTGCATGAAAACAGGCTTTCCGAGCACAGGAGTGCATTCAGTCACTCTGTAAAGTCCTTTCTGCGCCTAAAGCACACGTTCGACAACCGAATTTTGATTTCATGTGAAATGAGTGCATTCGAGCTTATTTGACAACAACTTTCTAAGCATGGATTTTCATGTTTTCGAGCTTTGAACACATTTTCATCATATTGGTCATTTTCACTGTATAAGCACGTCTGAAACGAGTTTTCAACAAAGGACTGGGAAAAGCACTTGTTCAGAGTGGGAAAGCCCACTTTCTGTCACCGAGTGCATGAAAACAGCTTTCCGAGCACAGGAGTGCATTCAGACACTCTGTAAAGCCCTTTCTGCGCCTAAAGCACACGTTTGACAACCGAATTTTGATTTCATGTGAAATGAGTGCATTCGAGCATATTTGACAAGTAACAACTTTCTAAGCATGGATTTTCATGTTTTCGAGCTTTGAACACATTTTCATCATATTGGTCATTTTAGCTGTAAAAGCACGTCTAAAACGAGTTTTCAACATAGAACTGTGATACGCACTTGTTCAGAGTGGGAAAACACTTTTTTTCACCAAGTGCATGAAAACAGGCTTTCCGAGCACAGGAGTGCATTCAGTCACTCTGTAAAGTCCTTTCTGCGCCTAAAGCACACGTTCGACAACCGAATTTTGATTTCATGTGAAATGAGTGCATTCGAGCATATTTGACAACAACTTTCTAAGCATGGATTTTCATGTTTTTGAGCTTTGAACACATTTTCATCATATTGGTCATTTTCACTGTATAAGCACGTCTGAAACGAGTTTTCAACAAAGGACTGGGAAAAGCACTTGTTCAGAGTGGGAAAGCCCACTTTCTGTCACCGAGTGCATGAAAACAGCTTTCCGAGCACAGGAGTGCATTCAGACACTCTGTAAAGCCCGTTCTGCGCCTAAAGCACACGTTTGACAACCGAATTTTGATTTCATGTGAAATGAGTGCATTCGAGCATATTTGACAAGTAACAACTTTCTAAGCATGGATTTTCATGTTTTCGAGCTTTGAACACATTTTCATCATATTGGTCATTTTCACTGTATAAGCACATCTGAAACGAGTTTTCAACAAAGGACTGGGAAAAGCACTTGTTCCGAGTGGGAAAGCCCACTTTCTGTCACCGAGTGCATGAAAACAGCTTTCCGAGCACAGGAGTGCATTCAGACACTCTGTAAAGCCCGTTCTGCGCCTAAAGCACACGTTTGACAACCGAATTTTGATTTCATGTGAAATGAGTGCATTCGAGCATATTTGACAAGTAACAACTTTCTAAGCATGGATTTTCATGTTTTCGAGCTTTGAACACATTTTCATCATATTGGTCATTTTAGCTGTAAAAGCACGTCTGAAACGAGTTTTCAACATAGAACTGTGATACGCACTTGTTCAGAGTGGGAAAACACTTTTTTTCACCAAGTGCATGAAAACAGGCTTTCCGAGCACAGGAGTGCATTCAGTCACTCTGTAAAGTCCTTTCTGCGCCTAAAGCACACGTTCGACAACCGAATTTTGATTTCATGTGAAATGAGTGCATTCGAGCATATTTGACAAGTAACAACTTTCTAAGCATGGATTTTCATGTTTTCGAGCTTTGAACACATTTTCATCATATTGGTCATTTTCACTGTATAAGCACATCTGAAACGAGTTTTCAACAAAGGACTGGGAAAAGCACTTGTTCCGAGTGGGAAAGCCCACTTTCTGTCACCGAGTGCATGAAAACAGCTTTCCGAGCACAGGAGTGCATTCAGACACTCTGTAAAGCCCGTTCTGCGCCTAAAGCACACGTTTGACAACCGAATTTTGATTTCATGTGAAATGAGTGCATTCGAGCATATTTGACAAGTAACAACTTTCTAAGCATGGATTTTCATGTTTTCGAGCTTTGAACACATTTTCATCATATTGGTCATTTTAGCTGTAAAAGCACGTCTGAAACGAGTTTTCAACATAGAACTGTGATACGCACTTGTTCAGAGTGGGAAAACACTTTTTTTCACCAAGTGCATGAAAACAGGCTTTCCGAGCACAGGAGTGCATTCAGTCACTCTGTAAAGTCCTTTCTGCTCCTAAAGCACACGTTTGACAACCGAATTTTGATTTCATGTGAAATGAGTGCATTCGAGCATATTTGACAAGTAACAACTTTCTAAGCATGGATTTTCATGTTTTCGAGCTTTGAACACATTTTCATCATATTGGTCATTTTCACTGTATAAGCACGTCTGAAACGAGTTTTCAACAAAGGACTGGGAAAAGCACTTGTTCCGAGTGGGAAAGCCCACTTTCTGTCACAGAGTGCATGAAAACAGCTTTCCGAGCACAGGAGTGCATTCAGACACTCTGTAAAGCCCGTTCTGCGCCTAAAGCACACGTTTGACAACCGAATTTTGATTTCATGTGAAATGAGTGCATTCGAGCATATTTGACAAGTAACAACTTTCTAAGCATGGATTTTCATGTTTTCGAGCTTTGAACACATTTTCATCATATTGGTCATTTTAGCTGTAAAAGCACGTCTAAAACGAGTTTTCAACATAGAACTGTGATACGCACTTGTTCAGAGTGGGAAAACACTTTTTTTCACCAAGTGCATGAAAACAGGCTTTCCGAGCACAGGAGTGCATTCAGTCACTCTGTAAAGTCCTTTCTGCGCCTAAAGCACACGTTCGACAACCGAATTTTGATTTCATGTGAAATGAGTGCATTCGAGCTTATTTGACAACAACTTTCTAAGCATGGATTTTCATGTTTTCGAGCTTTGAACACATTTTCATCATATTGGTCATTTTCACTGTATAAGCACGTCTGAAACGAGTTTTCAACAAAGGACTGGGAAAAGCACTTGTTCAGAGTGGGAAAGCCCACTTTCTGTCACCGAGTGCATGAAAACAGCTTTCCGAGCACAGGAGTGCATTCAGACACTCTGTAAAGCCCTTTCTGCGCCTAAAGCACACGTTTGACAACCGAATTTTGATTTCATGTGAAATGAGTGCATTCGAGCATATTTGACAAGTAACAACTTTCTAAGCATGGATTTTCATGTTTTCGAGCTTTGAACACATTTTCATCATATTGGTCATTTTAGCTGTAAAAGCACGTCTAAAACGAGTTTTCAACATAGAACTGTGATACGCACTTGTTCAGAGTGGGAAAACACTTTTTTTCACCAAGTGCATGAAAACAGGCTTTCCGAGCACAGGAGTGCATTCAGTCACTCTGTAAAGTCCTTTCTGCGCCTAAAGCACACGTTCGACAACCGAATTTTGATTTCATGTGAAATGAGTGCATTCGAGCATATTTGACAACAACTTTCTAAGCATGGATTTTCATGTTTTCGAGCTTCGAACACATTTTCATCATATTGGTCATTTTCACTGTATAAGCACATCTGAAACGAGTTTTCAACAAAGGACTGGGAAAAGCACTTGTTCCGAGTGGGAAAGCCCACTTTCTGTCACCGAGTGCATGAAAACAGCTTTCCGAGCACAGGAGTGCATTCAGACACTCTGTAAAGCCCGTTCTGCGCCTAAAGCACACGTTTGACAACCGAATTTTGATTTCATGTGAAATGAGTGCATTCGAGCATATTTGACAAGTAACAACTTTCTAAGCATGGATTTTCATGTTTTCGAGCTTTGAACACATTTTCATCATATTGGTCATTTTCACTGTATAAGCACGTCTGAAACGAGTTTTCAACAAAGGACTGGGAAAAGCACTTGTTCAGAGTGGGAAAGCTCACTTTCTGTCACCGAGTGCATGAAAACAGCTTTCCGAGCACAGGAGTGCATTCAGACACTCTGTAAAGCCCTTTCTGCGCCTAAAGCACACGTTTGACAACCGAATTTTGATTTCATGTGAAATGAGTGCATTCGAGCATATTTGACAAGTAACAACTTTCTAAGCATGGATTTTCATGTTTTCGAGCTTTGAACACATTTTCATCATATTGGTCATTTTCACTGTATAAGCACATCTGAAACGAGTTTTCAACAAAGGACTGGGAAAAGCACTTGTTCCGAGTGGGAAAGCACACTTTCTGTCACCGAGTGCATGAAAACAGCTTTCCGAGCACAGGAGTGCATTCAGACACTCTGTAAAGCCCTTTCTGCGCCTAAAGCACACGTTTGACAACCGAATTTTGATTTCATGTGAAATGAGTGCATTCGAGCATATTTGACAAGTAACAACTTTCTAAGCATGGATTTTCATGTTTTCGAGCTTTGAACACATTTTCATCATATTGGTCATTTTAGCTGTAAAAGCACGTCTGAAACGAGTTTTCAACATAGAACTGTGATACGCACTTGTTCAGAGTGGGAAAACACTTTTTTTCACCAAGTGCATGAAAACAGGCTTTCCGAGCACAGGAGTGCATTCAGTCACTCTGTAAAGTCCTTTCTGCGCCTAAAGCACACGTTCGACAACCGAATTTTGATTTCATGTGAAATGAGTGCATTCGAGCATATTTGACAAGTAACAACTTTCTAAGC
The DNA here is from genome assembly GCF_027579695.1 of Neoarius graeffei. NCBI lineage: Eukaryota > Metazoa > Chordata > Actinopteri > Siluriformes > Ariidae > Neoarius > Neoarius graeffei. Next base: position 18,956,537 of record NC_083581.1, on the reverse strand, counting down.
ATGGATTTTCATGTTTTCGAGCTTTGAACACATTTTCATCATATTGGTCATTTTAGCTGTAAAAGCACGTCTGAAACGAGTTTTCAACATAGAACTGTGATACGCACTTGTTCAGAGTGGGAAAACACTTTTTTTCACCAAGTGCATGAAAACAGGCTTTCCGAGCACAGGAGTGCATTCAGTCACTCTGTAAAGTCCTTTCTGCTCCTAAAGCACACGTTTGACAACCGAATTTTGATTTCATGTGAAATGAGTGCATTTGAGCATATTTGACAAGTAACAACTTTCTAAGCATGGATTTTCATGTTTTCGAGCTTTGAACACATTTTCATCATATTGGTCATTTTAGCTGTAAAAGCACGTCTAAAACGAGTTTTCAACATAGAACTGTGATACGCACTTGTTCAGAGTGGGAAAACACTTTTTTTCACCAAGTGCATGAAAACAGGCTTTCCGAGCACAGGAGTGCATTCAGTCACTCTGTAAAGTCCTTTCTGCTCCTAAAGCACACGTTTGACAACCGAATTTTGATTTCATGTGAAATGAGTGCATTCGAGCATATTTGACAAGTAACAACTTTCTAAGCATGGATTTTCATGTTTTCGAGCTTTGAACACATTTTCATCATATTGGTCATTTTAGCTGTAAAAGCACGTCTGAAACGAGTTTTCAACATAGAACTGTGATACGCACTTGTTCAGAGTGGGAAAACACTTTTTTTCACCAAGTGCATGAAAACAGGCTTTCCGAGCACAGGAGTGCATTCAGTCACTCTGTAAAGTCCTTTCTGCTCCTAAAGCACACGTTTGACAACCGAATTTTGATTTCATGTGAAATGAGTGCATTTGAGCATATTTGACAAGTAACAACTTTCTAAGCATGGATTTTCATGTTTTCGAGCTTTGAACACATTTTCATCATATTGGTCATTTTCACTGTATAAGCACATCTGAAACGAGTTTTCAACAAAGGACTGGGAAAAGCACTTGTTCAGAGTGGGAAAGCACACTTTCTGTCACCGAGTGCATGAAAACAGCTTTCCGAGCACAGGAGTGCATTCAGACACTCTGTAAAGCCCTTTCTGCGCCTAAAGCACACGTTTGACAACCGAATTTTGATTTCATGTGAAATGAGTGCATTCGAGCATATTTGACAAGTAACAACTTTCTAAGCATGGATTTTCATGTTTTCGAGCTTTGAACACATTTTCATCATATTGGTCATTTTCACTGTATAAGCACGTCTGAAACGAGTTTTCAACAAAGGACTGGGAAAAGCACTTGTTCAGAGTGGGAAAGCTCACTTTCTGTCACCGAGTGCATGAAAACAGCTTTCCGAGCACAGGAGTGCATTCAGACACTCTGTAAAGCCCGTTCTGCGCCTAAAGCACACGTTTGACAACCGAATTTTGATTTCATGTGAAATGAGTGCATTCGAGCATATTTGACAAGTAACAACTTTCTAAGCATGGATTTTCATGTTTTCGAGCTTTGAACACATTTTCATCATATTGGTCATTTTCACTGTATAAGCACGTCTGAAACGAGTTTTCAACAAAGGACTGGGAAAAGCACTTGTTCAGAGTGGGAAAGCTCACTTTCTGTCACCGAGTGCATGAAAACAGCTTTCCGAGCACAGGAGTGCATTCAGACACTCTGTAAAGCCCGTTCTGCGCCTAAAGCACACGTTTGACAACCGAATTTTGATTTCATGTGAAATGAGTGCATTCGAGCATATTTGACAAGTAACAACTTTCTAAGCATGGATTTTCATGTTTTCGAGCTTTGAACACATTTTCATCATATTGGTCATTTTAGCTGTAAAAGCACGTCTAAAACGAGTTTTCAACATAGAACTGTGATACGCACTTGTTCAGAGTGGGAAAACACTTTTTTTCACCAAGTGCATGAAAACAGGCTTTCCGAGCACAGGAGTGCATTCAGTCACTCTGTAAAGTCCTTTCTGCGCCTAAAGCACACGTTCGACAACCGAATTTTGATTTCATGTGAAATGAGTGCATTCGAGCATATTTGACAACAACTTTCTAAGCATGGATTTTCATGTTTTCGAGCTTTGAACACATTTTCATCATATTGGTCATTTTCACTGTATAAGCACGTCTGAAACGAGTTTTCAACAAAGGACTGGGAAAAGCACTTGTTCAGAGTGGGAAAGCCCACTTTCTGTCACCGAGTGCATGAAAACAGCTTTCCGAGCACAGGAGTGCATTCAGACACTCTGTAAAGCCCTTTCTGCGCCTAAAGCACACGTTTGACAACCGAATTTTGATTTCATGTGAAATGAGTGCATTCGAGCATATTTGACAAGTAACAACTTTCTAAGCATGGATTTTCATGTTTTCGAGCTTTGAACACATTTTCATCATATTGGTCATTTTCACTGTATAAGCACATCTGAAACGAGTTTTCAACAAAGGACTGGGAAAAGCACTTGTTCCGAGTGGGAAAGCACACTTTCTGTCACCGAGTGCATGAAAACAGCTTTCCGAGCACAGGAGTGCATTCAGACACTCTGTAAAGCCCTTTCTGCGCCTAAAGCACACGTTTGACAACCGAATTTTGATTTCATGTGAAATGAGTGCATTTGAGCATATTTGACAAGTAACAACTTTCTAAGCATGGATTTTCATGTTTTCGAGCTTTGAACACATTTTCATCATATTGGTCATTTTAGCTGTAAAAGCACGTCTGAAACGAGTTTTCAACATAGAACTGTGATACGCACTTGTTCAGAGTGGGAAAACACTTTTTTTCACCAAGTGCATGAAAACAGGCTTTCCGAGCACAGGAGTGCATTCAGTCACTCTGTAAAGTCCTTTCTGCGCATAAAGCACACGTTCGACAACCGAATTTTGATTTCATGTGAAATGAGTGCATTCGAGCATATTTGACAAGTAACAACTTTCTAAGCATGGATTTTCATGTTTTCGAGCTTTGAACACATTTTCATCATATTGGTCATTTTAGCTGTAAAAGCACGTCTGAAACGAGTTTTCAACATAGAACTGTGATACGCACTTGTTCAGAGTGGGAAAACACTTTTTTTCACCAAGTGCATGAAAACAGGCTTTCCGAGCACAGGAGTGCATTCAGTCACTCTGTAAAGTCCTTTCTGCTCCTAAAGCACACGTTTGACAACCGAATTTTGATTTCATGTGAAATGAGTGCATTCGAGCATATTTGACAAGTAACAACTTTCTAAGCATGGATTTTCATGTTTTCGAGCTTTGAACACATTTTCATCATATTGGTCATTTTCACTGTATAAGCACATCTGAAACGAGTTTTCAACAAAGGACTGGGAAAAGCACTTGTTCAGAGTGGGAAAGCACACTTTCTGTCACCGAGTGCATGAAAACAGCTTTCCGAGCACAGGAGTGCATTCAGACACTCTGTAAAGCCCTTTCTGCGCCTAAAGCACACGTTTGACAACCGAATTTTGATTTCATGTGAAATGAGTGCATTCGAGCATATTTGACAAGTAACAACTTTCTAAGCATGGATTTTCATGTTTTCGAGCTTTGAACACATTTTCATCATATTGGTCATTTTCACTGTATAAGCACGTCTGAAACGAGTTTTCAACAAAGGACTGGGAAAAGCACTTGTTCAGAGTGGGAAAGCTCACTTTCTGTCACCGAGTGCATGAAAACAGCTTTCCGAGCACAGGAGTGCATTCAGACACTCTGTAAAGCCCGTTCTGCGCCTAAAGCACACGTTTGACAACCGAATTTTGATTTCATGTGAAATGAGTGCATTCGAGCATATTTGACAAGTAACAACTTTCTAAGCATGGATTTTCATGTTTTCGAGCTTTGAACACATTTTCATCATATTGGTCATTTTCACTGTATAAGCACATCTGAAACGAGTTTTCAACAAAGGACTGGGAAAAGCACTTGTTCCGAGTGGGAAAGCCCACTTTCTGTCACAGAGTGCATGAAAACAGCTTTCCGAGCACAGGAGTGCATTCAGACACTCTGTAAAGTCCTTTCTGCGCCTAAAGCACACGTTCGACAACCGAATTTTGATTTCATGTGAAATGAGTGCATTCGAGCTTATTTGACAACAACTTTCTAAGCATGGATTTTCATGTTTTCGAGCTTTGAACACATTTTCATCATCTTGGTCATTTTCACTGTATAAGCACGTCTGAAACGAGTTTTCAACAAAGGACTGGGAAAAGCACTTGTTCAGAGTGGGAAAGCCCACTTTCTGTCACCGAGTGCATGAAAACAGCTTTCCGAGCACAGGAGTGCATTCAGACACTCTGTAAAGCCCTTTCTGCGCCTAAAGCACACGTTTGACAACCGAATTTTGATTTCATGTGAAATGAGTGCATTCGAGCATATTTGACAAGTAACAACTTTCTAAGCATGGATTTTCATGTTTTCGAGCTTTGAACACATTTTCATCATATTGGTCATTTTAGCTGTAAAAGCACGTCTAAAACGAGTTTTCAACATAGAACTGTGATACGCACTTGTTCAGAGTGGGAAAACACTTTTTTTCACCAAGTGCATGAAAACAGGCTTTCCGAGCACAGGAGTGCATTCAGTCACTCTGTAAAGTCCTTTCTGCTCCTAAAGCACACGTTTGACAACCGAATTTTGATTTCATGTGAAATGAGTGCATTCGAGCATATTTGACAAGTAACAACTTTCTAAGCATGGATTTTCATGTTTTCGAGCTTTGAACACATTTTCATCATATTGGTCATTTTAGCTGTAAAAGCACGTCTGAAACGAGTTTTCAACATAGAACTGTGATACGCACTTGTTCAGAGTGGGAAAACACTTTTTTTCACCAAGTGCATGAAAACAGGCTTTCCGAGCACAGGAGTGCATTCAGTCACTCTGTAAAGTCCTTTCTCCGCCTAAAGCACACGTTCGACAACCGAATTTTGATTTCATGTGAAATGAGTGCATTCGAGCATATTTGACAAGTAACAACTTTCTAAGCATGGATTTTCATGTTTTCGAGCTTTGAACACATTTTCATCATATTGGTCATTTTCACTGTATAAGCACGTCTGAAACGAGTTTTCAACAAAGGACTGGGAAAAGCACTTGTTCAGAGTGGGAAAGCTCACTTTCTGTCACCGAGTGCATGAAAACAGCTTTCCGAGCACAGGAGTGCATTCAGACACTCTGTAAAGCCCGTTCTGCGCCTAAAGCACACGTTTGACAACCGAATTTTGATTTCATGTGAAATGAGTGCATTCGAGCATATTTGACAAGTAACAACTTTCTAAGCATGGATTTTCATGTTTTCGAGCTTTGAACACATTTTCATCATATTGGTCATTTTCACTGTATAAGCACGTCTGAAACGAGTTTTCAACAAAGGACTGGGAAAAGCACTTGTTCAGAGTGGGAAAGCTCACTTTCTGTCACCGAGTGCATGAAAACAGCTTTCCGAGCACAGGAGTGCATTCAGACACTCTGTAAAGCCCGTTCTGCGCCTAAAGCACACGTTTGACAACCGAATTTTGATTTCATGTGAAATGAGTGCATTCGAGCATATTTGACAAGTAACAACTTTCTAAGCATGGATTTTCATGTTTTCGAGCTTTGAACACATTTTCATCATATTGGTCATTTTAGCTGTAAAAGCACGTCTAAAACGAGTTTTCAACATAGAACTGTGATACGCACTTGTTCAGAGTGGGAAAACACTTTTTTTCACCAAGTGCATGAAAACAGGCTTTCCGAGCACAGGAGTGCATTCAGTCACTCTGTAAAGTCCTTTCTGCGCCTAAAGCACACGTTCGACAACCGAATTTTGATTTCATGTGAAATGAGTGCATTCGAGCATATTTGACAACAACTTTCTAAGCATGGATTTTCATGTTTTCGAGCTTTGAACACATTTTCATCATATTGGTCATTTTCACTGTATAAGCACGTCTGAAACGAGTTTTCAACAAAGGACTGGGAAAAGCACTTGTTCAGAGTGGGAAAGCCCACTTTCTGTCACCGAGTGCATGAAAACAGCTTTCCGAGCACAGGAGTGCATTCAGACACTCTGTAAAGCCCTTTCTGCGCCTAAAGCACACGTTTGACAACCGAATTTTGATTTCATGTGAAATGAGTGCATTCGAGCATATTTGACAAGTAACAACTTTCTAAGCATGGATTTTCATGTTTTCGAGCTTTGAACACATTTTCATCATATTGGTCATTTTCACTGTATAAGCACATCTGAAACGAGTTTTCAACAAAGGACTGGGAAAAGCACTTGTTCCGAGTGGGAAAGCACACTTTCTGTCACCGAGTGCATGAAAACAGCTTTCCGAGCACAGGAGTGCATTCAGACACTCTGTAAAGCCCTTTCTGCGCCTAAAGCACACGTTTGACAACCGAATTTTGATTTCATGTGAAATGAGTGCATTTGAGCATATTTGACAAGTAACAACTTTCTAAGCATGGATTTTCATGTTTTCGAGCTTTGAACACATTTTCATCATATTGGTCATTTTAGCTGTAAAAGCACGTCTGAAACGAGTTTTCAACATAGAACTGTGATACGCACTTGTTCAGAGTGGGAAAACACTTTTTTTCACCAAGTGCATGAAAACAGGCTTTCCGAGCACAGGAGTGCATTCAGTCACTCTGTAAAGTCCTTTCTGCGCCTAAAGCACACGTTCGACAACCGAATTTTGATTTCATGTGAAATGAGTGCATTCGAGCATATTTGACAAGTAACAACTTTCTAAGCATGGATTTTCATGTTTTCGAGCTTTGAACACATTTTCATCATATTGGTCATTTTAGCTGTAAAAGCACGTCTGAAACGAGTTTTCAACATAGAACTGTGATACGCACTTGTTCAGAGTGGGAAAACACTTTTTTTCACCAAGTGCATGAAAACAGGCTTTCCGAGCACAGGAGTGCATTCAGTCACTCTGTAAAGTCCTTTCTGCTCCTAAAGCACACGTTTGACAACCGAATTTTGATTTCATGTGAAATGAGTGCATTCGAGCATATTTGACAAGTAACAACTTTCTAAGCATGGATTTTCATGTTTTCGAGCTTTGAACACATTTTCATCATATTGGTCATTTTCACTGTATAAGCACATCTGAAACGAGTTTTCAACAAAGGACTGGGAAAAGCACTTGTTCAGAGTGGGAAAGCACACTTTCTGTCACCGAGTGCATGAAAACAGCTTTCCGAGCACAGGAGTGCATTCAGACACTCTGTAAAGCCCTTTCTGCGCCTAAAGCACACGTTTGACAACCGAATTTTGATTTCATGTGAAATGAGTGCATTCGAGCATATTTGACAAGTAACAACTTTCTAAGCATGGATTTTCATGTTTTCGAGCTTTGAACACATTTTCATCATATTGGTCATTTTCACTGTATAAGCACGTCTGAAACGAGTTTTCAACAAAGGACTGGGAAAAGCACTTGTTCAGAGTGGGAAAGCTCACTTTCTGTCACCGAGTGCATGAAAACAGCTTTCCGAGCACAGGAGTGCATTCAGACACTCTGTAAAGCCCGTTCTGCGCCTAAAGCACACGTTTGACAACCGAATTTTGATTTCATGTGAAATGAGTGCATTCGAGCATATTTGACAAGTAACAACTTTCTAAGCATGGATTTTCATGTTTTCGAGCTTTGAACACATTTTCATCATATTGGTCATTTTCACTGTATAAGCACATCTGAAACGAGTTTTCAACAAAGGACTGGGAAAAGCACTTGTTCCGAGTGGGAAAGCCCACTTTCTGTCACAGAGTGCATGAAAACAGCTTTCCGAGCACAGGAGTGCATTCAGACACTCTGTAAAGTCCTTTCTGCGCCTAAAGCACACGTTCGACAACCGAATTTTGATTTCATGTGAAATGAGTGCATTCGAGCTTATTTGACAACAACTTTCTAAGCATGGATTTTCATGTTTTCGAGCTTTGAACACATTTTCATCATCTTGGTCATTTTCACTGTATAAGCACGTCTGAAACGAGTTTTCAACAAAGGACTGGGAAAAGCACTTGTTCAGAGTGGGAAAGCCCACTTTCTGTCACCGAGTGCATGAAAACAGCTTTCCGAGCACAGGAGTGCATTCAGACACTCTGTAAAGCCCTTTCTGCGCCTAAAGCACACGTTTGACAACCGAATTTTGATTTCATGTGAAATGAGTGCATTCGAGCATATTTGACAAGTAACAACTTTCTAAGCATGGATTTTCATGTTTTCGAGCTTTGAACACATTTTCATCATATTGGTCATTTTAGCTGTAAAAGCACGTCTAAAACGAGTTTTCAACATAGAACTGTGATACGCACTTGTTCAGAGTGGGAAAACACTTTTTTTCACCAAGTGCATGAAAACAGGCTTTCCGAGCACAGGAGTGCATTCAGTCACTCTGTAAAGTCCTTTCTGCTCCTAAAGCACACGTTTGACAACCGAATTTTGATTTCATGTGAAATGAGTGCATTCGAGCATATTTGACAAGTAACAACTTTCTAAGCATGGATTTTCATGTTTTCGAGCTTTGAACACATTTTCATCATATTGGTCATTTTAGCTGTAAAAGCACGTCTGAAACGAGTTTTCAACATAGAACTGTGATACGCACTTGTTCAGAGTGGGAAAACACTTTTTTTCACCAAGTGCATGAAAACAGGCTTTCCGAGCACAGGAGTGCATTCAGTCACTCTGTAAAGTCCTTTCTCCGCCTAAAGCACACGTTCGACAACCGAATTTTGATTTCATGTGAAATGAGTGCATTCGAGCATATTTGACAAGTAACAACTTTCTAAGCATGGATTTTCATGTTTTCGAGCTTTGAACACATTTTCATCATATTGGTCATTTTCACTGTATAAGCACATCTGAAACGAGTTTTCAACAAAGGACTGGGAAAAGCACTTGTTCAGAGTGGGAAAGCACACTTTCTGTCACCGAGTGCATTAAAACAGCTTTCCGAGCACAGGAGTGCATTCAGACACTCTGTAAAGCCCTTTCTGCGCCTAAAGCACACGTTTGTCAACCGAATTTTGATTTCATGTGAAATGAGTGCATTCGAGCATATTTGACACGTAACAACTTTCTAAGCATGGATTTTCATGTTTTCGAGCTTTGAACACATTTTCATCATATTGGTCATTTTCACTGTATAAGCACGTCTGAAACGAGTTTTCAACAAAGGACTGGGAAAAGCACTTGTTCAGAGTGGGAAAGCTCACTTTCTGTCACCGAGTGCATGAAAACAGCTTTCCGAGCACAGGAGTGCATTCAGACACTCTGTAAAGCCCGTTCTGCGCCTAAAGCACACGTTTGACAACCGAATTTTGATTTCATGTGAAATGAGTGCATTCGAGCATATTTGACAAGTAACAACTTTCTAAGCATGGATTTTCATGTTTTCGAGCTTTGAACACATTTTCATCATATTGGTCATTTTCACTGTATAAGCACATCTGAAACGAGTTTTCAACAAAGGACTGGGAAAAGCACTTGTTCCGAGTGGGAAAGCCCACTTTCTGTCACAGAGTGCATGAAAACAGCTTTCCGAGCACAGGAGTGCATTCAGACACTCTGTAAAGTCCTTTCTGCGCCTAAAGCACACGTTCGACAACCGAATTTTGATTTCATGTGAAATGAGTGCATTCGAGCTTATTTGACAACAACTTTCTAAGCATGGATTTTCATGTTTTCGAGCTTTGAACACATTTTCATCATCTTGGTCATTTTCACTGTATAAGCACGTCTGAAACGAGTTTTCAACAAAGGACTGGGAAAAGCACTTGTTCAGAGTGGGAAAGCCCACTTTCTGTCACCGAGTGCATGAAAACAGCTTTCCGAGCACAGGAGTGCATTCAGACACTCTGTAAAGCCCTTTCTGCGCCTAAAGCACACGTTTGACAACCGAATTTTGATTTCATGTGAAATGAGTGCATTCGAGCATATTTGACAAGTAACAACTTTCTAAGCATGGATTTTCATGTTTTCGAGCTTTGAACACATTTTCATCATATTGGTCATTTTAGCTGTAAAAGCACGTCTAAAACGAGTTTTCAACATAGAACTGTGATACGCACTTGTTCAGAGTGGGAAAACACTTTTTTTCACCAAGTGCATGAAAACAGGCTTTCCGAGCACAGGAGTGCATTCAGTCACTCTGTAAAGTCCTTTCTGCGCCTAACGCACACGTTCGACAACCGAATTTTGATTTCATGTGAAATGAGTGCATTCGAGCATATTTGACAACAACTTTCTAAGCATGGATTTTCATGTTTTTGAGCTTTGAACACATTTTCATCATATTGGTCATTTTCACTGTATAAGCACGTCTGAAACGAGTTTTCAACAAAGGACTGGGAAAAGCACTTGTTCAGAGTGGGAAAGCCCACTTTCTGTCACCGAGTGCATGAAAACAGCTTTCCGAGCACAGGAGTGCATTCAGACACTCTGTAAAGCCCTTTCTGCGCCTAAAGCACACGTTTGACAACCGAATTTTGATTTCATGTGAAATGAGTGCATTCGAGCATATTTGACAAGTAACAACTTTCTAAGCATGGATTTTCATGTTTTCGAGCTTTGAACACATTTTCATCATATTGGTCATTTTCACTGTATAAGCACATCTGAAACGAGTTTTCAACAAAGGACTGGGAAAAGCACTTGTTCAGAGTGGGAAAGCCCACTTTCTGTCACCGAGTGCATGAAAACAGCTTTCCGAGCACAGGAGTGCATTCAGACACTCTGTAAAGCCCTTTCTGCGCCTAAAGCACACGTTTGACAACCGAATTTTGATTTCATGTGAAATGAGTGCATTCGAGCATATTTGACAAGTAACAACTTTCTAAGCATGGATTTTCATGTTTTCGAGCTTTGAACACATTTTCATCATATTGGTCATTTTCACTGTATAAGCACATCTGAAACGAGTTTTCAACAAAGGACTGGGAAAAGCACTTGTTCCGAGTGGGAAAGCCCACTTTCTGTCACCGAGTGCATGAAAACAGCTTTCCGAGCACAGGAGTGCATTCAGACACTCTGTAAAGCCCGTTCTGCGCCTAAAGCACACGTTTGACAACCGAATTTTGATTTCATGTGAAATGAGTGCATTCGAGCATATTTGACAAGTAACAACTTTCTAAGCATGGATTTTCATGTTTTCGAGCTTTGAACACATTTTCATCATATTGGTCATTTTAGCTGTAAAAGCACGTCTAAAACGAGTTTTCAACATAGAACTGTGATACGCACTTGTTCAGAGTGGGAAAACACTTTTTTTCACCAAGTGCATGAAAACAGGCTTTCCGAGCACAGGAGTGCATTCAGTCACTCTGTAAAGTCCTTTCTGCTCCTAAAGCACACGTTTGACAACCGAATTTTGATTTCATGTGAAATGAGTGCATTCGAGCATATTTGACAAGTAACAACTTTCTAAGCATGGATTTTCATGTTTTCGAGCTTTGAACACATTTTCATCATATTGGTCATTTTAGCTGTAAAAGCACGTCTGAAACGAGTTTTCAACATAGAACTGTGATACGCACTTGTTCAGAGTGGGAAAACACTTTTTTTCACCAAGTGCATGAAAACAGGCTTTCCGAGCACAGGAGTGCATTCAGTCACTCTGTAAAGTCCTTTCTGCTCCTAAAGCACACGTTTGACAACCGAATTTTGATTTCATGTGAAATGAGTGCATTCGAGCATATTTGACAAGTAACAACTTTCTAAGCATGGATTTTCATGTTTTCGAGCTTTGAACACATTTTCATCATATTGGTCATTTTCACTGTATAAGCACATCTGAAACGAGTTTTCAACAAAGGACTGGGAAAAGCACTTGTTCCGAGTGGGAAAGCCCACTTTCTGTCACAGAGTGCATGAAAACAGCTTTCCGAGCACAGGAGTGCATTCAGACACTCTGTAAAGCCCGTTCTGCGCCTAAAGCACACGTTTGACAACCGAATTTTGATTTCATGTGAAATGAGTGCATTCGAGCATATTTGACAAGTAACAACTTTCTAAGCATGGATTTTCATGTTTTCGAGCTTTGAACACATTTTCATCATATTGGTCATTTTAGCTGTAAAAGCACGTCTAAAACGAGTTTTCAACATAGAACTGTGATACGCACTTGTTCAGAGTGGGAAAACACTTTTTTTCACCAAGTGCATGAAAACAGGCTTTCCGAGCACAGGAGTGCATTCAGTCACTCTGTAAAGTCCTTTCTGCTCCTAAAGCACACGTTTGACAACCGAATTTTGATTTCATGTGAAATGAGTGCATTCGAGCATATTTGACAAGTAACAACTTTCTAAGCATGGATTTTCATGTTTTCGAGCTTTGAACACATTTTCATCATATTGGTCATTTTAGCTGTAAAAGCACGTCTGAAACGAGTTTTCAACATAGAACTGTGATACGCACTTGTTCAGAGTGGGAAAACACTTTTTTTCACCAAGTGCATGAAAACAGGCTTTCCGAGCACAGGAGTGCATTCAGTCACTCTGTAAAGTCCTTTCTGCTCCTAAAGCACACGTTTGACAACCGAATTTTGATTTCATGTGAAATGAGTGCATTCGAGCATATTTGACAAGTAACAACTTTCTAAGCATGGATTTTCATGTTTTCGAGCTTTGAACACATTTTCATCATATTGGTCATTTTCACTGTATAAGCACATCTGAAACGAGTTTTCAACAAAGGACTGGGAAAAGCACTTGTTCAGAGTGGGAAAGCACACTTTCTGTCACCGAGTGCATGAAAACAGCTTTCCGAGCACAGGAGTGCATTCAGACACTCTGTAAAGCCCTTTCTGCGCCTAAAGCACACGTTTGACAACCGAATTTTGATTTCATGTGAAATGAGTGCATTCGAGCATATTTGACAAGTAACAACTTTCTAAGCATGGATTTTCATGTTTTCGAGCTTTGAACACATTTTCATCATATTGGTCATTTTCACTGTATAAGCACGTCTGAAACGAGTTTTCAACAAAGGACTGGGAAAAGCACTTGTTCAGAGTGGGAAAGCTCACTTTCTGTCACCGAGTGCATGAAAACAGCTTTCCGAGCACAGGAGTGCATTCAGACACTCTGTAAAGCCCGTTCTGCGCCTAAAGCACACGTTTGACAACCGAATTTTGATTTCATGTGAAATGAGTGCATTCGAGCATATTTGACAAGTAACAACTTTCTAAGCATGGATTTTCATGTTTTCGAGCTTTGAACACATTTTCATCATATTGGTCATTTTAGCTGTAAAAGCACGTCTGAAACGAGTTTTCAACATAGAACTGTGATACGCACTTGTTCAGAGTGGGAAAACACTTTTTTTCACCAAGTGCATGAAAACAGGCTTTCCGAGCACAGGAGTGCATTCAGTCACTCTGTAAAGTCCTTTCTGCTCCTAAAGCACACGTTTGACAACCGAATTTTGATTTCATGTGAAATGAGTGCATTCGAGCATATTTGACAAGTAACAACTTTCTAAGCATGGATTTTCATGTTTTCGAGCTTTGAACACATTTTCATCATATTGGTCATTTTCACTGTATAAGCACATCTGAAACGAGTTTTCAACAAAGGACTGGGAAAAGCACTTGTTCCGAGTGGGAAAGCCCACTTTCTGTCACCGAGTGCATGAAAACAGCTTTCCGAGCACAGGAGTGCATTCAGACACTCTGTAAAGCCCGTTCTGCGCCTAAAGCACACGTTTGACAACCGAATTTTGATTTCATGTGAAATGAGTGCATTCGAGCATATTTGACAAGTAACAACTTTCTAAGCATGGATTTTCATGTTTTCGAGCTTTGAACACATTTTCATCATATTGGTCATTTTAGCTGTAAAAGCACGTCTGAAACGAGTTTTCAACATAGAACTGTGATACGCACTTGTTCAGAGTGGGAAAACACTTTTTTTCACCAAGTGCATGAAAACAGGCTTTCCGAGCACAGGAGTGCATTCAGTCACTCTGTAAAGTCCTTTCTGCTCCTAAAGCACACGTTTGACAACCGAATTTTGATTTCATGTGAAATGAGTGCATTCGAGCATATTTGACAAGTAACAACTTTCTAAGCATGGATTTTCATGTTTTCGAGCTTTGAACACATTTTCATCATATTGGTCATTTTAGCTGTAAAAGCACGTCTAAAACGAGTTTTCAACATAGAACTGTGATACGCACTTGTTCAGAGTGGGAAAACACTTTTTTTCACCAAGTGCATGAAAACAGGCTTTCCGAGCACAGGAGTGCATTCAGTCACTCTGTAAAGTCCTTTCTGCGCCTAAAGCACACGTTCGACAACCGAATTTTGATTTCATGTGAAATGAGTGCATTCGAGCATATTTGACAACAACTTTCTAAGCATGGATTTTCATGTTTTCGAGCTTTGAACACATTTTCATCATATTGGTCATTTTCACTGTATAAGCACGTCTGAAACGAGTTTTCAACAAAGGACTGGGAAAAGCACTTGTTCCGAGTGGGAAAGCCCACTTTCTGTCACCGAGTGCATGAAAACAGCTTTCCGAGCACAGGAGTGCATTCAGACACTCTGTAAAGCCCGTTCTGCGCCTAAAGCACACGTTTGACAACCGAATTTTGATTTCATGTGAAATGAGTGCATTCGAGCATATTTGACAAGTAACAACTTTCTAAGCATGGATTTTCATGTTTTCGAGCTTTGAACACATTTTCATCATATTGGTCATTTTAGCTGTAAAAGCACGTCTGAAACGAGTTTTCAACATAGAACTGTGATACGCACTTGTTCAGAGTGGGAAAACACTTTTTTTCACCAAGTGCATGAAAACAGGCTTTCCGAGCACAGGAGTGCATTCAGTCACTCTGTAAAGTCCTTTCTGCTCCTAAAGCACACGTTTGACAACCGAATTTTGATTTCATGTGAAATGAGTGAATTCGAGCATATTTGACAAGTAACAACTTTCTAAGCATGGATTTTCATGTTTTCGAGCTTTGAACACATTTTCATCATATTGGTCATTTTCACTGTATAAGCACGTCTGAAACGAGTTTTCAACAAAGGACTGGGAAAAGCACTTGTTCCGAGTGGGAAAGCCCACTTTCTGTCACCGAGTGCATGAAAACAGCTTTCCGAGCACAGGAGTGCATTCAGACACTCTGTAAAGCCCGTTCTGCGCCTAAAGCACACGTTTGACAACCGAATTTTGATTTCATGTGAAATGAGTGCATTCGAGCATATTTGACAAGTAACAACTTTCTAAGCATGGATTTTCATGTTTTCGAGCTTTGAACACATTTTCATCATATTGGTCATTTTAGCTGTAAAAGCACGTCTGAAACGAGTTTTCAACATAGAACTGTGATACGCACTTGTTCAGAGTGGGAAAACACTTTTTTTCACCAAGTGCATGAAAACAGGCTTTCCGAGCACAGGAGTGCATTCAGTCACTCTGTAAAGTCCTTTCTGCTCCTAAAGCACACGTTTGACAACCGAATTTTGATTTCATGTGAAATGAGTGCATTCGAGCATATTTGACAAGTAACAACTTTCTAAGCATGGATTTTCATGTTTTCGAGCTTTGAACACATTTTCATCATATTGGTCATTTTCACTGTATAAGCACATCTGAAACGAGTTTTCAACAAATTACTGGGAAAAGCACTTGTTCCGAGTGGGAAAGCCCACTTTCTGTCACCGAGTGCATGAAAACAGCTTTCCGAGCACAGGAGTGCATTCAGACACTCTGTAAAGCCCGTTCTGCGCCTAAAGCACACGTTTGACAACCGAATTTTGATTTCATGTGAAATGAGTGCATTCGAGCATATTTGACAAGTAACAACTTTCTAAGCATGGATTTTCATGTTTTCGAGCTTTGAACACATTTTCATCATATTGGTCATTTTAGCTGTAAAAGCACGTCTGAAACGAGTTTTCAACATAGAACTGTGATACGCACTTGTTCAGAGTGGGAAAACACTTTTTTTCACCAAGTGCATGAAAACAGGCTTTCCGAGCACAGGAGTGCATTCAGTCACTCTGTAAAGTCCTTTCTGCTCCTAAAGCACACGTTTGACAACCGAATTTTGATTTCATGTGAAATGAGTGCATTCGAGCATATTTGACAAGTAACAACTTTCTAAGCATGGATTTTCATGTTTTCGAGCTTTGAACACATTTTCATCATATTGGTCATTTTCACTGTATAAGCACATCTGAAACGAGTTTTCAACAAAGGACTGGGAAAAGCACTTGTTCCGAGTGGGAAAGCCCACTTTCTGTCACCGAGTGCATGAAAACAGCTTTCCGAGCACAGGAGTGCATTCAGACACTCTGTAAAGCCCGTTCTGCGCCTAAAGCACACGTTTGACAACCGAATTTTGATTTCATGTGAAATGAGTGCATTCGAGCATATTTGACAAGTAACAACTTTCTAAGCATGGATTTTCATGTTTTCGAGCTTTGAACACATTTTCATCATATTGGTCATTTTAGCTGTAAAAGCACGTCTGAAACGAGTTTTCAACATAGAACTGTGATACGCACTTGTTCAGAGTGGGAAAACACTTTTTTTCACCAAGTGCATGAAAACAGGCTTTCCGAGCACAGGAGTGCATTCAGTCACTCTGTAAAGTCCTTTCTGCGCCTAAAGCACACGTTCGACAACCGAATTTTGATTTCATGTGAAATGAGTGCATTCGAGCATATTTGACAAGTAACAACTTTCTAAGCATGGATTTTCATGTTTTCGAGCTTTGAACACATTTTCATCATATTGGTCATTTTAGCTGTAAAAGCACGTCTGAAACGAGTTTTCAACATAGAACTGTGATACGCACTTGTTCAGAGTGGGAAAACACTTTTTTTCACCAAGTGCATGAAAACAGGCTTTCCGAGCACAGGAGTGCATTCAGTCACTCTGTAAAGTCCTTTCTGCTCCTAAAGCACACGTTTGACAACCGAATTTTGATTTCATGTGAAATGAGTGCATTCGAGCATATTTGACAAGTAACAACTTTCTAAGCATGGATTTTCATGTTTTCGAGCTTTGAACACATTTTCATCATATTGGTCATTTTAGCTGTAAAAGCACGTCTGAAACGAGTTTTCAACATAGAACTGTGATACGCACTTGTTCAGAGTGGGAAAACACTTTTTTTCACCAAGTGCATGAAAACAGGCTTTCCGAGCACAGGAGTGCATTCAGTCACTCTGTAAAGTCCTTTCTGCTCCTAAAGCACAAGTTTGACAACC
The DNA here is from genome assembly GCF_027579695.1 of Neoarius graeffei. NCBI lineage: Eukaryota > Metazoa > Chordata > Actinopteri > Siluriformes > Ariidae > Neoarius > Neoarius graeffei. Next base: position 18,939,310 of record NC_083581.1, on the reverse strand, counting down.
GAATTTTGATTTCATGTGAAATGAGTGCATTCGAGCATATTTGACAAGTAACAACTTTCTAAGCATGGATTTTCATGTTTTCGAGCTTTGAACACATTTTCATCATATTGGTCATTTTCACTGTATGAGCACATCTGAAACGAGTTTTCAACAAAGGACTGGGAAAAGCACTTGTTCCGAGTGGGAAAGCCCACTTTCTGTCACCGAGTGCATGAAAACAGCTTTCCGAGCACAGGAGTGCATTCAGACACTCTGTAAAGCCCGTTCTGCGCCTAAAGCACACGTTTGACAACCGAATTTTGATTTCATGTGAAATGAGTGCATTCGAGCATATTTGACAAGTAACAACTTTCTAAGCATGGATTTTCATGTTTTCGAGCTTTGAACACATTTTCATCATATTGGTAATTTTAGCTGTAAAAGCACGTCTGAAACGAGTTTTCAACATAGAACTGTGATACGCACTTGTTCAGAGTGGGAAAACACTTTTTTTCACCAAGTGCATGAAAACAGGCTTTCCGAGCACAGGAGTGCATTCAGTCACTCTGTAAAGTCCTTTCTGCTCCTAAAGCACACGTTTGACAACCGAATTTTGATTTCATGTGAAATGAGTGCATTCGAGCATATTTGACAAGTAACAACTTTCTAAGCATGGATTTTCATGTTTTCGAGCTTTGAACACATTTTCATCATATTGGTCATTTTAGCTGTAAAAGCACGTCTAAAACGAGTTTTCAACATAGAACTGTGATACGCACTTGTTCAGAGTGGGAAAACACTTTTTTTCACCAAGTGCATGAAAACAGGCTTTCCGAGCACAGGAGTGCATTCAGTCACTCTGTAAAGTCCTTTCTGCTCCTAAAGCACACGTTTGACAACCGAATTTTGATTTCATGTGAAATGAGTGCATTCGAGCATATTTGACAAGTAACAACTTTCTAAGCATGGATTTTCATGTTTTCGAGCTTTGAACACATTTTCATCATATTGGTCATTTTCACTGTATAAGCACATCTGAAACGAGTTTTCAACAAAGGACTGGGAAAAGCACTTGTTCCGAGTGGGAAAGCCCACTTTCTGTCACCGAGTGCATGAAAACAGCTTTCCGAGCACAGGAGTGCATTCAGACACTCTGTAAAGCCCGTTCTGCGCCTAAAGCACACGTTTGACAACCGAATTTTGATTTCATGTGAAATGAGTGCATTCGAGCATATTTGACAAGTAACAACTTTCTAAGCATGGATTTTCATGTTTTCGAGCTTTGAACACATTTTCATCATATTGGTCATTTTAGCTGTAAAAGCACGTCTGAAACGAGTTTTCAACATAGAACTGTGATACGCACTTGTTCAGAGTGGGAAAACACTTTTTTTCACCAAGTGCATGAAAACAGGCTTTCCGAGCACAGGAGTGCATTCAGTCACTCTGTAAAGTCCTTTCTGCTCCTAAAGCACACGTTTGACAACCGAATTTTGATTTCATGTGAAATGAGTGCATTCGAGCATATTTGACAAGTAACAACTTTCTAAGCATGGATTTTCATGTTTTCGAGCTTTGAACACATTTTCATCATATTGGTCATTTTCACTGTATAAGCACATCTGAAACGAGTTTTCAACAAAGGACTGGGAAAAGCACTTGTTCCGAGTGGGAAAGCCCACTTTCTGTCACCGAGTGCATGAAAACAGCTTTCCGAGCACAGGAGTGCATTCAGACACTCTGTAAAGCCCGTTCTGCGCCTAAAGCACACGTTTGACAACCGAATTTTGATTTCATGTGAAATGAGTGCATTCGAGCATATTTGACAAGTAACAACTTTCTAAGCATGGATTTTCATGTTTTCGAGCTTTGAACACATTTTCATCATATTGGTCATTTTAGCTGTAAAAGCACGTCTGAAACGAGTTTTCAACATAGAACTGTGATACGCACTTGTTCAGAGTGGGAAAACACTTTTTTTCACCAAGTGCATGAAAACAGGCTTTCCGAGCACAGGAGTGCATTCAGTCACTCTGTAAAGTCCTTTCTGCTCCTAAAGCACACGTTTGACAACCGAATTTTGATTTCATGTGAAATGAGTGCATTCGAGCATATTTGACAAGTAACAACTTTCTAAGCATGGATTTTCATGTTTTCGAGCTTTGAACACATTTTCATCATATTGGTCATTTTCACTGTATAAGCACATCTGAAACGAGTTTTCAACAAAGGACTGGGAAAAGCACTTGTTCCGAGTGGGAAAGCCCACTTTCTGTCACCGAGTGCATGAAAACAGCTTTCCGAGCACAGGAGTGCATTCAGACACTCTGTAAAGCCCGTTCTGCGCCTAAAGCACACGTTTGACAACCGAATTTTGATTTCATGTGAAATGAGTGCATTCGAGCATATTTGACAAGTAACAACTTTCTAAGCATGGATTTTCATGTTTTCGAGCTTTGAACACATTTTCATCATATTGGTCATTTTAGCTGTAAAAGCACGTCTGAAACGAGTTTTCAACATAGAACTGTGATACGCACTTGTTCAGAGTGGGAAAACACTTTTTTTCACCAAGTGCATGAAAACAGGCTTTCCGAGCACAGGAGTGCATTCAGTCACTCTGTAAAGTCCTTTCTGCTCCTAAAGCACACGTTTGACAACCGAATTTTGATTTCATGTGAAATGAGTGCATTCGAGCATATTTGACAAGTAACAACTTTCTAAGCATGGATTTTCATGTTTTCGAGCTTTGAACACATTTTCATCATATTGGTCATTTTCACTGTGTAAGCACATCTGAAACGAGTTTTCAACAAAGGACTGGGAAAAGCACTTGTTCCGAGTGGGAAAGCCCACTTTCTGTCACCGAGTGCATGAAAACAGCTTTCCGAGCACAGGAGTGCATTCAGACACTCTGTAAAGCCCGTTCTGCGCCTAAAGCACACGTTTGACAACCGAATTTTGATTTCATGTGAAATGAGTGCATTCGAGCATATTTGACAAGTAACAACTTTCTAAGCATGGATTTTCATGTTTTCGAGCTTTGAACACATTTTCATCATATTGGTCATTTTAGCTGTAAAAGCACGTCTAAAACGAGTTTTCAACATAGAACTGTGATACGCACTTGTTCAGAGTGGGAAAACACTTTTTTTCACCAAGTGCATGAAAACAGGCTTTCCGAGCACTGGAGTGCATTCAGTCACTCTGTAAAGTCCTTTCTGCGCCTAAAGCACACGTTCGACAACCGAATTTTGATTTCATGTGAAATGAGTGCATTCGAGCATATTTGACAACAACTTTCTAAGCATGGATTTTCATGTTTTCGAGCTTTGAACACATTTTCATCATATTGGTCATTTTCACTGTATAAGCACGTCTGAAACGAGTTTTCAACAAAGGACTGGGAAAAGCACTTGTTCCGAGTGGGAAAGCCCACTTTCTGTCACCGAGTGCATGAAAACAGCTTTCCGAGCACAGGAGTGCATTCAGACACTCTGTAAAGCCCGTTCTGCGCCTAAAGCACACGTTTGACAACCGAATTTTGATTTCATGTGAAATGAGTGCATTCGAGCATATTTGACAAGTAACAACTTTCTAAGCATGGATTTTCATGTTTTCGAGCTTTGAACACATTTTCATCATATTGGTCATTTTAGCTGTAAAAGCACGTCTGAAACGAGTTTTCAACATAGAACTGTGATACGCACTTGTTCAGAGTGGGAAAACACTTTTTTTCACCAAGTGCATGAAAACAGGCTTTCCGAGCACGGGAGTGCATTCAGTCACTCTGTAAAGTCCTTTCTGCTCCTAAAGCACACGTTTGACAACCGAATTTTGATTTCATGTGAAATGAGTGCATTCGAGCATATTTGACAAGTAACAACTTTCTAAGCATGGATTTTCATGTTTTCGAGCTTTGAACACATTTTCATCATATTGGTCATTTTCACTGTATAAGCACATCTGAAACGAGTTTTCAACAAAGGACTGGGAAAAGCACTTGTTCCGAGTGGGAAAGCCCACTTTCTGTCACCGAGTGCATGAAAACAGCTTTCCGAGCACAGGAGTGCATTCAGACACTCTGTAAAGCCCGTTCTGCGCCTAAAGCACACGTTTGACAACCGAATTTTGATTTCATGTGAAATGAGTGCATTCGAGCATATTTGACAAGTAACAACTTTCTAAGCATGGATTTTCATGTTTTCGAGCTTTGAACACATTTTCATCATATTGGTCATTTTAGCTGTAAAAGCACGTCTGAAACGAGTTTTCAACATAGAACTGTGATACGCACTTGTTCAGAGTGGGAAAACACTTTTTTTCACCAAGTGCATGAAAACAGCTTTCCGAGCACAGGAGTGCATTCAGTCACTCTGTAAAGTCCTTTCTGCGCCTAAAGCACACGTTCGACAACCGAATTTTGATTTCATGTGAAATGAGTGCATTCGAGCATATTTGACAACAACTTTCTAAGCATGGATTTTCATGTTTTCGAGCTTTGAACACATTTTCATCATATTGGTCATTTTCACTGTATAAGCACGTCTGAAACGAGTTTTCAACAAAGGACTGGGAAAAGCACTTGTTCCGAGTGGGAAAGCCCACTTTCTGTCACCGAGTGCATGAAAACAGCTTTCCGAGCACAGGAGTGCATTCAGACACTCTGTAAAGCCCGTTCTGCGCCTAAAGCACACGTTTGACAACCGAATTTTGATTTCATGTGAAATGAGTGCATTCGAGCATATTTGACAAGTAACAACTTTCTAAGCATGGATTTTCATGTTTTCGAGCTTTGAACACATTTTCATCATATTGGTCATTTTAGCTGTAAAAGCACGTCTGAAACGAGTTTTCAACATAGAACTGTGATACGCACTTGTTCAGAGTGGGAAAACACTTTTTTTCACCAAGTGCATGAAAACAGGCTTTCCGAGCACAGGAGTGCATTCAGTCACTCTGTAAAGTCCTTTCTGCTCCTAAAGCACACGTTTGACAACCGAATTTTGATTTCATGTGAAATGAGTGCATTCGAGCATATTTGACAAGTAACAACTTTCTAAGCATGGATTTTCATGTTTTCGAGCTTTGAACACATTTTCATCATATTGGTCATTTTCACTGTATAAGCACATCTGAAACGAGTTTTCAACAAAGGACTGGGAAAAGCACTTGTTCCGAGTGGGAAAGCCCACTTTCTGTCACCGAGTGCATGAAAACAGCTTTCCGAGCACAGGAGTGCATTCAGACACTCTGTAAAGCCCGTTCTGCGCCTAAAGCACACGTTTGACAACCGAATTTTGATTTCATGTGAAATGAGTGCATTCGAGCATATTTGACAAGTAACAACTTTCTAAGCATGGATTTTCATGTTTTCGAGCTTTGAACACATTTTCATCATATTGGTCATTTTAGCTGTAAAAGCACGTCTGAAACGAGTTTTCAACATAGAACTGTGATACGCACTTGTTCAGAGTGGGAAAACACTTTTTTTCACCAAGTGCATGAAAACAGGCTTTCCGAGCACAGGAGTGCATTCAGTCACTCTGTAAAGTCCTTTCTGCTCCTAAAGCACACGTTTGACAACCGAATTTTGATTTCATGTGAAATGAGTGCATTCGAGCATATTTGACAAGTAACAACTTTCTAAGCATGGATTTTCATGTTTTCGAGCTTTGAACACATTTTCATCATATTGGTCATTTTCACTGTATAAGCACGTCTAAAACGAGTTTTCAACATAGAACTGTGATACGCACTTGTTCAGAGTGGGAAAACACTTTTTTTCACCAAGTGCATGAAAACAGGCTTTCCGAGCACAGGAGTGCATTCAGTCACTCTGTAAAGTCCTTTCTGCGCCTAAAGCACACGTTCGACAACCGAATTTTGATTTCATGTGAAATGAGTGCATTCGAGCATATTTGACAACAACTTTCTAAGCATGGATTTTCATGTTTTCGAGCTTTGAACACATTTTCATCATATTGGTCATTTTCACTGTATAAGCACGTCTGAAACGAGTTTTCAACAAAGGACTGGGAAAAGCACTTGTTCCGAGTGGGAAAGCCCACTTTCTGTCACCGAGTGCATGAAAACAGCTTTCCGAGCACAGGAGTGCATTCAGACACTCTGTAAAGCCCGTTCTGCGCCTAAAGCACACGTTTGACAACCGAATTTTGATTTCATGTGAAATGAGTGCATTCGAGCATATTTGACAAGTAACAACTTTCTAAGCATGGATTTTCATGTTTTCGAGCTTTGAACACATTTTCATCATATTGGTCATTTTAGCTGTAAAAGCACGTCTGAAACGAGTTTTCAACATAGAACTGTGATACGCACTTGTTCAGAGTGGGAAAACACTTTTTTTCACCAAGTGCATGAAAACAGGCTTTCCGAGCACAGGAGTGCATTCAGTCACTCTGTAAAGTCCTTTCTGCTCCTAAAGCACACGTTTGACAACCGAATTTTGATTTCATGTGAAATGAGTGCATTCGAGCATATTTGACAAGTAACAACTTTCTAAGCATGGATTTTCATGTTTTCGAGCTTTGAACACATTTTCATCATATTGGTCATTTTCACTGTATAAGCACATCTGAAACGAGTTTTCAACAAAGGACTGGGAAAAGCACTTGTTCCGAGTGGGAAAGCCCACTTTCTGTCACCGAGTGCATGAAAACAGCTTTCCGAGCACAGGAGTGCATTCAGACACTCTGTAAAGCCCGTTCTGCGCCTAAAGCACACGTTTGACAACCGAATTTTGATTTCATGTGAAATGAGTGCATTCGAGCATATTTGACAAGTAACAACTTTCTAAGCATGGATTTTCATGTTTTCGAGCTTTGAACACATTTTCATCATATTGGTCATTTTAGCTGTAAAAGCACGTCTGAAACGAGTTTTCAACATAGAACTGTGATACGCACTTGTTCAGAGTGGGAAAACACTTTTTTTCACCAAGTGCATGAAAACAGGCTTTCCGAGCACAGGAGTGCATTCAGTCACTCTGTAAAGTCCTTTCTGCGCCTAAAGCACACGTTCGACAACCGAATTTTGATTTCATGTGAAATGAGTGCATTCGAGCATATTTGACAACAACTTTCTAAGCATGGATTTTCATGTTTTCGAGCTTTGAACACATTTTCATCATATTGGTCATTTTCACTGTATAAGCACGTCTGAAACGAGTTTTCAACAAAGGACTGGGAAAAGCACTTGTTCCGAGTGGGAAAGCCCACTTTCTGTCACCGAGTGCATGAAAACAGCTTTCCGAGCACAGGAGTGCATTCAGACACTCTGTAAAGCCCGTTCTGCGCCTAAAGCACACGTTTGACAACCGAATTTTGATTTCATGTGAAATGAGTGCATTCGAGCATATTTGACAAGTAACAACTTTCTAAGCATGGATTTTCATGTTTTCGAGCTTTGAACACATTTTCATCATATTGGTCATTTTAGCTGTAAAAGCACGTCTGAAACGAGTTTTCAACATAGAACTGTGATACGCACTTGTTCAGAGTGGGAAAACACTTTTTTTCACCAAGTGCATGAAAACAGGCTTTCCGAGCACAGGAGTGCATTCAGTCACTCTGTAAAGTCCTTTCTGCTCCTAAAGCACACGTTTGACAACCGAATTTTGATTTCATGTGAAATGAGTGCATTCGAGCATATTTGACAAGTAACAACTTTCTAAGCATGGATTTTCATGTTTTCGAGCTTTGAACACATTTTCATCATATTGGTCATTTTCACTGTATAAGCACATCTGAAACGAGTTTTCAACAAAGGACTGGGAAAAGCACTTGTTCCGAGTGGGAAAGCCCACTTTCTGTCACCGAGTGCATGAAAACAGCTTTCCGAGCACAGGAGTGCATTCAGACACTCTGTAAAGCCCGTTCTGCGCCTAAAGCACACGTTTGACAACCGAATTTTGATTTCATGTGAAATGAGTGCATTCGAGCATATTTGACAAGTAACAACTTTCTAAGCATGGATTTTCATGTTTTCGAGCTTTGAACACATTTTCATCATATTGGTCATTTTAGCTGTAAAAGCACGTCTGAAACGAGTTTTCAACATAGAACTGTGATACGCACTTGTTCAGAGTGGGAAAACACTTTTTTTCACCAAGTGCATGAAAACAGGCTTTCCGAGCACAGGAGTGCATTCAGTCACTCTGTAAAGTCCTTTCTGCGCCTAAAGCACACGTTCGACAACCGAATTTTGATTTCATGTGAAATGAGTGCATTCGAGCATATTTGACAACAACTTTCTAAGCATGGATTTTCATGTTTTCGAGCTTTGAACACATTTTCATCATATTGGTCATTTTCACTGTATAAGCACGTCTGAAACGAGTTTTCAACAAAGGACTGGGAAAAGCACTTGTTCCGAGTGGGAAAGCCCACTTTCTGTCACCGAGTGCATGAAAACAGCTTTCCGAGCACAGGAGTGCATTCAGACACTCTGTAAAGCCCGTTCTGCGCCTAAAGCACACGTTTGACAACCGAATTTTGATTTCATGTGAAATGAGTGCATTCGAGCATATTTGACAAGTAACAACTTTCTAAGCATGGATTTTCATGTTTTCGAGCTTTGAACACATTTTCATCATATTGGTCATTTTAGCTGTAAAAGCACGTCTGAAACGAGTTTTCAACATAGAACTGTGATACGCACTTGTTCAGAGTGGGAAAACACTTTTTTTCACCAAGTGCATGAAAACAGGCTTTCCGAGCACAGGAGTGCATTCAGTCACTCTGTAAAGTCCTTTCTGCTCCTAAAGCACACGTTTGACAACCGAATTTTGATTTCATGTGAAATGAGTGCATTCGAGCATATTTGACAAGTAACAACTTTCTAAGCATGGATTTTCATGTTTTCGAGCTTTGAACACATTTTCATCATATTGGTCATTTTCACTGTATAAGCACATCTGAAACGAGTTTTCAACAAAGGACTGGGAAAAGCACTTGTTCCGAGTGGGAAAGCCCACTTTCTGTCACCGAGTGCATGAAAACAGCTTTCCGAGCACAGGAGTGCATTCAGACACTCTGTAAAGCCCGTTCTGCGCCTAAAGCACACGTTTGACAACCGAATTTTGATTTCATGTGAAATGAGTGCATTCGAGCATATTTGACAAGTAACAACTTTCTAAGCATGGATTTTCATGTTTTCGAGCTTTGAACACATTTTCATCATATTGGTCATTTTAGCTGTAAAAGCACGTCTGAAACGAGTTTTCAACATAGAACTGTGATACGCACTTGTTCAGAGTGGGAAAACACTTTTTTTCACCAAGTGCATGAAAACAGGCTTTCCGAGCACAGGAGTGCATTCAGTCACTCTGTAAAGTCCTTTCTGCGCCTAAAGCACACGTTCGACAACCGAATTTTGATTTCATGTGAAATGAGTGCATTCGAGCATATTTGACAAGTAACAACTTTCTAAGCATGGATTTTCATGTTTTCGAGCTTTGAACACATTTTCATCATATTGGTCATTTTCACTGTATAAGCACATCTGAAACGAGTTTTCAACAAAGGACTGGGAAAAGCACTTGTTCCGAGTGGGAAAGCCCACTTTCTGTCACCGAGTGCATGAAAACAGCTTTCCGAGCACAGGAGTGCATTCAGACACTCTGTAAAGCCCGTTCTGCGCCTAAAGCACACGTTTGACAACCGAAGTTTGATTTCATGTGAAATGAGTGCATTCGAGCATATTTGACAAGTAACAACTTTCTAAGCATGGATTTTCATGTTTTCGAGCTTTGAACACATTTTCATCATATTGGTCATTTTAGCTGTAAAAGCACGTCTGAAACGAGTTTTCAACATAGAACTGTGATACGCACTTGTTCAGAGTGGGAAAACACTTTTTTTCACCAAGTGCATGAAAACAGGCTTTCCGAGCACAGGAGTGCATTCAGTCACTCTGTAAAGTCCTTTCTGCTCCTAAAGCACACGTTTGACAACCGAATTTTGATTTCATGTGAAATGAGTGCATTCGAGCATATTTGACAAGTAACAACTTTCTAAGCATGGATTTTCATGTTTTCGAGCTTTGAACACATTTTCATCATATTGGTCATTTTAGCTGTAAAAGCACGTCTAAAACGAGTTTTCAACATAGAACTGTGATACGCACTTGTTCAGAGTGGGAAAACACTTTTTTTCACCAAGTGCATGAAAACAGGCTTTCCGAGCACAGGAGTGCATTCAGTCACTCTGTAAAGTCCTTTCTGCGCCTAAAGCACACGTTCGACAACCGAATTTTGATTTCATGTGAAATGAGTGCATTCGAGCATATTTGACAACAACTTTCTAAGCATGGATTTTCATGTTTTCGAGCTTTGAACACATTTTCATCATATTGGTCATTTTCACTGTATAAGCACGTCTGAAACGAGTTTTCAACAAAGGACTGGGAAAAGCACTTGTTCCGAGTGGGAAAGCCCACTTTCTGTCACCGAGTGCATGAAAACAGCTTTCCGAGCACAGGAGTGCATTCAGACACTCTGTAAAGCCCGTTCTGCGCCTAAAGCACACGTTTGACAACCGAATTTTGATTTCATGTGAAATGAGTGCATTCGAGCATATTTGACAAGTAACAACTTTCTAAGCATGGATTTTCATGTTTTCGAGCTTTGAACACATTTTCATCATATTGGTCATTTTAGCTGTAAAAGCACGTCTGAAACGAGTTTTCAACATAGAACTGTGATACGCACTTGTTCAGAGTGGGAAAACACTTTTTTTCACCAAGTGCATGAAAACAGGCTTTCCGAGCACAGGAGTGCATTCAGTCACTCTGTAAAGTCCTTTCTGCTCCTAAAGCACACGTTTGACAACCGAATTTTGATTTCATGTGAAATGAGTGCATTCGAGCATATTTGACAAGTAACAACTTTCTAAGCATGGATTTTCATGTTTTCGAGCTTTGAACACATTTTCATCATATTGGTCATTTTCACTGTATAAGCACATCTGAAACGAGTTTTCAACAAAGGACTGGGAAAAGCACTTGTTCCGAGTGGGAAAGCCCACTTTCTGTCACCGAGTGCATGAAAACAGCTTTCCGAGCACAGGAGTGCATTCAGACACTCTGTAAAGCCCGTTCTGCGCCTAAAGCACACGTTTGACAACCGAATTTTGATTTCATGTGAAATGAGTGCATTCGAGCATATTTGACAAGTAACAACTTTCTAAGCATGGATTTTCATGTTTTCGAGCTTTGAACACATTTTCATCATATTGGTCATTTTAGCTGTAAAAGCACGTCTGAAACGAGTTTTCAACATAGAACTGTGATACGCACTTGTTCAGAGTGGGAAAACACTTTTTTTCACCAAGTGCATGAAAACAGGCTTTCCGAGCACAGGAGTGCATTCAGTCACTCTGTAAAGTCCTTTCTGCTCCTAAAGCACACGTTTGACAACCGAATTTTGATTTCATGTGAAATGAGTGCATTCGAGCATATTTGACAAGTAACAACTTTCTAAGCATGGATTTTCATGTTTTCGAGCTTTGAACACATTTTCATCATATTGGTCATTTTCACTGTATAAGCACATCTGAAACGAGTTTTCAACAAAGGACTGGGAAAAGCACTTGTTCCGAGTGGGAAAGCCCACTTTCTGTCACCGAGTGCATGAAAACAGCTTTCCGAGCACAGGAGTGCATTCAGACACTCTGTAAAGCCCGTTCTGCGCCTAAAGCACACGTTTGACAACCGAATTTTGATTTCATGTGAAATGAGTGCATTCGAGCATATTTGACAAGTAACAACTTTCTAAGCATGGATTTTCATGTTTTCGAGCTTTGAACACATTTTCATCATATTGGTCATTTTAGCTGTAAAAGCACGTCTAAAACGAGTTTTCAACATAGAACTGTGATACGCACTTGTTCAGAGTGGGAAAACACTTTTTTTCACCAAGTGCATGAAAACAGGCTTTCCGAGCACAGGAGTGCATTCAGTCACTCTGTAAAGTCCTTTCTGCGCCTAAAGCACACGTTCGACAACCGAATTTTGATTTCATGTGAAATGAGTGCATTCGAGCATATTTGACAACAACTTTCTAAGCATGGATTTTCATGTTTTCGAGCTTTGAACACATTTTCATCATATTGGTCATTTTCACTGTATAAGCACGTCTGAAACGAGTTTTCAACAAAGGACTGGGAAAAGCACTTGTTCCGAGTGGGAAAGCCCACTTTCTGTCACCGAGTGCATGAAAACAGCTTTCCGAGCACAGGAGTGCATTCAGACACTCTGTAAAGCCCGTTCTGCGCCTAAAGCACACGTTTGACAACCGAATTTTGATTTCATGTGAAATGAGTGCATTCGAGCATATTTGACAAGTAACAACTTTCTAAGCATGGATTTTCATGTTTTCGAGCTTTGAACACATTTTCATCATATTGGTCATTTTAGCTGTAAAAGCACGTCTGAAACGAGTTTTCAACATAGAACTGTGATACGCACTTGTTCAGAGTGGGAAAACACTTTTTTTCACCAAGTGCATGAAAACAGGCTTTCCGAGCACAGGAGTGCATTCAGTCACTCTGTAAAGTCCTTTCTGCTCCTAAAGCACACGTTTGACAACCGAATTTTGATTTCATGTGAAATGAGTGCATTCGAGCATATTTGACAAGTAACAACTTTCTAAGCATGGATTTTCATGTTTTCGAGCTTTGAACACATTTTCATCATATTGGTCATTTTCACTGTATAAGCACATCTGAAACGAGTTTTCAACAAAGGACTGGGAAAAGCACTTGTTCCGAGTGGGAAAGCCCACTTTCTGTCACCGAGTGCATGAAAACAGCTTTCCGAGCACAGGAGTGCATTCAGACACTCTGTAAAGCCCGTTCTGCGCCTAAAGCACACGTTTGACAACCGAATTTTGATTTCATGTGAAATGAGTGCATTCGAGCATATTTGACAAGTAACAACTTTCTAAGCATGGATTTTCATGTTTTCGAGCTTTGAACACATTTTCATCATATTGGTCATTTTAGCTGTAAAAGCACGTCTGAAACGAGTTTTCAACATAGAACTGTGATACGCACTTGTTCAGAGTGGGAAAACACTTTTTTTCACCAAGTGCATGAAAACAGGCTTTCCGAGCACAGGAGTGCATTCAGTCACTCTGTAAAGTCCTTTCTGCTCCTAAAGCACACGTTTGACAACCGAATTTTGATTTCATGTGAAATGAGTGCATTCGAGCATATTTGACAAGTAACAACTTTCTAAGCATGGATTTTCATGTTTTCGAGCTTTGAACACATTTTCATCATATTGGTCATTTTCACTGTATAAGCACATCTGAAACGAGTTTTCAACAAAGGACTGGGAAAAGCACTTGTTCCGAGTGGGAAAGCCCACTTTCTGTCACCGAGTGCATGAAAACAGCTTTCCGAGCACAGGAGTGCATTCAGACACTCTGTAAAGCCCGTTCTGCGCCTAAAGCACACGTTTGACAACCGAATTTTGATTTCATGTGAAATGAGTGCATTCGAGCATATTTGACAAGTAACAACTTTCTAAGCATGGATTTTCATGTTTTCGAGCTTTGAACACATTTTCATCATATTGGTCATTTTAGCTGTAAAAGCACGTCTGAAACGAGTTTTCAACATAGAACTGTGATACGCACTTGTTCAGAGTGGGAAAACACTTTTTTTCACCAAGTGCATGAAAACAGGCTTTCCGAGCACAGGAGTGCATTCAGTCACTCTGTAAAGTCCTTTCTGCGCCTAAAGCACACGTTCGACAACCGAATTTTGATTTCATGTGAAATGAGTGCATTCGAGCATATTTGACAACAACTTTCTAAGCATGGATTTTCATGTTTTCGAGCTTTGAACACATTTTCATCATATTGGTCATTTTCACTGTATAAGCACGTCTGAAACGAGTTTTCAACAAAGGACTGGGAAAAGCACTTGTTCCGAGTGGGAAAGCCCACTTTCTGTCACCGAGTGCATGAAAACAGCTTTCCGAGCACAGGAGTGCATTCAGACACTCTGTAAAGCCCGTTCTGCGCCTAAAGCACACGTTTGACAACCGAATTTTGATTTCATGTGAAATGAGTGCATTCGAGCATATTTGACAAGTAACAACTTTCTAAGCATGGATTTTCATGTTTTCGAGCTTTGAACACATTTTCATCATATTGGTCATTTTAGCTGTAAAAGCACGTCTGAAACGAGTTTTCAACATAGAACTGTGATACGCACTTGTTCAGAGTGGGAAAACACTTTTTTTCACCAAGTGCATGAAAACAGGCTTTCCGAGCACAGGAGTGCATTCAGTCACTCTGTAAAGTCCTTTCTGCGCCTAAAGCACACGTTCGACAACCGAATTTTGATTTCATGTGAAATGAGTGCATTCGAGCATATTTGACAAGTAACAACTTTCTAAGCATGGATTTTCATGTTTTCGAGCTTTGAACACATTTTCATCATATTGGTCATTTTCACTGTATAAGCACATCTGAAACGAGTTTTCAACAAAGGACTGGGAAAAGCACTTGTTCCGAGTGGGAAAGCCCACTTTCTGTCACCGAGTGCATGAAAACAGCTTTCCGAGCACAGGAGTGCATTCAGACACTCTGTAAAGCCCGTTCTGCGCCTAAAGCACACGTTTGACAACCGAATTTTGATTTCATGTGAAATGAGTGCATTCGAGCATATTTGACAAGTAACAACTTTCTAAGCATGGATTTTCATGTTTTCGAGCTTTGAACACATTTTCATCATATTGGTCATTTTAGCTGTAAAAGCACGTCTGAAACGAGTTTTCAACATAGAACTGTGATACGCACTTGTTCAGAGTGGGAAAACACTTTTTTTCACCAAGTGCATGAAAACAGGCTTTCCGAGCACAGGAGTGCATTCAGTCACTCTGTAAAGTCCTTTCTGCGCCTAAAGCACACGTTCGACAACCGAATTTTGATTTCATGTGAAATGAGTGCATTCGAGCATATTTGACAACAACTTTCTAAGCATGGATTTTCATGTTTTCGAGCTTTGAACACATTTTCATCATATTGGTCATTTTCACTGTATAAGCACGTCTGAAACGAGTTTTCAACAAAGGACTGGGAAAAGCACTTGTTCCGAGTGGGAAAGCCCACTTTCTGTCACCGAGTGCATGAAAACAGCTTTCCGAGCACAGGAGTGCATTCAGACACTCTGTAAAGCCCGTTCTGCGCCTAAAGCACACGTTTGACAACCGAATTTTGATTTCATGTGAAATGAGTGCATTCGAGCATATTTGACAAGTAACAACTTTCTAAGCATGGATTTTCATGTTTTCGAGCTTTGAACACATTTTCATCATATTGGTCATTTTAGCTGTAAAAGCACGTCTGAAACGAGTTTTCAACATAGAACTGTGATACGCACTTGTTCAGAGTGGGAAAACACTTTTTTTCACCAAGTGCATGAAAACAGGCTTTCCGAGCACAGGAGTGCATTCAGTCACTCTGTAAAGTCCTTTCTGCTCCTAAAGCACACGTTTGACAACCGAATTTTGATTTCATGTGAAATGAGTGCATTCGAGCATATTTGACAAGTAACAACTTTCTAAGCATGGATTTTCATGTTTTCGAGCTTTGAACACATTTTCATCATATTGGTCATTTTCACTGTATAAGCACGTCTGAAACGAGTTTTCAACAAAGGACTGGGAAAAGCACTTGTTCAGAGTGGGAAAGTCACTTTCTGTCACCGAGTGCATGAAAACAGCTTTCCGAGCACAGGAGTGCATTCAGACACTCTGTAAAGCCCTTTCTGCGCCTAAAGCACACGTTTGACAACCGAATTTTGATTTCATGTGAAATGAGTGCATTCGAGCATATTTGACAAGTAACAACTTTCTAAGCATGGATTTTCATGTTTTCGAGCTTTGAACACATTTTCATCATATTGGTCATTTTAGCTGTAAAAGCACGTCTGAAACGAGTTTTCAACATAGAACTGTGATACGCACTTGTTCAGAGTGGGAAAACACTTTTTTTCACCAAGTGCATGAAAACAGGCTTTCCGAGCACAGGAGTGCATTCAGTCACTCTGTAAAGTCCTTTCTGCTCCTAAAGCACACGTTTGACAACCGAATTTTGATTTCATGTGAAATGAGTGCATTCGAGCATATTTGACAAGTAACAACTTTCTAAGCATGGATTTTCATGTTTTCGAGCTTTGAACACATTTTCATCATATTGGTCATTTTAGCTGTAAAAGCACGTCTGAAACGAGTTTTCAACATAGAACTGTGATACGCACTTGTTCAGAGTGGGAAAACACTTTTTTTCACCAAGTGCATGAAAACAGGCTTTCCGAGCACAGGAGTGCATTCAGTCACTCTGTAAAGTCCTTTCTGCGCCTAAAGCACACGTTCGACAACCGAATTTTGATTTCATGTGAAATGAGTGCATTCGAGCATATTTGACAAGTAACAACTTTCTAAGCATGGATTTTCATGTTTTCGAGCTTTGAACACATTTTCATCATATTGGTCATTTTAGCTGTAAAAGCACGTCTGAAACGAGTTTTCAACATAGAACTGTGATACGCACTTGTTCAGAGTGGGAAAACACTTTTTTTCACCAAGTGCATGAAAACAGGCTTTCCGAGCACAGGAGTGCATTCAGTCACTCTGTAAAGTCCTTTCTGCGCCTAAAGCACACGTTCGACAACCGAATTTTGATTTCATGTGAAATGAGTGCATTCGAGCATATTTGACAAGTAACAACTTTCTAAGCATGGATTTTCATGTTTTCGAGCTTTGAACACATTTTCATCATATTGGTCATTTTCACTGTATAAGCACGTCTGAAACGAGTTTTCAACAAAGGACTGGGAAAAGCACTTGTTCAGAGTGGGAAAGCCCACTTTCTGTCACCGAGTGCATGAAAACAGCTTTCCGAGCACAGGAGTGCATTCAGACACTCTGTAAAGCCCTTTCTGCGCCTAAAGCACACGTTTGACAACCGAATTTTGATTTCATGTGAAATGAGTGCATTCGAGCATATTTGACAAGTAACAACTTTCTAAGCATGGATTTTCATGTTTTCGAGCTTTGAACACATTTTCATCATATTGGTCATTTTAGCTGTAAAAGCACGTCTGAAACGAGTTTTCAACATAGAACTGTGATACGCACTTGTTCAGAGTGGGAAAACACTTTTTTTCACCAAGTGCATGAAAACAGGCTTTCCGAGCACAGGAGTGCATTCAGTCACTCTGTAAAGTCCTTTCTGCGCCTAAAGCACACGTTCGACAACCGAATTTTGATTTCATGTGAAATGAGTGCATTCGAGCATATTTGACAAGTAACAACTTTCTAAGCATGGATTTTCATGTTTTCGAGCTTTGAACACATTTTCATCATATTGGTCATTTTAGCTGTAAAAGCACGTCTGAAACGAGTTTTCAACATAGAACTGTGATACGCACTTGTTCAGAGTGGGAAAACACTTTTTTTCACCAAGTGCATGAAAACAGGCTTTCCGAGCACAGGAGTGCATTCAGTCACTCTGTAAAGTCCTTTCTGCGCCTAAAGCACACGTTCGACAACCGAATTTTGATTTCATGTGAAATGAGTGCATTCGAGCATATTTGACAAGTAACAACTTTCTAAGCATGGATTTTCATGTTTTCGAGCTTTGAACACATTTTCATCATATTGGTCATTTTAGCTGTAAAAGCACGTCTGAAACGAGTTTTCAACATAGAACTGTGATACGCACTTGTTCAGAGTGGGAAAACACTTTTTTTCACCAAGTGCATGAAAACAGGCTTTCCGAGCACAGGAGTGCATTCAGACACTCTGTAAAGCCCTTTCTGCGCCTAAAGCACACGTTCGACAACCGAATTTTGATTTCATGTGAAATGAGTGCATTCGAGCATATTTGACAAGTAACAACTTTCTAAGCATGGATTTTCATGTTTTCGAGCTTTGAACACATTTTCATCATATTGGTCATTTTCACTGTATAAGCACATCTGAAACGAGTTTTCAACAAAGGACTGGGAAAAGCACTTGTTCCGAGTGGGAAAGCCCACTTTCTGTCACCGAGTGCATGAAAACAGCTTTCCGAGCACAGGAGTGCATTCAGACACTCTGTAAAGCCCGTTCTGCGCCTAAAGCACACGTTTGACAACCGAATTTTGATTTCATGTGAAATGAGTGCATTCGAGCATATTTGACAAGTAACAACTTTCTAAGCATGGATTTTCATGTTTTCGAGCTTTGAACACATTTTCATCATATTGGTCATTTTCACTGTATAAGCACGTCTGAAACGAGTTTTCAACAAAGGACTGGGAAAAGCACTTGTTCAGAGTGGGAAAGCCCACTTTCTGTCACCGAGTGCATGAAAACAGCTTTCCGAGCACAGGAGTGCATTCAGACACTCTGTAAAGCCCTTTCTGCGCCTAAAGCACACGTTTGACAACCGAATTTTGATTTCATGTGAAATGAGTGCATTCGAGCATATTTGACAAGTAACAACTTTCTAAGCATGGATTTTCATGTTTTCGAGCTTTGAACACATTTTCATCATATTGGTCATTTTCACTGTATAAGCACGTCTGAAACGAGTTTTCAACAAAGGACTGGGAAAAGCACTTGTTCAGAGTGGGAAAGCTCACTTTCTGTCACCGAGTGCATGAAAACAGCTTTCCGAGCACAGGAGTGCATTCAGACACTCTGTAAAGCCCTTTCTGCGCCTAAAGCACACGTTTGACAACCGAATTTTGATTTCATGTGAAATGAGTGCATTCGAGCATATTTGACAAGTAACAACTTTCTAAGCATGGATTTTCATGTTTTCGAGCTTTGAACACATTTTCATCATATTGGTCATTTTAGCTGTAAAAGCACGTCTGAAACGAGTTTTCAACATAGAACTGTGATACGCACTTGTTCAGAGTGGGAAAACACTTTTTTTCACCAAGTGCATGAAAACAGGCTTTCCGAGCACAGGAGTGCATTCAGTCACTCTGTAAAGTCCTTTCTGCTCCTAAAGCACACGTTTGACAACCGAATTTTGATTTCATGTGAAATGAGTGCATTCGAGCATATTTGACAAGTAACAACTTTCTAAGCATGGATTTTCATGTTTTCGAGCTTTGAACACATTTTCATCATATTGGTCATTTTAGCTGTAAAAGCACGTCTAAAACGAGTTTTCAACATAGAACTGTGATACGCACTTGTTCAGAGTGGGAAAACACTTTTTTTCACCAAGTGCATGAAAACAGGCTTTCCGAGCACAGGAGTGCATTCAGTCACTCTGTAAAGTCCTTTCTGCGCCTAAAGCACACGTTCGACAACCGAATTTTGATTTCATGTGAAATGAGTGCATTCGAGCATATTTGACAAGTAACAACTTTCTAAGCATGGATTTTCATGTTTTCGAGCTTTGAACACATTTTCATCATATTGGTCATTTTCACTGTATAAGCACGTCTGAAACGAGTTTTCAACAAAGGACTGGGAAAAGCACTTGTTCAGAGTGGGAAAGCACACTTTCTGTCACCGAGTGCATGAAAACAGCTTTCCGAGCACAGGAGTGCATTCAGACACTCTGTAAAGCCCTTTCTGCGCCTAAAGCACACGTTTGACAACCGAATTTTGATTTCATGTGAAATGAGTGCATTCGAGCATATTTGACAAGTAACAACTTTCTAAGCATGGATTTTCATGTTTTCGAGCTTTGAACACATTTTCATCATATTGGTCATTTTCACTGTATAAGCACATCTGAAACGAGTTTTCAACAAAGGACTGGGAAAAGCACTTGTTCCGAGTGGGAAAGCCCACTTTCTGTCACCGAGTGCATGAAAACAGCTTTCCGAGCACAGGAGTGCATTCAGACACTCTGTAAAGCCCGTTCTGCGCCTAAAGCACACGTTTGACAACCGAATTTTGATTTCATGTGAAATGAGTGCATTCGAGCATATTTGACAAGTAACAACTTTCTAAGCATGGATTTTCATGTTTTCGAGCTTTGAACACATTTTCATCATATTGGTCATTTTCACTGTATAAGCACGTCTGAAACGAGTTTTCAACAAAGGACTGGGAAAAGCACTTGTTCAGAGTGGGAAAGCCCACTTTCTGTCACCGAGTGCATGAAAACAGCTTTCCGAGCACAGGAGTGCATTCAGACACTCTGTAAAGCCCTTTCTGCGCCTAAAGCACACGTTTGACAACCGAATTTTGATTTCATGTGAAATGAGTGCATTCGAGCATATTTGACAAGTAACAACTTTCTAAGCATGGATTTTCATGTTTTCGAGCTTTGAACACATTTTCATCATATTGGTCATTTTCACTGTATAAGCACATCTGAAACGAGTTTTCAACAAAGGACTGGGAAAAGCACTTGTTCAGAGTGGGAAAGCACACTTTCTGTCACCGAGTGCATGAAAACAGCTTTCCGAGCACAGGAGTGCATTCAGTCACTCTGTAAAGTCCTTTCTGCGCCTAAAGCACACGTTCGACAACCGAATTTTGATTTCATGTGAAATGAGTGCATTCGAGCATATTTGACAACAACTTTCTAAGCATGGATTTTCATGTTTTCGAGCTTTGAACACATTTTCATCATATTGGTCATTTTCACTGTATAAGCACGTCTGAAACGAGTTTTCAACAAAGGACTGGGAAAAGCACTTGTTCCGAGTGGGAAAGCCCACTTTCTGTCACCGAGTGCATGAAAACAGCTTTCCGAGCACAGGAGTGCATTCAGACACTCTGTAAAGCCCTTTCTGCGCCTAAAGCACACGTTTGACAACCGAATTTTGATTTCATGTGAAATGAGTGCATTCGAGCATATTTGACAAGTAACAACTTTCTAAGCATGGATTTTCATGTTTTCGAGCTTTGAACACATTTTCATCATATTGGTCATTTTAGCTGTAAAAGCACGTCTAAAACGAGTTTTCAACATAGAACTGTGATACGCACTTGTTCAGAGTGGGAAAACACTTTTTTTCACCAAGTGCATGAAAACAGGCTTTCCGAGCACAGGAGTGCATTCAGTCACTCTGTAAAGTCCTTTCTGCGCCTAAAGCACACGTTCGACAACCGAATTTTGATTTCATGTGAAATGAGTGCATTCGAGCATATTTGACAACAACTTTCTAAGCATGGATTTTCATGTTTTCGAGCTTTGAACACATTTTCATCATATTGGTCATTTTCACTGTATAAGCACGTCTGAAACGAGTTTTCAACAAAGGACTGGGAAAAGCACTTGTTCAGAGTGGGAAAGCCCACTTTCTGTCACCGAGTGCATGAAAACAGCTTTCCGAGCACAGGAGTGCATTCAGACACTCTGTAAAGCCCTTTCTGCGCCTAAAGCACACGTTTGACAACCGAATTTTGATTTCATGTGAAATGAGTGCATTCGAGCATATTTGACAAGTAACAACTTTCTAAGCATGGATTTTCATGTTTTCGAGCTTTGAACACATTTTCATCATATTGGTCATTTTCACTGTATAAGCACATCTGAAACGAGTTTTCAACAAAGGACTGGGAAAAGCACTTGTTCAGAGTGGGAAAGCCCACTTTCTGTCACCGAGTGCATGAAAACAGCTTTCCGAGCACAGGAGTGCATTCAGACACTCTGTAAAGCCCTTTCTGCGCCTAAAGCACACGTTTGACAACCGAATTTTGATTTCATGTGTAATGAGTGCATTTGAGCATATTTGACAAGTAACAACTTTCTAAGCATGGATTTTCATGTTTTCGAGCTTTGAACACATTTTCATCATATTGGTCATTTTAGCTGTAAAAGCACGTCTGAAACGAGTTTTCAACATAGAACTGTGATACGCACTTGTTCAGAGTGGGAAAACACTTTTTTTCACCAAGTGCATGAAAACAGGCTTTCCGAGCACAGGAGTGCATTCAGTCACTCTGTAAAGTCCTTTCTGCTCCTAAAGCACACGTTTGACAACCGAATTTTGATTTCATGTGAAATGAGTGCATTCGAGCATATTTGACAAGTAACAACTTTCTAAGCATGGATTTTCATGTTTTCGAGCTTTGAACACATTTTCATCATATTGGTCATTTTAGCTGTAAAAGCACGTCTAAAACGAGTTTTCAACATAGAACTGTGATACGCACTTGTTCAGAGTGGGAAAACACTTTTTTTCACCAAGTGCATGAAAACAGGCTTTCCGAGCACAGGAGTGCATTCAGTCACTCTGTAAAGTCCTTTCTGCGCCTAAAGCACACGTTCGACAACCGAATTTTGATTTCATGTGAAATGAGTGCATTCGAGCATATTTGACAAGTAACAACTTTCTAAGCATGGATTTTCAT
This sequence comes from Neoarius graeffei, assembly GCF_027579695.1. Taxonomy (NCBI): domain Eukaryota; kingdom Metazoa; phylum Chordata; class Actinopteri; order Siluriformes; family Ariidae; genus Neoarius; species Neoarius graeffei. The sequence goes on along the minus strand of NC_083581.1, from coordinate 18,916,975 downwards.
GTTTTCGAGCTTTGAACACATTTTCATCATATTGGTCATTTTCACTGTATAAGCACGTCTGAAACGAGTTTTCAACAAAGGACTGGGAAAAGCACTTGTTCAGAGTGGGAAAGCCCACTTTCTGTCACCGAGTGCATGAAAACAGCTTTCCGAGCACAGGAGTGCATTCAGACACTCTGTAAAGCCCTTTCTGCGCCTAAAGCACACGTTTGACAACCGAATTTTGATTTCATGTGAAATGAGTGCATTCGAGCATATTTGACAAGTAACAACTTTCTAAGCATGGATTTTCATGTTTTCGAGCTTTGAACACATTTTCATCATATTGGTCATTTTCACTGTATAAGCACATCTGAAACGAGTTTTCAACAAAGGACTGGGAAAAGCACTTGTTCCGAGTGGGAAAGCCCACTTTCTGTCACCGAGTGCATGAAAACAGCTTTCCGAGCACAGGAGTGCATTCAGACACTCTGTAAAGCCCGTTCTGCGCCTAAAGCACACGTTTGACAACCGAATTTTGATTTCATGTGAAATGAGTGCATTCGAGCATATTTGACAAGTAACAACTTTCTAAGCATGGATTTTCATGTTTTCGAGCTTTGAACACATTTTCATCATATTGGTCATTTTCACTGTATAAGCACGTCTGAAACGAGTTTTCAACAAAGGACTGGGAAAAGCACTTGTTCAGAGTGGGAAAGCCCACTTTCTGTCACCGAGTGCATGAAAACAGCTTTCCGAGCACAGGAGTGCATTCAGACACTCTGTAAAGCCCTTTCTGCGCCTAAAGCACACGTTTGACAACCGAATTTTGATTTCATGTGAAATGAGTGCATTCGAGCATATTTGACAAGTAACAACTTTCTAAGCATGGATTTTCATGTTTTCGAGCTTTGAACACATTTTCATCATATTGGTCATTTTCACTGTATAAGCACATCTGAAACGAGTTTTCAACAAAGGACTGGGAAAAGCACTTGTTCAGAGTGGGAAAGCACACTTTCTGTCACCGAGTGCATGAAAACAGCTTTCCGAGCACAGGAGTGCATTCAGACACTCTGTAAAGCCCTTTCTGCGCCTAAAGCACACGTTTGACAACCGAATTTTGATTTCATGTGAAATGAGTGCATTCGAGCATATTTGACAAGTAACAACTTTCTAAGCATGGATTTTCATGTTTTCGAGCTTTGAACACATTTTCATCATATTGGTCATTTTAGCTGTAAAAGCACGTCTGAAACGAGTTTTCAACATAGAACTGTGATACGCACTTGTTCAGAGTGGGAAAACACTTTTTTTCACCAAGTGCATGAAAACAGGCTTTCCGAGCACAGGAGTGCATTCAGTCACTCTGTAAAGTCCTTTCTGCGCCTAAAGCACACGTTCGACAACCGAATTTTGATTTCATGTGAAATGAGTGCATTCGAGCATATTTGACAAGTAACAACTTTCTAAGCATGGATTTTCATGTTTTCGAGCTTTGAACACATTTTCATCATATTGGTCATTTTAGCTGTAAAAGCACGTCTGAAACAAGTTTTCAACATAGAACTGTGATACGCACTTGTTCAGAGTGGGAAAACACTTTTTTTCACCAAGTGCATGAAAACAGGCTTTCCGAGCACAGGAGTGCATTCAGTCACTCTGTAAAGTCCTTTCTGCGCCTAAAGCACACGTTCGACAACCGAATTTTGATTTCATGTGAAATGAGTGCATTCGAGCATATTTGACAACAACTTTCTAAGCATGGATTTTCATGTTTTCGAGCTTTGAACACATTTTCATCATATTGGTCATTTTCACTGTATAAGCACGTCTGAAACGAGTTTTCAACAAAGGACTGGGAAAAGCACTTGTTCAGAGTGGGAAAGCCCACTTTCTGTCACCGAGTGCATGAAAACAGCTTTCCGAGCACAGGAGTGCATTCAGACACTCTGTAAAGCCCTTTCTGCGCCTAAAGCACACGTTTGACAACCGAATTTTGATTTCATGTGAAATGAGTGCATTCGAGCATATTTGACAAGTAACAACTTTCTAAGCATGGATTTTCATGTTTTCGAGCTTTGAACACATTTTCATCATATTGGTCATTTTAGCTGTAAAAGCACGTCTAAAACGAGTTTTCAACATAGAACTGTGATACGCACTTGTTCAGAGTGGGAAAACACTTTTTTTCACCAAGTGCATGAAAACAGGCTTTCCGAGCACAGGAGTGCATTCAGTCACTCTGTAAAGTCCTTTCTGCGCCTAAAGCACACGTTCGACAACCGAATTTTGATTTCATGTGAAATGAGTGCATTCGAGCATATTTGACAACAACTTTCTAAGCATGGATTTTCATGTTTTCGAGCTTTGAACACATTTTCATCATATTGGTCATTTTCACTGTATAAGCACGTCTGAAACGAGTTTTCAACAAAGGACTGGGAAAAGCACTTGTTCAGAGTGGGAAAGCCCACTTTCTGTCACCGAGTGCATGAAAACAGCTTTCCGAGCACAGGAGTGCATTCAGACACTCTGTAAAGCCCTTTCTGCGCCTAAAGCACACGTTTGACAACCGAATTTTGATTTCATGTGAAATGAGTGCATTCGAGCATATTTGACAAGTAACAACTTTCTAAGCATGGATTTTCATGTTTTCGAGCTTTGAACACATTTTCATCATATTGGTCATTTTCACTGTATAAGCACATCTGCAACGAGTTTTCAACAAAGGACTGGGAAAAGCACTTGTTCAGAGTGGGAAAGCCCACTTTCTTTCACCGAGTGCATGAAAACAGCTTTCCGAGCACAGGAGTGCATTCAGACACTCTGTAAAGCCCTTTCTGCGCCTAAAGCACACGTTTGACAACCGAATTTTGATTTCATGTGAAATGAGTGCATTTGAGCATATTTGACAAGTAACAACTTTCTAAGCATGGATTTTCATGTTTTCGAGCTTTGAACACATTTTCATCATATTGGTCATTTTAGCTGTAAAAGCACGTCTGAAACGAGTTTTCAACATAGAACTGTGACACGCACTTGTTCAGAGTGGGAAAACACTTTTTTTCACCAAGTGCATGAAAACAGGCTTTCCGAGCACAGGAGTGCATTCAGTCACTCTGTAAAGTCCTTTCTGCGCCTAAAGCACACGTTCGACAACCGAATTTTGATTTCATGTGAAATGAGTGCATTCGAGCATATTTGACAGCAACTTTCTAAGCATGGATTTTCATGTTTTCGAGCTTTGAACACATTTTCATCATATTGGTCATTTTCACTGTATAAGCACGTCTGAAACGAGTTTTCAACAAAGGACTGGGAAAAGCACTTGTTCCGAGTGGGAAAGCCCACTTTCTGTCACCGAGTGCATGAAAACAGCTTTCCGAGCACAGGAGTGCATTCAGACACTCTGTAAAGCCCTTTCTGCGCCTAAAGCACACGTTTGACAACCGAATTTTGATTTCATGTGAAATGAGTGCATTCGAGCATATTTGACAAGTAACAACTTTCTAAGCATGGATTTTCATGTTTTCGAGCTTTGAACACATTTTCATCATATTGGTCATTTTAGCTGTAAAAGCACGTCTAAAACGAGTTTTCAACATAGAACTGTGATACGCACTTGTTCAGAGTGGGAAAACACTTTTTTTCACCAAGTGCATGAAAACAGGCTTTCCGAGCACAGGAGTGCATTCAGTCACTCTGTAAAGTCCTTTCTGCGCCTAAAGCACACGTTCGACAACCGAATTTTGATTTCATGTGAAATGAGTGCATTCGAGCATATTTGACAACAACTTTCTAAGCATGGATTTTCATGTTTTCGAGCTTTGAACACATTTTCATCATATTGGTCATTTTCACTGTATAAGCACGTCTGAAACGAGTTTTCAACAAAGGACTGGGAAAAGCACTTGTTCAGAGTGGGAAAGCCCACTTTCTGTCACCGAGTGCATGAAAACAGCTTTCCGAGCACAGGAGTGCATTCAGACACTCTGTAAAGCCCTTTCTGCGCCTAAAGCACACGTTTGACAACCGAATTTTGATTTCATGTGAAATGAGTGCATTCGAGCATATTTGACAAGTAACAACTTTCTAAGCATGGATTTTCATGTTTTCGAGCTTTGAACACATTTTCATCATATTGGTCATTTTCACTGTATAAGCACATCTGAAACGAGTTTTCAACAAAGGACTGGGAAAAGCACTTGTTCAGAGTGGGAAAGCCCACTTTCTGTCACCGAGTGCATGAAAACAGCTTTCCGAGCACAGGAGTGCATTCAGACACTCTGTAAAGCCCTTTCTGCGCCTAAAGCACACGTTTGACAACCGAATTTTGATTTCATGTGAAATGAGTGCATTTGAGCATATTTGACAAGTAACAACTTTCTAAGCATGGATTTTCATGTTTTCGAGCTTTGAACACATTTTCATCATATTGGTCATTTTAGCTGTAAAAGCACGTCTGAAACGAGTTTTCAACATAGAACTGTGATACGCACTTGTTCAGAGTGGGAAAACACTTTTTTTCACCAAGTGCATGAAAACAGGCTTTCCGAGCACAGGAGTGCATTCAGTCACTCTGTAAAGTCCTTTCTGCGCCTAAACCACACGTTCGACAACCGAATTTTGATTTCATGTGAAATGAGTGCATTCGAGCATATTTGACAAGTAACAACTTTCTAAGCATGGATTTTCATGTTTTCGAGCTTTGAACACATTTTCATCATATTGGTCATTTTAGCTGTAAAAGCACGTCTGAAACGAGTTTTCAACATAGAACTGTGATACGCACTTGTTCAGAGTGGGAAAACACTTTTTTTCACCAAGTGCATGAAAACAGGCTTTCCGAGCACAGGAGTGCATTCAGTCACTCTGTAAAGTCCTTTCTGCTCCTAAAGCACACGTTTGACAACCGAATTTTGATTTCATGTGAAATGAGTGCATTCGAGCATATTTGACAAGTAACAACTTTCTAAGCATGGATTTTCATGTTTTCGAGCTTTGAACACATTTTCATCATATTGGTCATTTTCACTGTATAAGCACGTCTGAAACGAGTTTTCAACAAAGGACTGGGAAAAGCACTTGTTCAGAGTGGGAAAGCTCACTTTCTGTCACCGAGTGCATGAAAACAGCTTTCCGAGCACAGGAGTGCATTCAGACACTCTGTAAAGCCCTTTCTGCGCCTAAAGCACACGTTTGACAACCGAATTTTGATTTCATGTGAAATGAGTGCATTCGAGCATATTTGACAAGTAACAACTTTCTAAGCATGGATTTTCATGTTTTCGAGCTTTGAACACATTTTCATCATATTGGTCATTTTAGCTGTAAAAGCACGTCTGAAACGAGTTTTCAACATAGAACTGTGATACGCACTTGTTCAGAGTGGGAAAACACTTTTTTTCACCAAGTGCATGAAAACAGGCTTTCCGAGCACAGGAGTGCATTCAGTCACTCTGTAAAGTCCTTTCTGCTCCTAAAGCACACGTTTGACAACCGAATTTTGATTTCATGTGAAATGAGTGCATTCGAGCATATTTGACAAGTAACAACTTTCTAAGCATGGATTTTCATGTTTTCGAGCTTTGAACACATTTTCATCATATTGGTCATTTTAGCTGTAAAAGCACGTCTGAAACGAGTTTTCAACATAGAACTGTGATACGCACTTGTTCAGAGTGGGAAAACACTTTTTTTCACCAAGTGCATGAAAACAGGCTTTCCGAGCACAGGAGTGCATTCAGTCACTCTGTAAAGTCCTTTCTGCGCCTAAAGCACACGTTCGACAACCGAATTTTGATTTCATGTGAAATGAGTGCATTCGAGCATATTTGACAACAACTTTCTAAGCATGGATTTTCATGTTTTCGAGCTTTGAACACATTTTCATCATATTGGTCATTTTCACTGTATAAGCACGTCTGAAACGAGTTTTCAACAAAGGACTGGGAAAAGCACTTGTTCAGAGTGGGAAAGCCCACTTTCTGTCACCGAGTGCATGAAAACAGCTTTCCGAGCACAGGAGTGCATTCAGACACTCTGTAAAGCCCTTTCTGCGCCTAAAGCACACGTTTGACAACCGAATTTTGATTTCATGTGAAATGAGTGCATTCGAGCATATTTGACAAGTAACAACTTTCTAAGCATGGATTTTCATGTTTTCGAGCTTTGAACACATTTTCATCATATTGGTCATTTTAGCTGTAAAAGCACGTCTAAAACGAGTTTTCAACATAGAACTGTGATACGCACTTGTTCAGAGTGGGAAAACACTTTTTTTCACCAAGTGCATGAAAACAGGCTTTCCGAGCACAGGAGTGCATTCAGTCACTCTGTAAAGTCCTTTCTGCTCCTAAAGCACACGTTTGACAACCGAATTTTGATTTCATGTGAAATGAGTGCATTCGAGCATATTTGACAAGTAACAACTTTCTAAGCATGGATTTTCATGTTTTCGAGCTTTGAACACATTTTCATCATATTGGTCATTTTCACTGTATAAGCACGTCTGAAACGAGTTTTCAACAAAGGACTGGGAAAAGCACTTGTTCAGAGTGGGAAAGCTCACTTTCTGTCACCGAGTGCATGAAAACAGCTTTCCGAGCACAGGAGTGCATTCAGACACTCTGTAAAGCCCTTTCTGCGCCTAAAGCACACGTTTGACAACCGAATTTTGATTTCATGTGAAATGAGTGCATTCGAGCATATTTGACAAGTAACAACTTTCTAAGCATGGATTTTCATGTTTTCGAGCTTTGAACACATTTTCATCATATTGGTCATTTTAGCTGTAAAAGCACGTCTGAAACGAGTTTTCAACATAGAACTGTGATACGCACTTGTTCAGAGTGGGAAAACACTTTTTTTCACCAAGTGCATGAAAACAGGCTTTCCGAGCACAGGAGTGCATTCAGTCACTCTGTAAAGTCCTTTCTGCTCCTAAAGCACACGTTTGACAACCGAATTTTGATTTCATGTGAAATGAGTGCATTCGAGCATATTTGACAAGTAACAACTTTCTAAGCATGGATTTTCATGTTTTCGAGCTTTGAACACATTTTCATCATATTGGTCATTTTAGCTGTAAAAGCACGTCTGAAACGAGTTTTCAACATAGAACTGTGATACGCACTTGTTCAGAGTGGGAAAACACTTTTTTTCACCAAGTGCATGAAAACAGGCTTTCCGAGCACAGGAGTGCATTCAGTCACTCTGTAAAGTCCTTTCTGCGCCTAAAGCACACGTTCGACAACCGAATTTTGATTTCATGTGAAATGAGTGCATTCGAGCATATTTGACAAGTAACAACTTTCTAAGCATGGATTTTCATGTTTTCGAGCTTTGAACACATTTTCATCATATTGGTCATTTTAGCTGTAAAAGCACGTCTGAAACGAGTTTTCAACATAGAACTGTGATACGCACTTGTTCAGAGTGGGAAAACACTTTTTTTCACCAAGTGCATGAAAACAGGCTTTCCGAGCACAGGAGTGCATTCAGTCACTCTGTAAAGTCCTTTCTGCGCCTAAAGCACACGTTCGACAACCGAATTTTGATTTCATGTGAAATGAGTGCATTCGAGCATATTTGACAAGTAACAACTTTCTAAGCATGGATTTTCATGTTTTCGAGCTTTGAACACATTTTCATCATATTGGTCATTTTCACTGTATAAGCACGTCTGAAACGAGTTTTCAACAAAGGACTGGGAAAAGCACTTGTTCAGAGTGGGAAAGCCCACTTTCTGTCACCGAGTGCATGAAAACAGCTTTCCGAGCACAGGAGTGCATTCAGACACTCTGTAAAGCCCTTTCTGCGCCTAAAGCACACGTTTGACAACCGAATTTTGATTTCATGTGAAATGAGTGCATTCGAGCATATTTGACAAGTAACAACTTTCTAAGCATGGATTTTCATGTTTTCGAGCTTTGAACACATTTTCATCATATTGGTCATTTTAGCTGTAAAAGCACGTCTGAAACGAGTTTTCAACATAGAACTGTGATACGCACTTGTTCAGAGTGGGAAAACACTTTTTTTCACCAAGTGCATGAAAACAGGCTTTCCGAGCACAGGAGTGCATTCAGTCACTCTGTAAAGTCCTTTCTGCGCCTAAAGCACACGTTCGACAACCGAATTTTGATTTCATGTGAAATGAGTGCATTCGAGCATATTTGACAACAACTTTCTAAGCATGGATTTTCATGTTTTCGAGCTTTGAACACATTTTCATCATATTGGTCATTTTCACTGTATAAGCACGTCTGAAACGAGTTTTCAACATAGAACTGTGATACGCACTTGTTCAGAGTGGGAAAGCCCACTTTCTGTCACCGAGTGCATGAAAACAGCTTTCCGAGCACAGGAGTGCATTCAGACACTCTGTAAAGCCCTTTCTGCGCCTAAAGCACACGTTTGACAACCGAATTTTGATTTCATGTGAAATGAGTGCATTCGAGCATATTTGACAAGTAACAACTTTCTAAGCATGGATTTTCATGTTTTCGAGCTTTGAACACATTTTCATCATATTGGTCATTTTCACTGTATAAGCACGTCTGAAACGAGTTTTCAACAAAGGACTGGGAAAAGCACTTGTTCAGAGTGGGAAAGCTCACTTTCTGTCACCGAGTGCATGAAAACAGCTTTCCGAGCACAGGAGTGCATTCAGACACTCTGTAAAGCCCTTTCTGCGCCTAAAGCACACGTTTGACAACCGAATTTTGATTTCATGTGAAATGAGTGCATTCGAGCATATTTGACAAGTAACAACTTTCTAAGCATGGATTTTCATGTTTTCGAGCTTTGAACACATTTTCATCATATTGGTCATTTTAGCTGTAAAAGCACGTCTGAAACGAGTTTTCAACATAGAACTGTGATACGCACTTGTTCAGAGTGGGAAAACACTTTTTTTCACCAAGTGCATGAAAACAGGCTTTCCGAGCACAGGAGTGCATTCAGTCACTCTGTAAAGTCCTTTCTGCTCCTAAAGCACACGTTTGACAACCGAATTTTGATTTCATGTGAAATGAGTGCATTCGAGCATATTTGACAAGTAACAACTTTCTAAGCATGGATTTTCATGTTTTCGAGCTTTGAACACATTTTCATCATATTGGTCATTTTAGCTGTAAAAGCACGTCTAAAACGAGTTTTCAACATAGAACTGTGATACGCACTTGTTCAGAGTGGGAAAACACTTTTTTTCACCAAGTGCATGAAAACAGGCTTTCCGAGCACAGGAGTGCATTCAGTCACTCTGTAAAGTCCTTTCTGCGCCTAAAGCACACGTTCGACAACCGAATTTTGATTTCATGTGAAATGAGTGCATTCGAGCATATTTGACAAGTAACAACTTTCTAAGCATGGATTTTCATGTTTTCGAGCTTTGAACACATTTTCATCATATTGGTCATTTTAGCTGTAAAAGCACGTCTGAAACGAGTTTTCAACATAGAACTGTGATACGCACTTGTTCAGAGTGGGAAAACACTTTTTTTCACCAAGTGCATGAAAACAGGCTTTCCGAGCACAGGAGTGCATTCAGTCACTCTGTAAAGTCCTTTCTGCGCCTAAAGCACACGTTCGACAACCGAATTTTGATTTCATGTGAAATGAGTGCATTCGAGCATATTTGACAAGTAACAACTTTCTAAGCATGGATTTTCATGTTTTCGAGCTTTGAACACATTTTCATCATATTGGTCATTTTCACTGTATAAGCACATCTGAAACGAGTTTTCAACAAAGGACTGGGAAAAGCACTTGTTCCGAGTGGGAAAGCCCACTTTCTGTCACCGAGTGCATGAAAACAGCTTTCCGAGCACAGGAGTGCATTCAGACACTCTGTAAAGCCCGTTCTGCGCCTAAAGCACACGTTTGACAACCGAATTTTGATTTCATGTGAAATGAGTGCATTCGAGCATATTTGACAAGTAACAACTTTCTAAGCATGGATTTTCATGTTTTCGAGCTTTGAACACATTTTCATCATATTGGTCATTTTCACTGTATAAGCACGTCTGAAACGAGTTTTCAACAAAGGACTGGGAAAAGCACTTGTTCAGAGTGGGAAAGCCCACTTTCTGTCACCGAGTGCATGAAAACAGCTTTCCGAGCACAGGAGTGCATTCAGACACTCTGTAAAGCCCTTTCTGCGCCTAAAGCACACGTTTGACAACCGAATTTTGATTTCATGTGAAATGAGTGCATTCGAGCATATTTGACAAGTAACAACTTTCTAAGCATGGATTTTCATGTTTTCGAGCTTTGAACACATTTTCATCATATTGGTCATTTTCACTGTATAAGCACATCTGAAACGAGTTTTCAACAAAGGACTGGGAAAAGCACTTGTTCAGAGTGGGAAAGCACACTTTCTGTCACCGAGTGCATGAAAACAGCTTTCCGAGCACAGGAGTGCATTCAGACACTCTGTAAAGCCCTTTCTGCGCCTAAAGCACACGTTTGACAACCAAATTTTGATTTCATGTGAAATGAGTGCATTCGAGCATATTTGACAAGTAACAACTTTCTAAGCATGGATTTTCATGTTTTTGAGCTTTGAACACATTTTCATCATATTGGTCATTTTCACTGTATAAGCACGTCTGAAACGAGTTTTCAACAAAGGACTGGGAAAAGCACTTGTTCAGAGTGGGAAAGCCCACTTTCTGTCACCGAGTGCATGAAAACAGCTTTCCGAGCACAGGAGTGCATTCAGACACTCTGTAAAGCCCTTTCTGCGCCTAAAGCACACGTTTGACAACCGAATTTTGATTTCATGTGAAATGAGTGCATTCGAGCATATTTGACAAGTAACAACTTTCTAAGCATGGATTTTCATGTTTTCGAGCTTTGAACACATTTTCATCATATTGGTCATTTTCACTGTATAAGCACATCTGAAACGAGTTTTCAACAAAGGACTGGGAAAAGCACTTGTTCAGAGGGGGAAAGCACACTTTCTGTCACCGAGTGCATGAAAACAGCTTTCCGAGCACAGGAGTGCATTCAGACACTCTGTAAAGCCCTTTCTGCGCCTAAAGCACACGTTTGACAACCGAATTTTGATTTCATGTGAAATGAGTGCATTTGAGCATATTTGACAAGTAACAACTTTCTAAGCATGGATTTTCATGTTTTCGAGCTTTGAACACATTTTCATCATATTGGTCATTTTAGCTGTAAAAGCACGTCTGAAACGAGTTTTCAACATAGAACTGTGATACGCACTTGTTCAGAGTGGGAAAACACTTTTTTTCACCAAGTGCATGAAAACAGGCTTTCCGAGCACAGGAGTGCATTCAGTCACTCTGTAAAGTCCTTTCTGCGCCTAAAGCACACGTTCGACAACCGAATTTTGATTTCATGTGAAATGAGTGCATTCGAGCATATTTGACAAGTAACAACTTTCTAAGCATGGATTTTCATGTTTTCGAGCTTTGAACACATTTTCATCATATTGGTCATTTTAGCTGTAAAAGCACGTCTGAAACGAGTTTTCAACATAGAACTGTGATACGCACTTGTTCAGAGTGGGAAAACACTTTTTTTCACCAAGTGCATGAAAACAGGCTTTCCGAGCACAGGAGTGCATTCAGTCACTCTGTAAAGTCCTTTCTGCGCCTAAAGCACACGTTCGACAACCGAATTTTGATTTCATGTGAAATGAGTGCATTCGAGCATATTTGACAACAACTTTCTAAGCATGGATTTTCATGTTTTCGAGCTTTGAACACATTTTCATCATATTGGTCATTTTCACAGTATAAGCACGTCTGAAACGAGTTTTCAACAAAGGACTGGGAAAAGCACTTGTTCAGAGTGGGAAAGCCCACTTTCTGTCACCGAGTGCATGAAAACAGCTTTCCGAGCACAGGAGTGCATTCAGACACTCTGTAAAGCCCTTTCTGCGCCTAAAGCACACGTTTGACAACCGAATTTTGATTTCATGTGAAATGAGTGCATTCGAGCATATTTGACAAGTAACAACTTTCTAAGCATGGGTTTTCATGTTTTCGAGCTTTGAACACATTTTCATCATATTGGTCATTTTAGCTGTAAAAGCACGTCTAAAACGAGTTTTCAACATAGAACTGTGATACGCACTTGTTCAGAGTGGGAAAACACTTTTTTTCACCAAGTGCATGAAAACAGGCTTTCCGAGCACAGGAGTGCATTCAGTCACTCTGTAAAGTCCTTTCTGCGCCTAAAGCACACGTTCGACAACCGAATTTTGATTTCATGTGAAATGAGTGCATTCGAGCATATTTGACAACAACTTTCTAAGCATGGATTTTCATGTTTTCGAGCTTTGAACACATTTTCATCATATTGGTCATTTTCACTGTATAAGCACGTCTGAAACGAGTTTTCAACAAAGGACTGGGAAAAGCACTTGTTCAGAGTGGGAAAGCCCACTTTCTGTCACCGAGTGCATGAAAACAGCTTTCCGAGCACAGGAGTGCATTCAGACACTCTGTAAAGCCCTTTCTGCGCCTAAAGCACACGTTCGACAACCGAATTTTGATTTCATGTGAAATGAGTGCATTCGAGCATATTTGACAAGTAACAACTTTCTAAGCATGGATTTTCATGTTTTCGAGCTTTGAACACATTTTCATCATATTGGTCATTTTCACTGTATAAGCACATCTGCAACGAGTTTTCAACAAAGGACTGGGAAAAGCACTTGTTCAGAGTGGGAAAGCCCACTTTCTGTCACCGAGTGCATGAAAACAGCTTTCCGAGCACAGGAGTGCATTCAGACACTCTGTAAAGCCCTTTCTGCGCCTAAAGCACACGTTTGACAACCGAATTTTGATTTCATGTGAAATGAGTGCATTTGAGCATATTTGACAAGTAACAACTTTCTAAGCATGGATTTTCATGTTTTCGAGCTTTGAACACATTTTCATCATATTGGTCATTTTAGCTGTAAAAGCACGTCTGAAACGAGTTTTCAACATAGAACTGTGATACGCACTTGTTCAGAGTGGGAAAACACTTTTTTTCACCAAGTGCATGAAAACAGGCTTTCCGAGCACAGGAGTGCATTCAGTCACTCTGTAAAGTCCTTTCTGCTCCTAAAGCACACGTTTGACAACCGAATTTTGATTTCATGTGAAATGAGTGCATTCGAGCATATTTGACAAGTAACAACTTTCTAAGCATGGATTTTCATGTTTTCGAGCTTTGAACACATTTTCATCATATTGGTCATTTTCACTGTATAAGCACGTCTGAAACGAGTTTTCAACAAAGGACTGGGAAAAGCACTTGTTCAGAGTGGGAAAGCTCACTTTCTGTCACCGAGTGCATGAAAACAGCTTTCCGAGCACAGGAGTGCATTCAGACACTCTGTAAAGCCCTTTCTGCGCCTAAAGCACACGTTTGACAACCGAATTTTGATTTCATGTGAAATGAGTGCATTCGAGCATATTTGACAAGTAACAACTTTCTAAGCATGGATTTTCATGTTTTCGAGCTTTGAACACATTTTCATCATATTGGTCATTTTAGCTGTAAAAGCACGTCTGAAACGAGTTTTCAACATAGAACTGTGATACGCACTTGTTCAGAGTGGGAAAACACTTTTTTTCACCAAGTGCATGAAAACAGGCTTTCCGAGCACAGGAGTGCATTCAGTCACTCTGTAAAGTCCTTTCTGCTCCTAAAGCACACGTTTGACAACCGAATTTTGATTTCATGTGAAATGAGTGCATTCGAGCATATTTGACAAGTAACAACTTTCTAAGCATGGATTTTCATGTTTTCGAGCTTTGAACACATTTTCATCATATTGGTCATTTTAGCTGTAAAAGCACGTCTAAAACGAGTTTTCAACATAGAACTGTGATACGCACTTGTTCAGAGTGGGAAAACACTTTTTTTCACCAAGTGCATGAAAACAGGCTTTCCGAGCACAGGAGTGCATTCAGTCACTCTGTAAAGTCCTTTCTGCGCCTAAAGCACACGTTCGACAACCGAATTTTGATTTCATGTGAAATGAGTGCATTCGAGCATATTTGACAAGTAACAACTTTCTAAGCATGGATTTTCATGTTTTCGAGCTTTGAACACATTTTCATCATATTGGTCATTTTAGCTGTAAAAGCACGTCTGAAACGAGTTTTCAACATAGAACTGTGATACGCACTTGTTCAGAGTGGGAAAACACTTTTTTTCACCAAGTGCATGAAAACAGGCTTTCCGAGCACAGGAGTGCATTCAGTCACTCTGTAAAGTCCTTTCTGCGCCTAAAGCACACGTTCGACAACCGAATTTTGATTTCATGTGAAATGAGTGCATTCGAGCATATTTGACAAGTAACAACTTTCTAAGCATGGATTTTCATGTTTTCGAGCTTTGAACACATTTTCATCATATTGGTCATTTTCACTGTATAAGCACGTCTGAAACGAGTTTTCAACAAAGGACTGGGAAAAGCACTTGTTCAGAGTGGGAAAGCCCACTTTCTGTCACCGAGTGCATGAAAACAGCTTTCCGAGCACAGGAGTGCATTCAGACACTCTGTAAAGCCCTTTCTGCGCCTAAAGCACACGTTTGACAACCGAATTTTGATTTCATGTGAAATGAGTGCATTCGAGCATATTTGACAAGTAACAACTTTCTAAGCATGGATTTTCATGTTTTCGAGCTTTGAACACATTTTCATCATATTGGTCATTTTCACTGTATAAGCACATCTGAAACGAGTTTTCAACAAAGGACTGGGAAAAGCACTTGTTCCGAGTGGGAAAGCCCACTTTCTGTCACCGAGTGCATGAAAACAGCTTTCCGAGCACAGGAGTGCATTCAGACACTCTGTAAAGCCCGTTCTGCGCCTAAAGCACACGTTTGACAACCGAATTTTGATTTCATGTGAAATGAGTGCATTCGAGCATATTTGACAAGTAACAACTTTCTAAGCATGGATTTTCATGTTTTCGAGCTTTGAACACATTTTCATCATATTGGTCATTTTCACTGTATAAGCACGTCTGAAACGAGTTTTCAACAAAGGACTGGGAAAAGCACTTGTTCAGAGTGGGAAAGCCCACTTTCTGTCACCGAGTGCA
Organism: Neoarius graeffei; assembly: GCF_027579695.1. Taxonomy (NCBI): domain Eukaryota; kingdom Metazoa; phylum Chordata; class Actinopteri; order Siluriformes; family Ariidae; genus Neoarius; species Neoarius graeffei. Next base: position 18,901,901 of record NC_083581.1, on the reverse strand, counting down.
TGAAAACAGCTTTCCGAGCACAGGAGTGCATTCAGACACTCTGTAAAGCCCTTTCTGCGCCTAAAGCACACGTTTGACAACCGAATTTTGATTTCATGTGAAATGAGTGCATTCGAGCATATTTGACAAGTAACAACTTTCTAAGCATGGATTTTCATGTTTTCGAGCTTTGAACACATTTTCATCATATTGGTCATTTTCACTGTATAAGCACATCTGAAACGAGTTTTCAACAAAGGACTGGGAAAAGCACTTGTTCAGAGTGGGAAAGCACACTTTCTGTCACCGAGTGCATGAAAACAGCTTTCCGAGCACAGGAGTGCATTCAGACACTCTGTAAAGCCCTTTCTGCGCCTAAAGCACACGTTTGACAACCGAATTTTGATTTCATGTGAAATGAGTGCATTTGAGCATATTTGACAAGTAACAACTTTCTAAGCATGGATTTTCATGTTTTCGAGCTTTGAACACATTTTCATCATATTGGTCATTTTAGCTGTAAAAGCACGTCTGAAACGAGTTTTCAACATAGAACTGTGATACGCACTTGTTCAGAGTGGGAAAACACTTTTTTTCACCAAGTGCATGAAAACAGGCTTTCCGAGCACAGGAGTGCATTCAGTCACTCTGTAAAGTCCTTTCTGCGCCTAAAGCACACGTTCGACAACCGAATTTTGATTTCATGTGAAATGAGTGCATTCGAGCATATTTGACAAGTAACAACTTTCTAAGCATGGATTTTCATGTTTTCGAGCTTTGAACACATTTTCATCATATTGGTCATTTTAGCTGTAAAAGCACGTCTGAAACGAGTTTTCAACATAGAACTGTGATACGCACTTGTTCAGAGTGGGAAAACACTTTTTTTCACCAAGTGCATGAAAACAGGCTTTCCGAGCACAGGAGTGCATTCAGTCACTCTGTAAAGTCCTTTCTGCGCCTAAAGCACACGTTCGACAACCGAATTTTGATTTCATGTGAAATGAGTGCATTCGAGCATATTTGACAACAACTTTCTAAGCATGGATTTTCATGTTTTCGAGCTTTGAACACATTTTCATCATATTGGTCATTTTCACTGTATAAGCACGTCTGAAACGAGTTTTCAACAAAGGACTGGGAAAAGCACTTGTTCAGAGTGGGAAAGCCCACTTTCTGTCACCGAGTGCATGAAAACAGCTTTCCGAGCACAGGAGTGCATTCAGACACTCTGTAAAGCCCTTTCTGCGCCTAAAGCACACGTTTGACAACCGAATTTTGATTTCATGTGAAATGAGTGCATTCGAGCATATTTGACAAGTAACAACTTTCTAAGCATGGATTTTCATGTTTTCGAGCTTTGAACACATTTTCATCATATTGGTCATTTTAGCTGTAAAAGCACGTCTAAAACGAGTTTTCAACATAGAACTGTGATACGCACTTGTTCAGAGTGGGAAAACACTTTTTTTCACCAAGTGCATGAAAACAGGCTTTCCGAGCACAGGAGTGCATTCAGTCACTCTGTAAAGTCCTTTCTGCGCCTAAAGCACACGTTCGACAACCGAATTTTGATTTCATGTGAAATGAGTGCATTCGAGCATATTTGACAACAACTTTCTAAGCATGGATTTTCATGTTTTCGAGCTTTGAACACATTTTCATCATATTGGTCATTTTCACTGTATAAGCACGTCTGAAACGAGTTTTCAACAAAGGACTGGGAAAAGCACTTGTTCAGAGTGGGAAAGCCCACTTTCTGTCACCGAGTGCATGAAAACAGCTTTCCGAGCACAGGAGTGCATTCAGACACTCTGTAAAGCCCTTTCTGCGCCTAAAGCACACGTTTGACAACCGAATTTTGATTTCATGTGAAATGAGTGCATTCGAGCATATTTGACAAGTAACAACTTTCTAAGCATGGATTTTCATGTTTTCGAGCTTTGAACACATTTTCATCATATTGGTCATTTTCACTGTATAAGCACATCTGCAACGAGTTTTCAACAAAGGACTGGGAAAAGCACTTGTTCAGAGTGGGAAAGCCCACTTTCTGTCACCGAGTGCATGAAAACAGCTTTCCGAGCACAGGAGTGCATTCAGACACTCTGTAAAGCCCTTTCTGCGCCTAAAGCACACGTTTGACAACCGAATTTTGATTTCATGTGAAATGAGTGCATTTGAGCATATTTGACAAGTAACAACTTTCTAAGCATGGATTTTCATGTTTTCGAGCTTTGAACACATTTTCATCATATTGGTCATTTTAGCTGTAAAAGCACGTCTGAAACGAGTTTTCAACATAGAACTGTGATACGCACTTGTTCAGAGTGGGAAAACACTTTTTTTCACCAAGTGCATGAAAACAGGCTTTCCGAGCACAGGAGTGCATTCAGTCACTCTGTAAAGTCCTTTCTGCTCCTAAAGCACACGTTTGACAACCGAATTTTGATTTCATGTGAAATGAGTGCATTCGAGCATATTTGACAAGTAACAACTTTCTAAGCATGGATTTTCATGTTTTCGAGCTTTGAACACATTTTCATCATATTGGTCATTTTCACTGTATAAGCACGTCTGAAACGAGTTTTCAACAAAGGACTGGGAAAAGCACTTGTTCAGAGTGGGAAAGCTCACTTTCTGTCACCGAGTGCATGAAAACAGCTTTCCGAGCACAGGAGTGCATTCAGACACTCTGTAAAGCCCTTTCTGCGCCTAAAGCACACGTTTGACAACCGAATTTTGATTTCATGTGAAATGAGTGCATTCGAGCATATTTGACAAGTAACAACTTTCTAAGCATGGATTTTCATGTTTTCGAGCTTTGAACACATTTTCATCATATTGGTCATTTTAGCTGTAAAAGCACGTCTGAAACGAGTTTTCAACATAGAACTGTGATACGCACTTGTTCAGAGTGGGAAAACACTTTTTTTCACCAAGTGCATGAAAACAGGCTTTCCGAGCACAGGAGTGCATTCAGTCACTCTGTAAAGTCCTTTCTGCTCCTAAAGCACACGTTTGACAACCGAATTTTGATTTCATGTGAAATGAGTGCATTCGAGCATATTTGACAAGTAACAACTTTCTAAGCATGGATTTTCATGTTTTCGAGCTTTGAACACATTTTCATCATATTGGTCATTTTAGCTGTAAAAGCACGTCTAAAACGAGTTTTCAACATAGAACTGTGATACGCACTTGTTCAGAGTGGGAAAACACTTTTTTTCACCAAGTGCATGAAAACAGGCTTTCCGAGCACAGGAGTGCATTCAGTCACTCTGTAAAGTCCTTTCTGCGCCTAAAGCACACGTTCGACAACCGAATTTTGATTTCATGTGAAATGAGTGCATTCGAGCATATTTGACAAGTAACAACTTTCTAAGCATGGATTTTCATGTTTTCGAGCTTTGAACACATTTTCATCATATTGGTCATTTTCACTGTATAAGCACGTCTGAAACGAGTTTTCAACAAAGGACTGGGAAAAGCACTTGTTCAGAGTGGGAAAGCCCACTTTCTGTCACCGAGTGCATGAAAACAGCTTTCCGAGCACAGGAGTGCATTCAGACACTCTGTAAAGCCCTTTCTGCGCCTAAAGCACACGTTTGACAACCGAATTTTGATTTCATGTGAAATGAGTGCATTCGAGCATATTTGACAAGTAACAACTTTCTAAGCATGGATTTTCATGTTTTCGAGCTTTGAACACATTTTCATCATATTGGTCATTTTAGCTGTAAAAGCACGTCTGAAACGAGTTTTCAACATAGAACTGTGATACGCACTTGTTCAGAGTGGGAAAACACTTTTTTTCACCAAGTGCATGAAAACAGGCTTTCCGAGCACAGGAGTGCATTCAGTCACTCTGTAAAGTCCTTTCTGCGCCTAAAGCACACGTTCGACAACCGAATTTTGATTTCATGTGAAATGAGTGCATTCGAGCATATTTGACAAGTAACAACTTTCTAAGCATGGATTTTCATGTTTTCGAGCTTTGAACACATTTTCATCATATTGGTCATTTTAGCTGTAAAAGCACGTCTGAAACGAGTTTTCAACATAGAACTGTGATACGCACTTGTTCAGAGTGGGAAAACACTTTTTTTCACCAAGTGCATGAAAACAGGCTTTCCGAGCACAGGAGTGCATTCAGTCACTCTGTAAAGTCCTTTCTGCGCCTAAAGCACACGTTCGACAACCGAATTTTGATTTCATGTGAAATGAGTGCATTCGAGCATATTTGACAACAACTTTCTAAGCATGGATTTTCATGTTTTCGAGCTTTGAACACATTTTCATCATATTGGTCATTTTCACTGTATAAGCACGTCTGAAACGAGTTTTCAACAAAGGACTGGGAAAAGCACTTGTTCAGAGTGGGAAAGCCCACTTTCTGTCACCGAGTGCATGAAAACAGCTTTCCGAGCACAGGAGTGCATTCAGACACTCTGTAAAGCCCTTTCTGCGCCTAAAGCACACGTTTGACAACCGAATTTTGATTTCATGTGAAATGAGTGCATTCGAGCATATTTGACAAGTAACAACTTTCTAAGCATGGATTTTCATGTTTTCGAGCTTTGAACACATTTTCATCATATTGGTCATTTTCACTGTATAAGCACGTCTGAAACGAGTTTTCAACAAAGGACTGGGAAAAGCACTTGTTCAGAGTGGGAAAGCCCACTTTCTGTCACCGAGTGCATGAAAACAGCTTTCCGAGCACAGGAGTGCATTCAGACACTCTGTAAAGCCCTTTCTGCGCCTAAAGCACACGTTTGACAACCGAATTTTGATTTCATGTGAAATGAGTGCATTCGAGCATATTTGACAAGTAACAACTTTCTAAGCATGGATTTTCATGTTTTCGAGCTTTGAACACATTTTCATCATATTGGTCATTTTAGCTGTAAAAGCACGTCTGAAACGAGTTTTCAACATAGAACTGTGATACGCACTTGTTCAGAGTGGGAAAACACTTTTTTTCACCAAGTGCATGAAAACAGGCTTTCCGAGCACAGGAGTGCATTCAGTCACTCTGTAAAGTCCTTTCTGCTCCTAAAGCACACGTTTGACAACCGAATTTTGATTTCATGTGAAATGAGTGCATTCGAGCATATTTGACAAGTAACAACTTTCTAAGCATGGATTTTCATGTTTTCGAGCTTTGAACACATTTTCATCATATTGGTCATTTTAGCTGTAAAAGCACGTCTAAAACGAGTTTTCAACATAGAACTGTGATACGCACTTGTTCAGAGTGGGAAAACACTTTTTTTCACCAAGTGCATGAAAACAGGCTTTCCGAGCACAGGAGTGCATTCAGTCACTCTGTAAAGTCCTTTCTGCGCCTAAAGCACACGTTCGACAACCGAATTTTGATTTCATGTGAAATGAGTGCATTCGAGCATATTTGACAATTAACAACTTTCTAAGCATGGATTTTCATGTTTTCGAGCTTTGAACACATTTTCATCATATTGGTCATTTTAGCTGTAAAAGCACGTCTGAAACGAGTTTTCAACATAGAACTGTGATACGCACTTGTTCAGAGTGGGAAAACACTTTTTTTCACCAAGTGCATGAAAACAGGCTTTCCGAGCACAGGAGTGCATTCAGTCACTCTGTAAAGTCCTTTCTGCGCCTAAAGCACACGTTCGACAACCGAATTTTGATTTCATGTGAAATGAGTGCATTCGAGCATATTTGACAAGTAACAACTTTCTAAGCATGGATTTTCATGTTTTCGAGCTTTGAACACATTTTCATCATATTGGTCATTTTCACTGTATAAGCACATCTGAAACGAGTTTTCAACAAAGGACTGGGAAAAGCACTTGTTCCGAGTGGGAAAGCCCACTTTCTGTCACCGAGTGCATGAAAACAGCTTTCCGAGCACAGGAGTGCATTCAGACACTCTGTAAAGCCCGTTCTGCGCCTAAAGCACACGTTTGACAACCGAATTTTGATTTCATGTGAAATGAGTGCATTCGAGCATATTTGACAAGTAACAACTTTCTAAGCATGGATTTTCATGTTTTCGAGCTTTGAACACATTTTCATCATATTGGTCATTTTCACTGTATAAGCACGTCTGAAACGAGTTTTCAACAAAGGACTGGGAAAAGCACTTGTTCAGAGTGGGAAAGCCCACTTTCTGTCACCGAGTGCATGAAAACAGCTTTCCGAGCACAGGAGTGCATTCAGACACTCTGTAAAGCCCTTTCTGCGCCTAAAGCACACGTTTGACAACCGAATTTTGATTTCATGTGAAATGAGTGCATTCGAGCATATTTGACAAGTAACAACTTTCTAAGCATGGATTTTCATGTTTTCGAGCTTTGAACACATTTTCATCATATTGGTCATTTTCACTGTATAAGCACATCTGAAACGAGTTTTCAACAAAGGACTGGGAAAAGCACTTGTTCAGAGTGGGAAAGCACACTTTCTGTCACCGAGTGCATGAAAACAGCTTTCCGAGCACAGGAGTGCATTCAGACACTCTGTAAAGCCCTTTCTGCGCCTAAAGCACACGTTTGACAACCGAATTTTGATTTCATGTGAAATGAGTGCATTCGAGCATATTTGACAAGTAACAACTTTCTAAGCATGGATTTTCATGTTTTCGAGCTTTGAACACATTTTCATCATATTGGTCATTTTCACTGTATAAGCACGTCTGAAACGAGTTTTCAACAAAGGACTGGGAAAAGCACTTGTTCAGAGTGGGAAAGCCCACTTTCTGTCACCGAGTGCATGAAAACAGCTTTCCGAGCACAGGAGTGCATTCAGACACTCTGTAAAGCCCTTTCTGCGCCTAAAGCACACGTTTGACAACCGAATTTTGATTTCATGTGAAATGAGTGCATTCGAGCATATTTGACAAGTAACAACTTTCTAAGCATGGATTTTCATGTTTTCGAGCTTTGAACACATTTTCATCATATTGGTCATTTTCACTGTATAAGCACATCTGAAACGAGTTTTCAACAAAGGACTGGGAAAAGCACTTGTTCAGAGTGGGAAAGCACACTTTCTGTCACCGAGTGCATGAAAACAGCTTTCCGAGCACAGGAGTGCATTCAGACACTCTGTAAAGCCCTTTCTGCGCCTAAAGCACACGTTTGACAACCGAATTTTGATTTCATGTGAAATGAGTGCATTTGAGCATATTTGACAAGTAACAACTTTCTAAGCATGGATTTTCATGTTTTCGAGCTTTGAACACATTTTCATCATATTGGTCATTTTAGCTGTAAAAGCACGTCTGAAACGAGTTTTCAACATAGAACTGTGATACGCACTTGTTCAGAGTGGGAAAACACTTTTTTTCACCAAGTGCATGAAAACAGGCTTTCCGAGCACAGGAGTGCATTCAGTCACTCTGTAAAGTCCTTTCTGCGCCTAAAGCACACGTTCGACAACCGAATTTTGATTTCATGTGAAATGAGTGCATTCGAGCATATTTGACAAGTAACAACTTTCTAAGCATGGATTTTCATGTTTTCGAGCTTTGAACACATTTTCATCATATTGGTCATTTTAGCTGTAAAAGCACGTCTGAAACGAGTTTTCAACATAGAACTGTGATACGCACTTGTTCAGAGTGGGAAAACACTTTTTTTCACCAAGTGCATGAAAACAGGCTTTCCGAGCACAGGAGTGCATTCAGTCACTCTGTAAAGTCCTTTCTGCGCCTAAAGCACACGTTCGACAACCGAATTTTGATTTCATGTGAAATGAGTGCATTCGAGCATATTTGACAACAACTTTCTAAGCATGGATTTTCATGTTTTCGAGCTTTGAACACATTTTCATCATATTGGTCATTTTCACTGTATAAGCACGTCTGAAACGAGTTTTCAACAAAGGACTGGGAAAAGCACTTGTTCAGAGTGGGAAAGCCCACTTTCTGTCACCGAGTGCATGAAAACAGCTTTCCGAGCACAGGAGTGCATTCAGACACTCTGTAAAGCCCTTTCTGCGCCTAAAGCACACGTTTGACAACCGAATTTTGATTTCATGTGAAATGAGTGCATTCGAGCATATTTGACAAGTAACAACTTTCTAAGCATGGATTTTCATGTTTTCGAGCTTTGAACACATTTTCATCATATTGGTCATTTTAGCTGTAAAAGCACGTCTAAAACGAGTTTTCAACATAGAACTGTGATACGCACTTGTTCAGAGTGGGAAAACACTTTTTTTCACCAAGTGCATGAAAACAGGCTTTCCGAGCACAGGAGTGCATTCAGTCACTCTGTAAAGTCCTTTCTGCGCCTAAAGCACACGTTCGACAACCGAATTTTGATTTCATGTGAAATGAGTGCATTCGAGCATATTTGACAACAACTTTCTAAGCATGGATTTTCATGTTTTCGAGCTTTGAACACATTTTCATCATATTGGTCATTTTCACTGTATAAGCACGTCTGAAACGAGTTTTCAACAAAGGACTGGGAAAAGCACTTGTTCAGAGTGGGAAAGCCCACTTTCTGTCACCGAGTGCATGAAAACAGCTTTCCGAGCACAGGAGTGCATTCAGACACTCTGTAAGGCCCTTTCTGCGCCTAAAGCACACGTTTGACAACCGAATTTTGATTTCATGTGAAATGAGTGCATTCGAGCATATTTGACAAGTAACAACTTTCTAAGCATGGATTTTCATGTTTTCGAGCTTTGAACACATTTTCATCATATTGGTCATTTTCACTGTATAAGCACATCTGCAACGAGTTTTCAACAAAGGACTGGGAAAAGCACTTGTTCAGAGTGGGAAAGCCCACTTTCTGTCACCGAGTGCATGAAAACAGCTTTCCGAGCACAGGAGTGCATTCAGACACTCTGTAAAGCCCTTTCTGCGCCTAAAGCACACGTTTGACAACCGAATTTTGATTTCATGTGAAATGAGTGCATTTGAGCATATTTGACAAGTAACAACTTTCTAAGCATGGATTTTCATGTTTTCGAGCTTTGAACACATTTTCATCATATTGGTCATTTTAGCTGTAAAAGCACGTCTGAAACGAGTTTTCAACATAGAACTGTGATACGCACTTGTTCAGAGTGGGAAAACACTTTTTTTCACCAAGTGCATGAAAACAGGCTTTCCGAGCACAGGAGTGCATTCAGTCACTCTGTAAAGTCCTTTCTGCTCCTAAAGCACACGTTTGACAACCGAATTTTGATTTCATGTGAAATGAGTGCATTCGAGCATATTTGACAAGTAACAACTTTCTAAGCATGGATTTTCATGTTTTCGAGCTTTGAACACATTTTCATCATATTGGTCATTTTAGCTGTAAAAGCACGTCTAAAACGAGTTTTCAACATAGAACTGTGATACGCACTTGTTCAGAGTGGGAAAACACTTTTTTTCACCAAGTGCATGAAAACAGGCTTTCCGAGCACAGGAGTGCATTCAGTCACTCTGTAAAGTCCTTTCTGCGCCTAAAGCACACGTTCGACAACCGAATTTTGATTTCATGTGAAATGAGTGCATTCGAGCATATTTGACAAGTAACAACTTTCTAAGCATGGATTTTCATGTTTTCGAGCTTTGAACACATTTTCATCATATTGGTCATTTTAGCTGTAAAAGCACGTCTGAAACGAGTTTTCAACATAGAACTGTGATACGCACTTGTTCAGAGTGGGAAAACACTTTTTTTCACCAAGTGCATGAAAACAGGCTTTCCGAGCACAGGAGTGCATTCAGTCACTCTGTAAAGTCCTTTCTGCGCCTAAAGCACACGTTCGACAACCGAATTTTGATTTCATGTGAAATGAGTGCATTCGAGCATATTTGACAAGTAACAACTTTCTAAGCATGGATTTTCATGTTTTCGAGCTTTGAACACATTTTCATCATATTGGTCATTTTCACTGTATAAGCACGTCTGAAACGAGTTTTCAACAAAGGACTGGGAAAAGCACTTGTTCAGAGTGGGAAAGCCCACATTCTGTCACCGAGTGCATGAAAACAGCTTTCCGAGCACAGGAGTGCATTCAGACACTCTGTAAAGCCCTTTCTGCGCCTAAAGCACACGTTTGACAACCGAATTTTGATTTCATGTGAAATGAGTGCATTCGAGCATATTTGACAAGTAACAACTTTCTAAGCATGGATTTTCATGTTTTCGAGCTTTGAACACATTTTCATCATATTGGTCATTTTAGCTGTAAAAGCACGTCTAAAACGAGTTTTCAACATAGAACTGTGATACGCACTTGTTCAGAGTGGGAAAACACTTTTTTTCACCAAGTGCATGAAAACAGGCTTTCCGAGCACAGGAGTGCATTCAGTCACTCTGTAAAGTCCTTTCTGCGCCTAAAGCACACGTTCGACAACCGAATTTTGATTTCATGTGAAATGAGTGCATTCGAGCATATTTGACAAGTAACAACTTTCTAAGCATGGATTTTCATGTTTTCGAGCTTTGAACACATTTTCATCATATTGGTCATTTTAGCTGTAAAAGCACGTCTGAAACGAGTTTTCAACATAGAACTGTGATACGCACTTGTTCAGAGTGGGAAAACACTTTTTTTCACCAAGTGCATGAAAACAGGCTTTCCGAGCACAGGAGTGCATTCAGTCACTCTGTAAAGTCCTTTCTGCGCCTAAAGCACACGTTCGACAACCGAATTTTGATTTCATGTGAAATGAGTGCATTCGAGCATATTTGACAAGTAACAACTTTCTAAGCATGGATTTTCATGTTTTCGAGCTTTGAACACATTTTCATCATATTGGTCATTTTCACTGTATAAGCACATCTGAAACGAGTTTTCAACAAAGGACTGGGAAAAGCACTTGTTCCGAGTGGGAAAGCCCACTTTCTGTCACCGAGTGCATGAAAACAGCTTTCCGAGCACAGGAGTGCATTCAGACACTCTGTAAAGCCCGTTCTGCGCCTAAAGCACACGTTTGACAACCGAATTTTGATTTCATGTGAAATGAGTGCATTCGAGCATATTTGACAAGTAACAACTTTCTAAGCATGGATTTTCATGTTTTCGAGCTTTGAACACATTTTCATCATATTGGTCATTTTCACTGTATAAGCACGTCTGAAATGAGTTTTCAACAAAGGACTGGGAAAAGCACTTGTTCAGAGTGGGAAAGCCCACTTTCTGTCACCGAGTGCATGAAAACAGCTTTCCGAGCACAGGAGTGCATTCAGACACTCTGTAAAGCCCTTTCTGCGCCTAAAGCACACGTTTGACAACCGAATTTTGATTTCATGTGAAATGAGTGCATTCGAGCATATTTGACAAGTAACAACTTTCTAAGCATGGATTTTCATGTTTTCGAGCTTTGAACACATTTTCATCATATTGGTCATTTTCACTGTATAAGCACATCTGAAACGAGTTTTCAACAAAGGACTGGGAAAAGCACTTGTTCAGAGTGGGAAAGCACACTTTCTGTCACCGAGTGCATGAAAACAGCTTTCCGAGCACAGGAGTGCATTCAGACACTCTGTAAAGCCCTTTCTGCGCCTAAAGCACACGTTTGACAACCGAATTTTGATTTCATGTGAAATGAGTGCATTCGAGCATATTTGACAAGTAACAACTTTCTAAGCATGGATTTTCATGTTTTCGAGCTTTGAACACATTTTCATCATATTGGTCATTTTCACTGTATAAGCACGTCTGAAACGAGTTTTCAACAAAGGACTGGGAAAAGCACTTGTTCAGAGTGGGAAAGCCCACTTTCTGTCACCGAGTGCATGAAAACAGCTTTCCGAGCACAGGAGTGCATTCAGACACTCTGTAAAGCCCTTTCTGCGCCTAAAGCACACGTTTGACAACCGAATTTTGATTTCATGTGAAATGAGTGCATTCGAGCATATTTGACAAGTAACAACTTTCTAAGCATGGATTTTCATGTTTTCGAGCTTTGAACACATTTTCATCATATTGGTCATTTTCACTGTATAAGCACATCTGAAACGAGTTTTCAACAAAGGACTGGGAAAAGCACTTGTTCAGAGTGGGAAAGCACACTTTCTGTCACCGAGTGCATGAAAACAGCTTTCCGAGCACAGGAGTGCATTCAGACACTCTGTAAAGCCCTTTCTGCGCCTAAAGCACACGTTTGACAACCGAATTTTGATTTCATGTGAAATGAGTGCATTTGAGCATATTTGACAAGTAACAACTTTCTAAGCATGGATTTTCATGTTTTCGAGCTTTGAACACATTTTCATCATATTGGTCATTTTAGCTGTAAAAGCACGTCTGAAACGAGTTTTCAACATAGAACTGTGATACGCACTTGTTCAGAGTGGGAAAACACTTTTTTTCACCAAGTGCATGAAAACAGGCTTTCCGAGCACAGGAGTGCATTCAGTCACTCTGTAAAGTCCTTTCTGCGCCTAAAGCACACGTTCGACAACCGAATTTTGATTTCATGTGAAATGAGTGCATTCGAGCATATTTGACAAGTAACAACTTTCTAAGCATGGATTTTCATGTTTTCGAGCTTTGAACACATTTTCATTATATTGGTCATTTTAGCTGTAAAAGCACGTCTGAAACGAGTTTTCAACATAGAACTGTGATACGCACTTGTTCAGAGTGGGAAAACACTTTTTTTCACCAAGTGCATGAAAACAGGCTTTCCGAGCACAGGAGTGCATTCAGTCACTCTGTAAAGTCCTTTCTGCGCCTAAAGCACACGTTCGACAACCGAATTTTGATTTCATGTGAAATGAGTGCATTCGAGCATATTTGACAACAACTTTCTAAGCATGGATTTTCATGTTTTCGAGCTTTGAACACATTTTCATCATATTGGTCATTTTCACTGTATAAGCACGTCTGAAACGAGTTTTCAACAAAGGACTGGGAAAAGCACTTGTTCAGAGTGGGAAAGCCCACTTTCTGTCACCGAGTGCATGAAAACAGCTTTCCGAGCACAGGAGTGCATTCAGACACTCTGTAAAGCCCTTTCTGCGCCTAAAGCACACGTTTGACAACCGAATTTTGATTTCATGTGAAATGAGTGCATTCGAGCATATTTGACAAGTAACAACTTTCTAAGCATGGATTTTCATGTTTTCGAGCTTTGAACACATTTTCATCATATTGGTCATTTTAGCTGTAAAAGCACGTCTAAAACGAGTTTTCAACATAGAACTGTGATACGCACTTGTTCAGAGTGGGAAAACACTTTTTTTCACCAAGTGCATGAAAACAGGCTTTCCGAGCACAGGAGTGCATTCAGTCACTCTGTAAAGTCCTTTCTGCGCCTAAAGCACACGTTCGACAACCGAATTTTGATTTCATGTGAAATGAGTGCATTCGAGCATATTTGACAACAACTTTCTAAGCATGGATTTTCATGTTTTCGAGCTTTGAACACATTTTCATCATATTGGTCATTTTCACTGTATAAGCACGTCTGAAACGAGTTTTCAACAAAGGACTGGGAAAAGCACTTGTTCAGAGTGGGAAAGCCCACTTTCTGTCACCGAGTGCATGAAAACAGCTTTCCGAGCACAGGAGTGCATTCAGACACTCTGTAAAGCCCTTTCTGCGCCTAAAGCACACGTTTGACAACCGAATTTTGATTTCATGTGAAATGAGTGCATTCGAGCATATTTGACAAGTAACAACTTTCTAAGCATGGATTTTCATGTTTTCGAGCTTTGAACACATTTTCATCATATTGGTCATTTTCACTGTATAAGCACATCTGCAACGAGTTTTCAACAAAGGACTGGGAAAAGCACTTGTTCAGAGTGGGAAAGCCCACTTTCTGTCACCGAGTGCATGAAAACAGCTTTCCGAGCACAGGAGTGCATTCAGACACTCTGTAAAGCCCTTTCTGCGCCTAAAGCACACGTTTGACAACCGAATTTTGATTTCATGTGAAATGAGTGCATTTGAGCATATTTGACAAGTAACAACTTTCTAAGCATGGATTTTCATGTTTTCGAGCTTTGAACACATTTTCATCATATTGGTCATTTTAGCTGTAAAAGCACGTCTGAAACGAGTTTTCAACATAGAACTGTGATACGCACTTGTTCAGAGTGGGAAAACACTTTTTTTCACCAAGTGCATGAAAACAGGCTTTCCGAGCACAGGAGTGCATTCAGTCACTCTGTAAAGTCCTTTCTGCTCCTAAAGCACACGTTTGACAACCGAATTTTGATTTCATGTGAAATGAGTGCATTCGAGCATATTTGACAAGTAACAACTTTCTAAGCATGGATTTTCATGTTTTCGAGCTTTGAACACATTTTCATCATATTGGTCATTTTCACTGTATAAGCACGTCTGAAACGAGTTTTCAACAAAGGACTGGGAAAAGCACTTGTTCAGAGTGGGAAAGCTCACTTTCTGTCACCGAGTGCATGAAAACAGCTTTCCGAGCACAGGAGTGCATTCAGACACTCTGTAAAGCCCTTTCTGCGCCTAAAGCACACGTTTGACAACCGAATTTTGATTTCATGTGAAATGAGTGCATTCGAGCATATTTGACAAGTAACAACTTTCTAAGCATGGATTTTCATGTTTTCGAGCTTTGAACACATTTTCATCATATTGGTCATTTTAGCTGTAAAAGCACATCTAAAACGAGTTTTCAACATAGAACTGTGATACGCACTTGTTCAGAGTGGGAAAACACTTTTTTTCACCAAGTGCATGAAAACAGGCTTTCCGAGCACAGGAGTGCATTCAGTCACTCTGTAAAGTCCTTTCTGCGCCTAAAGCACACGTTCGACAACCGAATTTTGATTTCATGTGAAATGAGTGCATTCGAGCATATTTGACAAGTAACAACTTTCTAAGCATGGATTTTCATGTTTTCGAGCTTTGAACACATTTTCATCATATTGGTCATTTTAGCTGTAAAAGCACGTCTGAAACGAGTTTTCAACATAGAACTGTGATACGCACTTGTTCAGAGTGGGAAAACACTTTTTTTCACCAAGTGCATGAAAACAGGCTTTCCGAGCACAGGAGTGCATTCAGTCACTCTGTAAAGTCCTTTCTGCGCCTAAAGCACACGTTCGACAACCGAATTTTGATTTCATGTGAAATGAGTGCATTCGAGCATATTTGACAAGTAACAACTTTCTAAGCATGGATTTTCATGTTTTTGAGCTTTGAACACATTTTCATCATATTGGTCATTTTCACTGTATAAGCACGTCTGAAACGAGTTTTCAACAAAGGACTGGGAAAAGCACTTGTTCAGAGTGGGAAAGCCCACTTTCTGTCACCGAGTGCATGAAAACAGCTTTCCGAGCACAGGAGTGCATTCAGACACTCTGTAAAGCCCTTTCTGCGCCTAAAGCACACGTTTGACAACCGAATTTTGATTTCATGTGAAATGAGTGCATTCGAGCATATTTGACAAGTAACAACTTTCTAAGCATGGATTTTCATGTTTTCGAGCTTTGAACACATTTTCATCATATTGGTCATTTTAGCTGTAAAAGCACGTCTGAAACGAGTTTTCAACATAGAACTGTGATACGCACTTGTTCAGAGTGGGAAAACACTTTTTTTCACCAAGTGCATGAAAACAGGCTTTCCGAGCACAGGAGTGCATTCAGTCACTCTGTAAAGTCCTTTCTGCGCCTAAAGCACACGTTCGACAACCGAATTTTGATTTCATGTGAAATGAGTGCATTCGAGCATATTTGACAAGTAACAACTTTCTAAGCATGGATTTTCATGTTTTCGAGCTTTGAACACATTTTCATCATATTGGTCATTTTCACTGTATAAGCACATCTGAAACGAGTTTTCAACAAAGGACTGGGAAAAGCACTTGTTCCGAGTGGGAAAGCCCACTTTCTGTCACCGAGTGCATGAAAACAGCTTTCCGAGCACAGGAGTGCATTCAGACACTCTGTAAAGCCCGTTCTGCGCCTAAAGCACACGTTTGACAACCGAATTTTGATTTCATGTGAAATGAGTGCATTCGAGCATATTTGACAAGTAACAACTTTCTAAGCATGGATTTTCATGTTTTCGAGCTTTGAACACATTTTCATCATATTGGTCATTTTCACTGTATAAGCACGTCTGAAACGAGTTTTCAACAAAGGACTGGGAAAAGCACTTGTTCAGAGTGGGAAAGCCCACTTTCTGTCACCGAGTGCATGAAAACAGCTTTCCGAGCACAGGAGTGCATTCAGACACTCTGTAAAGCCCTTTCTGCGCCTAAAGCACACGTTTGACAACCGAATTTTGATTTCATGTGAAATGAGTGCATTCGAGCATATTTGACAAGTAACAACTTTCTAAGCATGGATTTTCATGTTTTCGAGCTTTGAACACATTTTCATCATATTGGTCATTTTCACTGTATAAGCACATCTGAAACGAGTTTTCAACAAAGGACTGGGAAAAGCACTTGTTCAGAGTGGGAAAGCACACTTTCTGTCACCGAGTGCATGAAAACAGCTTTCCGAGCACAGGAGTGCATTCAGACACTCTGTAAAGCCCTTTCTGCGCCTAAAGCACACGTTTGACAACCGAATTTTGATTTCATGTGAAATGAGTGCATTTGAGCATATTTGACAAGTAACAACTTTCTAAGCATGGATTTTCATGTTTTCGAGCTTTGAACACATTTTCATCATATTGGTCATTTTAGCTGTAAAAGCACGTCTGAAACGAGTTTTCAACATAGAACTGTGATACGCACTTGTTCAGAGTGGGAAAACACTTTTTTTCACCAAGTGCATGAAAACAGGCTTTCCGCGCACAGGAGTGCATTCAGTCACTCTGTAAAGTCCTTTCTGCGCCTAAAGCACACGTTCGACAACCGAATTTTGATTTCATGTGAAATGAGTGCATTCGAGCATATTTGACAAGTAACAACTTTCTAAGCATGGATTTTCATGTTTTCGAGCTTTGAACACATTTTCATCATATTGGTCATTTTAGCTGTAAAAGCACGTCTGAAACGAGTTTTCAACATAGAACTGTGATACGCACTTGTTCAGAGTGGGAAAACACTTTTTTTCACCAAGTGCATGAAAACAGGCTTTCCGAGCACAGGAGTGCATTCAGTCACTCTGTAAAGTCCTTTCTGCGCCTAAAGCACACGTTCGACAACCGAATTTTGATTTCATGTGAAATGAGTGCATTCGAGCATATTTGACAACAACTTTCTAAGCATGGATTTTCATGTTTTCGAGCTTTGAACACATTTTCATCATATTGGTCATTTTCACTGTATAAGCACGTCTGAAACGAGTTTTCAACAAAGGACTGGGAAAAGCACTTGTTCAGAGTGGGAAAGCCCACTTTCTGTCACCGAGTGCATGAAAACAGCTTTCCGAGCACAGGAGTGCATTCAGACACTCTGTAAAGCCCTTTCTGCGCCTAAAGCACACGTTTGACAACCGAATTTTGATTTCATGTGAAATGAGTGCATTCGAGCATATTTGACAAGTAACAACTTTCTAAGCATGGATTTTCATGTTTTCGAGCTTTGAACACATTTTCATCATATTGGTCATTTTAGCTGTAAAAGCACGTCTAAAACGAGTTTTCAACATAGAACTGTGATACGCACTTGTTCAGAGTGGGAAAACACTTTTTTTCACCAAGTGCATGAAAACAGGCTTTCCGAGCACAGGAGTGCATTCAGTCACTCTGTAAAGTCCTTTCTGCGCCTAAAGCACACGTTCGACAACCGAATTTTGATTTCATGTGAAATGAGTGCATTCGAGCATATTTGACAACAACTTTCTAAGCATGGATTTTCATGTTTTCGAGCTTTGAACACATTTTCATCATATTGGTCATTTTCACTGTATAAGCACGTCTGAAACGAGTTTTCAACAAAGGACTGGGAAAAGCACTTGTTCAGAGTGGGAAAGCCCACTTTCTGTCACCGAGTGCATGAAAACAGCTTTCCGAGCACAGGAGTGCATTCAGACACTCTGTAAAGCCCTTTCTGCGCCTAAAGCACACGTTTGACAACCGAATTTTGATTTCATGTGAAATGAGTGCATTCGAGCATATTTGACAAGTAACAACTTTCTAAGCATGGATTTTCATGTTTTCGAGCTTTGAACACATTTTCATCATATTGGTCATTTTCACTGTATAAGCACATCTGCAACGAGTTTTCAACAAAGGACTGGGAAAAGCACTTGTTCAGAGTGGGAAAGCCCACTTTCTGTCACCGAGTGCATGAAAACAGCTTTCCGAGCACAGGAGTGCATTCAGACACTCTGTAAAGCCCTTTCTGCGCCTAAAGCACACGTTTGACAACCGAATTTTGATTTCATGTGAAATGAGTGCATTCGAGCATATTTGACAAGTAACAACTTTCTAAGCATGGATTTTCATGTTTTCGAGCTTTGAACACATTTTCATCATATTGGTCATTTTAGCTGTAAAAGCACGTCTGAAACGAGTTTTCAACATAGAACTGTGATACGCACTTGTTCAGAGTGGGAAAACACTTTTTTTCACCAAGTGCATGAAAACAGGCTTTCCGAGCACAGGAGTGCATTCAGTCACTCTGTAAAGTCCTTTCTGCTCCTAAAGCACACGTTTGACAACCGAATTTTGATTTCATGTGAAATGAGTGCATTCGAGCATATTTGACAAGTAACAACTTTCTAAGCATGGATTTTCATGTTTTCGAGCTTTGAACACATTTTCATCATATTGGTCATTTTCACTGTATAAGCACGTCTGAAACGAGTTTTCAACAAAGGACTGGGAAAAGCACTTGTTCAGAGTGGGAAAGCTCACTTTCTGTCACCGAGTGCATGAAAACAGCTTTCCGAGCACAGGAGTGCATTCAGACACTCTGTAAAGCCCTTTCTGCGCCTAAAGCACACGTTTGACAACCGAATTTTGATTTCATGTGAAATGAGTGCATTCGAGCATATTTGACAAGTAACAACTTTCTAAGCATGGATTTTCATGTTTTCGAGCTTTGAACACATTTTCATCATATTGGTCATTTTAGCTGTAAAAGCACGTCTGAAACGAGTTTTCAACATAGAACTGTGATACGCACTTGTTCAGAGTGGGAAAACACTTTTTTTCACCAAGTGCATGAAAACAGGCTTTCCGAGCACAGGAGTGCATTCAGTCACTCTGTAAAGTCCTTTCTGCTCCTAAAGCACACGTTTGACAACCGAATTTTGATTTCATGTGAAATGAGTGCATTCGAGCATATTTGACAAGTAACAACTTTCTAAGCATGGATTTTCATGTTTTCGAGCTTTGAACACATTTTCATCATATTGGTCATTTTAGCTGTAAAAGCACGTCTAAAACGAGTTTTCAACATAGAACTGTGATACGCACTTGTTCAGAGTGGGAAAACACTTTTTTTCACCAAGTGCATGAAAACAGGCTTTCCGAGCACAGGAGTGCATTCAGTCACTCTGTAAAGTCCTTTCTGCGCCTAAAGCACACGTTCGACAACCGAATTTTGATTTCATGTGAAATGAGTGCATTCGAGCATATTTGACAAGTAACAACTTTCTAAGCATGGATTTTCATGTTTTCGAGCTTTGAACACATTTTCATCATATTGGTCATTTTAGCTGTAAAAGCACGTCTGAAACGAGTTTTCAACATAGAACTGTGATACGCACTTGTTCAGAGTGGGAAAACACTTTTTTTCACCAAGTGCATGAAAACAGGCTTTCCGAGCACAGGAGTGCATTCAGTCACTCTGTAAAGTCCTTTCTGCGCCTAAAGCACACGTTCGACAACCGAATTTTGATTTCATGTGAAATGAGTGCATTCGAGCATATTTGACAAGTAACAACTTTCTAAGCATGGATTTTCATGTTTTCGAGCTTTGAACACATTTTCATCATATTGGTCATTTTCACTGTATAAGCACATCTGAAACGAGTTTTCAACAAAGGACTGGGAAAAGCACTTGTTCCGAGTGGGAAAGCCCAATTTCTGTCACCGAGTGCATGAAAACAGCTTTCCGAGCACAGGAGTGCATTCAGACACTCTGTAAAGCCCGTTCTGCGCCTAAAGCACACGTTTGACAACCGAATTTTGATTTCATGTGAAATGAGTGCATTCGAGCATATTTGACAAGTAACAACTTTCTAAGCATGGATTTTCATGTTTTCGAGCTTTGAACACATTTTCATCATATTGGTCATTTTCACTGTATACGCACGTCTGAAACGAGTTTTCAACAAAGGACTGGGAAAAGCACTTGTTCAGAGTGGGAAAGCCCACTTTCTGTCACCGAGTGCATGAAAACAGGCTTTCCGAGCACAGGAGTGCATTCAGACACTCTGTAAAGCCCTTTCTGCGCCTAAAGCACACGTTTGACAACCGAATTTTGATTTCATGTGAAATGAGTGCATTCGAGCATATTTGACAAGTAACAACTTTCTAAGCATGGATTTTCATGTTTTCGAGCTTTGAACACATTTTCATCATATTGGTCATTTTCACTGTATAAGCACATCTGAAACGAGTTTTCAACAAAGGACTGGGAAAAGCACTTGTTCAGAGTGGGAAAGCACACTTTCTGTCACCGAGTGCATGAAAACAGCTTTCCGAGCACAGGAGTGCATTCAGACACTCTGTAAAGCCCTTTCTGCGCCTAAAGCACACGTTTGACAACCGAATTTTGATTTCATGTGAAATGAGTGCATTCGAGCATATTTGACAAGTAACAACTTTCTAAGCATGGATTTTCATGTTTTCGAGCTTTGAACACATTTTCATCATATTGGTCATTTTCACTGTATAAGCACGTCTGAAACGAGTTTTCAACAAAGGACTGGGAAAAGCACTTGTTCAGAGTGGGAAAGCCCACTTTCTGTCACCGAGTGCATGAAAACAGCTTTCCGAGCACAGGAGTGCATTCAGACACTCTGTAAAGCCCTTTCTGCGCCTAAAGCACACGTTTGACAACCGAATTTTGATTTCATGTGAAATGAGTGCATTCGAGCATATTTGACAAGTAACAACTTTCTAAGCATGGATTTTCATGTTTTCGAGCTTTGAACACATTTTCATCATATTGGTCATTTTCACTGTATAAGCACATCTGAAACGAGTTTTCAACAAAGGACTGGGAAAAGCACTTGTTCAGAGTGGGAAAGCCCACTTTCTGTCACCGAGTGCATGAAAACAGCTTTCCGAGCACAGGAGTGCATTCAGTCACTCTGTAAAGCCCTTTCTGCGCCTAAAGCACACGTTTGACAACCGAATTTTGATTTCATGTGAAATGAGTGCATTTGAGCATATTTGACAAGTAACAACTTTCTAAGCATGGATTTTCATGTTTTCGAGCTTTGAACACATTTTCATCATATTGGTCATTTTAGCTGTAAAAGCACGTCTGAAACGAGTTTTCAACATAGAACTGTGATACGCACTTGTTCAGAGTGGGAAAACACTTTTTTTCACCAAGTGCATGAAAACAGGCTTTCCGAGCACAGGAGTGCATTCAGTCACTCTGTAAAGTCCTTTCTGCGCCTAAAGCACACGTTCGACAACCGAATTTTGATTTCATGTGAAATGAGTGCATTCGAGCATATTTGACAAGTAACAACTTTCTAAGCATGGATTTTCATGTTTTCGAGCTTTGAACACATTTTCATCATATTGGTCATTTTAGCTGTAAAAGCACGTCTGAAACGAGTTTTCAACATAGAACTGTGATACGCACTTGTTCAGAGTGGGAAAACACTTTTTTTCACCAAGTGCATGAAAACAGGCTTTCCGAGCACAGGAGTGCATTCAGTCACTCTGTAAAGTCCTTTCTGCGCCTAAAGCACACGTTCGACAACCGAATTTTGATTTCATGTGAAATGAGTGCATTCGAGCATATTTGACAACAACTTTCTAAGCATGGATTTTCATGTTTTCGAGCTTTGAACACATTTTCATCATATTGGTCATTTTCACTGTATAAGCACGTCTGAAACGAGTTTTCAACAAAGGACTGGGAAAAGCACTTGTTCAGAGTGGGAAAGCCCACTTTCTGTCACCGAGTGCATGAAAACAGCTTTCCGAGCACAGGAGTGCATTCAGACACTCTGTAAAGCCCTTTCTGCGCCTAAAGCACACGTTTGACAACCGAATTTTGATTTCATGTGAAATGAGTGCATTCGAGCATATTTGACAAGTAACAACTTTCTAAGCATGGATTTTCATGTTTTCGAGCTTTGAACACATTTTCATCATATTGGTCATTTTAGCTGTAAAAGCACGTCTAAAACGAGTTTTCAACATAGAACTGTGATACGCACTTGTTCAGAGTGGGAAAACACTTTTTTTCACCAAGTGCATGAAAACAGGCTTTCCGAGCACAGGAGTGCATTCAGTCACTCTGTAAAGTCCTTTCTGCGCCTAAAGCACACGTTCGACAACCGAATTTTGATTTCATGTGAAATGAGTGCATTCGAGCATATTTGACAACAACTTTCTAAGCATGGATTTTCATGTTTTCGAGCTTTGAACACATTTTCATCATATTGGTCATTTTCACTGTATAAGCACGTCTGAAACGAGTTTTCAACAAAGGACTGGGAAAAGCACTTGTTCAGAGTGGGAAAGCCCACTTTCTGTCACCGAGTGCATGAAAACAGCTTTCCGAGCACAGGAGTGCATTCAGACACTCTGTAAAGCCCTTTCTGCGCCTAAAGCACACGTTTGACAACCGAATTTTGATTTCATGTGAAATGAGTGCATTCGAGCATATTTGACAAGTAACAACTTTCTAAGCATGGATTTTCATGTTTTCGAGCTTTGAACACATTTTCATCATATTGGTCATTTTCACTGTATAAGCACATCTGCAACGAGTTTTCAACAAAGGACTGGGAAAAGCACTTGTTCAGAGTGGGAAAGCCCACTTTCTGTCACCGAGTGCATGAAAACAGCTTTCCGAGCACAGGAGTGCATTCAGACACTCTGTAAAGCCCTTTCTGCGCCTAAAGCACACGTTTGACAACCGAATTTTGATTTCATGTGAAATGAGTGCATTCGAGCATATTTGACAAGTAACAACTTTCTAAGCATGGATTTTCATGTTTTCGAGCTTTGAACACATTTTCATCATATTGGTCATTTTAGCTGTAAAAGCACGTCTGAAACGAGTTTTCAACATAGAACTGTGATACGCACTTGTTCAGAGTGGGAAAACACTTTTTTTCACCAAGTGCATGAAAACAGGCTTTCCGAGCACAGGAGTGCATTCAGTCACTCTGTAAAGTCCTTTCTGCTCCTAAAGCACACGTTTGACAACCGAATTTTGATTTCATGTGAAATGAGTGCATTCGAGCATATTTGACAAGTAACAACTTTCTAAGCATGGATTTTCATGTTTTCGAGCTTTGAACACATTTTCATCATATTGGTCATTTTCACTGTATAAGCACGTCTGAAACGAGTTTTCAACAAAGGACTGGGAAAAGCACTTGTTCAGAGTGGGAAAGCACACTTTCTGTCACCGAGTGCATGAAAACAGCTTTCCGAGCACAGGAGTGCATTCAGACACTCTGTAAAGCCCTTTCTGCGCCTAAAGCACACGTTTGACAACCGAATTTTGATTTCATGTGAAATGAGTGCATTCGAGCATATTTGACAAGTAACAACTTTCTAAGCATGGATTTTCATGTTTTCGAGCTTTGAACACATTTTCATCATATTGGTCATTTTAGCTGTAAAAGCACGTCTGAAACGAGTTTTCAACATAGAACTGTGATACGCACTTGTTCAGAGTGGGAAAACACTTTTTTTCACCAAGTGCATGAAAACAGGCTTTCCGAGCACAGGAGTGCATTCAGTCACTCTGTAAAGTCCTTTCTGCTCCTAAAGCACACGTTTGACAACCGAATTTTGATTTCATGTGAAATGAGTGCATTCGAGCATATTTGACAAGTAACAACTTTCTAAGCATGGATTTTCATGTTTTCGAGCTTTGAACACATTTTCATCATATTGGTCATTTTAGCTGTAAAAGCACGTCTAAAACGAGTTTTCAACATAGAACTGTGATACGCACTTGTTCAGAGTGGGAAAACACTTTTTTTCACCAAGTGCATGAAAACAGGCTTTCCGAGCACAGGAGTGCATTCAGTCACTCTGTAAAGTCCTTTCTGCGCCTAAAGCACACGTTCGACAACCGAATTTTGATTTCATGTGAAATGAGTGCATTCGAGCATATTTGACAAGTAACAACTTTCTAAGCATGGATTTTCATGTTTTCGAGCTTTGAACACATTTTCATCATATTGGTCATTTTAGCTGTAAAAGCACGTCTGAAACGAGTTTTCAACATAGAACTGTGATACGCACTTGTTCAGAGTGGGAAAACACTTTTTTTCGGCTTTCCGAGCACAGGAGTGCATTCAGTCACTCTGTAAAGTCCTTTCTGCGCCTAAAGCACACGTTCGACAACCGAATTTTGATTTCATGTGAAATGAGTGCATTCGAGCATATTTGACAAGTAACAACTTTCTAAGCATGGATTTTCATGTTTTCGAGCTTTGAACACATTTTCATCATATTGGTCATTTTCACTGTATAAGCACATCTGAAACGAGTTTTCAACAAAGGACTGGGAAAAGCACTTGTTCCGAGTGGGAAAGCCCACTTTCTGTCACCGAGTGCATGAAAACAGCTTTCCGAGCACAGGAGTGCATTCAGACACTCTGTAAAGCCCGTTCTGCGCCTAAAGCACACGTTTGACAACCGAATTTTGATTTCATGTGAAATGAGTGCATTCGAGCATATTTGACAAGTAACAACTTTCTAAGCATGGATTTTCATGTTTTCGAGCTTTGAACACATTTTCATCATATTGGTCATTTTCACTGTATAAGCACGTCTGAAACGAGTTTTCAACAAAGGACTGGGAAAAGCACTTGTTCAGAGTGGGAAAGCCCACTTTCTGTCACCGAGTGCATGAAAACAGCTTTCCGAGCACAGGAGTGCATTCAGACACTCTGTAAAGCCCGTTCTGCGCCTAAAGCACACGTTTGACAACCGAATTTTGATTTCATGTGAAATGAGTGCATTCGAGCATATTTGACAAGTAACAACTTTCTAAGCATGGATTTTCATGTTTTCGAGCTTTGAACACATTTTCATCATATTGGTCATTTTCACTGTATAAGCACATCTGAAACGAGTTTTCAACAAAGGACTGGGAAAAGCACTTGTTCAGAGTGGGAAAGCACACTTTCTGTCACCGAGTGCATGAAAACAGCTTTCCGAGCACAGGAGTGCATTCAGACACTCTGTAAAGCCCTTTCTGCGCCTAAAGCACACGTTTGACAACCGAATTTTGATTTCATGTGAAATGAGTGCATTTGAGCATATTTGACAAGTAACAACTTTCTAAGCATGGATTTTCATGTTTTCGAGCTTTGAACACATTTTCATCATATTGGTCATTTTAGCTGTAAAAGCACGTCTGAAACGAGTTTTCAACATAGAACTGTGATACGCACTTGTTCAGAGTGGGAAAACACTTTTTTTCACCAAGTGCATGAAAACAGGCTTTCCGAGCACAGGAGTGCATTCAGTCACTCTGTAAAGTCCTTTCTGCGCCTAAAGCACACGTTCGACAACCGAATTTTGATTTCATGTGAAATGAGTGCATTCGAGCATATTTGACAAGTAACAACTTTCTAAGCATGGATTTTCATGTTTTCGAGCTTTGAACACATTTTCATCATATTGGTCATTTTAGCTGTAAAAGCACGTCTGAAACGAGTTTTCAACATAGAACTGTGATACGCACTTGTTCAGAGTGGGAAAACACTTTTTTTCACCAAGTGCATGAAAACAGGCTTTCCGAGCACAGGAGTGCATTCAGTCACTCTGTAAAGTCCTTTCTGCGCCTAAAGCACACGTTCGACAACCGAATTTTGATTTCATGTGAAATGAGTGCATTCGAGCATATTTGACAACAACTTTCTAAGCATGGATTTTCATGTTTTCGAGCTTTGAACACATTTTCATCATATTGGTCATTTTCACTGTATAAGCACGTCTGAAACGAGTTTTCAACAAAGGACTGGGAAAAGCACTTGTTCAGAGTGGGAAAGCCCACTTTCTGTCACCGAGTGCATGAAAACAGCTTTCCGAGCACAGGAGTGCATTCAGACACTCTGTAAAGCCCTTTCTGCGCCTAAAGCACACGTTTGACAACCGAATTTTGATTTCATGTGAAATGAGTGCATTCGAGCATATTTGACAAGTAACAACTTTCTAAGCATGGATTTTCATGTTTTCGAGCTTTGAACACATTTTCATCATATTGGTCATTTTCACTGTATAAGCACGTCTGAAACGAGTTTTCAACAAAGGACTGGGAAAAGCACTTGTTCAGAGTGGGAAAGCTCACTTTCTGTCACCGAGTGCATGAAAACAGCTTTCCGAGCACAGGAGTGCATTCAGACACTCTGTAAAGCCCTTTCTGCGCCTAAAGCACACGTTTGACAACCGAATTTTGATTTCATGTGAAATGAGTGCATTCGAGCATATTTGACAAGTAACAACTTTCTAAGCATGGATTTTCATGTTTTCGAGCTTTGAACACATTTTCATCATATTGGTCATTTTAGCTGTAAAAGCACGTCTGAAACGAGTTTTCAACATAGAACTGTGATACGCACTTGTTCAGAGTGGGAAAACACTTTTTTTCACCAAGTGCATGAAAACAGGCTTTCCGAGCACAGGAGTGCATTCAGTCACTCTGTAAAGTCCTTTCTGCTCCTAAAGCACACGTTTGACAACCGAATTTTGATTTCATGTGAAATGAGTGCATTCGAGCATATTTGACAAGTAACAACTTTCTAAGCATGGATTTTCATGTTTTCGAGCTTTGAACACATTTTCATCATATTGGTCATTTTAGCTGTAAAAGCACGTCTAAAACGAGTTTTCAACATAGAACTGTGATACGCACTTGTTCAGAGTGGGAAAACACTTTTTTTCACCAAGTGCATGAAAACAGGCTTTCCGAGCACAGGAGTGCATTCAGTCACTCTGTAAAGTCCTTTCTGCGCCTAAAGCACACGTTCGACAACCGAATTTTGATTTCATGTGAAATGAGTGCATTCGAGCATATTTGACAAGTAACAACTTTCTAAGCATGGATTTTCATGTTTTCGAGCTTTGAACACATTTTCATCATATTGGTCATTTTAGCTGTAAAAGCACGTCTGAAACGAGTTTTCAACATAGAACTGTGATACGCACTTGTTCAGAGTGGGAAAACACTTTTTTTCACCAAGTGCATGAAAACAGGCTTTCCGAGCACAGGAGTGCATTCAGTCACTCTGTAAAGTCCTTTCTGCGCCTAAAGCACACGTTCGACAACCGAATTTTGATTTCATGTGAAATGAGTGCATTCGAGCATATTTGACAAGTAACAACTTTCTAAGCATGGATTTTCATGTTTTCGAGCTTTGAACACATTTTCATCATATTGGTCATTTTCACTGTATAAGCACGTCTGAAACGAGTTTTCAACAAAGGACTGGGAAAAGCACTTGTTCAGAGTGGGAAAGCCCACTTTCTGTCACCGAGTGCATGAAAACAGCTTTCCGAGCACAGGAGTGCATTCAGACACTCTGTAAAGCCCTTTCTGCGCCTAAAGCACACGTTTGACAACCGAATTTTGATTTCATGTGAAATGAGTGCATTCGAGCATATTTGACAAGTAACAACTTTCTAAGCATGGATTTTCATGTTTTCGAGCTTTGAACACATTTTCATCATATTGGTCATTTTAGCTGTAAAAGCACGTCTGAAACGAGTTTTCAACATAGAACTGTGATACGCACTTGTTCAGAGTGGGAAAACACTTTTTTTCACCAAGTGCATGAAAACAGGCTTTCCGAGCACAGGAGTGCATTCAGTCACTCTGTAAAGTCCTTTCTGCGCCTAAAGCACACGTTCGACAACCGAATTTTGATTTCATGTGAAATGAGTGCATTCGAGCATATTTGACAAGTAACAACTTTCTAAGCATGGATTTTCATGTTTTCGAGCTTTGAACACATTTTCATCATATTGGTCATTTTAGCTGTAAAAGCACGTCTGAAACGAGTTTTCAACATAGAACTGTGATACGCACTTGTTCAGAGTGGGAAAACACTTTTTTTCACCAAGTGCATGAAAACAGGCTTTCCGAGCACAGGAGTGCATTCAGTCACTCTGTAAAGTCCTTTCTGCGCCTAAAGCACACGTTCGACAACCGAATTTTGATTTCATGTGAAATGAGTGCATTCGAGCATATTTGACAAGTAACAACTTTCTAAGCATGGATTTTCATGTTTTCGAGCTTTGAACACATTTTCATCATATTGGTCATTTTCACTGTATAAGCACATCTGAAACGAGTTTTCAACAAAGGACTGGGAAAAGCACTTGTTCCGAGTGGGAAAGCCCACTTTCTGTCACCGAGTGCATGAAAACAGCTTTCCGAGCACAGGAGTGCATTCAGACACTCTGTAAAGCCCGTTCTGCGCCTAAAGCACACGTTTGACAACCGAATTTTGATTTCATGTGAAATGAGTGCATTCGAGCATATTTGACAAGTAACAACTTTCTAAGCATGGATTTTCATGTTTTCGAGCTTTGAACACATTTTCATCATATTGGTCATTTTCACTGTATAAGCACGTCTGAAACGAGTTTTCAACAAAGGACTGGGAAAAGCACTTGTTCAGAGTGGGAAAGCTCACTTTCTGTCACCGAGTGCATGAAAACAGCTTTCCGAGCACAGGAGTGCATTCAGACACTCTGTAAAGCCCTTTCTGCGCCTAAAGCACACGTTTGACAACCGAATTTTGATTTCATGTGAAATGAGTGCATTCGAGCATATTTGACAAGTAACAACTTTCTAAGCATGGATTTTCATGTTTTCGAGCTTTGAACACATTTTCATCATATTGGTCATTTTAGCTGTAAAAGCACGTCTGAAACGAGTTTTCAACATAGAACTGTGATACGCACTTGTTCAGAGTGGGAAAACACTTTTTTTCACCAAGTGCATGAAAACAGGCTTTCCGAGCACAGGAGTGCATTCAGTCACTCTGTAAAGTCCTTTCTGCTCCTAAAGCACACGTTTGACAACCGAATTTTGATTTCATGTGAAATGAGTGCATTCGAGCATATTTGACAAGTAACAACTTTCTAAGCATGGATTTTCATGTTTTCGAGCTTTGAACACATTTTCATCATATTGGTCATTTTAGCTGTAAAAGCACGTCTAAAACGAGTTTTCAACATAGAACTGTGATACGCACTTGTTCAGAGTGGGAAAACACTTTTTTTCACCAAGTGCATGAAAACAGGCTTTCCGAGCACAGGAGTGCATTCAGTCACTCTGTAAAGTCCTTTCTGCGCCTAAAGCACACGTTCGACAACCGAATTTTGATTTCATGTGAAATGAGTGCATTCGAGCATATTTGACAAGTAACAACTTTCTAAGCATGGATTTTCATGTTTTCGAGCTTTGAACACATTTTCATCATATTGGTCATTTTAGCTGTAAAAGCACGTCTGAAACGAGTTTTCAACATAGAACTGTGATACGCACTTGTTCAGAGTGGGAAAACACTTTTTTTCACCAAGTGCATGAAAACAGGCTTTCCGAGCACAGGAGTGCATTCAGTCACTCTGTAAAGTCCTTTCTGCGCCTAAAGCACACGTTCGACAACCGAATTTTGATTTCATGTGAAATGAGTGCATTCGAGCATATTTGACAAGTAACAACTTTCTAAGCATGGATTTTCATGTTTTCGAGCTTTGAACACATTTTCATCATATTGGTCATTTTCACTGTATAAGCACATCTGAAACGAGTTTTCAACAAAGGACTGGGAAAAGCACTTGTTCCGAGTGGGAAAGCCCACTTTCTGTCACCGAGTGCATGAAAACAGCTTTCCGAGCACAGGAGTGCATTCAGACACTCTGTAAAGCCCGTTCTGCGCCTAAAGCACACGTTTGACAACCGAATTTTGATTTCATGTGAAATGAGTGCATTCGAGCATATTTGACAAGTAACAACTTTCTAAGCATGGATTTTCATGTTTTCGAGCTTTGAACACATTTTCATCATATTGGTCATTTTCACTGTATAAGCACGTCTGAAACGAGTTTTCAACAAAGGACTGGGAAAAGCACTTGTTCAGAGTGGGAAAGCCCACTTTCTGTCACCGAGTGCATGAAAACAGCTTTCCGAGCACAGGAGTGCATTCAGACACTCTGTAAAGCCCTTTCTGCGCCTAAAGCACACGTTTGACAACCGAATTTTGATTTCATGTGAAATGAGTGCATTCGAGCATATTTGACAAGTAACAACTTTCTAAGCATGGATTTTCATGTTTTCGAGCTTTGAACACATTTTCATCATATTGGTCATTTTCACTGTATAAGCACATCTGAAACGAGTTTTCAACAAAGGACTGGGAAAAGCACTTGTTCAGAGTGGGAAAGCACACTTTCTGTCACCGAGTGCATGAAAACAGCTTTCCGAGCACAGGAGTGCATTCAGACACTCTGTAAAGCCCTTTCTGCGCCTAAAGCACACGTTTGACAACCGAATTTTGATTTCATGTGAAATGAGTGCATTTGAGCATATTTGACAAGTAACAACTTTCTAAGCATGGATTTTCATGTTTTCGAGCTTTGAACACATTTTCATCATATTGGTCATTTTAGCTGTAAAAGCACGTCTGAAACGAGTTTTCAACATAGAACTGTGATACGCACTTGTTCAGAGTGGGAAAACACTTTTTTTCACCAAGTGCATGAAAACAGGCTTTCCGAGCACAGGAGTGCATTCAGTCACTCTGTAAAGTCCTTTCTGCGCCTAAAGCACACGTTCGACAACCGAATTTTGATTTCATGTGAAATGAGTGCATTCGAGCATATTTGACAAGTAACAACTTTCTAAGCATGGATTTTCATGTTTTCGAGCTTTGAACACATTTTCATCATATTGGTCATTTTAGCTGTAAAAGCACGTCTGAAACGAGTTTTCAACATAGAACTGTGATACGCACTTGTTCAGAGTGGGAAAACACTTTTTTTCACCAAGTGCATGAAAACAGGCTTTCCGAGCACAGGAGTGCATTCAGTCACTCTGTAAAGTCCTTTCTGCTCCTAAAGCACACGTTTGACAACCGAATTTTGATTTCATGTGAAATGAGTGCATTCGAGCATATTTGACAAGTAACAACTTTCTAAGCATGGATTTTCATGTTTTCGAGCTTTGAACACATTTTCATCATATTGGTCATTTTAGCTGTAAAAGCACGTCTAAAACGAGTTTTCAACATAGAACTGTGATACGCACTTGTTCAGAGTGGGAAAACACTTTTTTTCACCAAGTGCATGAAAACAGGCTTTCCGAGCACAGGAGTGCATTCAGTCACTCTGTAAAGTCCTTTCTGCGCCTAAAGCACACGTTCGACAACCGAATTTTGATTTCATGTGAAATGAGTGCATTCGAGCATATTTGACAAGTAACAACTTTCTAAGCATGGATTTTCATGTTTTCGAGCTTTGAACACATTTTCATCATATTGGTCATTTTAGCTGTAAAAGCACGTCTGAAACGAGTTTTCAACATAGAACTGTGATACGCACTTGTTCAGAGTGGGAAAACACTTTTTTTCACCAAGTGCATGAAAACAGGCTTTCCGAGCACAGGAGTGCATTCAGTCACTCTGTAAAGTCCTTTCTGCGCCTAAAGCACACGTTCGACAACCGAATTTTGATTTCATGTGAAATGAGTGCATTCGAGCATATTTGACAAGTAACAACTTTCTAAGCATGGATTTTCATGTTTTCGAGCTTTGAACACATTTTCATCATATTGGTCATTTTCACTGTATAAGCACATCTGAAACGAGTTTTCAACAAAGGACTGGGAAAAGCACTTGTTCCGAGTGGGAAAGCCCACTTTCTGTCACCGAGTGCATGAAAACAGCTTTCCGAGCACAGGAGTGCATTCAGACACTCTGTAAAGCCCGTTCTGCGCCTAAAGCACACGTTTGACAACCGAATTTTGATTTCATGTGAAATGAGTGCATTCGAGCATATTTGACAAGTAACAACTTTCTAAGCATGGATTTTCATGTTTTCGAGCTTTGAACACATTTTCATCATATTGGTCATTTTCACTGTATAAGCACGTCTGAAACGAGTTTTCAACAAAGGACTGGGAAAAGCACTTGTTCAGAGTGGGAAAGCCCACTTTCTGTCACCGAGTGCATGAAAACAGCTTTCCGAGCACAGGAGTGCATTCAGACACTCTGTAAAGCCCTTTCTGCGCCTAAAGCACACGTTTGACAACCGAATTTTGATTTCATGTGAAATGAGTGCATTCGAGCATATTTGACAAGTAACAACTTTCTAAGCATGGATTTTCATGTTTTCGAGCTTTGAACACATTTTCATCATATTGGTCATTTTCACTGTATAAGCACATCTGAAACGAGTTTTCAACAAAGGACTGGGAAAAGCACTTGTTCAGAGTGGGAAAGCACACTTTCTGTCACCGAGTGCATGAAAACAGCTTTCCGAGCACAGGAGTGCATTCAGACACTCTGTAAAGCCCTTTCTGCGCCTAAAGCACACGTTTGACAACCGAATTTTGATTTCATGTGAAATGAGTGCATTTGAGCATATTTGACAAGTAACAACTTTCTAAGCATGGATTTTCATGTTTTCGAGCTTTGAACACATTTTCATCATATTGGTCATTTTAGCTGTAAAAGCACGTCTGAAACGAGTTTTCAACATAGAACTGTGATACGCACTTGTTCAGAGTGGGAAAACACTTTTTTTCACCAAGTGCATGAAAACAGGCTTTCCGAGCACAGGAGTGCATTCAGTCACTCTGTAAAGTCCTTTCTGCGCCTAAAGCACACGTTCGACAACCGAATTTTGATTTCATGTGAAATGAGTGCATTCGAGCATATTTGACAAGTAACAACTTTCTAAGCATGGATTTTCATGTTTTCGAGCTTTGAACACATTTTCATCATATTGGTCATTTTAGCTGTAAAAGCACGTCTGAAACGAGTTTTCAACATAGAACTGTGATACGCACTTGTTCAGAGTGGGAAAACACTTTTTTTCACCAAGTGCATGAAAACAGGCTTTCCGAGCACAGGAGTGCATTCAGTCACTCTGTAAAGTCCTTTCTGCGCCTAAAGCACACGTTCGACAACCGAATTTTGATTTCATGTGAAATGAGTGCATTCGAGCATATTTGACAACAACTTTCTAAGCATGGATTTTCATGTTTTCGAGCTTTGAACACATTTTCATCATATTGGTCATTTTCACTGTATAAGCACGTCTGAAACGAGTTTTCAACAAAGGACTGGGAAAAGCACTTGTTCAGAGTGGGAAAGCCCACTTTCTGTCACCGAGTGCATGAAAACAGCTTTCCGAGCACAGGAGTGCATTCAGACACTCTGTAAAGCCCTTTCTGCGCCTAAAGCACACGTTTGACAACCGAATTTTGATTTCATGTGAAATGAGTGCATTCGAGCATATTTGACAAGTAACAACTTTCTAAGCATGGATTTTCATGTTTTCGAGCTTTGAACACATTTTCATCATATTGGTCATTTTCACTGTATAAGCACGTCTGAAACGAGTTTTCAACAAAGGACTGGGAAAAGCACTTGTTCAGAGTGGGAAAGCTCACTTTCTGTCACCGAGTGCATGAAAACAGCTTTCCGAGCACAGGAGTGCATTCAGACACTCTGTAAAGCCCTTTCTGCGCCTAAAGCACACGTTTGACAACCGAATTTTGATTTCATGTGAAATGAGTGCATTCGAGCATATTTGACAAGTAACAACTTTCTAAGCATGGATTTTCATGTTTTCGAGCTTTGAACACATTTTCATCATATTGGTCATTTTAGCTGTAAAAGCACGTCTGAAACGAGTTTTCAACATAGAACTGTGATACGCACTTGTTCAGAGTGGGAAAACACTTTTTTTCACCAAGTGCATGAAAACAGGCTTTCCGAGCACAGGAGTGCATTCAGTCACTCTGTAAAGTCCTTTCTGCTCCTAAAGCACACGTTTGACAACCGAATTTTGATTTCATGTGAAATGAGTGCATTCGAGCATATTTGACAAGTAACAACTTTCTAAGCATGGATTTTCATGTTTTCGAGCTTTGAACACATTTTCATCATATTGGTCATTTTCACTGTATAAGCACGTCTGAAACGAGTTTTCAACAAAGGACTGGGAAAAGCACTTGTTCAGAGTGGGAAAGCCCACTTTCTGTCACCGAGTGCATGAAAACAGCTTTCCGAGCACAGGAGTGCATTCAGACACTCTGTAAAGCCCTTTCTGCGCCTAAAGCACACGTTCGACAACCGAATTTTGATTTCATGTGAAATGAGTGCATTCGAGCATATTTGACAAGTAACAACTTTCTAAGCATGGATTTTCATGTTTTCGAGCTTTGAACACATTTTCATCATATTGGTCATTTTAGCTGTAAAAGCACGTCTGAAACGAGTTTTCAACATAGAACTGTGATACGCACTTGTTCAGAGTGGGAAAACACTTTTTTTCACCAAGTGCATGAAAACAGGCTTTCCGAGCACAGGAGTGCATTCAGTCACTCTGTAAAGTCCTTTCTGCGCCTAAAGCACACGTTCGACAACCGAATTTTGATTTCATGTGAAATGAGTGCATTCGAGCATATTTGACAAGTAACAACTTTCTAAGCATGGATTTTCATGTTTTCGAGCTTTGAACACATTTTCATCATATTGGTCATTTTCACTGTATAAGCACATCTGAAACGAGTTTTCAACAAAGGACTGGGAAAAGCACTTGTTCCGAGTGGGAAAGCCCACTTTCTGTCACCGAGTGCATGAAAACAGCTTTCCGAGCACAGGAGTGCATTCAGACACTCTGTAAAGCCCGTTCTGCGCCTAAAGCACACGTTTGACAACCGAATTTTGATTTCATGTGAAATGAGTGCATTCGAGCATATTTGACAAGTAACAACTTTCTAAGCATGGATTTTCATGTTTTCGAGCTTTGAACACATTTTCATCATATTGGTCATTTTCACTGTATAAGCACGTCTGAAACGAGTTTTCAACAAAGGACTGGGAAAAGCACTTGTTCAGAGTGGGAAAGCCCACTTTCTGTCACCGAGTGCATGAAAACAGCTTTCCGAGCACAGGAGTGCATTCAGACACTCTGTAAAGCCCTTTCTGCGCCTAAAGCACACGTTTGACAACCGAATTTTGATTTCATGTGAAATGAGTGCATTCGAGCATATTTGACAAGTAACAACTTTCTAAGCATGGATTTTCATGTTTTCGAGCTTTGAACACATTTTCATCATATTGGTCATTTTCACTGTATAAGCACATCTGAAACGAGTTTTCAACAAAGGACTGGGAAAAGCACTTGTTCAGAGTGGGAAAGCACACTTTCTGTCACCGAGTGCATGAAAACAGCTTTCCGAGCACAGGAGTGCATTCAGACACTCTGTAAAGCCCTTTCTGCGCCTAAAGCACACGTTTGACAACCGAATTTTGATTTCATGTGAAATGAGTGCATTTGAGCATATTTGACAAGTAACAACTTTCTAAGCATGGATTTTCATGTTTTCGAGCTTTGAACACATTTTCATCATATTGGTCATTTTAGCTGTAAAAGCACGTCTGAAACAAGTTTTCAACATAGAACTGTGATACGCACTTGTTCAGAGTGGGAAAACACTTTTTTTCACCAAGTGCATGAAAACAGGCTTTCCGAGCACAGGAGTGCATTCAGTCACTCTGTAAAGTCCTTTCTGCGCCTAAAGCACACGTTCGACAACCGAATTTTGATTTCATGTGAAATGAGTGCATTCGAGCATATTTGACAAGTAACAACTTTCTAAGCATGGATTTTCATGTTTTCGAGCTTTGAACACATTTTCATCATATTGGTCATTTTAGCTGTAAAAGCACGTCTGAAACGAGTTTTCAACATAGAACTGTGATACGCACTTGTTCAGAGTGGGAAAACACTTTTTTTCACCAAGTGCATGAAAACAGGCTTTCCGAGCACAGGAGTGCATTCAGTCACTCTGTAAAGTCCTTTCTGCGCCTAAAGCACACGTTCGACAACCGAATTTTGATTTCATGTGAAATGAGTGCATTCGAGCATATTTGACAACAACTTTCTAAGCATGGATTTTCATGTTTTCGAGCTTTGAACACATTTTCATCATATTGGTCATTTTCACTGTATAAGCACGTCTGAAACGAGTTTTCAACAAAGGACTGGGAAAAGCACTTGTTCAGAGTGGGAAAGCCCACTTTCTGTCACCGAGTGCATGAAAACAGCTTTCCGAGCACAGGAGTGCATTCAGACACTCTGTAAAGCCCTTTCTGCGCCTAAAGCACACGTTTGACAACCGAATTTTGATTTCATGTGAAATGAGTGCATTCGAGCATATTTGACAAGTAACAACTTTCTAAGCATGGATTTTCATGTTTTCGAGCTTTGAACACATTTTCATCATATTGGTCATTTTCACTGTATAAGCACATCTGAAACGAGTTTTCAACAAAGGACTGGGAAAAGCACTTGTTCAGAGTGGGAAAGCACACTTTCTGTCACCGAGTGCATGAAAACAGCTTTCCGAGCACAGGAGTGCATTCAGACACTCTGTAAAGCCCTTTCTGCGCCTAAAGCACACGTTTGACAACCGAATTTTGATTTCATGTGAAATGAGTGCATTTGAGCATATTTGACAAGTAACAACTTTCTAAGCATGGATTTTCATGTTTTCGAGCTTTGAACACATTTTCATCATATTGGTCATTTTAGCTGTAAAAGCACGTCTGAAAAGAGTTTTCAACATAGAACTGTGATACGCACTTGTTCAGAGTGGGAAAACACTTTTTTTCACCAAGTGCATGAAAACAGGCTTTCCGAGCACAGGAGTGCATTCAGTCACTCTGTAAAGTCCTTTCTGCGCCTAAAGCACACGTTCGACAACCGAATTTTGATTTCATGTGAAATGAGTGCATTCGAGCATATTTGACAACAACTTTCTAAGCATGGATTTTCATGTTTTCGAGCTTTGAACACATTTTCATCATATTGGTCATTTTCACTGTATAAGCACGTCTGAAACGAGTTTTCAACAAAGGACTGGGAAAAGCACTTGTTCAGAGTGGGAAAGCCCACTTTCTGTCACCGAGTGCATGAAAACAGCTTTCCGAGCACAGGAGTGCATTCAGACACTCTGTAAAGCCCTTTCTGCGCCTAAAGCACACGTTTGACAACCGAATTTTGATTTCATGTGAAATGAGTGCATTCGAGCATATTTGACAAGTAACAACTTTCTAAGCATGGATTTTCATGTTTTCGAGCTTTGAACACATTTTCATCATATTGGTCATTTTAGCTGTAAAAGCACGTCTGAAACGAGTTTTCAACATAGAACTGTGATACGCACTTGTTCAGAGTGGGAAAACACTTTTTTTCACCAAGTGCATGAAAACAGGCTTTCCGAGCACAGGAGTGCATTCAGTCACTCTGTAAAGTCCTTTCTGCGCCTAAAGCACACGTTCGACAACCGAATTTTGATTTCATGTGAAATGAGTGCATTCGAGCATATTTGACAAGTAACAACTTTCTAAGCATGGATTTTCATGTTTTCGAGCTTTGAACACATTTTCATCATATTGGTCATTTTAGCTGTAAAAGCACGTCTGAAACGAGTTTTCAACATAGAACTGTGATACGCACTTGTTCAGAGTGGGAAAACACTTTTTTTCACCAAGTGCATGAAAACAGGCTTTCCGAGCACAGGAGTGCATTCAGTCACTCTGTAAAGTCCTTTCTGCGCCTAAAGCACACGTTCGACAACCGAATTTTGATTTCATGTGAAATGAGTGCATTCGAGCATATTTGACAAGTAACAACTTTCTAAGCATGGATTTTCATGTTTTCGAGCTTTGAACACATTTTCATCATATTGGTCATTTTCACTGTATAAGCACGTCTGAAACGAGTTTTCAACAAAGGACTGGGAAAAGCACTTGTTCAGAGTGGGAAAGCCCACTTTCTGTCACCGAGTGCATGAAAACAGCTTTCCGAGCACAGGAGTGCATTCAGACACTCTGTAAAGCCCTTTCTGCGCCTAAAGCACACGTTTGACAACCGAATTTTGATTTCATGTGAAATGAGTGCATTCGAGCATATTTGACAAGTAACAACTTTCTAAGCATGGATTTTCATGTTTTCGAGCTTTGAACACATTTTCATCATATTGGTCATTTTAGCTGTAAAAGCACGTCTGAAACGAGTTTTCAACATAGAACTGTGATACGCACTTGTTCAGAGTGGGAAAACACTTTTTTTCACCAAGTGCATGAAAACAGGCTTTCCGAGCACAGGAGTGCATTCAGTCACTCTGTAAAGTCCTTTCTGCGCCTAAAGCACACGTTCGACAACCGAATTTTGATTTCATGTGAAATGAGTGCATTCGAGCATATTTGACAAGTAACAACTTTCTAAGCATGGATTTTCATGTTTTCGAGCTTTGAACACATTTTCATCATATTGGTCATTTTAGCTGTAAAAGCACGTCTGAAACGAGTTTTCAACATAGAACTGTGATACGCACTTGTTCAGAGTGGGAAAACACTTTTTTTCACCAAGTGCATGAAAACAGGCTTTCCGAGCACAGGAGTGCATTCAGTCACTCTGTAAAGTCCTTTCTGCGCCTAAAGCACACGTTCGACAACCGAATTTTGATTTCATGTGAAATGAGTGCATTCGAGCATATTTGACAAGTAACAACTTTCTAAGCATGGACTTTCATGTTTTCGAGCTTTGAACACATTTTCATCATATTGGTCATTTTCACTGTATAAGCACATCTGAAACGAGTTTTCAACAAAGGACTGGGAAAAGCACTTGTTCCGAGTGGGAAAGCACACTTTCTGTCACCGAGTGCATGAAAACAGCTTTCCGAGCACAGGAGTGCATTCAGACACTCTGTAAAGCCCGTTCTGCGCCTAAAGCACACGTTTGACAACCGAATTTTGATTTCATGTGAAATGAGTGCATTCGAGCATATTTGACAAGTAACAACTTTCTAAGCATGGATTTTCATGTTTTCGAGCTTTGAACACATTTTCATCATATTGGTCATTTTCACTGTATAAGCACGTCTGAAACGAGTTTTCAACAAAGGACTGGGAAAAGCACTTGTTCAGAGTGGGAAAGCCCACTTTCTGTCACCGAGTGCATGAAAACAGCTTTCCGAGCACAGGAGTGCATTCAGACACTCTGTAAAGCCCTTTCTGCGCCTAAAGCACACGTTTGACAACCGAATTTTGATTTCATGTGAAATGAGTGCATTCGAGCATATTTGACAAGTAACAACTTTCTAAGCATGGATTTTCATGTTTTCGAGCTTTGAACACATTTTCATCATATTGGTCATTTTCACTGTATAAGCACATCTGAAACGAGTTTTCAACAAAGGACTGGGAAAAGCACTTGTTCAGAGTGGGAAAGCACACTTTCTGTCACCGAGTGCATGAAAACAGCTTTCCGAGCACAGGAGTGCATTCAGACACTCTGTAAAGCCCTTTCTGCGCCTAAAGCACACGTTTGACAACCGAATTTTGATTTCATGTGAAATGAGTGCATTTGAGCATATTTGACAAGTAACAACTTTCTAAGCATGGATTTTCATGTTTTCGAGCTTTGAACACATTTTCATCATATTGGTCATTTTAGCTGTAAAAGCACGTCTGAAACGAGTTTTCAACATAGAACTGTGATACGCACTTGTTCAGAGTGGGA
This sequence comes from Neoarius graeffei, assembly GCF_027579695.1. Classification (NCBI taxonomy): domain Eukaryota; kingdom Metazoa; phylum Chordata; class Actinopteri; order Siluriformes; family Ariidae; genus Neoarius; species Neoarius graeffei. Next base: position 18,862,085 of record NC_083581.1, on the reverse strand, counting down.
AAACACTTTTTTTCACCAAGTGCATGAAAACAGGCTTTCCGAGCACAGGAGTGCATTCAGTCACTCTGTAAAGTCCTTTCTGCGCCTAAAGCACACGTTCGACAACCGAATTTTGATTTCATGTGAAATGAGTGCATTCGAGCATATTTGACAACAACTTTCTAAGCATGGATTTTCATGTTTTCGAGCTTTGAACACATTTTCATCATATTGGTCATTTTCACTGTATAAGCACGTCTGAAACGAGTTTTCAACAAAGGACTGGGAAAAGCACTTGTTCAGAGTGGGAAAGCCCACTTTCTGTCACCGAGTGCATGAAAACAGCTTTCCGAGCACAGGAGTGCATTCAGACACTCTGTAAAGCCCTTTCTGCGCCTAAAGCACACGTTTGACAACCGAATTTTGATTTCATGTGAAATGAGTGCATTCGAGCATATTTGACAAGTAACAACTTTCTAAGCATGGATTTTCATGTTTTCGAGCTTTGAACACATTTTCATCATATTGGTCATTTTCACTGTAAAAGCACGTCTGAAACGAGTTTTCAACATAGAACTGTGATACGCACTTGTTCAGAGTGGGAAAACACTTTTTTTCACCAAGTGCATGAAAACAGGCTTTCCGAGCACAGGAGTGCATTCAGTCACTCTGTAAAGTCCTTTCTGCTCCTAAAGCACACGTTTGACAACCGAATTTTGATTTCATGTGAAATGAGTGCATTCGAGCATATTTGACAAGTAACAACTTTCTAAGCATGGATTTTCATGTTTTCGAGCTTTGAACACATTTTCATCATATTGGTCATTTTAGCTGTAAAAGCACGTCTAAAACGAGTTTTCAACATAGAACTGTGATACGCACTTGTTCAGAGTGGGAAAACACTTTTTTTCACCAAGTGCATGAAAACAGGCTTTCCGAGCACAGGAGTGCATTCAGTCACTCTGTAAAGTCCTTTCTGCGCCTAAAGCACACGTTCGACAACCGAATTTTGATTTCATGTGAAATGAGTGCATTCGAGCATATTTGACAACAACTTTCTAAGCATGGATTTTCATGTTTTCGAGCTTTGAACACATTTTCATCATATTGGTCATTTTCACTGTATAAGCACGTCTGAAACGAGTTTTCAACAAAGGACTGGGAAAAGCACTTGTTCAGAGTGGGAAAGCCCACTTTCTGTCACCGAGTGCATGAAAACAGCTTTCCGAGCACAGGAGTGCATTCAGACACTCTGTAAAGCCCTTTCTGCGCCTAAAGCACACGTTTGACAACCGAATTTTGATTTCATGTGAAATGAGTGCATTCGAGCATATTTGACAAGTAACAACTTTCTAAGCATGGATTTTCATGTTTTCGAGCTTTGAACACATTTTCATCATATTGGTCATTTTAGCTGTAAAAGCACGTCTGAAACGAGTTTTCAACATAGAACTGTGATACGCACTTGTTCAGAGTGGGAAAACACTTTTTTTCACCAAGTGCATGAAAACAGGCTTTCCGAGCACAGGAGTGCATTCAGTCACTCTGTAAAGTCCTTTCTGCTCCTAAAGCACACGTTTGACAACCGAATTTTGATTTCATGTGAAATGAGTGCATTCGAGCATATTTGACAAGTAACAACTTTCTAAGCATGGATTTTCATGTTTTCGAGCTTTGAACACATTTTCATCATATTGGTCATTTTAGCTGTAAAAGCACGTCTAAAACGAGTTTTCAACATAGAACTGTGATACGCACTTGTTCAGAGTGGGAAAACACTTTTTTTCACCAAGTGCATGAAAACAGGCTTTCCGAGCACAGGAGTGCATTCAGTCACTCTGTAAAGTCCTTTCTGCGCCTAAAGCACACGTTCGACAACCGAATTTTGATTTCATGTGAAATGAGTGCATTCGAGCATATTTGACAAGTAACAACTTTCTAAGCATGGATTTTCATGTTTTCGAGCTTTGAACACATTTTCATCATATTGGTCATTTTCACTGTATAAGCACATCTGAAACGAGTTTTCAACAAAGGACTGGGAAAAGCACTTGTTCCGAGTGGGAAAGCCCACTTTCTGTCACCGAGTGCATGAAAACAGCTTTCCGAGCACAGGAGTGCATTCAGACACTCTGTAAAGCCCGTTCTGCGCCTAAAGCACACGTTTGACAACCGAATTTTGATTTCATGTGAAATGAGTGCATTCGAGCATATTTGACAAGTAACAACTTTCTAAGCATGGATTTTCATGTTTTCGAGCTTTGAACACATTTTCATCATATTGGTCATTTTCACTGTATAAGCACGTCTGAAACGAGTTTTCAACAAAGGACTGGGAAAAGCACTTGTTCAGAGTGGGAAAGCCCACTTTCTGTCACCGAGTGCATGAAAACAGCTTTCCGAGCACAGGAGTGCATTCAGACACTCTGTAAAGCCCTTTCTGCGCCTAAAGCACACGTTTGACAACCGAATTTTGATTTCATGTGAAATGAGTGCATTCGAGCATATTTGACAAGTAACAACTTTCTAAGCATGGATTTTCATGTTTTCGAGCTTTGAACACATTTTCATCATATTGGTCATTTTCACTGTATAAGCACATCTGAAACGAGTTTTCAACAAAGGACTGGGAAAAGCACTTGTTCAGAGTGGGAAAGCACACTTTCTGTCACCGAGTGCATGAAAACAGCTTTCCGAGCACAGGAGTGCATTCAGACACTCTGTAAAGCCCTTTCTGCGCCTAAAGCACACGTTTGACAACCGAATTTTGATTTCATGTGAAATGAGTGCATTTGAGCATATTTGACAAGTAACAACTTTCTAAGCATGGATTTTCATGTTTTCGAGCTTTGAACACATTTTCATCATATTGGTCATTTTAGCTGTAAAAGCACGTCTGAAACGAGTTTTCAACATAGAACTGTGATACGCACTTGTTCAGAGTGGGAAAACACTTTTTTTCACCAAGTGCATGAAAACAGGCTTTCCGAGCACAGGAGTGCATTCAGTCACTCTGTAAAGTCCTTTCTGCGCCTAAAGCACACGTTCGACAACCGAATTTTGATTTCATGTGAAATGAGTGCATTCGAGCATATTTGACAACAACTTTCTAAGCATGGATTTTCATGTTTTCGAGCTTTGAACACATTTTCATCATATTGGTCATTTTCACTGTATAAGCACGTCTGAAACGAGTTTTCAACAAAGGACTGGGAAAAGCACTTGTTCAGAGTGGGAAAGCCCACTTTCTGTCACCGAGTGCATGAAAACAGCTTTCCGAGCACAGGAGTGCATTCAGACACTCTGTAAAGCCCTTTCTGCGCCTAAAGCACACGTTTGACAACCGAATTTTGATTTCATGTGAAATGAGTGCATTCGAGCATATTTGACAAGTAACAACTTTCTAAGCATGGATTTTCATGTTTTCGAGCTTTGAACACATTTTCATCATATTGGTCATTTTCACTGTATAAGCACGTCTGAAACGAGTTTTCAACAAAGGACTGGGAAAAGCACTTGTTCAGAGTGGGAAAGCTCACTTTCTGTCACCGAGTGCATGAAAACAGCTTTCCGAGCACAGGAGTGCATTCAGACACTCTGTAAAGCCCTTTCTGCGCCTAAAGCACACGTTTGACAACCGAATTTTGATTTCATGTGAAATGAGTGCATTCGAGCATATTTGACAAGTAACAACTTTCTAAGCATGGATTTTCATGTTTTCGAGCTTTGAACACATTTTCATCATATTGGTCATTTTAGCTGTAAAAGCACGTCTGAAACGAGTTTTCAACATAGAACTGTGATACGCACTTGTTCAGAGTGGGAAAACACTTTTTTTCACCAAGTGCATGAAAACAGGCTTTCCGAGCACAGGAGTGCATTCAGTCACTCTGTAAAGTCCTTTCTGCTCCTAAAGCACACGTTTGACAACCGAATTTTGATTTCATGTGAAATGAGTGCATTCGAGCATATTTGACAAGTAACAACTTTCTAAGCATGGATTTTCATGTTTTCGAGCTTTGAACACATTTTCATCATATTGGTCATTTTAGCTGTAAAAGCACGTCTAAAACGAGTTTTCAACATAGAACTGTGATACGCACTTGTTCAGAGTGGGAAAACACTTTTTTTCACCAAGTGCATGAAAACAGGCTTTCCGAGCACAGGAGTGCATTCAGTCACTCTGTAAAGTCCTTTCTGCGCCTAAAGCACACGTTCGACAACCGAATTTTGATTTCATGTGAAATGAGTGCATTCGAGCATATTTGACAACAACTTTCTAAGCATGGATTTTCATGTTTTCGAGCTTTGAACACATTTTCATCATATTGGTCATTTTCACTGTATAAGCACGTCTGAAACGAGTTTTCAACAAAGGACTGGGAAAAGCACTTGTTCAGAGTGGGAAAGCCCACTTTCTGTCACCGAGTGCATGAAAACAGCTTTCCGAGCACAGGAGTGCATTCAGACACTCTGTAAAGCCCTTTCTGCGCCTAAAGCACACGTTTGACAACCGAATTTTGATTTCATGTGAAATGAGTGCATTCGAGCATATTTGACAAGTAACAACTTTCTAAGCATGGATTTTCATGTTTTCGAGCTTTGAACACATTTTCATCATATTGGTCATTTTCACTGTATAAGCACATCTGAAACGAGTTTTCAACAAAGGACTGGGAAAAGCACTTGTTCAGAGTGGGAAAGCACACTTTCTGTCACCGAGTGCATGAAAACAGCTTTCCGAGCACAGGAGTGCATTCAGACACTCTGTAAAGCCCTTTCTGCGCCTAAAGCACACGTTTGACAACCGAATTTTGATTTCATGTGAAATGAGTGCATTTGAGCATATTTGACAAGTAACAACTTTCTAAGCATGGATTTTCATGTTTTCGAGCTTTGAACACATTTTCATCATATTGGTCATTTTAGCTGTAAAAGCACGTCTGAAAAGAGTTTTCAACATAGAACTGTGATACGCACTTGTTCAGAGTGGGAAAACACTTTTTTTCACCAAGTGCATGAAAACAGGCTTTCCGAGCACAGGAGTGCATTCAGTCACTCTGTAAAGTCCTTTCTGCGCCTAAAGCACACGTTCGACAACCGAATTTTGATTTCATGTGAAATGAGTGCATTCGAGCATATTTGACAACAACTTTCTAAGCATGGATTTTCATGTTTTCGAGCTTTGAACACATTTTCATCATATTGGTCATTTTCACTGTATAAGCACGTCTGAAACGAGTTTTCAACAAAGGACTGGGAAAAGCACTTGTTCAGAGTGGGAAAGCCCACTTTCTGTCACCGAGTGCATGAAAACAGCTTTCCGAGCACAGGAGTGCATTCAGACACTCTGTAAAGCCCTTTCTGCGCCTAAAGCACACGTTTGACAACCGAATTTTGATTTCATGTGAAATGAGTGCATTCGAGCATATTTGACAAGTAACAACTTTCTAAGCATGGATTTTCATGTTTTCGAGCTTTGAACACATTTTCATCATATTGGTCATTTTAGCTGTAAAAGCACGTCTAAAACGAGTTTTCAACATAGAACTGTGATACGCACTTGTTCAGAGTGGGAAAACACTTTTTTTCACCAAGTGCATGAAAACAGGCTTTCCGAGCACAGGAGTGCATTCAGTCACTCTGTAAAGTCCTTTCTGCGCCTAAAGCACACGTTCGACAACCGAATTTTGATTTCATGTGAAATGAGTGCATTCGAGCATATTTGACAAGTAACAACTTTCTAAGCATGGATTTTCATGTTTTCGAGCTTTGAACACATTTTCATCATATTGGTCATTTTAGCTGTAAAAGCACGTCTGAAACGAGTTTTCAACATAGAACTGTGATACGCACTTGTTCAGAGTGGGAAAACACTTTTTTTCACCAAGTGCATGAAAACAGGCTTTCCGAGCACAGGAGTGCATTCAGTCACTCTGTAAAGTCCTTTCTGCGCCTAAAGCACACGTTCGACAACCGAATTTTGATTTCATGTGAAATGAGTGCATTCGAGCATATTTGACAAGTAACAACTTTCTAAGCATGGATTTTCATGTTTTCGAGCTTTGAACACATTTTCATCATATTGGTCATTTTCACTGTATAAGCACGTCTGAAACGAGTTTTCAACAAAGGACTGGGAAAAGCACTTGTTCAGAGTGGGAAAGCCCACTTTCTGTCACCGAGTGCATGAAAACAGCTTTCCGAGCACAGGAGTGCATTCAGACACTCTGTAAAGCCCTTTCTGCGCCTAAAGCACACGTTTGACAACCGAATTTTGATTTCATGTGAAATGAGTGCATTCGAGCATATTTGACAAGTAACAACTTTCTAAGCATGGATTTTCATGTTTTCGAGCTTTGAACACATTTTCATCATATTGGTCATTTTAGCTGTAAAAGCACGTCTGAAACGAGTTTTCAACATAGAACTGTGATACGCACTTGTTCAGAGTGGGAAAACACTTTTTTTCACCAAGTGCATGAAAACAGGCTTTCCGAGCACAGGAGTGCATTCAGTCACTCTGTAAAGTCCTTTCTGCGCCTAAAGCACACGTTCGACAACCGAATTTTGATTTCATGTGAAATGAGTGCATTCGAGCATATTTGACAAGTAACAACTTTCTAAGCATGGATTTTCATGTTTTCGAGCTTTGAACACATTTTCATCATATTGGTCATTTTCACTGTATAAGCACATCTGAAACGAGTTTTCAACAAAGGACTGGGAAAAGCACTTGTTCCGAGTGGGAAAGCCCACTTTCTGTCACCGAGTGCATGAAAACAGCTTTCCGAGCACAGGAGTGCATTCAGACACTCTGTAAAGCCCGTTCTGCGCCTAAAGCACACGTTTGACAACCGAATTTTGATTTCATGTGAAATGAGTGCATTCGAGCATATTTGACAAGTAACAACTTTCTAAGCATGGATTTTCATGTTTTCGAGCTTTGAACACATTTTCATCATATTGGTCATTTTCACTGTATAAGCACGTCTGAAACGAGTTTTCAACAAAGGACTGGGAAAAGCACTTGTTCAGAGTGGGAAAGCCCACTTTCTGTCACCGAGTGCATGAAAACAGCTTTCCGAGCACAGGAGTGCATTCAGACACTCTGTAAAGCCCTTTCTGCGCCTAAAGCACACGTTTGACAACCGAATTTTGATTTCATGTGAAATGAGTGCATTCGAGCATATTTGACAAGTAACAACTTTCTAAGCATGGATTTTCATGTTTTCGAGCTTTGAACACATTTTCATCATATTGGTCATTTTCACTGTATAAGCACATCTGAAACGAGTTTTCAACAAAGGACTGGGAAAAGCACTTGTTCAGAGTGGGAAAGCACACTTTCTGTCACCGAGTGCATGAAAACAGCTTTCCGAGCACAGGAGTGCATTCAGACACTCTGTAAAGCCCTTTCTGCGCCTAAAGCACACGTTTGACAACCGAATTTTGATTTCATGTGAAATGAGTGCATTTGAGCATATTTGACAAGTAACAACTTTCTAAGCATGGATTTTCATGTTTTCGAGCTTTGAACACATTTTCATCATATTGGTCATTTTAGCTGTAAAAGCACGTCTGAAACGAGTTTTCAACATAGAACTGTGATACGCACTTGTTCAGAGTGGGAAAACACTTTTTTTCACCAAGTGCATGAAAACAGGCTTTCCGAGCACAGGAGTGCATTCAGTCACTCTGTAAAGTCCTTTCTGCGCCTAAAGCACACGTTCGACAACCGAATTTTGATTTCATGTGAAATGAGTGCATTCGAGCATATTTGACAACAACTTTCTAAGCATGGATTTTCATGTTTTCGAGCTTTGAACACATTTTCATCATATTGGTCATTTTCACTGTATAAGCACGTCTGAAACGAGTTTTCAACAAAGGACTGGGAAAAGCACTTGTTCAGAGTGGGAAAGCCCACTTTCTGTCACCGAGTGCATGAAAACAGCTTTCCGAGCACAGGAGTGCATTCAGACACTCTGTAAAGCCCTTTCTGCGCCTAAAGCACACGTTTGACAACCGAATTTTGATTTCATGTGAAATGAGTGCATTCGAGCATATTTGACAAGTAACAACTTTCTAAGCATGGATTTTCATGTTTTCGAGCTTTGAACACATTTTCATCATATTGGTCATTTTCACTGTATAAGCACGTCTGAAACGAGTTTTCAACAAAGGACTGGGAAAAGCACTTGTTCAGAGTGGGAAAGCTCACTTTCTGTCACCGAGTGCATGAAAACAGCTTTCCGAGCACAGGAGTGCATTCAGACACTCTGTAAAGCCCTTTCTGCGCCTAAAGCACACGTTTGACAACCGAATTTTGATTTCATGTGAAATGAGTGCATTTGAGCATATTTGACAAGTAACAACTTTCTAAGCATGGATTTTCATGTTTTCGAGCTTTGAACACATTTTCATCATATTGGTCATTTTAGCTGTAAAAGCACGTCTGAAAAGAGTTTTCAACATAGAACTGTGATACGCACTTGTTCAGAGTGGGAAAACACTTTTTTTCACCAAGTGCATGAAAACAGGCTTTCCGAGCACAGGAGTGCATTCAGTCACTCTGTAAAGTCCTTTCTGCGCCTAAAGCACACGTTCGACAACCGAATTTTGATTTCATGTGAAATGAGTGCATTCGAGCATATTTGACAACAACTTTCTAAGCATGGATTTTCATGTTTTCGAGCTTTGAACACATTTTCATCATATTGGTCATTTTCACTGTATAAGCACGTCTGAAACGAGTTTTCAACAAAGGACTGGGAAAAGCACTTGTTCAGAGTGGGAAAGCCCACTTTCTGTCACCGAGTGCATGAAAACAGCTTTCCGAGCACAGGAGTGCATTCAGACACTCTGTAAAGCCCTTTCTGCGCCTAAAGCACACGTTTGACAACCGAATTTTGATTTCATGTGAAATGAGTGCATTCGAGCATATTTGACAAGTAACAACTTTCTAAGCATGGATTTTCATGTTTTCGAGCTTTGAACACATTTTCATCATATTGGTCATTTTAGCTGTAAAAGCACGTCTAAAACGAGTTTTCAACATAGAACTGTGATACGCACTTGTTCAGAGTGGGAAAACACTTTTTTTCACCAAGTGCATGAAAACAGGCTTTCCGAGCACAGGAGTGCATTCAGTCACTCTGTAAAGTCCTTTCTGCGCCTAAAGCACACGTTCGACAACCGAATTTTGATTTCATGTGAAATGAGTGCATTCGAGCATATTTGACAAGTAACAACTTTCTAAGCATGGATTTTCATGTTTTCGAGCTTTGAACACATTTTCATCATATTGGTCATTTTAGCTGTAAAAGCACGTCTGAAACGAGTTTTCAACATAGAACTGTGATACGCACTTGTTCAGAGTGGGAAAACACTTTTTTTCACCAAGTGCATGAAAACAGGCTTTCCGAGCACAGGAGTGCATTCAGTCACTCTGTAAAGTCCTTTCTGCGCCTAAAGCACACGTTCGACAACCGAATTTTGATTTCATGTGAAATGAGTGCATTCGAGCATATTTGACAAGTAACAACTTTCTAAGCATGGATTTTCATGTTTTCGAGCTTTGAACACATTTTCATCATATTGGTCATTTTCACTGTATAAGCACGTCTGAAACGAGTTTTCAACAAAGGACTGGGAAAAGCACTTGTTCAGAGTGGGAAAGCCCACTTTCTGTCACCGAGTGCATGAAAACAGCTTTCCGAGCACAGGAGTGCATTCAGACACTCTGTAAAGCCCTTTCTGCGCCTAAAGCACACGTTTGACAACCGAATTTTGATTTCATGTGAAATGAGTGCATTCAAGCATATTTGACAAGTAACAACTTTCTAAGCATGGATTTTCATGTTTTCGAGCTTTGAACACATTTTCATCATATTGGTCATTTTAGCTGTAAAAGCACGTCTGAAACGAGTTTTCAACATAGAACTGTGATACGCACTTGTTCAGAGTGGGAAAACACTTTTTTTCACCAAGTGCATGAAAACAGGCTTTCCGAGCACAGGAGTGCATTCAGTCACTCTGTAAAGTCCTTTCTGCGCCTAAAGCACACGTTCGACAACCGAATTTTGATTTCATGTGAAATGAGTGCATTCGAGCATATTTGACAAGTAACAACTTTCTAAGCATGGATTTTCATGTTTTCGAGCTTTGAACACATTTTCATCATATTGGTCATTTTCACTGTATAAGCACATCTGAAACGAGTTTTCAACAAAGGACTGGGAAAAGCACTTGTTCCGAGTGGGAAAGCCCACTTTCTGTCACCGAGTGCATGAAAACAGCTTTCCGAGCACAGGAGTGCATTCAGACACTCTGTAAAGCCCGTTCTGCGCCTAAAGCACACGTTTGACAACCGAATTTTGATTTCATGTGAAATGAGTGCATTCGAGCATATTTGACAAGTAACAACTTTCTAAGCATGGATTTTCATGTTTTCGAGCTTTGAACACATTTTCATCATATTGGTCATTTTAGCTGTAAAAGCACGTCTGAAACGAGTTTTCAACATAGAACTGTGATACGCACTTGTTCAGAGTGGGAAAACACTTTTTTTCACCAAGTGCATGAAAACAGGCTTTCCGAGCACAGGAGTGCATTCAGTCACTCTGTAAAGTCCTTTCTGCTCCTAAAGCACACGTTTGACAACCGAATTTTGATTTCATGTGAAATGAGTGCATTCGAGCATATTTGACAAGTAACAACTTTCTAAGCATGGATTTTCATGTTTTCGAGCTTTGAACACATTTTCATCATATTGGTCATTTTAGCTGTAAAAGCACGTCTAAAACGAGTTTTCAACATAGAACTGTGATACGCACTTGTTCAGAGTGGGAAAACACTTTTTTTCACCAAGTGCATGAAAACAGGCTTTCCGAGCACAGGAGTGCATTCAGTCACTCTGTAAAGTCCTTTCTGCGCCTAAAGCACACGTTCGACAACCGAATTTTGATTTCATGTGAAATGAGTGCATTCGAGCATATTTGACAACAACTTTCTAAGCATGGATTTTCATGTTTTCGAGCTTTGAACACATTTTCATCATATTGGTCATTTTCACTGTATAAGCACGTCTGAAACGAGTTTTCAACAAAGGACTGGGAAAAGCACTTGTTCAGAGTGGGAAAGCCCACTTTCTGTCACCGAGTGCATGAAAACAGCTTTCCGAGCACAGGAGTGCATTCAGACACTCTGTAAAGCCCTTTCTGCGCCTAAAGCACACGTTTGACAACCGAATTTTGATTTCATGTGAAATGAGTGCATTCGAGCATATTTGACAAGTAACAACTTTCTAAGCATGGATTTTCATGTTTTCGAGCTTTGAACACATTTTCATCATATTGGTCATTTTAGCTGTAAAAGCACGTCTAAAACGAGTTTTCAACATAGAACTGTGATACGCACTTGTTCAGAGTGGGAAAACACTTTTTTTCACCAAGTGCATGAAAAAAGGCTTTCCGAGCACAGGAGTGCATTCAGTCACTCTGTAAAGTCCTTTCTGCGCCTAAAGCACACGTTCGACAACCGAATTTTGATTTCATGTGAAATGAGTGCATTCGAGCATATTTGACAAGTAACAACTTTCTAAGCATGGATTTTCATGTTTTCGAGCTTTGAACACATTTTCATCATATTGGTCATTTTAGCTGTAAAAGCACGTCTGAAACGAGTTTTCAACATAGAACTGTGATACGCACTTGTTCAGAGTGGGAAAACACTTTTTTTCACCAAGTGCATGAAAACAGGCTTTCCGAGCACAGGAGTGCATTCAGTCACTCTGTAAAGTCCTTTCTGCGCCTAAAGCACACGTTCGACAACCGAATTTTGATTTCATGTGAAATGAGTGCATTCGAGCATATTTGACAAGTAACAACTTTCTAAGCATGGATTTTCATGTTTTCGAGCTTTGAACACATTTTCATCATATTGGTCATTTTCACTGTATAAGCACGTCTGAAACGAGTTTTCAACAAAGGACTGGGAAAAGCACTTGTTCAGAGTGGGAAAGCCCACTTTCTGTCACCGAGTGCATGAAAACAGCTTTCCGAGCACAGGAGTGCATTCAGACACTCTGTAAAGCCCTTTCTGCGCCTAAAGCACACGTTTGACAACCGAATTTTGATTTCATGTGAAATGAGTGCATTCGAGCATATTTGACAAGTAACAACTTTCTAAGCATGGATTTTCATGTTTTCGAGCTTTGAACACATTTTCATCATATTGGTCATTTTAGCTGTAAAAGCACGTCTGAAACGAGTTTTCAACATAGAACTGTGATACGCACTTGTTCAGAGTGGGAAAACACTTTTTTTCACCAAGTGCATGAAAACAGGCTTTCCGAGCACAGGAGTGCATTCAGTCACTCTGTAAAGTCCTTTCTGCGCCTAAAGCACACGTTCGACAACCGAATTTTGATTTCATGTGAAATGAGTGCATTCGAGCATATTTGACAAGTAACAACTTTCTAAGCATGGATTTTCATGTTTTCGAGCTTTGAACACATTTTCATCATATTGGTCATTTTAGCTGTAAAAGCACGTCTGAAACGAGTTTTCAACATAGAACTGTGATACGCACTTGTTCAGAGTGGGAAAACACTTTTTTTCACCAAGTGCATGAAAACAGGCTTTCCGAGCACAGGAGTGCATTCAGTCACTCTGTAAAGTCCTTTCTGCGCCTAAAGCACACGTTCGACAACCGAATTTTGATTTCATGTGAAATGAGTGCATTCGAGCATATTTGACAAGTAACAACTTTCTAAGCATGGATTTTCATGTTTTCGAGCTTTGAACACATTTTCATCATATTGGTCATTTTCACTGTATAAGCACATCTGAAACGAGTTTTCAACAAAGGACTGGGAAAAGCACTTGTTCCGAGTGGGAAAGCCCACTTTCTGTCACCGAGTGCATGAAAACAGCTTTCCGAGCACAGGAGTGCATTCAGACACTCTGTAAAGCCCGTTCTGCGCCTAAAGCACACGTTTGACAACCGAATTTTGATTTCATGTGAAATGAGTGCATTCGAGCATATTTGACAAGTAACAACTTTCTAAGCATGGATTTTCATGTTTTCGAGCTTTGAACACATTTTCATCATATTGGTCATTTTCACTGTATAAGCACGTCTGAAACGAGTTTTCAACAAAGGACTGGGAAAAGCACTTGTTCAGAGTGGGAAAGCCCACTTTCTGTCACCGAGTGCATGAAAACAGCTTTCCGAGCACAGGAGTGCATTCAGACACTCTGTAAAGCCCTTTCTGCGCCTAAAGCACACGTTTGACAACCGAATTTTGATTTCATGTGAAATGAGTGCATTCGAGCATATTTGACAAGTAACAACTTTCTAAGCATGGATTTTCATGTTTTCGAGCTTTGAACACATTTTCATCATATTGGTCATTTTCACTGTATAAGCACATCTGAAACGAGTTTTCAACAAAGGACTGGGAAAAGCACTTGTTCAGAGTGGGAAAGCCCACTTTCTGTCACCGAGTGCATGAAAACAGCTTTCCGAGCACAGGAGTGCATTCAGACACTCTGTAAAGCCCTTTCTGCGCCTAAAGCACACGTTTGACAACCGAATTTTGATTTCATGTGAAATGAGTGCATTCGAGCATATTTGACAAGTAACAACTTTCTAAGCATGGATTTTCATGTTTTCGAGCTTTGAACACATTTTCATCATATTGGTCATTTTCACTGTATAAGCACATCTGAAACGAGTTTTCAACAAAGGACTGGGAAAAGCACTTGTTCAGAGTGGGAAAACACTTTTTTTCACCAAGTGCATGAAAACAGGCTTTCCGAGCACAGGAGTGCATTCAGTCACTCTGTAAAGTCCTTTCTGCGCCTAAAGCACACGTTCGACAACCGAATTTTGATTTCATGTGAAATGAGTGCATTCGAGCATATTTGACAACAACTTTCTAAGCATGGATTTTCATGTTTTCGAGCTTTGAACACATTTTCATCATATTGGTCATTTTCACTGTATAAGCACGTCTGAAACGAGTTTTCAACAAAGGACTGGGAAAAGCACTTGTTCAGAGTGGGAAAGCCCACTTTCTGTCACCGAGTGCATGAAAACAGCTTTCCGAGCACAGGAGTGCATTCAGACACTCTGTAAAGCCCTTTCTGCGCCTAAAGCACACGTTTGACAACCGAATTTTGATTTCATGTGAAATGAGTGCATTCGAGCATATTTGACAAGTAACAACTTTCTAAGCATGGATTTTCATGTTTTCGAGCTTTGAACACATTTTCATCATATTGGTCATTTTCACTGTATAAGCACGTCTGAAACGAGTTTTCAACAAAGGACTGGGAAAAGCACTTGTTCAGAGTGGGAAAGCTCACTTTCTGTCACCGAGTGCATGAAAACAGCTTTCCGAGCACAGGAGTGCATTCAGACACTCTGTAAAGCCCTTTCTGCGCCTAAAGCACACGTTTGACAACCGAATTTTGATTTCATGTGAAATGAGTGCATTCGAGCATATTTGACAAGTAACAACTTTCTAAGCATGGATTTTCATGTTTTCGAGCTTTGAACACATTTTCATCATATTGGTCATTTTAGCTGTAAAAGCACGTCTGAAACGAGTTTTCAACATAGAACTGTGATACGCACTTGTTCAGAGTGGGAAAACACTTTTTTTCACCAAGTGCATGAAAACAGGCTTTCCGAGCACAGGAGTGCATTCAGTCACTCTGTAAAGTCCTTTCTGCGCCTAAAGCACACGTTCGACAACCGAATTTTGATTTCATGTGAAATGAGTGCATTCGAGCATATTTGACAAGTAACAACTTTCTAAGCATGGATTTTCATGTTTTCGAGCTTTGAACACATTTTCATCATATTGGTCATTTTAGCTGTAAAAGCACGTCTGAAACGAGTTTTCAACATAGAACTGTGATACGCACTTGTTCAGAGTGGGAAAACACTTTTTTTCACCAAGTGCATGAAAACAGGCTTTCCGAGCACAGGAGTGCATTCAGTCACTCTGTAAAGTCCTTTCTGCGCCTAAAGCACACGTTCGACAACCGAATTTTGATTTCATGTGAAATGAGTGCATTCGAGCATATTTGACAAGTAACAACTTTCTAAGCATGGATTTTCATGTTTTCGAGCTTTGAACACATTTTCATCATATTGGTCATTTTCACTGTATAAGCACGTCTGAAACGAGTTTTCAACAAAGGACTGGGAAAAGCACTTGTTCAGAGTGGGAAAGCCCACTTTCTGTCACCGAGTGCATGAAAACAGCTTTCCGAGCACAGGAGTGCATTCAGACACTCTGTAAAGCCCTTTCTGCGCCTAAAGCACACGTTTGACAACCGAATTTTGATTTCATGTGAAATGAGTGCATTCGAGCATATTTGACAAGTAACAACTTTCTAAGCATGGATTTTCATGTTTTCGAGCTTTGAACACATTTTCATCATATTGGTCATTTTAGCTGTAAAAGCACGTCTGAAACGAGTTTTCAACATAGAACTGTGATACGCACTTGTTCAGAGTGGGAAAACACTTTTTTTCACCAAGTGCATGAAAACAGGCTTTCCGAGCACAGGAGTGCATTCAGTCACTCTGTAAAGTCCTTTCTGCGCCTAAAGCACACGTTCGACAACCGAATTTTGATTTCATGTGAAATGAGTGCATTCGAGCATATTTGACAAGTAACAACTTTCTAAGCATGGATTTTCATGTTTTCGAGCTTTGAACACATTTTCATCATATTGGTCATTTTCACTGTATAAGCACATCTGAAACGAGTTTTCAACAAAGGACTGGGAAAAGCACTTGTTCCGAGTGGGAAAGCCCACTTTCTGTCACCGAGTGCATGAAAACAGCTTTCCGAGCACAGGAGTGCATTCAGACACTCTGTAAAGCCCGTTCTGCGCCTAAAGCACACGTTTGACAACCGAATTTTGATTTCATGTGAAATGAGTGCATTCGAGCATATTTGACAAGTAACAACTTTCTAAGCATGGATTTTCATGTTTTCGAGCTTTGAACACATTTTCATCATATTGGTCATTTTAGCTGTAAAAGCACGTCTGAAACGAGTTTTCAACATAGAACTGTGATACGCACTTGTTCAGAGTGGGAAAACACTTTTTTTCACCAAGTGCATGAAAACAGGCTTTCCGAGCACAGGAGTGCATTCAGTCACTCTGTAAAGTCCTTTCTGCTCCTAAAGCACACGTTTGACAACCGAATTTTGATTTCATGTGAAATGAGTGCATTCGAGCATATTTGACAAGTAACAACTTTCTAAGCATGGATTTTCATGTTTTCGAGCTTTGAACACATTTTCATCATATTGGTCATTTTAGCTGTAAAAGCACGTCTAAAACGAGTTTTCAACATAGAACTGTGATACGCACTTGTTCAGAGTGGGAAAACACTTTTTTTCACCAAGTGCATGAAAACAGGCTTTCCGAGCACAGGAGTGCATTCAGTCACTCTGTAAAGTCCTTTCTGCGCCTAAAGCACACGTTCGACAACCGAATTTTGATTTCATGTGAAATGAGTGCATTCGAGCATATTTGACAAGTAACAACTTTCTAAGCATGGATTTTCATGTTTTCGAGCTTTGAACACATTTTCATCATATTGGTCATTTTAGCTGTAAAAGCACGTCTGAAACGAGTTTTCAACATAGAACTGTGATACGCACTTGTTCAGAGTGGGAAAACACTTTTTTTCACCAAGTGCATGAAAACAGGCTTTCCGAGCACAGGAGTGCATTCAGTCACTCTGTAAAGTCCTTTCTGCGCCTAAAGCCCACGTTCGACAACCGAATTTTGATTTCATGTGAAATGAGTGCATTCGAGCATATTTGACAAGTAACAACTTTCTAAGCATGGATTTTCATGTTTTCGAGCTTTGAACACATTTTCATCATATTGGTCATTTTCACTGTATAAGCACGTCTGAAACGAGTTTTCAACAAAGGACTGGGAAAAGCACTTGTTCAGAGTGGGAAAGCCCACTTTCTGTCACCGAGTGCATGAAAACAGCTTTCCGAGCACAGGAGTGCATTCAGACACTCTGTAAAGCCCTTTCTGCGCCTAAAGCACACGTTTGACAACCGAATTTTGATTTCATGTGAAATGAGTGCATTCGAGCATATTTGACAAGTAACAACTTTCTAAGCATGGATTTTCATGTTTTCGAGCTTTGAACACATTTTCATCATATTGGTCATTTTAGCTGTAAAAGCACGTCTGAAACGAGTTTTCAACATAGAACTGTGATACGCACTTGTTCAGAGTGGGAAAACACTTTTTTTCACCAAGTGCATGAAAACAGGCTTTCCGAGCACAGGAGTGCATTCAGTCACTCTGTAAAGTCCTTTCTGCGCCTAAAGCACACGTTCGACAACCGAATTTTGATTTCATGTGAAATGAGTGCATTCGAGCATATTTGACAAGTAACAACTTTCTAAGCATGGATTTTCATGTTTTCGAGCTTTGAACACATTTTCATCATATTGGTCATTTTAGCTGTAAAAGCACGTCTGAAACGAGTTTTCAACATAGAACTGTGATACGCACTTGTTCAGAGTGGGAAAACACTTTTTTTCACCAAGTGCATGAAAACAGGCTTTCCGAGCACAGGAGTGCATTCAGTCACTCTGTAAAGTCCTTTCTGCGCCTAAAGCACACGTTCGACAACCGAATTTTGATTTCATGTGAAATGAGTGCATTCGAGCATATTTGACAAGTAACAACTTTCTAAGCATGGATTTTCATGTTTTCGAGCTTTGAACACATTTTCATCATATTGGTCATTTTCACTGTATAAGCACATCTGAAACGAGTTTTCAACAAAGGACTGGGAAAAGCACTTGTTCCGAGTGGGAAAGCCCACTTTCTGTCACCGAGTGCATGAAAACAGCTTTCCGAGCACAGGAGTGCATTCAGACACTCTGTAAAGCCCGTTCTGCGCCTAAAGCACACGTTTGACAACCGAATTTTGATTTCATGTGAAATGAGTGCATTCGAGCATATTTGACAAGTAACAACTTTCTAAGCATGGATTTTCATGTTTTCGAGCTTTGAACACATTTTCATCATATTGGTCATTTTCACTGTATAAGCACGTCTGAAACGAGTTTTCAACAAAGGACTGGGAAAAGCACTTGTTCAGAGTGGGAAAGCCCACTTTCTGTCACCGAGTGCATGAAAACAGCTTTCCGAGCACAGGAGTGCATTCAGACACTCTGTAAAGCCCTTTCTGCGCCTAAAGCACACGTTTGACAACCGAATTTTGATTTCATGTGAAATGAGTGCATTCGAGCATATTTGACAAGTAACAACTTTCTAAGCATGGATTTTCATGTTTTCGAGCTTTGAACACATTTTCATCATATTGGTCATTTTCACTGTATAAGCACATCTGAAACGAGTTTTCAACAAAGGACTGGGAAAAGCACTTGTTCAGAGTGGGAAAGCACACTTTCTGTCACCGAGTGCATGAAAACAGCTTTCCGAGCACAGGAGTGCATTCAGACACTCTGTAAAGCCCTTTCTGCGCCTAAAGCACACGTTTGACAACCGAATTTTGATTTCATGTGAAATGAGTGCATTTGAGCATATTTGACAAGTAACAACTTTCTAAGCATGGATTTTCATGTTTTCGAGCTTTGAACACATTTTCATCATATTGGTCATTTTAGCTGTAAAAGCACGTCTGAAACGAGTTTTCAACATAGAACTGTGATACGCACTTGTTCAGAGTGGGAAAACACTTTTTTTCACCAAGTGCATGAAAACAGGCTTTCCGAGCACAGGAGTGCATTCAGTCACTCTGTAAAGTCCTTTCTGCGCCTAAAGCACACGTTCGACAACCGAATTTTGATTTCATGTGAAATGAGTGCATTCGAGCATATTTGACAACAACTTTCTAAGCATGGATTTTCATGTTTTCGAGCTTTGAACACATTTTCATCATATTGGTCATTTTCACTGTATAAGCACGTCTGAAACGAGTTTTCAACAAAGGACTGGGAAAAGCACTTGTTCAGAGTGGGAAAGCCCACTTTCTGTCACCGAGTGCATGAAAACAGCTTTCCGAGCACAGGAGTGCATTCAGACACTCTGTAAAGCCCTTTCTGCGCCTAAAGCACACGTTTGACAACCGAATTTTGATTTCATGTGAAATGAGTGCATTCGAGCATATTTGACAAGTAACAACTTTCTAAGCATGGATTTTCATGTTTTCGAGCTTTGAACACATTTTCATCATATTGGTCATTTTCACTGTATAAGCACGTCTGAAACGAGTTTTCAACAAAGGACTGGGAAAAGCACTTGTTCAGAGTGGGAAAGCTCACTTTCTGTCACCGAGTGCATGAAAACAGCTTTCCGAGCACAGGAGTGCATTCAGACACTCTGTAAAGCCCTTTCTGCGCCTAAAGCACACGTTTGACAACCGAATTTTGATTTCATGTGAAATGAGTGCATTCGAGCATATTTGACAAGTAACAACTTTCTAAGCATGGATTTTCATGTTTTCGAGCTTTGAACACATTTTCATCATATTGGTCATTTTAGCTGTAAAAGCACGTCTGAAACGAGTTTTCAACATAGAACTGTGATACGCACTTGTTCAGAGTGGGAAAACACTTTTTTTCACCAAGTGCATGAAAACAGGCTTTCCGAGCACAGGAGTGCATTCAGTCACTCTGTAAAGTCCTTTCTGCTCCTAAAGCACACGTTCGACAACCGAATTTTGATTTCATGTGAAATGAGTGCATTCGAGCATATTTGACAAGTAACAACTTTCTAAGCATGGATTTTCATGTTTTCGAGCTTTGAACACATTTTCATCATATTGGTCATTTTCACTGTATAAGCACGTCTGAAACGAGTTTTCAACAAAGGACTGGGAAAAGCACTTGTTCAGAGTGGGAAAGCCCACTTTCTGTCACCGAGTGCATGAAAACAGCTTTCCGAGCACAGGAGTGCATTCAGACACTCTGTAAAGCCCTTTCTGCGCCTAAAGCACACGTTTGACAACCGAATTTTGATTTCATGTGAAATGAGTGCATTCGAGCATATTTGACAAGTAACAACTTTCTAAGCATGGATTTTCATGTTTTCGAGCTTTGAACACATTTTCATCATATTGGTCATTTTAGCTGTAAAAGCACGTCTGAAACGAGTTTTCAACATAGAACTGTGATACGCACTTGTTCAGAGTGGGAAAACACTTTTTTTCACCAAGTGCATGAAAACAGGCTTTCCGAGCACAGGAGTGCATTCAGTCACTCTGTAAAGTCCTTTCTGCGCCTAAAGCACACGTTCGACAACCGAATTTTGATTTCATGTGAAATGAGTGCATTCGAGCATATTTGACAAGTAACAACTTTCTAAGCATGGATTTTCATGTTTTCGAGCTTTGAACACATTTTCATCATATTGGTCATTTTAGCTGTAAAAGCACGTCTGAAACGAGTTTTCAACATAGAACTGTGATACGCACTTGTTCAGAGTGGGAAAACACTTTTTTTCACCAAGTGCATGAAAACAGGCTTTCCGAGCACAGGAGTGCATTCAGTCACTCTGTAAAGTCCTTTCTGCGCCTAAAGCACACGTTCGACAACCGAATTTTGATTTCATGTGAAATGAGTGCATTCGAGCATATTTGACAAGTAACAACTTTCTAAGCATGGATTTTCATGTTTTCGAGCTTTGAACACATTTTCATCATATTGGTCATTTTCACTGTATAAGCACGTCTGAAACGAGTTTTCAACAAAGGACTGGGAAAAGCACTTGTTCAGAGTGGGAAAGCCCACTTTCTGTCACCGAGTGCATGAAAACAGCTTTCCGAGCACAGGAGTGCATTCAGACACTCTGTAAAGCCCTTTCTGCGCCTAAAGCACACGTTTGACAACCGAATTTTGATTTCATGTGAAATGAGTGCATTCGAGCATATTTGACAAGTAACAACTTTCTAAGCATGGATTTTCATGTTTTCGAGCTTTGAACACATTTTCATCATATTGGTCATTTTCACTGTATAAGCACATCTGAAACGAGTTTTCAACAAAGGACTGGGAAAAGCACTTGTTCAGAGTGGGAAAGCACACTTTCTGTCACCGAGTGCATGAAAACAGCTTTCCGAGCACAGGAGTGCATTCAGACACTCTGTAAAGCCCTTTCTGCGCCTAAAGCACACGTTTGACAACCGAATTTTGATTTCATGTGAAATGAGTGCATTCGAGCATATTTGACAAGTAACAACTTTCTAAGCATGGATTTTCATGTTTTCGAGCTTTGAACACATTTTCATCATATTGGTCATTTTAGCTGTAAAAGCACGTCTGAAACGAGTTTTCAACATAGAACTGTGATACGCACTTGTTCAGAGTGGGAAAACACTTTTTTTCACCAAGTGCATGAAAACAGGCTTTCCGAGCACAGGAGTGCATTCAGTCACTCTGTAAAGTCCTTTCTGCGCCTAAAGCACACGTTCGACAACCGAATTTTGATTTCATGTGAAATGAGTGCATTCGAGCATATTTGACAAGTAACAACTTTCTAAGCATGGATTTTCATGTTTTCGAGCTTTGAACACATTTTCATCATATTGGTCATTTTCACTGTATAAGCACATCTGAAACGAGTTTTCAACAAAGGACTGGGAAAAGCACTTGTTCCGAGTGGGAAAGCCCACTTTCTGTCACCGAGTGCATGAAAACAGCTTTCCGAGCACAGGAGTGCATTCAGACACTCTGTAAAGCCCGTTCTGCGCCTAAAGCACACGTTTGACAACCGAATTTTGATTTCATGTGAAATGAGTGCATTCGAGCATATTTGACAAGTAACAACTTTCTAAGCATGGATTTTCATGTTTTCGAGCTTTGAACACATTTTCATCATATTGGTCATTTTCACTGTATAAGCACGTCTGAAACGAGTTTTCAACAAAGGACTGGGAAAAGCACTTGTTCAGAGTGGGAAAGCACACTTTCTGTCACCGAGTGCATGAAAACAGCTTTCCGAGCACAGGAGTGCATTCAGACACTCTGTAAAGCCCTTTCTGCGCCTAAAGCACACGTTTGACAACCGAATTTTGATTTCATGTGAAATGAGTGCATTCGAGCATATTTGACAAGTAACAACTTTCTAAGCATGGATTTTCATGTTTTCGAGCTTTGAACACATTTTCATCATATTGGTCATTTTCACTGTATAAGCACATCTGAAACGAGTTTTCAACAAAGGACTGGGAAAAGCACTTGTTCAGAGTGGGAAAGCACACTTTCTGTCACCGAGTGCATGAAAACAGCTTTCCGAGCACAGGAGTGCATTCAGACACTCTGTAAAGCCCTTTCTGCGCCTAAAGCACACGTTCGACAACCGAATTTTGATTTCATGTGAAATGAGTGCATTCGAGCATATTTGACAAGTAACAACTTTCTAAGCATGGATTTTCATGTTTTCGAGCTTTGAACACATTTTCATCATATTGGTCATTTTAGCTGTAAAAGCACGTCTGAAACGAGTTTTCAACATAGAACTGTGATACGCACTTGTTCAGAGTGGGAAAACACTTTTTTTCACCAAGTGCATGAAAACAGGCTTTCCGAGCACAGGAGTGCATTCAGTCACTCTGTAAAGTCCTTTCTGCGCCTAAAGCACACGTTCGACAACCGAATTTTGATTTCATGTGAAATGAGTGCATTCGAGCATATTTGACAAGTAACAACTTTCTAAGCATGGATTTTCATGTTTTCGAGCTTTGAACACATTTTCATCATATTGGTCATTTTCACTGTATAAGCACATCTGAAACGAGTTTTCAACAAAGGACTGGGAAAAGCACTTGTTCCGAGTGGGAAAGCCCACTTTCTGTCACCGAGTGCATGAAAACAGCTTTCCGAGCACAGGAGTGCATTCAGACACTCTGTAAAGCCCGTTCTGCGCCTAAAGCACACGTTTGACAACCGAATTTTGATTTCATGTGAAATGAGTGCATTCGAGCATATTTGACAAGTAACAACTTTCTAAGCATGGATTTTCATGTTTTCGAGCTTTGAACACATTTTCATCATATTGGTCATTTTCACTGTATAAGCACGTCTGAAACGAGTTTTCAACAAAGGACTGGGAAAAGCACTTGTTCAGAGTGGGAAAGCCCACTTTCTGTCACCGAGTGCATGAAAACAGCTTTCCGAGCACAGGAGTGCATTCAGACACTCTGTAAAGCCCTTTCTGCGCCTAAAGCACACGTTTGACAACCGAATTTTGATTTCATGTGAAATGAGTGCATTCGAGCATATTTGACAAGTAACAACTTTCTAAGCATGGATTTTCATGTTTTCGAGCTTTGAACACATTTTCATCATATTGGTCATTTTAGCTGTAAAAGCACGTCTGAAACGAGTTTTCAACATAGAACTGTGATACGCACTTGTTCAGAGTGGGAAAACACTTTTTTTCACCAAGTGCATGAAAACAGGCTTTCCGAGCACAGGAGTGCATTCAGTCACTCTGTAAAGTCCTTTCTGCGCCTAAAGCACACGTTCGACAACCGAATTTTGATTTCATGTGAAATGAGTGCATTCGAGCATATTTGACAAGTAACAACTTTCTAAGCATGGATTTTCATGTTTTCGAGCTTTGAACACATTTTCATCATATTGGTCATTTTAGCTGTAAAAGCACGTCTGAAACGAGTTTTCAACATAGAACTGTGATACGCACTTGTTCAGAGTGGGAAAACACTTTTTTTCACCAAGTGCATGAAAACAGGCTTTCCGAGCACAGGAGTGCATTCAGTCACTCTGTAAAGTCCTTTCTGCGCCTAAAGCACACGTTCGACAACCGAATTTTGATTTCATGTGAAATGAGTGCATTCGAGCATATTTGACAACAACTTTCTAAGCATGGATTTTCATGTTTTCGAGCTTTGAACACATTTTCATCATATTGGTCATTTTCACTGTATAAGCACGTCTGAAACGAGTTTTCAACAAAGGACTGGGAAAAGCACTTGTTCAGAGTGGGAAAGCCCACTTTCTGTCACCGAGTGCATGAAAACAGCTTTCCGAGCACAGGAGTGCATTCAGACACTCTGTAAAGCCCTTTCTGCGCCTAAAGCACACGTTTGACAACCGAATTTTGATTTCATGTGAAATGAGTGCATTCGAGCATATTTGACAAGTAACAACTTTCTAAGCATGGATTTTCATGTTTTCGAGCTTTGAACACATTTTCATCATATTGGTCATTTTCACTGTATAAGCACATCTGAAACGAGTTTTCAACAAAGGACTGGGAAAAGCACTTGTTCAGAGTGGGAAAGCACACTTTCTGTCACCGAGTGCATGAAAACAGCTTTCCGAGCACAGGAGTGCATTCAGACACTCTGTAAAGCCCTTTCTGCGCCTAAAGCACACGTTTGACAACCGAATTTTGATTTCATGTGAAATGAGTGCATTTGAGCATATTTGACAAGTAACAACTTTCTAAGCATGGATTTTCATGTTTTCGAGCTTTGAACACATTTTCATCATATTGGTCATTTTAGCTGTAAAAGCACGTCTGAAACGAGTTTTCAACATAGAACTGTGATACGCACTTGTTCAGAGTGGGAAAACAC
Organism: Neoarius graeffei; assembly: GCF_027579695.1. Lineage (NCBI taxonomy): Eukaryota > Metazoa > Chordata > Actinopteri > Siluriformes > Ariidae > Neoarius > Neoarius graeffei. The sequence continues at coordinate 18,837,467 of NC_083581.1, read as the reverse complement.
TTTTTTTCACCAAGTGCATGAAAACAGGCTTTCCGAGCACAGGAGTGCATTCAGTCACTCTGTAAAGTCCTTTCTGCGCCTAAAGCACACGTTCGACAACCGAATTTTGATTTCATGTGAAATGAGTGCATTCGAGCATATTTGACAAGTAACAACTTTCTAAGCATGGATTTTCATGTTTTCGAGCTTTGAACACATTTTCATCATATTGGTCATTTTAGCTGTAAAAGCACGTCTGAAACGAGTTTTCAACATAGAACAGTGATACGCACTTGTTCAGAGTGGGAAAACACTTTTTTTCACCAAGTGCATGAAAACAGGCTTTCCGAGCACAGGAGTGCATTCAGTCACTCTGTAAAGTCCTTTCTGCGCCTAAAGCACACGTTCGACAACCGAATTTTGATTTCATGTGAAATGAGTGCATTCGAACATATTTGACAACAACTTTCTAAGCATGGATTTTCATGTTTTCGAGCTTTGAACACATTTTCATCATATTGGTCATTTTCACTGTATAAGCACGTCTGAAACGAGTTTTCAACAAAGGACTGGGAAAAGCACTTGTTCAGAGTGGGAAAGCCCACTTTCTGTCACCGAGTGCATGAAAACAGCTTTCCGAGCACAGGAGTGCATTCAGACACTCTGTAAAGCCCTTTCTGCGCCTAAAGCACACGTTTGACAACCGAATTTTGATTTCATGTGAAATGAGTGCATTCGAGCATATTTGACAAGTAACAACTTTCTAAGCATGGATTTTCATGTTTTCGAGCTTTGAACACATTTTCATCATATTGGTCATTTTCACTGTATAAGCACGTCTGAAACGAGTTTTCAACAAAGGACTGGGAAAAGCACTTGTTCAGAGTGGGAAAGCCCACTTTCTGTCACCGAGTGCATGAAAACAGCTTTCCGAGCACAGGAGTGCATTCAGACACTCTGTAAAGCCCTTTCTGCGCCTAAAGCACACGTTTGACAACCGAATTTTGATTTCATGTGAAATGAGTGCATTCGAGCATATTTGACAAGTAACAACTTTCTAAGCATGGATTTTCATGTTTTCGAGCTTTGAACACATTTTCATCATATTGGTCATTTTAGCTGTAAAAGCACGTCTGAAAAGAGTTTTCAACATAGAACTGTGATACGCACTTGTTCAGAGTGGGAAAACACTTTTTTTCACCAAGTGCATGAAAACAGGCTTTCCGAGCACAGGAGTGCATTCAGTCACTCTGTAAAGTCCTTTCTGCGCCTAAAGCACACGTTCGACAACCGAATTTTGATTTCATGTGAAATGAGTGCATTCGAGCATATTTGACAACAACTTTCTAAGCATGGATTTTCATGTTTTCGAGCTTTGAACACATTTTCATCATATTGGTCATTTTCACTGTATAAGCACGTCTGAAACGAGTTTTCAACAAAGGACTGGGAAAAGCACTTGTTCAGAGTCGGAAAGCCCACTTTCTGTCACCGAGTGCATGAAAACAGCTTTCCGAGCACAGGAGTGCATTCAGACACTCTGTAAAGCCCTTTCTGCGCCTAAAGCACACGTTTGACAACCGGATTTTGATTTCATGTGAAATGAGTGCATTCGAGCATATTTGACAAGTAACAACTTTCTAAGCATGGATTTTCATGTTTTCGAGCTTTGAACACATTTTCATCATATTGGTCATTTTAGCTGTAAAAGCACGTCTAAAACGAGTTTTCAACATAGAACTGTGATACGCACTTGTTCAGAGTGGGAAAACACTTTTTTTCACCAAGTGCATGAAAACAGGCTTTCCGAGCACAGGAGTGCATTCAGTCACTCTGTAAAGTCCTTTCTGCGCCTAAAGCACACGTTCGACAACCGAATTTTGATTTCATGTGAAATGAGTGCATTCGAGCATATTTGACAAGTAACAACTTTCTAAGCATGGATTTTCATGTTTTCGAGCTTTGAACACATTTTCATCATATTGGTCATTTTAGCTGTAAAAGCACGTCTGAAACGAGTTTTCAACATAGAACTGTGATACGCACTTGTTCAGAGTGGGAAAACACTTTTTTTCACCAAGTGCATGAAAACAGGCTTTCCGAGCACAGGAGTGCATTCAGTCACTCTGTAAAGTCCTTTCTGCGCCTAAAGCACACGTTCGACAACCGAATTTTGATTTCATGTGAAATGAGTGCATTCGAGCATATTTGACAAGTAACAACTTTCTAAGCATGGATTTTCATGTTTTCGAGCTTTGAACACATTTTCATCATATTGGTCATTTTCACTGTATAAGCACGTCTGAAACGAGTTTTCAACAAAGGACTGGGAAAAGCACTTGTTCAGAGTGGGAAAGCCCACTTTCTGTCACCGAGTGCATGAAAACAGCTTTCCGAGCACAGGAGTGCATTCAGACACTCTGTAAAGCCCTTTCTGCGCCTAAAGCACACGTTTGACAACCGAATTTTGATTTCATGTGAAATGAGTGCATTCGAGCATATTTGACAAGTAACAACTTTCTAAGCATGGATTTTCATGTTTTCGAGCTTTGAACACATTTTCATCATATTGGTCATTTTCACTGTATAAGCACATCTGAAACGAGTTTTCAACAAAGGACTGGGAAAAGCACTTGTTCAGAGTGGGAAAGCCCACTTTCTGTCACCGAGTGCATGAAAACAGCTTTCCGAGCACAGGAGTGCATTCAGACACTCTGTAAAGCCCTTTCTGCGCCTAAAGCACACGTTTGACAACCGAATTTTGATTTCATGTGAAATGAGTGCATTTGAGCATATTTGACAAGTAACAACTTTCTAAGCATGGATTTTCATGTTTTCGAGCTTTGAACACATTTTCATCATATTGGTCATTTTAGCTGTAAAAGCACGTCTGAAACGAGTTTTCAACATAGAACTGTGATACGCACTTGTTCAGAGTGGGAAAACACTTTTTTTCACCAAGTGCATGAAAACAGGCTTTCCGAGCACAGGAGTGCATTCAGTCACTCTGTAAAGTCCTTTCTGCGCCTAAAGCACACGTTCGACAACCGAATTTTGATTTCATGTGAAATGAGTGCATTCGAGCATATTTGACAAGTAACAACTTTCTAAGCATGGATTTTCATGTTTTCGAGCTTTGAACACATTTTCATCATATTGGTCATTTTAGCTGTAAAAGCACGTCTGAAACGAGTTTTCAACATAGAACTGTTATACGCACTTGTTCAGAGTGGGAAAACACTTTTTTTCACCAAGTGCATGAAAACAGGCTTTCCGAGCACAGGAGTGCATTCAGTCACTCTGTAAAGTCCTTTCTGCGCCTAAAGCACACGTTCGACAACCGAATTTTGATTTCATGTGAAATGAGTGCATTCGAGCATATTTGACAAGTAACAACTTTCTAAGCATGGATTTTCATGTTTTCGAGCTTTGAACACATTTTCATCATATTGGTCATTTTCACTGTATAAGCACATCTGAAACGAGTTTTCAACAAAGGACTGGGAAAAGCACTTGTTCCGAGTGGGAAAGCCCAGTTTCTGTCACCGAGTGCATGAAAACAGCTTTCCGAGCACAGGAGTGCATTCAGACACTCTGTAAAGCCCGTTCTGCGCCTAAAGCACACGTTTGACAACCGAATTTTGATTTCATGTGAAATGAGTGCATTCGAGCATATTTGACAAGTAACAACTTTCTAAGCATGGATTTTCATGTTTTCGAGCTTTGAACACATTTTCATCATATTGGTCATTTTCACTGTATAAGCACGTCTGAAACGAGTTTTCAACAAAGGACTGGGAAAAGCACTTGTTCAGAGTGGGAAAGCCCACTTTCTGTCACCGAGTGCATGAAAACAGCTTTCCGAGCACAGGAGTGCATTCAGACACTCTGTAAAGCCCTTTCTGCGCCTAAAGCACACGTTTGACAACCGAATTTTGATTTCATGTGAAATGAGTGCATTCGAGCATATTTGACAAGTAACAACTTTCTAAGCATGGATTTTCATGTTTTCGAGCTTTGAACACATTTTCATCATATTGGTCATTTTCACTGTATAAGCACATCTGAAACGAGTTTTCAACAAAGGACTGGGAAAAGCACTTGTTCAGAGTGGGAAAGCACACTTTCTGTCACCGAGTGCATGAAAACAGCTTTCCGAGCACAGGAGTGCATTCAGACACTCTGTAAAGCCCTTTCTGCGCCTAAAGCACACGTTTGACAACCGAATTTTGATTTCATGTGAAATGAGTGCATTTGAGCATATTTGACAAGTAACAACTTTCTAAGCATGGATTTTCATGTTTTCGAGCTTTGAACACATTTTCATCATATTGGTCATTTTAGCTGTAAAAGCACGTCTGAAACGAGTTTTCAACATAGAACTGTGATACGCACTTGTTCAGAGTGGGAAAACACTTTTTTTCACCAAGTGCATGAAAACAGGCTTTCCGAGCACAGGAGTGCATTCAGTCACTCTGTAAAGTCCTTTCTGCGCCTAAAGCACACGTTCGACAACCGAATTTTGATTTCATGTGAAATGAGTGCATTCGAGCATATTTGACAAGTAACAACTTTCTAAGCATGGATTTTCATGTTTTCGAGCTTTGAACACATTTTCATCATATTGGTCATTTTAGCTGTAAAAGCACGTCTGAAACGAGTTTTCAACATAGAACTGTGATACGCACTTGTTCAGAGTGGGAAAACACTTTTTTTCACCAAGTGCATGAAAACAGGCTTTCCGAGCACAGGAGTGCATTCAGTCACTCTGTAAAGTCCTTTCTGCGCCTAAAGCACACGTTCGACAACCGAATTTTGATTTCATGTGAAATGAGTGCATTCGAGCATATTTGACAACAACTTTCTAAGCATGGATTTTCATGTTTTCGAGCTTTGAACACATTTTCATCATATTGGTCATTTTCACTGTATAAGCACGTCTGAAACGAGTTTTCAACAAAGGACTGGGAAAAGCACTTGTTCAGAGTGGGAAAGCCCACTTTCTGTCACCGAGTGCATGAAAACAGCTTTCCGAGCACAGGAGTGCATTCAGACACTCTGTAAAGCCCTTTCTGCGCCTAAAGCACACGTTTGACAACCGAATTTTGATTTCATGTGAAATGAGTGCATTCGAGCATATTTGACAAGTAACAACTTTCTAAGCATGGATTTTCATGTTTTCGAGCTTTGAACACATTTTCATCATATTGGTCATTTTAGCTGTAAAAGCACGTCTAAAACGAGTTTTCAACATAGAACTGTGATACGCACTTGTTCAGAGTGGGAAAACACTTTTTTTCACCAAGTGCATGAAAACAGGCTTTCCGAGCACAGGAGTGCATTCAGTCACTCTGTAAAGTCCTTTCTGCGCCTAAAGCACACGTTCGACAACCGAATTTTGATTTCATGTGAAATGAGTGCATTCGAGCATATTTGACAAGTAACAACTTTCTAAGCATGGATTTTCATGTTTTCGAGCTTTGAACACATTTTCATCATATTGGTCATTTTAGCTGTAAAAGCACGTCTGAAACGAGTTTTCAACATAGAACTGTGATACGCACTTGTTCAGAGTGGGAAAACACTTTTTTTCACCAAGTGCATGAAAACAGGCTTTCCGAGCACAGGAGTGCATTCAGTCACTCTGTAAAGTCCTTTCTGCGCCTAAAGCACACGTTCGACAACCGAATTTTGATTTCATGTGAAATGAGTGCATTCGAGCATATTTGACAAGTAACAACTTTCTAAGCATGGATTTTCATGTTTTCGAGCTTTGAACACATTTTCATCATATTGGTCATTTTCACTGTATAAGCACGTCTGAAACGAGTTTTCAACAAAGGACTGGGAAAAGCACTTGTTCAGAGTGGGAAAGCCCACTTTCTGTCACCGAGTGCATGAAAACAGCTTTCCGAGCACAGGAGTGCATTCAGACACTCTGTAAAGCCCTTTCTGCGCCTAAAGCACACGTTTGACAACCGAATTTTGATTTCATGTGAAATTAGTGCATTCGAGCATATTTGACAAGTAACAACTTTCTAAGCATGGATTTTCATGTTTTCGAGCTTTGAACACATTTTCATCATATTGGTCATTTTAGCTGTAAAAGCACGTCTGAAACGAGTTTTCAACATAGAACTGTGATACGCACTTGTTCAGAGTGGGAAAACACTTTTTTTCACCAAGTGCATGAAAACAGGCTTTCCGAGCACAGGAGTGCATTCAGTCACTCTGTAAAGTCCTTTCTGCGCCTAAAGCACACGTTCGACAACCGAATTTTGATTTCATGTGAAATGAGTGCATTCGAGCATATTTGACAAGTAACAACTTTCTAAGCATGGATTTTCATGTTTTCGAGCTTTGAACACATTTTCATCATATTGGTCATTTTCACTGTATAAGCACATCTGAAACGAGTTTTCAACAAAGGACTGGGAAAAGCACTTGTTCCGAGTGGGAAAGCCCACTTTCTGTCACCGAGTGCATGAAAACAGCTTTCCGAGCACAGGAGTGCATTCAGACACTCTGTAAAGCCCGTTCTGCGCCTAAAGCACACGTTTGACAACCGAATTTTGATTTCATGTGAAATGAGTGCATTCGAGCATATTTGACAAGTAACAACTTTCTAAGCATGGATTTTCATGTTTTCGAGCTTTGAACACATTTTCATCATATTGGTCATTTTCACTGTATAAGCACGTCTGAAACGAGTTTTCAACAAAGGACTGGGAAAAGCACTTGTTCAGAGTGGGAAAGCCCACTTTCTGTCACCGAGTGCATGAAAACAGCTTTCCGAGCACAGGAGTGCATTCAGACACTCTGTAAAGCCCTTTCTGCGCCTAAAGCACACGTTTGACAACCGAATTTTGATTTCATGTGAAATGAGTGCATTCGAGCATATTTGACAAGTAACAACTTTCTAAGCATGGATTTTCATGTTTTCGAGCTTTGAACACATTTTCATCATATTGGTCATTTTCACTGTATAAGCACATCTGAAACGAGTTTTCAACAAAGGACTGGGAAAAGCACTTGTTCAGAGTGGGAAAGCACACTTTCTGTCACCGAGTGCATGAAAACAGCTTTCCGAGCACAGGAGTGCATTCAGACACTCTGTAAAGCCCTTTCTGCGCCTAAAGCACACGTTTGACAACCGAATTTTGATTTCATGTGAAATGAGTGCATTTGAGCATATTTGACAAGTAACAACTTTCTAAGCATGGATTTTCATGTTTTCGAGCTTTGAACACATTTTCATCATATTGGTCATTTTAGCTGTAAAAGCACGTCTGAAACGAGTTTTCAACATAGAACTGTGATACGCACTTGTTCAGAGTGGGAAAACACTTTTTTTCACCAAGTGCATGAAAACAGGCTTTCCGAGCACAGGAGTGCATTCAGTCACTCTGTAAAGTCCTTTCTGCGCCTAAAGCACACGTTCGACAACCGAATTTTGATTTCATGTGAAATGAGTGCATTCGAGCATATTTGACAACAACTTTCTAAGCATGGATTTTCATGTTTTCGAGCTTTGAACACATTTTCATCATATTGGTCATTTTCACTGTATAAGCACGTCTGAAACGAGTTTTCAACAAAGGACTGGGAAAAGCACTTGTTCAGAGTGGGAAAGCCCACTTTCTGTCACCGAGTGCATGAAAACAGCTTTCCGAGCACAGGAGTGCATTCAGACACTCTGTAAAGCCCTTTCTGCGCCTAAAGCACACGTTTGACAACCGAATTTTGATTTCATGTGAAATGAGTGCATTCGAGCATATTTGACAAGTAACAACTTTCTAAGCATGGATTTTCATGTTTTCGAGCTTTGAACACATTTTCATCATATTGGTCATTTTCACTGTATAAGCACATCTGAAACGAGTTTTCAACAAAGGACTGGGAAAAGCACTTGTTCAGAGTGGGAAAGCACACTTTCTGTCACCGAGTGCATGAAAACAGCTTTCCGAGCACAGGAGTGCATTCAGACACTCTGTAAAGCCCTTTCTGCGCCTAAAGCACACGTTTGACAACCGAATTTTGATTTCATGTGAAATGAGTGCATTTGAGCATATTTGACAAGTAACAACTTTCTAAGCATGGATTTTCATGTTTTCGAGCTTTGAACACATTTTCATCATATTGGTCATTTTAGCTGTAAAAGCACGTCTGAAACGAGTTTTCAACATAGAACTGTGATACGCACTTGTTCAGAGTGGGAAAACACTTTTTTTCACCAAGTGCATGAAAACAGGCTTTCCGAGCACAGGAGTGCATTCAGTCACTCTGTAAAGTCCTTTCTGCGCCTAAAGCACACGTTCGACAACCGAATTTTGATTTCATGTGAAATGAGTGCATTCGAGCATATTTGACAAGTAACAACTTTCTAAGCATGGATTTTCATGTTTTCGAGCTTTGAACACATTTTCATCATATTGGTCATTTTAGCTGTAAAAGCACGTCTGAAACGAGTTTTCAACATAGAACTGTGATACGCACTTGTTCAGAGTGGGAAAACACTTTTTTTCACCAAGTGCATGAAAACAGGCTTTCCGAGCACAGGAGTGCATTCAGTCACTCTGTAAAGTCCTTTCTGCGCCTAAAGCACACGTTCGACAACCGAATTTTGATTTCATGTGAAATGAGTGCATTCGAGCATATTTGACAACAACTTTCTAAGCATGGATTTTCATGTTTTCGAGCTTTGAACACATTTTCATCATATTGGTCATTTTCACTGTATAAGCACGTCTGAAACGAGTTTTCAACAAAGGACTGGGAAAAGCACTTGTTCAGAGTGGGAAAGCCCACTTTCTGTCACCGAGTGCATGAAAACAGCTTTCCGAGCACAGGAGTGCATTCAGACACTCTGTAAAGCCCTTTCTGCGCCTAAAGCACACGTTTGACAACCGAATTTTGATTTCATGTGAAATGAGTGCATTCGAGCATATTTGACAAGTAACAACTTTCTAAGCATGGATTTTCATGTTTTCGAGCTTTGAACACATTTTCATCATATTGGTCATTTTAGCTGTAAAAGCACGTCTAAAACGAGTTTTCAACATAGAACTGTGATACGCACTTGTTCAGAGTGGGAAAACACTTTTTTTCACCAAGTGCATGAAAACAGGCTTTCCGAGCACAGGAGTGCATTCAGTCACTCTGTAAAGTCCTTTCTGCGCCTAAAGCACACGTTCGACAACCGAATTTTGATTTCATGTGAAATGAGTGCATTCGAGCATATTTGACAAGTAACAACTTTCTAAGCATGGATTTTCATGTTTTCGAGCTTTGAACACATTTTCATCATATTGGTCATTTTAGCTGTAAAAGCACGTCTGAAACGAGTTTTCAACATAGAACTGTGATACGCACTTGTTCAGAGTGGGAAAACACTTTTTTTCACCAAGTGCATGAAAACAGGCTTTCCGAGCACAGGAGTGCATTCAGTCACTCTGTAAAGTCCTTTCTGCGCCTAAAGCACACGTTCGACAACCGAATTTTGATTTCATGTGAAATGAGTGCATTCGAGCATATTTGACAAGTAACAACTTTCTAAGCATGGATTTTCATGTTTTCGAGCTTTGAACACATTTTCATCATATTGGTCATTTTCACTGTATAAGCACGTCTGAAACGAGTTTTCAACAAAGGACTGGGAAAAGCACTTGTTCAGAGTGGGAAAGCCCACTTTCTGTCACCGAGTGCATGAAAACAGCTTTCCGAGCACAGGAGTGCATTCAGACACTCTGTAAAGCCCTTTCTGCGCCTAAAGCACACGTTTGACAACCGAATTTTGATTTCATGTGAAATGAGTGCATTCGAGCATATTTGACAAGTAACAACTTTCTAAGCATGGATTTTCATGTTTTCGAGCTTTGAACACATTTTCATCATATTGGTCATTTTCACTGTATAAGCACATCTGAAACGAGTTTTCAACAAAGGACTGGGAAAAGCACTTGTTCAGAGTGGGAAAGCACACTTTCTGTCACCGAGTGCATGAAAACAGCTTTCCGAGCACAGGAGTGCATTCAGACACTCTGTAAAGCCCTTTCTGCGCCTAAAGCACACGTTTGACAACCGAATTTTGATTTCATGTGAAATGAGTGCATTTGAGCATATTTGACAAGTAACAACTTTCTAAGCATGGATTTTCATGTTTTCGAGCTTTGAACACATTTTCATCATATTGGTCATTTTAGCTGTAAAAGCACGTCTGAAACGAGTTTTCAACATAGAACTGTGATACGCACTTGTTCAGAGTGGGAAAACACTTTTTTTCACCAAGTGCATGAAAACAGGCTTTCCGAGCACAGGAGTGCATTCAGTCACTCTGTAAAGTCCTTTCTGCGCCTAAAGCACACGTTCGACAACCGAATTTTGATTTCATGTGAAATGAGTGCATTCGAGCATATTTGACAAGTAACAACTTTCTAAGCATGGATTTTCATGTTTTCGAGCTTTGAACACATTTTCATCATATTGGTCATTTTAGCTGTAAAAGCACGTCTGAAACGAGTTTTCAACATAGAACTGTGATACGCACTTGTTCAGAGTGGGAAAACACTTTTTTTCACCAAGTGCATGAAAACAGGCTTTCCGAGCACAGGAGTGCATTCAGTCACTCTGTAAAGTCCTTTCTGCGCCTAAAGCACACGTTCGACAACCGAATTTTGATGTCATGTGAAATGAGTGCATTCGAGCATATTTGACAAGTAACAACTTTCTAAGCATGGATTTTCATGTTTTCGAGCTTTGAACACATTTTCATCATATTGGTCATTTTCACTGTATAAGCACGTCTGAAACGAGTTTTCAACAAAGGACTGGGAAAAGCACTTGTTCAGAGTGGGAAAGCCCACTTTCTGTCACCGAGTGCATGAAAACAGCTTTCCGAGCACAGGAGTGCATTCAGACACTCTGTAAAGCCCTTTCTGCGCCTAAAGCACACGTTTGACAACCGAATTTTGATTTCATGTGAAATGAGTGCATTCGAGCATATTTGACAAGTAACAACTTTCTAAGCATGGATTTTCATGTTTTCGAGCTTTGAACACATTTTCATCATATTGGTCATTTTCACTGTATAAGCACATCTGAAACGAGTTTTCAACAAAGGACTGGGAAAAGCACTTGTTCAGAGTGGGAAAGCACACTTTCTGTCACCGAGTGCATGAAAACAGCTTTCCGAGCACAGGAGTGCATTCAGACACTCTGTAAAGCCCTTTCTGCGCCTAAAGCACACGTTTGACAACCGAATTTTGATTTCATGTGAAATGAGTGCATTTGAGCATATTTGACAAGTAACAACTTTCTAAGCATGGATTTTCATGTTTTCGAGCTTTGAACACATTTTCATCATATTGGTCATTTTAGCTGTAAAAGCACGTCTGAAACGAGTTTTCAACATAGAACTGTGATACGCACTTGTTCAGAGTGGGAAAACACTTTTTTTCACCAAGTGCATGAAAACAGGCTTTCCGAGCACAGGAGTGCATTCAGTCACTCTGTAAAGTCCTTTCTGCGCCTAAAGCACACGTTCGACAACCGAATTTTGATTTCATGTGAAATGAGTGCATTCGAGCATATTTGACAACAACTTTCTAAGCATGGATTTTCATGTTTTCGAGCTTTGAACACATTTTCATCATATTGGTCATTTTCACTGTATAAGCACGTCTGAAACGAGTTTTCAACAAAGGACTGGGAAAAGCACTTGTTCAGAGTGGGAAAGCCCACTTTCTGTCACCGAGTGCATGAAAACAGCTTTCCGAGCACAGGAGTGCATTCAGACACTCTGTAAAGCCCTTTCTGCGCCTAAAGCACACGTTTGACAACCGAATTTTGATTTCATGTGAAATGAGTGCATTCGAGCATATTTGACAAGTAACAACTTTCTAAGCATGGATTTTCATGTTTTCGAGCTTTGAACACATTTTCATCATATTGGTCATTTTCACTGTATAAGCACATCTGAAACGAGTTTTCAACAAAGGACTGGGAAAAGCACTTGTTCAGAGTGGGAAAGCACACTTTCTGTCACCGAGTGCATGAAAACAGCTTTCCGAGCACAGGAGTGCATTCAGACACTCTGTAAAGCCCTTTCTGCGCCTAAAGCACACGTTTGACAACCGAATTTTGATTTCATGTGAAATGAGTGCATTTGAGCATATTTGACAAGTAACAACTTTCTAAGCATGGATTTTCATGTTTTCGAGCTTTGAACACATTTTCATCATATTGGTCATTTTAGCTGTAAAAGCACGTCTGAAACGAGTTTTCAACATAGAACTGTGATACGCACTTGTTCAGAGTGGGAAAACACTTTTTTTCACCAAGTGCATGAAAACAGGCTTTCCGAGCACAGGAGTGCATTCAGTCACTCTGTAAAGTCCTTTCTGCGCCTAAAGCACACGTTCGACAACCGAATTTTGATTTCATGTGAAATGAGTGCATTCGAGCATATTTGACAAGTAACAACTTTCTAAGCATGGATTTTCATGTTTTCGAGCTTTGAACACATTTTCATCATATTGGTCATTTTAGCTGTAAAAGCACGTCTGAAACGAGTTTTCAACATAGAACTGTGATACGCACTTGTTCAGAGTGGGAAAACACTTTTTTTCACCAAGTGCATGAAAACAGGCTTTCCGAGCACAGGAGTGCATTCAGTCACTCTGTAAAGTCCTTTCTGCGCCTAAAGCACACGTTCGACAACCGAATTTTGATTTCATGTGAAATGAGTGCATTCGAGCATATTTGACAAGTAACAACTTTCTAAGCATGGATTTTCATGTTTTCGAGCTTTGAACACATTTTCATCATATTGGTCATTTTCACTGTATAAGCACATCTGAAACGAGTTTTCAACAAAGGACTGGGAAAAGCACTTGTTCCGAGTGGGAAAGCCCACTTTCTGTCACCGAGTGCATGAAAACAGCTTTCCGAGCACAGGAGTGCATTCAGACACTCTGTAAAGCCCGTTCTGCGCCTAAAGCACACGTTTGACAACCGAATTTTGATTTCATGTGAAATGAGTGCATTCGAGCATATTTGACAAGTAACAACTTTCTAAGCATGGATTTTCATGTTTTCGAGCTTTGAACACATTTTCATCATATTGGTCATTTTCACTGTATAAGCACGTCTGAAACGAGTTTTCAACAAAGGACTGGGAAAAGCACTTGTTCAGAGTGGGAAAGCCCACTTTCTGTCACCGAGTGCATGAAAACAGCTTTCCGAGCACAGGAGTGCATTCAGACACTCTGTAAAGCCCTTTCTGCGCCTAAAGCACACGTTTGACAACCGAATTTTGATTTCATGTGAAATGAGTGCATTCGAGCATATTTGACAAGTAACAACTTTCTAAGCATGGATTTTCATGTTTTCGAGCTTTGAACACATTTTCATCATATTGGTCATTTTCACTGTATAAGCACATCTGAAACGAGTTTTCAACAAAGGACTGGGAAAAGCACTTGTTCAGAGTGGGAAAGCACACTTTCTGTCACCGAGTGCATGAAAACAGCTTTCCGAGCACAGGAGTGCATTCAGACACTCTGTAAAGCCCTTTCTGCGCCTAAAGCACACGTTTGACAACCGAATTTTGATTTCATGTGAAATGAGTGCATTTGAGCATATTTGACAAGTAACAACTTTCTAAGCATGGATTTTCATGTTTTCGAGCTTTGAACACATTTTCATCATATTGGTCATTTTAGCTGTAAAAGCACGTCTGAAACGAGTTTTCAACATAGAACTGTGATACGCACTTGTTCAGAGTGGGAAAACACTTTTTTTCACCAAGTGCATGAAAACAGGCTTTCCGAGCACAGGAGTGCATTCAGTCACTCTGTAAAGTCCTTTCTGCGCCTAAAGCACACGTTCGACAACCGAATTTTGATTTCATGTGAAATGAGTGCATTCGAGCATATTTGACAACAACTTTCTAAGCATGGATTTTCATGTTTTCGAGCTTTGAACACATTTTCATCATATTGGTCATTTTCACTGTATAAGCACGTCTGAAACGAGTTTTCAACAAAGGACTGGGAAAAGCACTTGTTCAGAGTGGGAAAGCCCACTTTCTGTCACCGAGTGCATGAAAACAGCTTTCCGAGCACAGGAGTGCATTCAGACACTCTGTAAAGCCCTTTCTGCGCCTAAAGCACACGTTTGACAACCGAATTTTGATTTCATGTGAAATGAGTGCATTCGAGCATATTTGACAAGTAACAACTTTCTAAGCATGGATTTTCATGTTTTCGAGCTTTGAACACATTTTCATCATATTGGTCATTTTCACTGTATAAGCACATCTGAAACGAGTTTTCAACAAAGGACTGGGAAAAGCACTTGTTCAGAGTGGGAAAGCACACTTTCTGTCACCGAGTGCATGAAAACAGCTTTCCGAGCACAGGAGTGCATTCAGACACTCTGTAAAGCCCTTTCTGCGCCTAAAGCACACGTTTGACAACCGAATTTTGATTTCATGTGAAATGAGTGCATTTGAGCATATTTGACAAGTAACAACTTTCTAAGCATGGATTTTCATGTTTTCGAGCTTTGAACACATTTTCATCATATTGGTCATTTTAGCTGTAAAAGCACGTCTGAAACGAGTTTTCAACATAGAACTGTGATACGCACTTGTTCAGAGTGGGAAAACACTTTTTTTCACCAAGTGCATGAAAACAGGCTTTCCGAGCACAGGAGTGCATTCAGTCACTCTGTAAAGTCCTTTCTGCGCCTAAAGCACACGTTCGACAACCGAATTTTGATTTCATGTGAAATGAGTGCATTCGAGCATATTTGACAAGTAACAACTTTCTAAGCATGGATTTTCATGTTTTCGAGCTTTGAACACATTTTCATCATATTGGTCATTTTAGCTGTAAAAGCACGTCTGAAACGAGTTTTCAACATAGAACTGTGATACGCACTTGTTCAGAGTGGGAAAACACTTTTTTTCACCAAGTGCATGAAAACAGGCTTTCCGAGCACAGGAGTGCATTCAGTCACTCTGTAAAGTCCTTTCTGCTCCTAAAGCACACGTTCGACAACCGAATTTTGATTTCATGTGAAATGAGTGCATTCGAGCATATTTGACAAGTAACAACTTTCTAAGCATGGATTTTCATGTTTTCGAGCTTTGAACACATTTTCATCATATTGGTCATTTTCACTGTATAAGCACATCTGAAACGAGTTTTCAACAAAGGACTGGGAAAAGCACTTGTTCCGAGTGGGAAAGCCCACTTTCTGTCACCGAGTGCATGAAAACAGCTTTCCGAGCACAGGAGTGCATTCAGACACTCTGTAAAGCCCGTTCTGCGCCTAAAGCACACGTTTGACAACCGAATTTTGATTTCATGTGAAATGAGTGCATTCGAGCATATTTGACAAGTAACAACTTTCTAAGCATGGATTTTCATGTTTTCGAGCTTTGAACACATTTTCATCATATTGGTCATTTTCACTGTATAAGCACGTCTGAAACGAGTTTTCAACAAAGGACTGGGAAAAGCACTTGTTCAGAGTGGGAAAGCCCACTTTCTGTCACCGAGTGCATGAAAACAGCTTTCCGAGCACAGGAGTGCATTCAGACACTCTGTAAAGCCCTTTCTGCGCCTAAAGCACACGTTTGACAACCGAATTTTGATTTCATGTGAAATGAGTGCATTCGAGCATATTTGACAAGTAACAACTTTCTAAGCATGGATTTTCATGTTTTCGAGCTTTGAACACATTTTCATCATATTGGTCATTTTCACTGTATAAGCACATCTGAAACGAGTTTTCAACAAAGGACTGGGAAAAGCACTTGTTCAGAGTGGGAAAGCACACTTTCTGTCACCGAGTGCATGAAAACAGCTTTCCGAGCACAGGAGTGCATTCAGACACTCTGTAAAGCCCTTTCTGCGCCTAAAGCACACGTTTGACAACCGAATTTTGATTTCATGTGAAATGAGTGCATTTGAGCATATTTGACAAGTAACAACTTTCTAAGCATGGATTTTCATGTTTTCGAGCTTTGAACACATTTTCATCATATTGGTCATTTTAGCTGTAAAAGCACGTCTGAAACGAGTTTTCAACATAGAACTGTGATACGCACTTGTTCAGAGTGGGAAAACACTTTTTTTCACCAAGTGCATGAAAACAGGCTTTCCGAGCACAGGAGTGCATTCAGTCACTCTGTAAAGTCCTTTCTGCGCCTAAAGCACACGTTCGACAACCGAATTTTGATTTCATGTGAAATGAGTGCATTCGAGCATATTTGACAACAACTTTCTAAGCATGGATTTTCATGTTTTCGAGCTTTGAACACATTTTCATCATATTGGTCATTTTCACTGTATAAGCACGTCTGAAACGAGTTTTCAACAAAGGACTGGGAAAAGCACTTGTTCAGAGTGGGAAAGCCCACTTTCTGTCACCGAGTGCATGAAAACAGCTTTCCGAGCACAGGAGTGCATTCAGACACTCTGTAAAGCCCTTTCTGCGCCTAAAGCACACGTTTGACAACCGAATTTTGATTTCATGTGAAATGAGTGCATTCGAGCATATTTGACAAGTAACAACTTTCTAAGCATGGATTTTCATGTTTTCGAGCTTTGAACACATTTTCATCATATTGGTCATTTTCACTGTATAAGCACATCTGAAACGAGTTTTCAACAAAGGACTGGGAAAAGCACTTGTTCAGAGTGGGAAAGCACACTTTCTGTCACCGAGTGCATGAAAACAGCTTTCCGAGCACAGGAGTGCATTCAGACACTCTGTAAAGCCCTTTCTGCGCCTAAAGCACACGTTTGACAACCGAATTTTGATTTCATGTGAAATGAGTGCATTTGAGCATATTTGACAAGTAACAACTTTCTAAGCATGGATTTTCATGTTTTCGAGCTTTGAACACATTTTCATCATATTGGTCATTTTAGCTGTAAAAGCACGTCTGAAACGAGTTTTCAACATAGAACTGTGATACGCACTTGTTCAGAGTGGGAAAACACTTTTTTTCACCAAGTGCATGAAAACAGGCTTTCCGAGCACAGGAGTGCATTCAGTCACTCTGTAAAGTCCTTTCTGCGCCTAAAGCACACGTTCGACAACCGAATTTTGATTTCATGTGAAATGAGTGCATTCGAGCATATTTGACAAGTAACAACTTTCTAAGCATGGATTTTCATGTTTTCGAGCTTTGAACACATTTTCATCATATTGGTCATTTTCACTGTATAAGCACGTCTGAAACGAGTTTTCAACAAAGGACTGGGAAAAGCACTTGTTCAGAGTGGGAAAGCCCACTTTCTGTCACCGAGTGCATGAAAACAGCTTTCCGAGCACAGGAGTGCATTCAGACACTCTGTAAAGCCCTTTCTGCGCCTAAAGCACACGTTTGACAACCGAATTTTGATTTCATGTGAAATGAGTGCATTCGAGCATATTTGACAAGTAACAACTTTCTAAGCATGGATTTTCATGTTTTCGAGCTTTGAACACATTTTCATCATATTGGTCATTTTCACTGTATAAGCACATCTGAAACGAGTTTTCAACAAAGGACTGGGAAAAGCACTTGTTCAGAGTGGGAAAGCACACTTTCTGTCACCGAGTGCATGAAAACAGCTTTCCGAGCACAGGAGTGCATTCAGACACTCTGTAAAGCCCTTTCTGCGCCTAAAGCACACGTTTGACAACCGAATTTTGATTTCATGTGAAATGAGTGCATTTGAGCATATTTGACAAGTAACAACTTTCTAAGCATGGATTTTCATGTTTTCGAGCTTTGAACACATTTTCATCATATTGGTCATTTTAGCTGTAAAAGCACGTCTGAAAAGAGTTTTCAACATAGAACTGTGATACGCACTTGTTCAGAGTGGGAAAACACTTTTTTTCACCAAGTGCATGAAAACAGGCTTTCCGAGCACAGGAGTGCATTCAGTCACTCTGTAAAGTCCTTTCTGCGCCTAAAGCACACGTTCGACAACCGAATTTTGATTTCATGTGAAATGAGTGCATTCGAGCATATTTGACAACAACTTTCTAAGCATGGATTTTCATGTTTTCGAGCTTTGAACACATTTTCATCATATTGGTCATTTTCACTGTATAAGCACGTCTGAAACGAGTTTTCAACAAAGGACTGGGAAAAGCACTTGTTCAGAGTGGGAAAGCCCACTTTCTGTCACCGAGTGCATGAAAACAGCTTTCCGAGCACAGGAGTGCATTCAGACACTCTGTAAAGCCCTTTCTGCGCCTAAAGCACACGTTTGACAACCGAATTTTGATTTCATGTGAAATGAGTGCATTCGAGCATATTTGACAAGTAACAACTTTCTAAGCATGGATTTTCATGTTTTCGAGCTTTGAACACATTTTCATCATATTGGTCATTTTAGCTGTAAAAGCACGTCTAAAACGAGTTTTCAACATAGAACTGTGATACGCACTTGTTCAGAGTGGGAAAACACTTTTTTTCACCAAGTGCATGAAAACAGGCTTTCTGAGCACAGGAGTGCATTCAGTCACTCTGTAAAGTCCTTTCTGCGCCTAAAGCACACGTTCGACAACCGAATTTTGATTTCATGTGAAATGAGTGCATTCGAGCATATTTGACAAGTAACAACTTTCTAAGCATGGATTTTCATGTTTTCGAGCTTTGAACACATTTTCATCATATTGGTCATTTTAGCTGTAAAAGCACGTCTGAAACGAGTTTTCAACATAGAACTGTGATACGCACTTGTTCAGAGTGGGAAAACACTTTTTTTCACCAAGTGCATGAAAACAGGCTTTCCGAGCACAGGAGTGCATTCAGTCACTCTGTAAAGTCCTTTCTGCGCCTAAAGCACACGTTCGACAACCGAATTTTGATTTCATGTGAAATGAGTGCATTCGAGCATATTTGACAAGTAACAACTTTCTAAGCATGGATTTTCATGTTTTCGAGCTTTGAACACATTTTCATCATATTGGTCATTTTCACTGTATAAGCACATCTGAAACGAGTTTTCAACAAAGGACTGGGAAAAGCACTTGTTCCGAGTGGGAAAGCCCACTTTCTGTCACCGAGTGCATGAAAACAGCTTTCCGAGCACAGGAGTGCATTCAGACACTCTGTAAAGCCCGTTCTGCGCCTAAAGCACACGTTTGACAACCGAATTTTGATTTCATGTGAAATGAGTGCATTCGAGCATATTTGACAAGTAACAACTTTCTAAGCATGGATTTTCATGTTTTCGAGCTTTGAACACATTTTCATCATATTGGTCATTTTCACTGTATAAGCACGTCTGAAACGAGTTTTCAACAAAGGACTGGGAAAAGCACTTGTTCAGAGTGGGAAAGCCCACTTTCTGTCACCGAGTGCATGAAAACAGCTTTCCGAGCACAGGAGTGCATTCAGACACTCTGTAAAGCCCTTTCTGCGCCTAAAGCACACGTTTGACAACCGAATTTTGATTTCATGTGAAATGAGTGCATTCGAGCATATTTGACAAGTAACAACTTTCTAAGCATGGATTTTCATGTTTTCGAGCTTTGAACACATTTTCATCATATTGGTCATTTTCACTGTATAAGCACATCTGAAACGAGTTTTCAACAAAGGACTGGGAAAAGCACTTGTTCAGAGTGGGAAAGCACACTTTCTGTCACCGAGTGCATGAAAACAGCTTTCCGAGCACAGGAGTGCATTCAGACACTCTGTAAAGCCCTTTCTGCGCCTAAAGCACACGTTTGACAACCGAATTTTGATTTCATGTGAAATGAGTGCATTTGAGCATATTTGACAAGTAACAACTTTCTAAGCATGGATTTTCATGTTTTCGAGCTTTGAACACATTTTCATCATATTGGTCATTTTAGCTGTAAAAGCACGTCTGAAACGAGTTTTCAACATAGAACTGTGATACGCACTTGTTCAGAGTGGGAAAACACTTTTTTTCACCAAGTGCATGAAAACAGGCTTTCCGAGCACAGGAGTGCATTCAGTCACTCTGTAAAGTCCTTTCTGCGCCTAAAGCACACGTTCGACAACCGAATTTTGATTTCATGTGAAATGAGTGCATTCGAGCATATTTGACAAGTAACAACTTTCTAAGCATGGATTTTCATGTTTTCGAGCTTTGAACACATTTTCATCATATTGGTCATTTTAGCTGTAAAAGCACGTCTGAAACGAGTTTTCAACATAGAACTGTGATACGCACTTGTTCAGAGTGGGAAAACACTTTTTTTCACCAAGTGCATGAAAACAGGCTTTCCGAGCACAGGAGTGCATTCAGTCACTCTGTAAAGTCCTTTCTGCGCCTAAAGCACACGTTCGACAACCGAATTTTGATTTCATGTGAAATGAGTGCATTCGAGCATATTTGACAACAACTTTCTAAGCATGGATTTTCATGTTTTCGAGCTTTGAACACATTTTCATCATATTGGTCATTTTCACTGTATAAGCACGTCTGAAACGAGTTTTCAACAAAGGACTGGGAAAAGCACTTGTTCAGAGTGGGAAAGCCCACTTTCTGTCACCGAGTGCATGAAAACAGCTTTCCGAGCACAGGAGTGCATTCAGACACTCTGTAAAGCCCTTTCTGCGCCTAAAGCACACGTTTGACAACCGAATTTTGATTTCATGTGAAATGAGTGCATTCGAGCATATTTGACAAGTAACAACTTTCTAAGCATGGATTTTCATGTTTTCGAGCTTTGAACACATTTTCATCATATTGGTCATTTTCACTGTATAAGCACATCTGAAACGAGTTTTCAACAAAGGACTGGGAAAAGCACTTGTTCAGAGTGGGAAAGCACACTTTCTGTCACCGAGTGCATGAAAACAGCTTTCCGAGCACAGGAGTGCATTCAGACACTCTGTAAAGCCCTTTCTGCGCCTAAAGCACACGTTTGACAACCGAATTTTGATTTCATGTGAAATGAGTGCATTTGAGCATATTTGACAAGTAACAACTTTCTAAGCATGGATTTTCATGTTTTCGAGCTTTGAACACATTTTCATCATATTGGTCATTTTAGCTGTAAAAGCACGTCTGAAAAGAGTTTTCAACATAGAACTGTGATACGCACTTGTTCAGAGTGGGAAAACACTTTTTTTCACCAAGTGCATGAAAACAGGCTTTCCGAGCACAGGAGTGCATTCAGTCACTCTGTAAAGTCCTTTCTGCGCCTAAAGCACACGTTCGACAACCGAATTTTGATTTCATGTGAAATGAGTGCATTCGAGCATATTTGACAACAACTTTCTAAGCATGGATTTTCATGTTTTCGAGCTTTGAACACATTTTCATCATATTGGTCATTTTCACTGTATAAGCACGTCTGAAACGAGTTTTCAACAAAGGACTGGGAAAAGCACTTGTTCAGAGTGGGAAAGCCCACTTTCTGTCACCGAGTGCATGAAAACAGCTTTCCGAGCACAGGAGTGCATTCAGACACTCTGTAAAGCCCTTTCTGCGCCTAAAGCACACGTTTGACAACCGAATTTTGATTTCATGTGAAATGAGTGCATTCGAGCATATTTGACAAGTAACAACTTTCTAAGCATGGATTTTCATGTTTTCGAGCTTTGAACACATTTTCATCATATTGGTCATTTTCACTGTATAAGCACGTCTGAAACGAGTTTTCAACAAAGGACTGGGAAAAGCACTTGTTCAGAGTGGGAAAGCCCACTTTCTGTCACCGAGTGCATGAAAACAGCTTTCCGAGCACAGGAGTGCATTCAGACACTCTGTAAAGCCCTTTCTGCGCCTAAAGCACACGTTTGACAACCGAATTTTGATTTCATGTGAAATGAGTGCATTCGAGCATATTTGACAAGTAACAACTTTCTAAGCATGGATTTTCATGTTTTCGAGCTTTGAACACATTTTCATCATATTGGTCATTTTCACTGTATAAGCACATCTGAAACGAGTTTTCAACAAAGGACTGGGAAAAGCACTTGTTCAGAGTGGGAAAGCACACTTTCTGTCACCGAGTGCATGAAAACAGCTTTCCGAGCACAGGAGTGCATTCAGACACTCTGTAAAGCCCTTTCTGCGCCTAAAGCACACGTTTGACAACCGAATTTTGATTTCATGTGAAATGAGTGCATTTGAGCATATTTGACAAGTAACAACTTTCTAAGCATGGATTTTCATGTTTTCGAGCTTTGAACACATTTTCATCATATTGGTCATTTTAGCTGTAAAAGCACGTCTGAAACGAGTTTTCAACATAGAACTGTGATACGCACTTGTTCAGAGTGGGAAAACACTTTTTTTCACCAAGTGCATGAAAACAGGCTTTCCGAGCACAGGAGTGCATTCAGTCACTCTGTAAAGTCCTTTCTGCGCCTAAAGCACACGTTCGACAACCGAATTTTGATTTCATGTGAAATGAGTGCATTCGAGCATATTTGACAAGTAACAACTTTCTAAGCATGGATTTTCATGTTTTCGAGCTTTGAACACATTTTCATCATATTGGTCATTTTAGCTGTAAAAGCACGTCTGAAACGAGTTTTCAACATAGAACTGTGATACGCACTTGTTCAGAGTGGGAAAACACTTTTTTTCACCAAGTGCATGAAAACAGGCTTTCCGAGCACAGGAGTGCATTCAGTCACTCTGTAAAGTCCTTTCTGCGCCTAAAGCACACGTTCGACAACCGAATTTTGATTTCATGTGAAATGAGTGCATTCGAGCATATTTGACAACAACTTTCTAAGCATGGATTTTCATGTTTTCGAGCTTTGAACACATTTTCATCATATTGGTCATTTTCACTGTATAAGCACGTCTGAAACGAGTTTTCAACAAAGGACTGGGAAAAGCACTTGTTCAGAGTGGGAAAGCCCACTTTCTGTCACCGAGTGCATGAAAACAGCTTTCCGAGCACAGGAGTGCATTCAGACACTCTGTAAAGCCCTTTCTGCGCCTAAAGCACACGTTTGACAACCGAATTTTGATTTCATGTGAAATGAGTGCATTCGAGCATATTTGACAAGTAACAACTTTCTAAGCATGGATTTTCATGTTTTCGAGCTTTGAACACATTTTCATCATATTGGTCATTTTCACTGTATAAGCACATCTGAAACGAGTTTTCAACAAAGGACTGGGAAAAGCACTTGTTCAGAGTGGGAAAGCACACTTTCTGTCACCGAGTGCATGAAAACAGCTTTCCGAGCACAGGAGTGCATTCAGACACTCTGTAAAGCCCTTTCTGCGCCTAAAGCACACGTTTGACAACCGAATTTTGATTTCATGTGAAATGAGTGCATTTGAGCATATTTGACAAGTAACAACTTTCTAAGCATGGATTTTCATGTTTTCGAGCTTTGAACACATTTTCATCATATTGGTCATTTTAGCTGTAAAAGCACGTCTGAAAAGAGTTTTCAACATAGAACTGTGATACGCACTTGTTCAGAGTGGGAAAACACTTTTTTTCACCAAGTGCATGAAAACAGGCTTTCCGAGCACAGGAGTGCATTCAGTCACTCTGTAAAGTCCTTTCTGCGCCTAAAGCACACGTTCGACAACCGAATTTTGATTTCATGTGAAATGAGTGCATTCGAGCATATTTGACAACAACTTTCTAAGCATGGATTTTCATGTTTTCGAGCTTTGAACACATTTTCATCATATTGGTCATTTTCACTGTATAAGCACGTCTGAAACGAGTTTTCAACAAAGGACTGGGAAAAGCACTTGTTCAGAGTGGGAAAGCCCACTTTCTGTCACCGAGTGCATGAAAACAGCTTTCCGAGCACAGGAGTGCATTCAGACACTCTGTAAAGCCCTTTCTGCGCCTAAAGCACACGTTTGACAACCGAATTTTGATTTCATGTGAAATGAGTGCATTCGAGCATATTTGACAAGTAACAACTTTCTAAGCATGGATTTTCATGTTTTCGAGCTTTGAACACATTTTCATCATATTGGTCATTTTAGCTGTAAAAGCACGTCTAAAACGAGTTTTCAACATAGAACTGTGATACGCACTTGTTCAGAGTGGGAAAACACTTTTTTTCACCAAGTGCATGAAAACAGGCTTTCCGAGCACAGGAGTGCATTCAGTCACTCTGTAAAGTCCTTTCTGCGCCTAAAGCACACGTTCGACAACCGAATTTTGATTTCATGTGAAATGAGTGCATTCGAGCATATTTGACAAGTAACAACTTTCTAAGCATGGATTTTCATGTTTTCGAGCTTTGAACACATTTTCATCATATTGGTCATTTTCACTGTATAAGCACGTCTGAAACGAGTTTTCAACAAAGGACTGGGAAAAGCACTTGTTCAGAGTGGGAAAGCCCACTTTCTGTCACCGAGTGCATGAAAACAGCTTTCCGAGCACAGGAGTGCATTCAGACACTCTGTAAAGCCCTTTCTGCGCCTAAAGCACACGTTTGACAACCGAATTTTGATTTCATGTGAAATGAGTGCATTCGAGCATATTTGACAAGTAACAACTTTCTAAGCATGGATTTTCATGTTTTCGAGCTTTGAACACATTTTCATCATATTGGTCATTTTCACTGTATAAGCACATCTGAAACGAGTTTTCAACAAAGGACTGGGAAAAGCACTTGTTCAGAGTGGGAAAGCACACTTTCTGTCACCGAGTGCATGAAAACAGCTTTCCGAGCACAGGAGTGCATTCAGACACTCTGTAAAGCCCTTTCTGCGCCTAAAGCACACGTTTGACAACCGAATTTTGATTTCATGTGAAATGAGTGCATTTGAGCATATTTGACAAGTAACAACTTTCTAAGCATGGATTTTCATGTTTTCGAGCTTTGAACACATTTTCATCATATTGGTCATTTTAGCTGTAAAAGCACGTCTGAAACGAGTTTTCAACATAGAACTGTGATACGCACTTGTTCAGAGTGGGAAAACACTTTTTTTCACCAAGTGCATGAAAACAGGCTTTCCGAGCACAGGAGTGCATTCAGTCACTCTGTAAAGTCCTTTCTGCGCCTAAAGCACACGTTCGACAACCGAATTTTGATTTCATGTGAAATGAGTGCATTCGAGCATATTTGACAAGTAACAACTTTCTAAGCATGGATTTTCATGTTTTCGAGCTTTGAACACATTTTCATCATATTGGTCATTTTAGCTGTAAAAGCACGTCTGAAACGAGTTTTCAACATAGAACTGTGATACGCACTTGTTCAGAGTGGGAAAACACTTTTTTTCACCAAGTGCATGAAAACAGGCTTTCCGAGCACAGGAGTGCATTCAGTCACTCTGTAAAGTCCTTTCTGCGCCTAAAGCACACGTTCGACAACCGAATTTTGATTTCATGTGAAATGAGTGCATTCGAGCATATTTGACAAGTAACAACTTTCTAAGCATGGATTTTCATGTTTTCGAGCTTTGAACACATTTTCATCATATTGGTCATTTTCACTGTATAAGCACGTCTGAAACGAGTTTTCAACAAAGGACTGGGAAAAGCACTTGTTCAGAGTGGGAAAGCCCACTTTCTGTCACCGAGTGCATGAAAACAGCTTTCCGAGCACAGGAGTGCATTCAGACACTCTGTAAAGCCCTTTCTGCGCCTAAAGCACACGTTTGACAACCGAATTTTGATTTCATGTGAAATGAGTGCATTCGAGCATATTTGACAAGTAACAACTTTCTAAGCATGGATTTTCATGTTTTCGAGCTTTGAACACATTTTCATCATATTGGTCATTTTCACTGTATAAGCACATCTGAAACGAGTTTTCAACAAAGGACTGGGAAAAGCACTTGTTCAGAGTGGGAAAGCACACTTTCTGTCACCGAGTGCATGAAAACAGCTTTCCGAGCACAGGAGTGCATTCAGACACTCTGTAAAGCCCTTTCTGCGCCTAAAGCACACGTTTGACAACCGAATTTTGATTTCATGTGAAATGAGTGCATTTGAGCATATTTGACAAGTAACAACTTTCTAAGCATGGATTTTCATGTTTTCGAGCTTTGAACACATTTTCATCATATTGGTCATTTTAGCTGTAAAAGCACGTCTGAAAAGAGTTTTCAACATAGAACTGTGATACGCACTTGTTCAGAGTGGGAAAACACTTTTTTTCACCAAGTGCATGAAAACAGGCTTTCCGAGCACAGGAGTGCATTCAGTCACTCTGTAAAGTCCTTTCTGCGCCTAAAGCACACGTTCGACAACCGAATTTTGATTTCATGTGAAATGAGTGCATTCGAGCATATTTGACAACAACTTTCTAAGCATGGATTTTCATGTTTTCGAGCTTTGAACACATTTTCATCATATTGGTCATTTTCACTGTATAAGCACGTCTGAAACGAGTTTTCAACAAAGGACTGGGAAAAGCACTTGTTCAGAGTGGGAAAGCCCACTTTCTGTCACCGAGTGCATGAAAACAGCTTTCCGAGCACAGGAGTGCATTCAGACACTCTGTAAAGCCCTTTCTGCGCCTAAAGCGCACGTTTGACAACCGAATTTTGATTTCATGTGAAATGAGTGCATTCGAGCATATTTGACAAGTAACAACTTTCTAAGCATGGATTTTCATGTTTTCGAGCTTTGAACACATTTTCATCATATTGGTCATTTTAGCTGTAAAAGCACGTCTAAAACGAGTTTTCAACATAGAACTGTGATACGCACTTGTTCAGAGTGGGAAAACACTTTTTTTCACCAAGTGCATGAAAACAGGCTTTCCGAGCACAGGAGTGCATTCAGTCACTCTGTAAAGTCCTTTCTGCGCCTAAAGCACACGTTCGACAACCGAATTTTGATTTCATGTGAAATGAGTGCATTCGAGCATATTTGACAAGTAACAACTTTCTAAGCATGGATTTTCATGTTTTCGAGCTTTGAACACATTTTCATCATATTGGTCATTTTAGCTGTAAAAGCACGTCTGAAACGAGTTTTCAACATAGAACTGTGATACGCACTTGTTCAGAGTGGGAAAACACTTTTTTTCACCAAGTGCATGAAAACAGGCTTTCCGAGCACAGGAGTGCATTCAGTCACTCTGTAAAGTCCTTTCTGCGCCTAAAGCACACGTTCGACAACCGAATTTTGATTTCATGTGAAATGAGTGCATTCGAGCATATTTGACAAGTAACAACTTTCTAAGCATGGATTTTCATGTTTTCGAGCTTTGAACACATTTTCATCATATTGGTCATTTTCACTGTATAAGCACATCTGAAACGAGTTTTCAACAAAGGACTGGGAAAAGCACTTGTTCCGAGTGGGAAAGCCCACTTTCTGTCACCGAGTGCATGAAAACAGCTTTCCGAGCACAGGAGTGCATTCAGACATTCTGTAAAGCCCGTTCTGCGCCTAAAGCACACGTTTGACAACCGAATTTTGATTTCATGTGAAATGAGTGCATTCGAGCATATTTGACAAGTAACAACTTTCTAAGCATGGATTTTCATGTTTTCGAGCTTTGAACACATTTTCATCATATTGGTCATTTTCACTGTATAAGCACGTCTGAAACGAGTTTTCAACAAAGGACTGGGAAAAGCACTTGTTCAGAGTGGGAAAGCCCACTTTCTGTCACCGAGTGCATGAAAACAGCTTTCCGAGCACAGGAGTGCATTCAGACACTCTGTAAAGCCCTTTCTGCGCCTAAAGCACACGTTTGACAACCGAATTTTGATTTCATGTGAAATGAGTGCATTCGAGCATATTTGACAAGTAACAACTTTCTAAGCATGGATTTTCATGTTTTCGAGCTTTGAACACATTTTCATCATATTGGTCATTTTCACTGTATAAGCACATCTGAAACGAGTTTTCAACAAAGGACTGGGAAAAGCACTTGTTCAGAGTGGGAAAGCACACTTTCTGTCACCGAGTGCATGAAAACAGCTTTCCGAGCACAGGAGTGCATTCAGACACTCTGTAAAGCCCTTTCTGCGCCTAAAGCACACGTTTGACAACCGAATTTTGATTTCATGTGAAATGAGTGCATTTGAGCATATTTGACAAGTAACAACTTTCTAAGCATGGATTTTCATGTTTTCGAGCTTTGAACACATTTTCATCATATTGGTCATTTTAGCTGTAAAAGCACGTCTGAAACGAGTTTTCAACATAGAACTGTGATACGCACTTGTTCAGAGTGGGAAAACACTTTTTTTCACCAAGTGCATGAAAACAGGCTTTCCGAGCACAGGAGTGCATTCAGTCACTCTGTAAAGTCCTTTCTGCGCCTAAAGCACACGTTCGACAACCGAATTTTGATTTCATGTGAAATGAGTGCATTCGAGCATATTTGACAAGTAACAACTTTCTAAGCATGGATTTTCATGTTTTCGAGCTTTGAACACATTTTCATCATATTGGTCATTTTAGCTGTAAAAGCACGTCTGAAACGAGTTTTCAACATAGAACTGTGATACGCACTTGTTCAGAGTGGGAAAACACTTTTTTTCACCAAGTGCATGAAAACAGGCTTTCCGAGCACAGGAGTGCATTCAGTCACTCTGTAAAGTCCTTTCTGCGCCTAAAGCACACGTTCGACAACCGAATTTTGATTTCATGTGAAATGAGTGCATTCGAGCATATTTGACAACAACTTTCTAAGCATGGATTTTCATGTTTTCGAGCTTTGAACACATTTTCATCATATTGGTCATTTTCACTGTATAAGCACGTCTGAAACGAGTTTTCAACAAAGGACTGGGAAAAGCACTTGTTCAGAGTGGGAAAGCCCACTTTCTGTCACCGAGTGCATGAAAACAGCTTTCCGAGCACAGGAGTGCATTCAGACACTCTGTAAAGCCCTTTCTGCGCCTAAAGCACACGTTTGACAACCGAATTTTGATTTCATGTGAAATGAGTGCATTCGAGCATATTTGACAAGTAACAACTTTCTAAGCATGGATTTTCATGTTTTCGAGCTTTGAACACATTTTCATCATATTGGTCATTTTAGCTGTAAAAGCACGTCTAAAACGAGTTTTCAACATAGAACTGTGATACGCACTTGTTCAGAGTGGGAAAACACTTTTTTTCACCAAGTGCATGAAAACAGGCTTTCCGAGCACAGGAGTGCATTCAGTCACTCTGTAAAGTCCTTTCTGCGCCTAAAGCACACGTTCGACAACCGAATTTTGATTTCATGTGAAATGAGTGCATTCGAGCATATTTGACAAGTAACAACTTTCTAAGCATGGATTTTCATGTTTTCGAGCTTTGAACACATTTTCATCATATTGGTCATTTTAGCTGTAAAAGCACGTCTGAAACGAGTTTTCAACATAGAACTGTGATACGCACTTGTTCAGAGTGGGAAAACACTTTTTTTCACCAAGTGCATGAAAACAGGCTTTCCGAGCACAGGAGTGCATTCAGTCACTCTGTAAAGTCCTTTCTGCGCCTAAAGCACACGTTCGACAACCGAATTTTGATTTCATGTGAAATGAGTGCATTCGAGCATATTTGACAAGTAACAACTTTCTAAGCATGGATTTTCATGTTTTCGAGCTTTGAACACATTTTCATCATATTGGTCATTTTCACTGTATAAGCACGTCTGAAACGAGTTTTCAACAAAGGACTGGGAAAAGCACTTGTTCAGAGTGGGAAAGCCCACTTTCTGTCACCGAGTGCATGAAAACAGCTTTCCGAGCACAGGAGTGCATTCAGACACTCTGTAAAGCCCTTTCTGCGCCTAAAGCACACGTTTGACAACCGAATTTTGATTTCATGTGAAATGAGTGCATTCGAGCATATTTGACAAGTAACAACTTTCTAAGCATGGATTTTCATGTTTTCGAGCTTTGAACACATTTTCATCATATTGGTCATTTTCACTGTATAAGCACATCTGAAACGAGTTTTCAACAAAGGACTGGGAAAAGCACTTGTTCAGAGTGGGAAAGCACACTTTCTGTCACCGAGTGCATGAAAACAGCTTTCCGAGCACAGGAGTGCATTCAGACACTCTGTAAAGCCCTTTCTGCGCCTAAAGCACACGTTTGACAACCGAATTTTGATTTCATGTGAAATGAGTGCATTTGAGCATATTTGACAAGTAACAACTTTCTAAGCATGGATTTTCATGTTTTCGAGCTTTGAACACATTTTCATCATATTGGTCATTTTAGCTGTAAAAGCACGTCTGAAAAGAGTTTTCAACATAGAACTGTGATACGCACTTGTTCAGAGTGGGAAAACACTTTTTTTCACCAAGTGCATGAAAACAGGCTTTCCGAGCACAGGAGTGCATTCAGTCACTCTGTAAAGTCCTTTCTGCGCCTAAAGCACACGTTCGACAACCGAATTTTGATTTCATGTGAAATGAGTGCATTCGAGCATATTTGACAACAACTTTCTAAGCATGGATTTTCATGTTTTCGAGCTTTGAACACATTTTCATCATATTGGTCATTTTCACTGTATAAGCACGTCTGAAACGAGTTTTCAACAAAGGACTGGGAAAAGCACTTGTTCAGAGTGGGAAAGCCCACTTTCTGTCACCGAGTGCATGAAAACAGCTTTCCGAGCACAGGAGTGCATTCAGACACTCTGTAAAGCCCTTTCTGCGCCTAAAGCACACGTTTGACAACCGAATTTTGATTTCATGTGAAATGAGTGCATTCGAGCATATTTGACAAGTAACAACTTTCTAAGCATGGATTTTCATGTTTTCGAGCTTTGAACACATTTTCATCATATTGGTCATTTTAGCTGTAAAAGCACGTCTGAAACGAGTTTTCAACATAGAACTGTGATACGCACTTGTTCAGAGTGGGAAAACACTTTTTTTCACCAAGTGCATGAAAACAGGCTTTCCGAGCACAGGAGTGCATTCAGTCACTCTGTAAAGTCCTTTCTGCGCCTAAAGCACACGTTCGACAACCGAATTTTGATTTCATGTGAAATGAGTGCATTCGAGCATATTTGACAAGTAACAACTTTCTAAGCATGGATTTTCATGTTTTCGAGCTTTGAACACATTTTCATCATATTGGTCATTTTAGCTGTAAAAGCACGTCTGAAACGAGTTTTCAACATAGAACTGTGATACGCACTTGTTCAGAGTGGGAAAACACTTTTTTTCACCAAGTGCATGAAAACAGGCTTTCCGAGCACAGGAGTGCATTCAGTCACTCTGTAAAGTCCTTTCTGCGCCTAAAGCACACGTTCGACAACCGAATTTTGATTTCATGTGAAATGAGTGCATTCGAGCATATTTGACAAGTAACAACTTTCTAAGCATGGATTTTCATGTTTTCGAGCTTTGAACACATTTTCATCATATTGGTCATTTTCACTGTATAAGCACGTCTGAAACGAGTTTTCAACAAAGGACTGGGAAAAGCACTTGTTCAGAGTGGGAAAGCCCACTTTCTGTCACCGAGTGCATGAAAACAGCTTTCCGAGCACAGGAGTGCATTCAGACACTCTGTAAAGCCCTTTCTGCGCCTAAAGCACACGTTTGACAACCGAATTTTGATTTCATGTGAAATGAGTGCATTTGAGCATATTTGACAAGTAACAACTTTCTAAGCATGGATTTTCATGTTTTCGAGCTTTGAACACATTTTCATCATATTGGTCATTTTAGCTGTAAAAGCACGTCTGAAACGAGTTTTCAACATAGAACTGTGATACGCACTTGTTCAGAGTGGGAAAACACTTTTTTTCACCAAGTGCATGAAAACAGGCTTTCCGAGCACAGGAGTGCATTCAGTCACTCTGTAAAGTCCTTTCTGCGCCTAAAGCACACGTTCGACAACCGAATTTTGATTTCATGTGAAATGAGTGCATTCGAGCATATTTGACAAGTAACAAC
Organism: Neoarius graeffei; assembly: GCF_027579695.1. NCBI lineage: Eukaryota > Metazoa > Chordata > Actinopteri > Siluriformes > Ariidae > Neoarius > Neoarius graeffei. The sequence continues at coordinate 18,805,672 of NC_083581.1, read as the reverse complement.
TTTCTAAGCATGGATTTTCATGTTTTCGAGCTTTGAACACATTTTCATCATATTGGTCATTTTAGCTGTAAAAGCACGTCTGAAACGAGTTTTCAACATAGAACTGTGATACGCACTTGTTCAGAGTGGGAAAACACTTTTTTTCACCAAGTGCATGAAAACAGGCTTTCCGAGCACAGGAGTGCATTCAGTCACTCTGTAAAGTCCTTTCTGCGCCTAAAGCACACGTTCGACAACCGAATTTTGATTTCATGTGAAATGAGTGCATTCGAGCATATTTGACAAGTAACAACTTTCTAAGCATGGATTTTCATGTTTTCGAGCTTTGAACACATTTTCATCATATTGGTCATTTTCACTGTATAAGCACATCTGAAACGAGTTTTCAACAAAGGACTGGGAAAAGCACTTGTTCCGAGTGGGAAAGCCCACTTTCTGTCACCGAGTGCATGAAAACAGCTTTCCGAGCACAGGAGTGCATTCAGACACTCTGTAAAGCCCGTTCTGCGCCTAAAGCACACGTTTGACAACCGAATTTTGATTTCATGTGAAATGAGTGCATTCGAGCATATTTGACAAGTAACAACTTTCTAAGCATGGATTTTCATGTTTTCGAGCTTTGAACACATTTTCATCATATTGGTCATTTTCACTGTATAAGCACGTCTGAAACGAGTTTTCAACAAAGGACTGGGAAAAGCACTTGTTCAGAGTGGGAAAGCCCACTTTCTGTCACCGAGTGCATGAAAACAGCTTTCCGAGCACAGGAGTGCATTCAGACACTCTGTAAAGCCCTTTCTGCGCCTAAAGCACACGTTTGACAACCGAATTTTGATTTCATGTGAAATGAGTGCATTCGAGCATATTTGACAAGTAACAACTTTCTAAGCATGGATTTTCATGTTTTCGAGCTTTGAACACATTTTCATCATATTGGTCATTTTAGCTGTAAAAGCACGTCTGAAAAGAGTTTTCAACATAGAACTGTGATACGCACTTGTTCAGAGTGGGAAAACACTTTTTTTCACCAAGTGCATGAAAACAGGCTTTCCGAGCACAGGAGTGCATTCAGTCACTCTGTAAAGTCCTTTCTGCGCCTAAAGCACACGTTCGACAACCGAATTTTGATTTCATGTGAAATGAGTGCATTCGAGCATATTTGACAACAACTTTCTAAGCATGGATTTTCATGTTTTCGAGCTTTGAACACATTTTCATCATATTGGTCATTTTCACTGTATAAGCACGTCTGAAACGAGTTTTCAACAAAGGACTGGGAAAAGCACTTGTTCAGAGTGGGAAAGCCCACTTTCTGTCACCGAGTGCATGAAAACAGCTTTCCGAGCACAGGAGTGCATTCAGACACTCTGTAAAGCCCTTTCTGCGCCTAAAGCACACGTTTGACAACCGAATTTTGATTTCATGTGAAATGAGTGCATTCGAGCATATTTGACAAGTAACAACTTTCTAAGCATGGATTTTCATGTTTTCGAGCTTTGAACACATTTTCATCATATTGGTCATTTTAGCTGTAAAAGCACGTCTAAAACGAGTTTTCAACATAGAACTGTGATACGCACTTGTTCAGAGTGGGAAAACACTTTTTTTCACCAAGTGCATGAAAACAGGCTTTCCGAGCACAGGAGTGCATTCAGTCACTCTGTAAAGTCCTTTCTGCGCCTAAAGCACACGTTCGACAACCGAATTTTGATTTCATGTGAAATGAGTGCATTCGAGCATATTTGACAAGTAACAACTTTCTAAGCATGGATTTTCATGTTTTCGAGCTTTGAACACATTTTCATCATATTGGTTATTTTAGCTGTAAAAGCACGTCTGAAACGAGTTTTCAACATAGAACTGTGATACGCACTTGTTCAGAGTGGGAAAACACTTTTTTTCACCAAGTGCATGAAAACAGGCTTTCCGAGCACAGGAGTGCATTCAGTCACTCTGTAAAGTCCTTTCTGCGCCTAAAGCACACGTTCGACAACCGAATTTTGATTTCATGTGAAATGAGTGCATTCGAGCATATTTGACAAGTAACAACTTTCTAAGCATGGATTTTCATGTTTTCGAGCTTTGAACACATTTTCATCATATTGGTCATTTTCACTGTATAAGCACGTCTGAAACGAGTTTTCAACAAAGGACTGGGAAAAGCACTTGTTCAGAGTGGGAAAGCCCACTTTCTGTCACCGAGTGCATGAAAACAGCTTTCCGAGCACAGGAGTGCATTCAGACACTCTGTAAAGCCCTTTCTGCGCCTAAAGCACACGTTTGACAACCGAATTTTGATTTCATGTGAAATGAGTGCATTCGAGCATATTTGACAAGTAACAACTTTCTAAGCATGGATTTTCATGTTTTCGAGCTTTGAACACATTTTCATCATATTGGTCATTTTAGCTGTAAAAGCACGTCTGAAACGAGTTTTCAACATAGAACTGTGATACGCACTTGTTCAGAGTGGGAAAACACTTTTTTTCACCAAGTGCATGAAAACAGGCTTTCCGAGCACAGGAGTGCATTCAGTCACTCTGTAAAGTCCTTTCTGCGCCTAAAGCACACGTTCGACAACCGAATTTTGATTTCATGTGAAATGAGTGCATTCGAGCATATTTGACAAGTAACAACTTTCTAAGCATGGATTTTCATGTTTTCGAGCTTTGAACACATTTTCATCATATTGGTCATTTTAGCTGTAAAAGCACGTCTGAAACGAGTTTTCAACATAGAACTGTGATACGCACTTGTTCAGAGTGGGAAAACACTTTTTTTCACCAAGTGCATGAAAACAGGCTTTCCGAGCACAGGAGTGCATTCAGTCACTCTGTAAAGTCCTTTCTGCGCCTAAAGCACACGTTCGACAACCGAATTTTGATTTCATGTGAAATGAGTGCATTCGAGCATATTTGACAAGTAACAACTTTCTAAGCATGGATTTTCATGTTTTCGAGCTTTGAACACATTTTCATCATATTGGTCATTTTCACTGTATAAGCACATCTGAAACGAGTTTTCAACAAAGGACTGGGAAAAGCACTTGTTCCGAGTGGGAAAGCCCACTTTCTGTCACCGAGTGCATGAAAACAGCTTTCCGAGCACAGGAGTGCATTCAGACACTCTGTAAAGCCCGTTCTGCGCCTAAAGCACACGTTTGACAACCGAATTTTGATTTCATGTGAAATGAGTGCATTCGAGCATATTTGACAAGTAACAACTTTCTAAGCATGGATTTTCATGTTTTCGAGCTTTGAACACATTTTCATCATATTGGTCATTTTCACTGTATAAGCACGTCTGAAACGAGTTTTCAACAAAGGACTGGGAAAAGCACTTGTTCAGAGTGGGAAAGCCCACTTTCTGTCACCGAGTGCATGAAAACAGCTTTCCGAGCACAGGAGTGCATTCAGACACTCTGTAAAGCCCTTTCTGCGCCTAAAGCACACGTTTGACAACCGAATTTTGATTTCATGTGAAATGAGTGCATTCGAGCATATTTGACAAGTAACAACTTTCTAAGCATGGATTTTCATGTTTTCGAGCTTTGAACACATTTTCATCATATTGGTCATTTTCACTGTATAAGCACATCTGAAACGAGTTTTCAACAAAGGACTGGGAAAAGCACTTGTTCAGAGTGGGAAAGCACACTTTCTGTCACCGAGTGCATGAAAACAGCTTTCCGAGCACAGGAGTGCATTCAGACACTCTGTAAAGCCCTTTCTGCGCCTAAAGCACACGTTTGACAACCGAATTTTGATTTCATGTGAAATGAGTGCATTTGAGCATATTTGACAAGTAACAACTTTCTAAGCATGGATTTTCATGTTTTCGAGCTTTGAACACATTTTCATCATATTGGTCATTTTAGCTGTAAAAGCACGTCTGAAACGAGTTTTCAACATAGAACTGTGATACGCACTTGTTCAGAGTGGGAAAACACTTTTTTTCACCAAGTGCATGAAAACAGGCTTTCCGAGCACAGGAGTGCATTCAGTCACTCTGTAAAGTCCTTTCTGCGCCTAAAGCACACGTTCGACAACCGAATTTTGATTTCATGTGAAATGAGTGCATTCGAGCATATTTGACAAGTAACAACTTTCTAAGCATGGATTTTCATGTTTTCGAGCTTTGAACACATTTTCATCATATTGGTCATTTTAGCTGTAAAAGCACGTCTGAAACGAGTTTTCAACATAGAACTGTGATACGCACTTGTTCAGAGTGGGAAAACACTTTTTTTCACCAAGTGCATGAAAACAGGCTTTCCGAGCACAGGAGTGCATTCAGTCACTCTGTAAAGTCCTTTCTGCGCCTAAAGCACACGTTCGACAACCGAATTTTGATTTCATGTGAAATGAGTGCATTCGAGCATATTTGACAACAACTTTCTAAGCATGGATTTTCATGTTTTCGAGCTTTGAACACATTTTCATCATATTGGTCATTTTCACTGTATAAGCACGTCTGAAACGAGTTTTCAACAAAGGACTGGGAAAAGCACTTGTTCAGAGTGGGAAAGCCCACTTTCTGTCACCGAGTGCATGAAAACAGCTTTCCGAGCACAGGAGTGCATTCAGACACTCTGTAAAGCCCTTTCTGCGCCTAAAGCACACGTTTGACAACCGAATTTTGATTTCATGTGAAATGAGTGCATTCGAGCATATTTGACAAGTAACAACTTTCTAAGCATGGATTTTCATGTTTTCGAGCTTTGAACACATTTTCATCATATTGGTCATTTTCACTGTATAAGCACATCTGAAGCGAGTTTTCAACAAAGGACTGGGAAAAGCACTTGTTCAGAGTGGGAAAGCACACTTTCTGTCACCGAGTGCATGAAAACAGCTTTCCGAGCACAGGAGTGCATTCAGACACTCTGTAAAGCCCTTTCTGCGCCTAAAGCACACGTTTGACAACCGAATTTTGATTTCATGTGAAATGAGTGCATTTGAGCATATTTGACAAGTAACAACTTTCTAAGCATGGATTTTCATGTTTTCGAGCTTTGAACACATTTTCATCATATTGGTCATTTTAGCTGTAAAAGCACGTCTGAAAAGAGTTTTCAACATAGAACTGTGATACGCACTTGTTCAGAGTGGGAAAACACTTTTTTTCACCAAGTGCATGAAAACAGGCTTTCCGAGCACAGGAGTGCATTCAGTCACTCTGTAAAGTCCTTTCTGCGCCTAAAGCACACGTTCGACAACCGAATTTTGATTTCATGTGAAATGAGTGCATTCGAGCATATTTGACAACAACTTTCTAAGCATGGATTTTCATGTTTTCGAGCTTTGAACACATTTTCATCATATTGGTCATTTTCACTGTATAAGCACGTCTGAAACGAGTTTTCAACAAAGGACTGGGAAAAGCACTTGTTCAGAGTGGGAAAGCCCACTTTCTGTCACCGAGTGCATGAAAACAGCTTTCCGAGCACAGGAGTGCATTCAGACACTCTGTAAAGCCCTTTCTGCGCCTAAAGCACACGTTTGACAACCGAATTTTGATTTCATGTGAAATGAGTGCATTCGAGCATATTTGACAAGTAACAACTTTCTAAGCATGGATTTTCATGTTTTCGAGCTTTGAACACATTTTCATCATATTGGTCATTTTAGCTGTAAAAGCACGTCTAAAACGAGTTTTCAACATAGAACTGTGATACGCACTTGTTCAGAGTGGGAAAACACTTTTTTTCACCAAGTGCATGAAAACAGGCTTTCCGAGCACAGGAGTGCATTCAGTCACTCTGTAAAGTCCTTTCTGCGCCTAAAGCACACGTTCGACAACCGAATTTTGATTTCATGTGAAATGAGTGCATTCGAGCATATTTGACAACAACTTTCTAAGCATGGATTTTCATGTTTTCGAGCTTTGAACACATTTTCATCATATTGGTCATTTTCACTGTATAAGCACGTCTGAAACGAGTTTTCAACAAAGGACTGGGAAAAGCACTTGTTCAGAGTGGGAAAGCCCACTTTCTGTCACCGAGTGCATGAAAACAGCTTTCCGAGCACAGGAGTGCATTCAGACACTCTGTAAAGCCCTTTCTGCGCCTAAAGCACACGTTTGACAACCGAATTTTGATTTCATGTGAAATGAGTGCATTCGAGCATATTTGACAAGTAACAACTTTCTAAGCATGGATTTTCATGTTTTCGAGCTTTGAACACATTTTCATCATATTGGTCATTTTAGCTGTAAAAGCACGTCTAAAACGAGTTTTCAACATAGAACTGTGATACGCACTTGTTCAGAGTGGGAAAACACTTTTTTTCACCAAGTGCATGAAAACAGGCTTTCCGAGCACAGGAGTGCATTCAGTCACTCTGTAAAGTCCTTTCTGCGCCTAAAGCACACGTTCGACAACCGAATTTTGATTTCATGTGAAATGAGTGCATTCGAGCATATTTGACAAGTAACAACTTTCTAAGCATGGATTTTCATGTTTTCGAGCTTTGAACACATTTTCATCATATTGGTCATTTTCACTGTATAAGCACGTCTGAAACGAGTTTTCAACAAAGGACTGGGAAAAGCACTTGTTCAGAGTGGGAAAGCCCACTTTCTGTCACCGAGTGCATGAAAACAGCTTTCCGAGCACAGGAGTGCATTCAGACACTCTGTAAAGCCCTTTCTGCGCCTAAAGCACACGTTTGACAACCGAATTTTGATTTCATGTGAAATGAGTGCATTCGAGCATATTTGACAAGTAACAACTTTCTAAGCATGGATTTTCATGTTTTCGAGCTTTGAACACATTTTCATCATATTGGTCATTTTCACTGTATAAGCACATCTGAAACGAGTTTTCAACAAAGGACTGGGAAAAGCACTTGTTCAGAGTGGGAAAGCCCACTTTCTGTCACCGAGTGCATGAAAACAGCTTTCCGAGCACAGGAGTGCATTCAGACACTCTGTAAAGCCCTTTCTGCGCCTAAAGCACACGTTTGACAACCGAATTTTGATTTCATGTGAAATGAGTGCATTTGAGCATATTTGACAAGTAACAACTTTCTAAGCATGGATTTTCATGTTTTCGAGCTTTGAACACATTTTCATCATATTGGTCATTTTAGCTGTAAAAGCACGTCTGAAAAGAGTTTTCAACATAGAACTGTGATACGCACTTGTTCAGAGTGGGAAAACACTTTTTTTCACCAAGTGCATGAAAACAGGCTTTCCGAGCACAGGAGTGCATTCAGTCACTCTGTAAAGTCCTTTCTGCGCCTAAAGCACACGTTCGACAACCGAATTTTGATTTCATGTGAAATGAGTGCATTCGAGCATATTTGACAACAACTTTCTAAGCATGGATTTTCATGTTTTCGAGCTTTGAACACATTTTCATCATATTGGTCATTTTCACTGTATAAGCACGTCTGAAACGAGTTTTCAACAAAGGACTGGGAAAAGCACTTGTTCAGAGTGGGAAAGCCCACTTTCTGTCACCGAGTGCATGAAAACAGCTTTCCGAGCACAGGAGTGCATTCAGACACTCTGTAAAGCCCTTTCTGCGCCTAAAGCACACGTTTGACAACCGAATTTTGATTTCATGTGAAATGAGTGCATTCGAGCATATTTGACAAGTAACAACTTTCTAAGCATGGATTTTCATGTTTTCGAGCTTTGAACACATTTTCATCATATTGGTCATTTTAGCTGTAAAAGCACGTCTAAAACGAGTTTTCAACATAGAACTGTGATACGCACTTGTTCAGAGTGGGAAAACACTTTTTTTCACCAAGTGCATGAAAACAGGCTTTCCGAGCACAGGAGTGCATTCAGTCACTCTGTAAAGTCCTTTCTGCGCCTAAAGCACACGTTCGACAACCGAATTTTGATTTCATGTGAAATGAGTGCATTCGAGCATATTTGACAACAACTTTCTAAGCATGGATTTTCATGTTTTCGAGCTTTGAACACATTTTCATCATATTGGTCATTTTCACTGTATAAGCACGTCTGAAACGAGTTTTCAACAAAGGACTGGGAAAAGCACTTGTTCAGAGTGGGAAAGCCCACTTTCTGTCACCGAGTGCATGAAAACAGCTTTCCGAGCACAGGAGTGCATTCAGACACTCTGTAAAGCCCTTTCTGCGCCTAAAGCACACGTTTGACAACCGAATTTTGATTTCATGTGAAATGAGTGCATTCGAGCATATTTGACAAGTAACAACTTTCTAAGCATGGATTTTCATGTTTTCGAGCTTTGAACACATTTTCATCATATTGGTCATTTTAGCTGTAAAAGCACGTCTAAAACGAGTTTTCAACATAGAACTGTGATACGCACTTGTTCAGAGTGGGAAAACACTTTTTTTCACCAAGTGCATGAAAACAGGCTTTCCGAGCACAGGAGTGCATTCAGTCACTCTGTAAAGTCCTTTCTGCGCCTAAAGCACACGTTCGACAACCGAATTTTGATTTCATGTGAAATGAGTGCATTCGAGCATATTTGACAAGTAACAACTTTCTAAGCATGGATTTTCATGTTTTCGAGCTTTGAACACATTTTCATCATATTGGTCATTTTCACTGTATAAGCACGTCTGAAACGAGTTTTCAACAAAGGACTGGGAAAAGCACTTGTTCAGAGTGGGAAAGCCCACTTTCTGTCACCGAGTGCATGAAAACAGCTTTCCGAGCACAGGAGTGCATTCAGACACTCTGTAAAGCCCTTTCTGCGCCTAAAGCACACGTTTGACAACCGAATTTTGATTTCATGTGAAATGAGTGCATTCGAGCATATTTGACAAGTAACAACTTTCTAAGCATGGATTTTCATGTTTTCGAGCTTTGAACACATTTTCATCATATTGGTCATTTTCACTGTATAAGCACGTCTGAAACGAGTTTTCAACAAAGGACTGGGAAAAGCACTTGTTCAGAGTGGGAAAGCCCACTTTCTGTCACCGAGTGCATGAAAACAGCTTTCCGAGCACAGGAGTGCATTCAGACACTCTGTAAAGCCCTTTCTGCGCCTAAAGCACACGTTTGACAACCGAATTTTGATTTCATGTGAAATGAGTGCATTCGAGCATATTTGACAAGTAACAACTTTCTAAGCATGGATTTTCATGTTTTCGAGCTTTGAACACATTTTCATCATATTGGTCATTTTAGCTGTAAAAGCACGTCTAAAACGAGTTTTCAACATAGAACTGTGATACGCACTTGTTCAGAGTGGGAAAACACTTTTTTTCACCAAGTGCATGAAAACAGGCTTTCCGAGCACAGGAGTGCATTCAGTCACTCTGTAAAGTCCTTTCTGCGCCTAAAGCACACGTTCGACAACCGAATTTTGATTTCATGTGAAATGAGTGCATTCGAGCATATTTGACAACAACTTTCTAAGCATGGATTTTCATGTTTTCGAGCTTTGAACACATTTTCATCATATTGGTCATTTTCACTGTATAAGCACGTCTGAAACGAGTTTTCAACAAAGGACTGGGAAAAGCACTTGTTCAGAGTGGGAAAGCCCACTTTCTGTCACCGAGTGCATGAAAACAGCTTTCCGAGCACAGGAGTGCATTCAGACACTCTGTAAAGCCCTTTCTGCGCCTAAAGCACACGTTTGACAACCGAATTTTGATTTCATGTGAAATGAGTGCATTCGAGCATATTTGACAAGTAACAACTTTCTAAGCATGGATTTTCATGTTTTCGAGCTTTGAACACATTTTCATCATATTGGTCATTTTAGCTGTAAAAGCACGTCTAAAACGAGTTTTCAACATAGAACTGTGATACGCACTTGTTCAGAGTGGGAAAACACTTTTTTTCACCAAGTGCATGAAAACAGGCTTTCCGAGCACAGGAGTGCATTCAGTCACTCTGTAAAGTCCTTTCTGCGCCTAAAGCACACGTTCGACAACCGAATTTTGATTTCATGTGAAATGAGTGCATTCGAGCATATTTGACAAGTAACAACTTTCTAAGCATGGATTTTCATGTTTTCGAGCTTTGAACACATTTTCATCATATTGGTCATTTTCACTGTATAAGCACATCTGAAACGAGTTTTCAACAAAGGACTGGGAAAAGCACTTGTTCAGAGTGGGAAAGCCCACTTTCTGTCACCGAGTGCATGAAAACAGCTTTCCGAGCACAGGAGTGCATTCAGACACTCTGTAAAGCCCTTTCTGCGCCTAAAGCACACGTTTGACAACCGAATTTTGATTTCATGTGAAATGAGTGCATTCGAGCATATTTGACAAGTAACAACTTTCTAAGCATGGATTTTCATGTTTTCGAGCTTTGAACACATTTTCATCATATTGGTCATTTTAGCTGTAAAAGCACGTCTAAAACGAGTTTTCAACATAGAACTGTGATACGCACTTGTTCAGAGTGGGAAAACACTTTTTTTCACCAAGTGCATGAAAACAGGCTTTCCGAGCACAGGAGTGCATTCAGTCACTCTGTAAAGTCCTTTCTGCGCCTAAAGCACACGTTCGACAACCGAATTTTGATTTCATGTGAAATGAGTGCATTCGAGCATATTTGACAACAACTTTCTAAGCATGGATTTTCATGTTTTCGAGCTTTGAACACATTTTCATCATATTGGTCATTTTCACTGTATAAGCACGTCTGAAACGAGTTTTCAACAAAGGACTGGGAAAAGCACTTGTTCAGAGTGGGAAAGCCCACTTTCTGTCACCGAGTGCATGAAAACAGCTTTCCGAGCACAGGAGTGCATTCAGACACTCTGTAAAGCCCTTTCTGCGCCTAAAGCACACGTTTGACAACCGAATTTTGATTTCATGTGAAATGAGTGCATTCGAGCATATTTGACAAGTAACAACTTTCTAAGCATGGATTTTCATGTTTTCGAGCTTTGAACACATTTTCATCATATTGGTCATTTTCACTGTATAAGCACATCTGAAACGAGTTTTCAACAAAGGACTGGGAAAAGCACTTGTTCAGAGTGGGAAAGCCCACTTTCTGTCACCGAGTGCATGAAAACAGCTTTCCGAGCACAGGAGTGCATTCAGACACTCTGTAAAGCCCTTTCTGCGCCTAAAGCACACGTTTGACAACCGAATTTTGATTTCATGTGAAATGAGTGCATTCGAGCATATTTGACAAGTAACAACTTTCTAAGCATGGATTTTCATGTTTTCGAGCTTTGAACACATTTTCATCATATTGGTCATTTTAGCTGTAAAAGCACGTCTAAAACGAGTTTTCAACATAGAACTGTGATACGCACTTGTTCAGAGTGGGAAAACACTTTTTTTCACCAAGTGCATGAAAACAGGCTTTCCGAGCACAGGAGTGCATTCAGTCACTCTGTAAAGTCCTTTCTGCGCCTAAAGCACACGTTCGACAACCGAATTTTGATTTCATGTGAAATGAGTGCATTCGAGCATATTTGACAACAACTTTCTAAGCATGGATTTTCATGTTTTCGAGCTTTGAACACATTTTCATCATATTGGTCATTTTCACTGTATAAGCACGTCTGAAACGAGTTTTCAACAAAGGACTGGGAAAAGCACTTGTTCAGAGTGGGAAAGCCCACTTTCTGTCACCGAGTGCATGAAAACAGCTTTCCGAGCACAGGAGTGCATTCAGACACTCTGTAAAGCCCTTTCTGCGCCTAAAGCACACGTTTGACAACCGAATTTTGATTTCATGTGAAATGAGTGCATTCGAGCATATTTGACAAGTAACAACTTTCTAAGCATGGATTTTCATGTTTTCGAGCTTTGAACACATTTTCATCATATTGGTCATTTTCACTGTATAAGCACATCTGAAACGAGTTTTCAACAAAGGACTGGGAAAAGCACTTGTTCAGAGTGGGAAAGCACACTTTCTGTCACCGAGTGCATGAAAACAGCTTTCCGAGCACAGGAGTGCATTCAGACACTCTGTAAAGCCCTTTCTGCGCCTAAAGCACACGTTTGACAACCGAATTTTGATTTCATGTGAAATGAGTGCATTTGAGCATATTTGACAAGTAACAACTTTCTAAGCATGGATTTTCATGTTTTCGAGCTTTGAACACATTTTCATCATATTGGTCATTTTAGCTGTAAAAGCACGTCTGAAACGAGTTTTCAACATAGAACTGTGATACGCACTTGTTCAGAGTGGGAAAACACTTTTTTTCACCAAGTGCATGAAAACAGGCTTTCCGAGCACAGGAGTGCATTCAGTCACTCTGTAAAGTCCTTTCTGTGCCTAAAGCACACGTTCGACAACCGAATTTTGATTTCATGTGAAATGAGTGCATTCGAGCATATTTGACAAGTAACAACTTTCTAAGCATGGATTTTCATGTTTTCGAGCTTTGAACACATTTTCATCATATTGGTCATTTTAGCTGTAAAAGCACGTCTGAAACGAGTTTTCAACATAGAACTGTGATACGCACTTGTTCAGAGTGGGAAAACACTTTTTTTCACCAAGTGCATGAAAACAGGCTTTCCGAGCACAGGAGTGCATTCAGTCACTCTGTAAAGTCCTTTCTGTGCCTAAAGCACACGTTCGACAACCGAATTTTGATTTCATGTGAAATGAGTGCATTCGAGCATATTTGACAAGTAACAACTTTCTAAGCATGGATTTTCATGTTTTCGAGCTTTGAACACATTTTCATCATATTGGTCATTTTAGCTGTAAAAGCACGTCTGAAACGAGTTTTCAACATAGAACTGTGATACGCACTTGTTCAGAGTGGGAAAACACTTTTTTTCACCAAGTGCATGAAAACAGGCTTTCCGAGCACAGGAGTGCATTCAGTCACTCTGTAAAGTCCTTTCTGCGCCTAAAGCACACGTTCGACAACCGAATTTTGATTTCATGTGAAATGAGTGCATTCGAGCATATTTGCCAACAACTTTCTAAGCATGGATTTTCATGTTTTCGAGCTTTGAACACATTTTCATCATATTGGTCATTTTCACTGTATAAGCACGTCTGAAACGAGTTTTCAACAAAGGACTGGGAAAAGCACTTGTTCAGAGTGGGAAAGCCCACTTTCTGTCACCGAGTGCATGAAAACAGCTTTCCGAGCACAGGAGTGCATTCAGACACTCTGTAAAGCCCTTTCTGCGCCTAAAGCACACGTTTGACAACCGAATTTTGATTTCATGTGAAATGAGTGCATTCGAGCATATTTGACAAGTAACAACTTTCTAAGCATGGATTTTCATGTTTTCGAGCTTTGAACACATTTTCATCATATTGGTCATTTTAGCTGTAAAAGCACGTCTAAAACGAGTTTTCAACATAGAACTGTGATACGCACTTGTTCAGAGTGGGAAAACACTTTTTTTCACCAAGTGCATGAAAACAGGCTTTCCGAGCACAGGAGTGCATTTAGTCACTCTGTAAAGTCCTTTCTGCGCCTAAAGCACACGTTCGACAACCGAATTTTGATTTCATGTGAAATGAGTGCATTCGAGCATATTTGACAAGTAACAACTTTCTAAGCATGGATTTTCATGTTTTCGAGCTTTGAACACATTTTCATCATATTGGTCATTTTCACTGTATAAGCACGTCTGAAACGAGTTTTCAACAAAGGACTGGGAAAAGCACTTGTTCAGAGTGGGAAAGCCCACTTTCTGTCACCGAGTGCATGAAAACAGCTTTCCGAGCACAGGAGTGCATTCAGACACTCTGTAAAGCCCTTTCTGCGCCTAAAGCACACGTTTGACAACCGAATTTTGATTTCATGTGAAATGAGTGCATTCGAGCATATTTGACAAGTAACAACTTTCTAAGCATGGATTTTCATGTTTTCGAGCTTTGAACACATTTTCATCATATTGGTCATTTTCACTGTATAAGCACATCTGAAACGAGTTTTCAACAAAGGACTGGGAAAAGCACTTGTTCAGAGTGGGAAAGCCCACTTTCTGTCACCGAGTGCATGAAAACAGCTTTCCGAGCACAGGAGTGCATTCAGACACTCTGTAAAGCCCTTTCTGCGCCTAAAGCACACGTTTGACAACCGAATTTTGATTTCATGTGAAATGAGTGCATTCGAGCATATTTGACAAGTAACAACTTTCTAAGCATGGATTTTCATGTTTTCGAGCTTTGAACACATTTTCATCATATTGGTCATTTTAGCTGTAAAAGCACGTCTAAAACGAGTTTTCAACATAGAACTGTGATACGCACTTGTTCAGAGTGGGAAAACACTTTTTTTCACCAAGTGCATGAAAACAGGCTTTCCGAGCACAGGAGTGCATTCAGTCACTCTGTAAAGTCCTTTCTGCGCCTAAAGCACACGTTCGACAACCGAATTTTGATTTCATGTGAAATGAGTGCATTCGAGCATATTTGACAACAACTTTCTAAGCATGGATTTTCATGTTTTCGAGCTTTGAACACATTTTCATCATATTGGTCATTTTCACTGTATAAGCACGTCTGAAACGAGTTTTCAACAAAGGACTGGGAAAAGCACTTGTTCAGAGTGGGAAAGCCCACTTTCTGTCACCGAGTGCATGAAAACAGCTTTCCGAGCACAGGAGTGCATTCAGACACTCTGTAAAGCCCTTTCTGCGCCTAAAGCACACGTTTGACAACCGAATTTTGATTTCATGTGAAATGAGTGCATTCGAGCATATTTGACAAGTAACAACTTTCTAAGCATGGATTTTCATGTTTTCGAGCTTTGAACACATTTTCATCATATTGGTCATTTTCACTGTATAAGCACATCTGAAACGAGTTTTCAACAAAGGACTGGGAAAAGCACTTGTTCAGAGTGGGAAAGCCCACTTTCTGTCACCGAGTGCATGAAAACAGCTTTCCGAGCACAGGAGTGCATTCAGACACTCTGTAAAGCCCTTTCTGCGCCTAAAGCACACGTTTGACAACCGAATTTTGATTTCATGTGAAATGAGTGCATTCGAGCATATTTGACAAGTAACAACTTTCTAAGCATGGATTTTCATGTTTTCGAGCTTTGAACACATTTTCATCATATTGGTCATTTTAGCTGTAAAAGCACGTCTAAAACGAGTTTTCAACATAGAACTGTGATACGCACTTGTTAAGAGTGGGAAAACACTTTTTTTCACCAAGTGCATGAAAACAGGCTTTCCGAGCACAGGAGTGCATTCAGTCACTCTGTAAAGTCCTTTCTGCGCCTAAAGCACACGTTCGACAACCGAATTTTGATTTCATGTGAAATGAGTGCATTCGAGCATATTTGACAACAACTTTCTAAGCATGGATTTTCATGTTTTCGAGCTTTGAACACATTTTCATCATATTGGTCATTTTCACTGTATAAGCACGTCTGAAACGAGTTTTCAACAAAGGACTGGGAAAAGCACTTGTTCAGAGTGGGAAAGCCCACTTTCTGTCACCGAGTGCATGAAAACAGCTTTCCGAGCACAGGAGTGCATTCAGACACTCTGTAAAGCCCTTTCTGCGCCTAAAGCACACGTTTGACAACCGAATTTTGATTTCATGTGAAATGAGTGCATTCGAGCATATTTGACAAGTAACAACTTTCTAAGCATGGATTTTCATGTTTTCGAGCTTTGAACACATTTTCATCATATTGGTCATTTTAGCTGTAAAAGCACGTCTAAAACGAGTTTTCAACATAGAACTGTGATACGCACTTGTTCAGAGTGGGAAAACACTTTTTTTCACCAAGTGCATGAAAACAGGCTTTCCGAGCACAGGAGTGCATTCAGTCACTCTGTAAAGTCCTTTCTGCGCCTAAAGCACACGTTCGACAACCGAATTTTGATTTCATGTGAAATGAGTGCATTCGAGCATATTTGACAACAACTTTCTAAGCATGGATTTTCATGTTTTCGAGCTTTGAACACATTTTCATCATATTGGTCATTTTCACTGTATAAGCACGTCTGAAACGAGTTTTCAACAAAGGACTGGGAAAAGCACTTGTTCAGAGTGGGAAAGCCCACTTTCTGTCACCGAGTGCATGAAAACAGCTTTCCGAGCACAGGAGTGCATTCAGACACTCTGTAAAGCCCTTTCTGCGCCTAAAGCACACGTTTGACAACCGAATTTTGATTTCATGTGAAATGAGTGCATTCGAGCATATTTGACAAGTAACAACTTTCTAAGCATGGATTTTCATGTTTTCGAGCTTTGAACACATTTTCATCATATTGGTCATTTTCACTGTATAAGCACATCTGAAACGAGTTTTCAACAAAGGACTGGGAAAAGCACTTGTTCAGAGTGGGAAAGCCCACTTTCTGTCACCGAGTGCATGAAAACAGCTTTCCGAGCACAGGAGTGCATTCAGACACTCTGTAAAGCCCTTTCTGCGCCTAAAGCACACGTTTGACAACCGAATTTTGATTTCATGTGAAATGAGTGCATTCGAGCATATTTGACAAGTAACAACTTTCTAAGCATGGATTTTCATGTTTTCGAGCTTTGAACACATTTTCATCATATTGGTCATTTTAGCTGTAAAAGCACGTCTAAAACGAGTTTTCAACATAGAACTGTGATACGCACTTGTTAAGAGTGGGAAAACACTTTTTTTCACCAAGTGCATGAAAACAGGCTTTCCGAGCACAGGAGTGCATTCAGTCACTCTGTAAAGTCCTTTCTGCGCCTAAAGCACACGTTCGACAACCGAATTTTGATTTCATGTGAAATGAGTGCATTCGAGCATATTTGACAACAACTTTCTAAGCATGGATTTTCATGTTTTCGAGCTTTGAACACATTTTCATCATATTGGTCATTTTCACTGTATAAGCACGTCTGAAACGAGTTTTCAACAAAGGACTGGGAAAAGCACTTGTTCAGAGTGGGAAAGCCCACTTTCTGTCACCGAGTGCATGAAAACAGCTTTCCGAGCACAGGAGTGCATTCAGACACTCTGTAAAGCCCTTTCTGCGCCTAAAGCACACGTTTGACAACCGAATTTTGATTTCATGTGAAATGAGTGCATTCGAGCATATTTGACAAGTAACAACTTTCTAAGCATGGATTTTCATGTTTTCGAGCTTTGAACACATTTTCATCATATTGGTCATTTTAGCTGTAAAAGCACGTCTAAAACGAGTTTTCAACATAGAACTGTGATACGCACTTGTTCAGAGTGGGAAAACACTTTTTTTCACCAAGTGCATGAAAACAGGCTTTCCGAGCACAGGAGTGCATTCAGTCACTCTGTAAAGTCCTTTCTGCGCCTAAAGCACACGTTCGACAACCGAATTTTGATTTCATGTGAAATGAGTGCATTCGAGCATATTTGACAACAACTTTCTAAGCATGGATTTTCATGTTTTCGAGCTTTGAACACATTTTCATCATATTGGTCATTTTCACTGTATAAGCACGTCTGAAACGAGTTTTCAACAAAGGACTGGGAAAAGCACTTGTTCAGAGTGGGAAAGCCCACTTTCTGTCACCGAGTGCATGAAAACAGCTTTCCGAGCACAGGAGTGCATTCAGACACTCTGTAAAGCCCTTTCTGCGCCTAAAGCACACGTTTGACAACCGAATTTTGATTTCATGTGAAATGAGTGCATTCGAGCATATTTGACAAGTAACAACTTTCTAAGCATGGATTTTCATGTTTTCGAGCTTTGAACACATTTTCATCATATTGGTCATTTTCACTGTATAAGCACATCTGAAACGAGTTTTCAACAAAGGACTGGGAAAAGCACTTGTTCAGAGTGGGAAAGCCCACTTTCTGTCACCGAGTGCATGAAAACAGCTTTCCGAGCACAGGAGTGCATTCAGACACTCTGTAAAGCCCTTTCTGCGCCTAAAGCACACGTTTGACAACCGAATTTTGATTTCATGTGAAATGAGTGCATTCGAGCATATTTGACAAGTAACAACTTTCTAAGCATGGATTTTCATGTTTTCGAGCTTTGAACACATTTTCATCATATTGGTCATTTTAGCTGTAAAAGCACGTCTAAAACGAGTTTTCAACATAGAACTGTGATACGCACTTGTTCAGAGTGGGAAAACACTTTTTTTCACCAAGTGCATGAAAACAGGCTTTCCGAGCACAGGAGTGCATTCAGTCACTCTGTAAAGTCCTTTCTGCGCCTAAAGCACACGTTCGACAACCGAATTTTGATTTCATGTGAAATGAGTGCATTCGAGCATATTTGACAACAACTTTCTAAGCATGGATTTTCATGTTTTCGAGCTTTGAACACATTTTCATCATATTGGTCATTTTCACTGTATAAGCACGTCTGAAACGAGTTTTCAACAAAGGACTGGGAAAAGCACTTGTTCAGAGTGGGAAAGCCCACTTTCTGTCACCGAGTGCATGAAAACAGCTTTCCGAGCACAGGAGTGCATTCAGACACTCTGTAAAGCCCTTTCTGCGCCTAAAGCACACGTTTGACAACCGAATTTTGATTTCATGTGAAATGAGTGCATTCGAGCATATTTGACAAGTAACAACTTTCTAAGCATGGATTTTCATGTTTTCGAGCTTTGAACACATTTTCATCATATTGGTCATTTTAGCTGTAAAAGCACGTCTAAAACGAGTTTTCAACATAGAACTGTGATACGCACTTGTTCAGAGTGGGAAAACACTTTTTTTCACCAAGTGCATGAAAACAGGCTTTCCGAGCACAGGAGTGCATTCAGTCACTCTGTAAAGTCCTTTCTGCGCCTAAAGCACACGTTCGACAACCGAATTTTGATTTCATGTGAAATGAGTGCATTCGAGCATATTTGACAACAACTTTCTAAGCATGGATTTTCATGTTTTCGAGCTTTGAACACATTTTCATCATATTGGTCATTTTCACTGTATAAGCACGTCTGAAACGAGTTTTCAACAAAGGACTGGGAAAAGCACTTGTTCAGAGTGGGAAAGCCCACTTTCTGTCACCGAGTGCATGAAAACAGCTTTCCGAGCACAGGAGTGCATTCAGACACTCTGTAAAGCCCTTTCTGCGCCTAAAGCACACGTTTGACAACCGAATTTTGATTTCATGTGAAATGAGTGCATTCGAGCATATTTGACAAGTAACAACTTTCTAAGCATGGATTTTCATGTTTTCGAGCTTTGAACACATTTTCATCATATTGGTCATTTTCACTGTATAAGCACATCTGAAACGAGTTTTCAACAAAGGACTGGGAAAAGCACTTGTTCAGAGTGGGAAAGCACACTTTCTGTCACCGAGTGCATGAAAACAGCTTTCCGAGCACAGGAGTGCATTCAGACACTCTGTAAAGCCCTTTCTGCGCCTAAAGCACACGTTTGACAACCGAATTTTGATTTCATGTGAAATGAGTGCATTTGAGCATATTTGACAAGTAACAACTTTCTAAGCATGGATTTTCATTTTTTCGAGCTTTGAACACATTTTCATCATATTGGTCATTTTAGCTGTAAAAGCACGTCTGAAACGAGTTTTCAACATAGAACTGTGATACGCACTTGTTCAGAGTGGGAAAACACTTTTTTTCACCAAGTGCATGAAAACAGGCTTTCCGAGCACAGGAGTGCATTCAGTCACTCTGTAAAGTCCTTTCTGTGCCTAAAGCACACGTTCGACAACCGAATTTTGATTTCATGTGAAATGAGTGCATTCGAGCATATTTGACAAGTAACAACTTTCTAAGCATGGATTTTCATGTTTTCGAGCTTTGAACACATTTTCATCATATTGGTCATTTTAGCTGTAAAAGCACGTCTGAAACGAGTTTTCAACATAGAACTGTGATACGCACTTGTTCAGAGTGGGAAAACACTTTTTTTCACCAAGTGCATGAAAACAGGCTTTCCGAGCACAGGAGTGCATTCAGTCACTCTGTAAAGTCCTTTCTGCGCCTAAAGCACACGTTCGACAACCGAATTTTGATTTCATGTGAAATGAGTGCATTCGAGCATATTTGACAACAACTTTCTAAGCATGGATTTTCATGTTTTCGAGCTTTGAACACATTTTCATCATATTGGTCATTTTCACTGTATAAGCACGTCTGAAACGAGTTTTCAACAAAGGACTGGGAAAAGCACTTGTTCAGAGTGGGAAAGCCCACTTTCTGTCACCGAGTGCATGAAAACAGCTTTCCGAGCACAGGAGTGCATTCAGACACTCTGTAAAGCCCTTTCTG
The DNA here is from genome assembly GCF_027579695.1 of Neoarius graeffei. Lineage (NCBI taxonomy): Eukaryota > Metazoa > Chordata > Actinopteri > Siluriformes > Ariidae > Neoarius > Neoarius graeffei. The sequence goes on along the minus strand of NC_083581.1, from coordinate 18,785,569 downwards.
CGCCTAAAGCACACGTTTGACAACCGAATTTTGATTTCATGTGAAATGAGTGCATTCGAGCATATTTGACAAGTAACAACTTTCTAAGCATGGATTTTCATGTTTTCGAGCTTTGAACACATTTTCATCATATTGGTCATTTTAGCTGTAAAAGCACGTCTAAAACGAGTTTTCAACATAGAACTGTGATACGCACTTGTTCAGAGTGGGAAAACACTTTTTTTCACCAAGTGCATGAAAACAGGCTTTCCGAGCACAGGAGTGCATTCAGTCACTCTGTAAAGTCCTTTCTGCGCCTAAAGCACACGTTCGACAACCGAATTTTGATTTCATGTGAAATGAGTGCATTCGAGCATATTTGACAACAACTTTCTAAGCATGGATTTTCATGTTTTCGAGCTTTGAACACATTTTCATCATATTGGTCATTTTCACTGTATAAGCACGTCTGAAACGAGTTTTCAACAAAGGACTGGGAAAAGCACTTGTTCAGAGTGGGAAAGCCCACTTTCTGTCACCGAGTGCATGAAAACAGCTTTCCGAGCACAGGAGTGCATTCAGACACTCTGTAAAGCCCTTTCTGCGCCTAAAGCACACGTTTGACAACCGAATTTTGATTTCATGTGAAATGAGTGCATTCGAGCATATTTGACAAGTAACAACTTTCTAAGCATGGATTTTCATGTTTTCGAGCTTTGAACACATTTTCATCATATTGGTCATTTTCACTGTATAAGCACATCTGAAACGAGTTTTCAACAAAGGACTGGGAAAAGCACTTGTTCAGAGTGGGAAAGCCCACTTTCTGTCACCGAGTGCATGAAAACAGCTTTCCGAGCACAGGAGTGCATTCAGACACTCTGTAAAGCCCTTTCTGCGCCTAAAGCACACGTTTGACAACCGAATTTTGATTTCATGTGAAATGAGTGCATTCGAGCATATTTGACAAGTAACAACTTTCTAAGCATGGATTTTCATGTTTTCGAGCTTTGAACACATTTTCATCATATTGGTCATTTTAGCTGTAAAAGCACGTCTAAAACGAGTTTTCAACATAGAACTGTGATACGCACTTGTTCAGAGTGGGAAAACACTTTTTTTCACCAAGTGCATGAAAACAGGCTTTCCGAGCACAGGAGTGCATTCAGTCACTCTGTAAAGTCCTTTCTGCGCCTAAAGCACACGTTCGACAACCGAATTTTGATTTCATGTGAAATGAGTGCATTCGAGCATATTTGACAACAACTTTCTAAGCATGGATTTTCATGTTTTCGAGCTTTGAACACATTTTCATCATATTGGTCATTTTCACTGTATAAGCACGTCTGAAACGAGTTTTCAACAAAGGACTGGGAAAAGCACTTGTTCAGAGTGGGAAAGCCCACTTTCTGTCACCGAGTGCATGAAAACAGCTTTCCGAGCACAGGAGTGCATTCAGACACTCTGTAAAGCCCTTTCTGCGCCTAAAGCACACGTTTGACAACCGAATTTTGATTTCATGTGAAATGAGTGCATTCGAGCATATTTGACAAGTAACAACTTTCTAAGCATGGATTTTCATGTTTTCGAGCTTTGAACACATTTTCATCATATTGGTCATTTTCACTGTATAAGCACATCTGAAACGAGTTTTCAACAAAGGACTGGGAAAAGCACTTGTTCAGAGTGGGAAAGCACACTTTCTGTCACCGAGTGCATGAAAACAGCTTTCCGAGCACAGGAGTGCATTCAGACACTCTGTAAAGCCCTTTCTGCGCCTAAAGCACACGTTTGACAACCGAATTTTGATTTCATGTGAAATGAGTGCATTCGAGCATATTTGACAAGTAACAACTTTCTAAGCATGGATTTTCATGTTTTCGAGCTTTGAACACATTTTCATCATATTGGTCATTTTCACTGTATAAGCACATCTGAAACGAGTTTTCAACAAAGGACTGGGAAAAGCACTTGTTCAGAGTGGGAAAGCCCACTTTCTGTCACCGAGTGCATGAAAACAGCTTTCCGAGCACAGGAGTGCATTCAGACACTCTGTAAAGCCCTTTCTGCGCCTAAAGCACACGTTTGACAACCGAATTTTGATTTCATGTGAAATGAGTGCATTTGAGCATATTTGACAAGTAACAACTTTCTAAGCATGGATTTTCATGTTTTCGAGCTTTGAACACATTTTCATCATATTGGTCATTTTAGCTGTAAAAGCACGTCTGAAAAGAGTTTTCAACATAGAACTGTGATACGCACTTGTTCAGAGTGGGAAAACACTTTTTTTCACCAAGTGCATGAAAACAGGCTTTCCGAGCACAGGAGTGCATTCAGTCACTCTGTAAAGTCCTTTCTGCGCCTAAAGCACACGTTCGACAACCGAATTTTGATTTCATGTGAAATGAGTGCATTCGAGCATATTTGACAAGTAACAACTTTCTAAGCATGGATTTTCATGTTTTCGAGCTTTGAACACATTTTCATCATATTGGTCATTTTCACTGTATAAGCACATCTGAAACGAGTTTTCAACAAAGGACTGGGAAAAGCACTTGTTCAGAGTGGGAAAGCCCACTTTCTGTCACCGAGTGCATGAAAACAGCTTTCCGAGCACAGGAGTGCATTCAGACACTCTGTAAAGCCCTTTCTGCGCCTAAAGCACACGTTTGACAACCGAATTTTGATTTCATGTGAAATGAGTGCATTCGAGCATATTTGACAAGTAACAACTTTCTAAGCATGGATTTTCATGTTTTCGAGCTTTGAACACATTTTCATCATATTGGTCATTTTAGCTGTAAAAGCACGTCTAAAACGAGTTTTCAACATAGAACTGTGATACGCACTTGTTCAGAGTGGGAAAACACTTTTTTTCACCAAGTGCATGAAAACAGGCTTTCCGAGCACAGGAGTGCATTCAGTCACTCTGTAAAGTCCTTTCTGCGCCTAAAGCACACGTTCGACAACCGAATTTTGATTTCATGTGAAATGAGTGCATTCGAGCATATTTGACAACAACTTTCTAAGCATGGATTTTCATGTTTTCGAGCTTTGAACACATTTTCATCATATTGGTCATTTTCACTGTATAAGCACGTCTGAAACGAGTTTTCAACAAAGGACTGGGAAAAGCACTTGTTCAGAGTGGGAAAGCCCACTTTCTGTCACCGAGTGCATGAAAACAGCTTTCCGAGCACAGGAGTGCATTCAGACACTCTGTAAAGCCCTTTCTGCGCCTAAAGCACACGTTTGACAACCGAATTTTGATTTCATGTGAAATGAGTGCATTCGAGCATATTTGACAAGTAACAACTTTCTAAGCATGGATTTTCATGTTTTCGAGCTTTGAACACATTTTCATCATATTGGTCATTTTCACTGTATAAGCACATCTGAAACGAGTTTTCAACAAAGGACTGGGAAAAGCACTTGTTCAGAGTGGGAAAGCCCACTTTCTGTCACCGAGTGCATGAAAACAGCTTTCCGAGCACAGGAGTGCATTCAGACACTCTGTAAAGCCCTTTCTGCGCCTAAAGCACACGTTTGACAACCGAATTTTGATTTCATGTGAAATGAGTGCATTCGAGCATATTTGACAAGTAACAACTTTCTAAGCATGGATTTTCATGTTTTCGAGCTTTGAACACATTTTCATCATATTGGTCATTTTAGCTGTAAAAGCACGTCTAAAACGAGTTTTCAACATAGAACTGTGATACGCACTTGTTCAGAGTGGGAAAACACTTTTTTTCACCAAGTGCATGAAAACAGGCTTTCCGAGCACAGGAGTGCATTCAGTCACTCTGTAAAGTCCTTTCTGCGCCTAAAGCACACGTTCGACAACCGAATTTTGATTTCATGTGAAATGAGTGCATTCGAGCATATTTGACAACAACTTTCTAAGCATGGATTTTCATGTTTTCGAGCTTTGAACACATTTTCATCATATTGGTCATTTTCACTGTATAAGCACGTCTGAAACGAGTTTTCAACAAAGGACTGGGAAAAGCACTTGTTCAGAGTGGGAAAGCCCACTTTCTGTCACCGAGTGCATGAAAACAGCTTTCCGAGCACAGGAGTGCATTCAGACACTCTGTAAAGCCCTTTCTGCGCCTAAAGCACACGTTTGACAACCGAATTTTGATTTCATGTGAAATGAGTGCATTCGAGCATATTTGACAAGTAACAACTTTCTAAGCATGGATTTTCATGTTTTCGAGCTTTGAACACATTTTCATCATATTGGTCATTTTAGCTGTAAAAGCACGTCTAAAACGAGTTTTCAACATAGAACTGTGATACGCACTTGTTCAGAGTGGGAAAACACTTTTTTTCACCAAGTGCATGAAAACAGGCTTTCCGAGCACAGGAGTGCATTCAGTCACTCTGTAAAGTCCTTTCTGCGCCTAAAGCACACGTTCGACAACCGAATTTTGATTTCATGTGAAATGAGTGCATTCGAGCATATTTGACAACAACTTTCTAAGCATGGATTTTCATGTTTTCGAGCTTTGAACACATTTTCATCATATTGGTCATTTTCACTGTATAAGCACGTCTGAAACGAGTTTTCAACAAAGGACTGGGAAAAGCACTTGTTCAGAGTGGGAAAGCCCACTTTCTGTCACCGAGTGCATGAAAACAGCTTTCCGAGCACAGGAGTGCATTCAGACACTCTGTAAAGCCCTTTCTGCGCCTAAAGCACACGTTTGACAACCGAATTTTGATTTCATGTGAAATGAGTGCATTCGAGCATATTTGACAAGTAACAACTTTCTAAGCATGGATTTTCATGTTTTCGAGCTTTGAACACATTTTCATCATATTGGTCATTTTCACTGTATAAGCACATCTGAAACGAGTTTTCAACAAAGGACTGGGAAAAGCACTTGTTCAGAGTGGGAAAGCCCACTTTCTGTCACCGAGTGCATGAAAACAGCTTTCCGAGCACAGGAGTGCATTCAGACACTCTGTAAAGCCCTTTCTGCGCCTAAAGCACACGTTTGACAACCGAATTTTGATTTCATGTGAAATGAGTGCATTCGAGCATATTTGACAAGTAACAACTTTCTAAGCATGGATTTTCATGTTTTCGAGCTTTGAACACATTTTCATCATATTGGTCATTTTAGCTGTAAAAGCACGTCTAAAACGAGTTTTCAACATAGAACTGTGATACGCACTTGTTCAGAGTGGGAAAACACTTTTTTTCACCAAGTGCATGAAAACAGGCTTTCCGAGCACAGGAGTGCATTCAGTCACTCTGTAAAGTCCTTTCTGCGCCTAAAGCACACGTTCGACAACCGAATTTTGATTTCATGTGAAATGAGTGCATTCGAGCATATTTGACAACAACTTTCTAAGCATGGATTTTCATGTTTTCGAGCTTTGAACACATTTTCATCATATTGGTCATTTTCACTGTATAAGCACGTCTGAAACGAGTTTTCAACAAAGGACTGGGAAAAGCACTTGTTCAGAGTGGGAAAGCCCACTTTCTGTCACCGAGTGCATGAAAACAGCTTTCCGAGCACAGGAGTGCATTCAGACACTCTGTAAAGCCCTTTCTGCGCCTAAAGCACACGTTTGACAACCGAATTTTGATTTCATGTGAAATGAGTGCATTCGAGCATATTTGACAAGTAACAACTTTCTAAGCATGGATTTTCATGTTTTCGAGCTTTGAACACATTTTCATCATATTGGTCATTTTAGCTGTAAAAGCACGTCTAAAACGAGTTTTCAACATAGAACTGTGATACGCACTTGTTCAGAGTGGGAAAACACTTTTTTTCACCAAGTGCATGAAAACAGGCTTTCCGAGCACAGGAGTGCATTCAGTCACTCTGTAAAGTCCTTTCTGCGCCTAAAGCACACGTTCGACAACCGAATTTTGATTTCATGTGAAATGAGTGCATTCGAGCATATTTGACAACAACTTTCTAAGCATGGATTTTCATGTTTTCGAGCTTTGAACACATTTTCATCATATTGGTCATTTTCACTGTATAAGCACGTCTGAAACGAGTTTTCAACAAAGGACTGGGAAAAGCACTTGTTCAGAGTGGGAAAGCCCACTTTCTGTCACCGAGTGCATGAAAACAGCTTTCCGAGCACAGGAGTGCATTCAGACACTCTGTAAAGCCCTTTCTGCGCCTAAAGCACACGTTTGACAACCGAATTTTGATTTCATGTGAAATGAGTGCATTCGAGCATATTTGACAAGTAACAACTTTCTAAGCATGGATTTTCATGTTTTCGAGCTTTGAACACATTTTCATCATATTGGTCATTTTCACTGTATAAGCACGTCTGAAACGAGTTTTCAACAAAGGACTGGGAAAAGCACTTGTTCAGAGTGGGAAAGCCCACTTTCTGTCACCGAGTGCATGAAAACAGCTTTCCGAGCACAGGAGTGCATTCAGACACTCTGTAAAGCCCTTTCTGCGCCTAAAGCACACGTTTGACAACCGAATTTTGATTTCATGTGAAATGAGTGCATTCGAGCATATTTGACAAGTAACAACTTTCTAAGCATGGATTTTCATGTTTTCGAGCTTTGAACACATTTTCATCATATTGGTCATTTTCACTGTATAAGCACATCTGAAACGAGTTTTCAACAAAGGACTGGGAAAAGCACTTGTTCCGAGTGGGAAAGCACACTTTCTGTCACCGAGTGCATGAAAACAGCTTTCCGAGCACAGGAGTGCATTCAGACACTCTGTAAAGCCCTTTCTGCGCCTAAAGCACACGTTTGACAACCGAATTTTGATTTCATGTGAAATGAGTGCATTCGAGCATATTTGACAAGTAACAACTTTCTAAGCATGGATTTTCATGTTTTCGAGCTTTGAACACATTTTCATCATATTGGTCATTTTAGCTGTAAAAGCACGTCTAAAACGAGTTTTCAACATAGAACTGTGATACGCACTTGTTCAGAGTGGGAAAACACTTTTTTTCACCAAGTGCATGAAAACAGGCTTTCCGAGCACAGGAGTGCATTCAGTCACTCTGTAAAGTCCTTTCTGCGCCTAAAGCACACGTTCGACAACCGAATTTTGATTTTCATGTGAAATGAGTGCATTCGAGCATATTTGACAACAACTTTCTAAGCATGGATTTTCATGTTTTCGAGCTTTGAACACATTTTCATCATATTGGTCATTTTCACTGTATAAGCACGTCTGAAACGAGTTTTCAACAAAGGACTGGGAAAAGCACTTGTTCAGAGTGGGAAAGCCCACTTTCTGTCACCGAGTGCATGAAAACAGCTTTCCGAGCACAGGAGTGCATTCAGACACTCTGTAAAGCCCTTTCTGCGCCTAAAGCACACGTTTGACAACCGAATTTTGATTTCATGTGAAATGAGTGCATTCGAGCATATTTGACAAGTAACAACTTTCTAAGCATGGATTTTCATGTTTTCGAGCTTTGAACACATTTTCATCATATTGGTCATTTTCACTGTATAAGCACATCTGAAACGAGTTTTCAACAAAGGACTGGGAAAAGCACTTGTTCAGAGTGGGAAAGCCCACTTTCTGTCACCGAGTGCATGAAAACAGCTTTCCGAGCACAGGAGTGCATTCAGACACTCTGTAAAGCCCTTTCTGCGCCTAAAGCACACGTTTGACAACCGAATTTTGATTTCATGTGAAATGAGTGCATTCGAGCATATTTGACAAGTAACAACTTTCTAAGCATGGATTTTCATGTTTTCGAGCTTTGAACACATTTTCATCATATTGGTCATTTTCACTGTATAAGCACATCTGAAACGAGTTTTCAACAAAGGACTGGGAAAAGCACTTGTTCCGAGTGGGAAAGCACACTTTCTGTCACCGAGTGCATGAAAACAGCTTTCCGAGCACAGGAGTGCATTCAGACACTCTGTAAAGCCCGTTCTGCGCCTAAAGCACACGTTTGACAACCGAATTTTGATTTCATGTGAAATGAGTGCATTCGAGCATATTTGACAAGTAACAACTTTCTAAGCATGGATTTTCATGTTTTCGAGCTTTGAACACATTTTCATCATATTGGTCATTTTCACTGTATAAGCACATCTGAAACGAGTTTTCAACAAAGGACTGGGAAAAGCACTTGTTCAGAGTGGGAAAGCCCACTTTCTGTCACCGAGTGCATGAAACAGCTTTCCGAGCACAGGAGTGCATTCAGACACTCTGTAAAGCCCTTTCTGCGCCTAAAGCACACGTTTGACAACCGAATTTTGATTTCATGTGAAATGAGTGCATTCGAGCATATTTGACAAGTAACAACTTTCTAAGCATGGATTTTCATGTTTTCGAGCTTTGAACACATTTTCATCATATTGGTCATTTTCACTGTATAAGCACATCTGAAACGAGTTTTCAACAAAGGACTGGGAAAAGCACTTGTTCAGAGTGGGAAAGCCCACTTTCTGTCACCGAGTGCATGAAAACAGCTTTCCGAGCACAGGAGTGCATTCAGACACTCTGTAAAGCCCTTTCTGCGCCTAAAGCACACGTTTGACAACCGAATTTTGATTTCATGTGAAATGAGTGCATTCGAGCATATTTGACAAGTAACAACTTTCTAAGCATGGATTTTCATGTTTTCGAGCTTTGAACACATTTTCATCATATTGGTCATTTTCACTGTATAAGCACATCTGAAACGAGTTTTCAACAAAGGACTGGGAAAAGCACTTGTTCAGAGTGGGAAAGCCCACTTTCTGTCACCGAGTGCATGAAAACAGCTTTCCGAGCACAGGAGTGCATTCAGACACTCTGTAAAGCCCTTTCTGCGCCTAAAGCACACGTTTGACAACCGAATTTTGATTTCATGTGAAATGAGTGCATTCGAGCATATTTGACAAGTAACAACTTTCTAAGCATGGATTTTCATGTTTTCGAGCTTTGAACACATTTTCATCATATTGGTCATTTTCACTGTATAAGCACATCTGAAACGAGTTTTCAACAAAGGACTGGGAAAAGCACTTGTTCAGAGTGGGAAAGCCCACTTTCTGTCACCGAGTGCATGAAAACAGCTTTCCGAGCACAGGAGTGCATTCAGACACTCTGTAAAGCCCTTTCTGCGCCTAAAGCACACGTTTGACAACCGAATTTTGATTTCATGTGAAATGAGTGCATTCGAGCATATTTGACAAGTAACAACTTTCTAAGCATGGATTTTCATGTTTTCGAGCTTTGAACACATTTTCATCATATTGGTCATTTTAGCTGTAAAAGCACGTCTAAAACGAGTTTTCAACATAGAACTGTGATACGCACTTGTTCAGAGTGGGAAAACACTTTTTTTCACCAAGTGCATGAAAACAGGCTTTCCGAGCACAGGAGTGCATTCAGTCACTCTGTAAAGTCCTTTCTGCGCCTAAAGCACACGTTCGACAACCGAATTTTGATTTCATGTGAAATGAGTGCATTCGAGCATATTTGACAACAACTTTCTAAGCATGGATTTTCATGTTTTCGAGCTTTGAACACATTTTCATCATATTGGTCATTTTCACTGTATAAGCACGTCTGAAACGAGTTTTCAACAAAGGACTGGGAAAAGCACTTGTTCAGAGTGGGAAAGCCCACTTTCTGTCACCGAGTGCATGAAAACAGCTTTCCGAGCACAGGAGTGCATTCAGACACTCTGTAAAGCCCTTTCTGCGCCTAAAGCACACGTTTGACAACCGAATTTTGATTTCATGTGAAATGAGTGCATTCGAGCATATTTGACAAGTAACAACTTTCTAAGCATGGATTTTCATGTTTTCGAGCTTTGAACACATTTTCATCATATTGGTCATTTTCACTGTATAAGCACATCTGAAACGAGTTTTCAACAAAGGACTGGGAAAAGCACTTGTTCAGAGTGGGAAAGCCCACTTTCTGTCACCGAGTGCATGAAAACAGCTTTCCGAGCACAGGAGTGCATTCAGACACTCTGTAAAGCCCTTTCTGCGCCTAAAGCACACGTTTGACAACCGAATTTTGATTTCATGTGAAATGAGTGCATTCGAGCATATTTGACAAGTAACAACTTTCTAAGCATGGATTTTCATGTTTTCGAGCTTTGAACACATTTTCATCATATTGGTCATTTTCACTGTATAAGCACATCTGAAACGAGTTTTCAACAAAGGACTGGGAAAAGCACTTGTTCCGAGTGGGAAAGCACACTTTCTGTCACCGAGTGCATGAAAACAGCTTTCCGAGCACAGGAGTGCATTCAGACACTCTGTAAAGCCCTTTCTGCGCCTAAAGCACACGTTTGACAACCGAATTTTGATTTCATGTGAAATGAGTGCATTCGAGCATATTTGACAAGTAACAACTTTCTAAGCATGGATTTTCATGTTTTCGAGCTTTGAACACATTTTCATCATATTGGTCATTTTAGCTGTAAAAGCACGTCTAAACGAGTTTTCAACATAGAACTGTGATACGCACTTGTTCAGAGTGGGAAAACACTTTTTTTCACCAAGTGCATGAAAACAGGCTTTCCGAGCACAGGAGTGCATTCAGTCACTCTGTAAAGTCCTTTCTGCGCCTAAAGCACACGTTCGACAACCGAATTTTGATTTCATGTGAAATGAGTGCATTCGAGCATATTTGACAACAACTTTCTAAGCATGGATTTTCATGTTTTCGAGCTTTGAACACATTTTCATCATATTGGTCATTTTCACTGTATAAGCACGTCTGAAACGAGTTTTCAACAAAGGACTGGGAAAAGCACTTGTTCAGAGTGGGAAAGCCCACTTTCTGTCACCGAGTGCATGAAAACAGCTCTTCCGAGCACAGGAGTGCATTCAGACACTCTGTAAAGCCCTTTCTGCGCCTAAAGCACACGTTTGACAACCGAATTTTGATTTCATGTGAAATGAGTGCATTCGAGCATATTTGACAAGTAACAACTTTCTAAGCATGGATTTTCATGTTTTCGAGCTTTGAACACATTTTCATCATATTGGTCATTTTCACTGTATAAGCACATCTGAAACGAGTTTTCAACAAAGGACTGGGAAAAGCACTTGTTCAGAGTGGGAAAGCCCACTTTCTGTCACCGAGTGCATGAAAACAGCTTTCCGAGCACAGGAGTGCATTCAGACACTCTGTAAAGCCCTTTCTGCGCCTAAAGCACACGTTTGACAACCGAATTTTGATTTCATGTGAAATGAGTGCATTCGAGCATATTTGACAAGTAACAACTTTCTAAGCATGGATTTTCATGTTTTCGAGCTTTGAACACATTTTCATCATATTGGTCATTTTCACTGTATAAGCACATCTGAAACGAGTTTTCAACAAAGGACTGGGAAAAGCACTTGTTCCGAGTGGGAAAGCACACTTTCTGTCACCGAGTGCATGAAAACAGCTTTCCGAGCACAGGAGTGCATTCAGACACTCTGTAAAGCCCGTTCTGCGCCTAAAGCACACGTTTGACAACCGAATTTTGATTTCATGTGAAATGAGTGCATTCGAGCATATTTGACAAGTAACAACTTTCTAAGCATGGATTTTCATGTTTTCGAGCTTTGAACACATTTTCATCATATTGGTCATTTTCACTGTATAAGCACATCTGAAACGAGTTTTCAACAAAGGACTGGGAAAAGCACTTGTTCAGAGTGGGAAAGCCCACTTTCTGTCACCGAGTGCATGAAAACAGCTTTCCGAGCACAGGAGTGCATTCAGACACTCTGTAAAGCCCTTTCTGCGCCTAAAGCACACGTTTGACAACCGAATTTTGATTTCATGTGAAATGAGTGCATTCGAGCATATTTGACAAGTAACAACTTTCTAAGCATGGATTTTCATGTTTTCGAGCTTTGAACACATTTTCATCATATTGGTCATTTTCACTGTATAAGCACATCTGAAACGAGTTTTCAACAAAGGACTGGGAAAAGCACTTGTTCAGAGTGGGAAAGCCCACTTTCTGTCACCGAGTGCATGAAAACAGCTTTCCGAGCACAGGAGTGCATTCAGACACTCTGTAAAGCCCTTTCTGCGCCTAAAGCACACGTTTGACAACCGAATTTTGATTTCATGTGAAATGAGTGCATTCGAGCATATTTGACAAGTAACAACTTTCTAAGCATGGATTTTCATGTTTTCGAGCTTTGAACACATTTTCATCATATTGGTCATTTTCACTGTATAAGCACATCTGAAACGAGTTTTCAACAAAGGACTGGGAAAAGCACTTGTTCAGAGTGGGAAAGCCCACTTTCTGTCACCGAGTGCATGAAAACAGCTTTCCGAGCACAGGAGTGCATTCAGACACTCTGTAAAGCCCTTTCTGCGCCTAAAGCACACGTTTGACAACCGAATTTTGATTTCATGTGAAATGAGTGCATTCGAGCATATTTGACAAGTAACAACTTTCTAAGCATGGATTTTCATGTTTTCGAGCTTTGAACACATTTTCATCATATTGGTCATTTTCACTGTATAAGCACATCTGAAACGAGTTTTCAACAAAGGACTGGGAAAAGCACTTGTTCAGAGTGGGAAAGCCCACTTTCTGTCACCGAGTGCATGAAAACAGCTTTCCGAGCACAGGAGTGCATTCAGACACTCTGTAAAGCCCTTTCTGCGCCTAAAGCACACGTTTGACAACCGAATTTTGATTTCATGTGAAATGAGTGCATTCGAGCATATTTGACAAGTAACAACTTTCTAAGCATGGATTTTCATGTTTTCGAGCTTTGAACACATTTTCATCATATTGGTCATTTTCACTGTATAAGCACATCTGAAACGAGTTTTCAACAAAGGACTGGGAAAAAGCACTTGTTCAGAGTGGGAAAGCCCACTTTCTGTCACCGAGTGCATGAAAACAGCTTTCCGAGCACAGGAGTGCATTCAGACACTCTGTAAAGCCCTTTCTGCGCCTAAAGCACACGTTTGACAACCGAATTTTGATTTCATGTGAAATGAGTGCATTCGAGCATATTTGACAAGTAACAACTTTCTAAGCATGGATTTTCATGTTTTCGAGCTTTGAACACATTTTCATCATATTGGTCATTTTAGCTGTAAAAGCACGTCTAAAACGAGTTTTCAACATAGAACTGTGATACGCACTTGTTCAGAGTGGGAAAACACTTTTTTTCACCAAGTGCATGAAAACAGGCTTTCCGAGCACAGGAGTGCATTCAGTCACTCTGTAAAGTCCTTTCTGCGCCTAAAGCACACGTTCGACAACCGAATTTTGATTTCATGTGAAATGAGTGCATTCGAGCATATTTGACAACAACTTTCTAAGCATGGATTTTCATGTTTTCGAGCTTTGAACACATTTTCATCATATTGGTCATTTTCACTGTATAAGCACGTCTGAAACGAGTTTTCAACAAAGGACTGGGAAAAGCACTTGTTCAGAGTGGGAAAGCCCACTTTCTGTCACCGAGTGCATGAAAACAGCTTTCCGAGCACAGGAGTGCATTCAGACACTCTGTAAAGCCCTTTCTGCGCCTAAAGCACACGTTTGACAACCGAATTTTGATTTCATGTGAAATGAGTGCATTCGAGCATATTTGACAAGTAACAACTTTCTAAGCATGGATTTTCATGTTTTCGAGCTTTGAACACATTTTCATCATATTGGTCATTTTCACTGTATAAGCACATCTGAAACGAGTTTTCAACAAAGGACTGGGAAAAGCACTTGTTCAGAGTGGGAAAGCCCACTTTCTGTCACCGAGTGCATGAAAACAGCTTTCCGAGCACAGGAGTGCATTCAGACACTCTGTAAAGCCCTTTCTGCGCCTAAAGCACACGTTTGACAACCGAATTTTGATTTCATGTGAAATGAGTGCATTCGAGCATATTTGACAAGTAACAACTTTCTAAGCATGGATTTTCATGTTTTCGAGCTTTGAACACATTTTCATCATATTGGTCATTTTAGCTGTAAAAGCACGTCTTAAACGAGTTTTCAACATAGAACTGTGATACGCACTTGTTCAGAGTGGGAAAACACTTTTTTTCACCAAGTGCATGAAAACAGGCTTTCCGAGCACAGGAGTGCATTCAGTCACTCTGTAAAGTCCTTTCTGCGCCTAAAGCACACGTTCGACAACCGAATTTTGATTTCATGTGAAATGAGTGCATTCGAGCATATTTGACAACAACTTTCTAAGCATGGATTTTCATGTTTTCGAGCTTTGAACACATTTTCATCATATTGGTCATTTTCACTGTATAAGCACGTCTGAAACGAGTTTTCAACAAAGGACTGGGAAAAGCACTTGTTCAGAGTGGGAAAGCCCACTTTCTGTCACCGAGTGCATGAAAACAGCTTTCCGAGCACAGGAGTGCATTCAGACACTCTGTAAAGCCCTTTCTGCGCCTAAAGCACACGTTTGACAACCGAATTTTGATTTCATGTGAAATGAGTGCATTCGAGCATATTTGACAAGTAACAACTTTCTAAGCATGGATTTTCATGTTTTCGAGCTTTGAACACATTTTCATCATATTGGTCATTTTCACTGTATAAGCACATCTGAAACGAGTTTTCAACAAAGGACTGGGAAAAGCACTTGTTCAGAGTGGGAAAGCCCACTTTCTGTCACCGAGTGCATGAAAACAGCTTTCCGAGCACAGGAGTGCATTCAGACACTCTGTAAAGCCCTTTCTGCGCCTAAAGCACACGTTTGACAACCGAATTTTGATTTCATGTGAAATGAGT